>NC_143019.1:61521457-62121457 GCF_055824585.1 Amblyomma mixtum
ACGTTACTTGCCCGAATCAGATAAACTAAAAATTGGCTATGATAAGACTGCAATTTCCAGTGCAGACTGCTAACAAAGCCATAAAGCATACCTTGACTACTGCTATTTCACCATGGGGCCCGTTAAACTCGACGGTGGCTGCCTGAATGAGCATTTTGGGTCTCACTAAGCTAATGATGTTTACATTTGTTCTCTTATTCTCGTTACTTGTTGAGCCAGATAACCAAAATAAACAATGCAACCACATGAATGTGCTTTGGCGTGCAAGCTGCTAACAGTGGCTGTCAGTTTTAGTGTTGACTACTGCTATTGCACCAACACCGGCTATGACAAGACTGCAATTTCCCGCGTAGACTTCTAACAGAGCCATAAAGCGTGCCTTGACTACTGCTATTTCACCATGGGGCCCGTCAAACTCGACGGTGGCTGCCTGAATGAGCATTTTGAGGCTGCCAACAATAACGAGAGTTGACAATTGTGTTTGAATTCAGATATACCAGCATTTAAACGTATTTCTATGCCACTTCTTGAATCGAGCACAATGTGTGCAGGACGTTGCTTATCAGAATTGAGCTTCTATTGTAAGGAATACGCCATAAATGAAACTGCTTATCTATATGAGAGGTCACGGAATGGATGGTTGGCTGTTGCGAACCCACCGGCATAGTTTTGGTAGCCCTAATGAGGACTATTCTTTCATTAATGAGAAGCCGTTATGCTTGTCGAGTGGCTCAATGCCAGAGAACTCGCTGTCGGAGTCGCTTTCTTCAGTGTCATCTTCACCCAGCTGGATGATGATGGGTTGAACATGCTCACTCCCAGATGTGTCAAGTCTGAACTTTGCCTCCAAGTCCATCACGTGCTGAATGCTCTTCCTCCAATCTTCCGCCGTTACGTGCTTGATTTTCTCCCTCAAGATGGCATCGACCGTGGACAGCTTGAAGTCTCTGTTGTCCGCAGCGATGCCATGTTTGACCATGGCCCACACAAGCTCAATGGGATTGAATTCGCAGTGGTACGGCAGGAGCCTGAGTACAATGCAACCGGCCCTTACAGCTGCGTTGTCTACGATGTAGCTCAGAAAGCGTGGCTTTACAGATGCCACCAGCTCAAGCAGCTGCTTCTTTATCATCCTTTCACCGTATGTGATGTTCTTGCTTTTGAGCCACTCCTGTATCGTTTCCTTCTTCCCGGCCGTCGTCGGCAATTTCTCTTCTCGGCGGCTATGGTAAGGTGCATTGTCTAAAACAATGACGCTACCAGCTGGCAACTTCTGCAGAACGTCATTAAACCAGCTCTCAAAGCGATTGCCTTCCATTTCCTCGTGATAGTCGCCTGTCTTTTGGCCTCGGAATGCATCCAAGCAGCCGTCGACGAAGCCATCCTCGCTGCCGATGTGCGTGACGATCAGGCGCTGACCTTTCCCAGAAGGTTGTTTGAGACCTGTCGTCAGGCCATTTGCTCGAGCGAACAGGCGTCCTCGCTTCTCCACCACGGTGTCCGTCCACACGATCGACCGAGTGTGTCCCGCCGTCACCCATGTCTCGTCCAGGTAGAAGATCTTTCGGCCTTCCGCCCGGTAGCGCTCCACGTCACGGAGGTAGCGATTCCGCCAATCGGTGATGTCATCCCGGTCGATAAGCAGCGAGTTGCGGCTTCTCTTTTCGTGCTTGAAGCCGATCTCGGCAAGCAGGCGACGCACAGTACACCGCCTTAGTGATGACAGTTCCATACGCTCCGAGAACTCGGTAGTTATCTTCTCGACCGTCGGTATCTCGTTGCGGCGAAAGAAATCGTGCACACATGACCTCAGCGCGCACAACGTGAAGCTGCCAAACTTCGCGCTGCGTCTTCTCTTCTCCGCATTGCGTGGGCGCTTTCGCGACGGCGTCGTCAGTTTGCCACCCGAAAAATGCGAAGCTTTAACTTACTGCCTCACCCTGAACACGGTCCTTTCGCTGACACCGAGCATGTCGGCGACAAACTTGCTCGTGTCCTCTACGCTGCGTTCAGGCTCCCTGTTACGCCAAAACGTGTAGCAGTTGAAGATCATGTTGCGCGAATCGCTGTTCAGGATGTGGCCGCTTTTGTTCTTGCCGAGGCTCCTTGGGGGTGTGGTCATCAATGCGACACAAGGCTCGTTCGGCAACAAAGGATAGCGTTCCGATGTCACCTCGCTGGGCTCCATGGCGGAAAAGAATGCCGTGTGCGAACGCACGAGATTGCAGGTTCGCAGCCGCAAAAAAAAAATGAAAAGTACCAAATAAAAAATAAGCCTAACACATTAAAAAATAAACTTGTGAAAACACACAAAAATTATATATGAAGCATGCTTTAGAGCCAGACTGCTGTATAATTACACGCCCGGTGCCGTCGATCTTGCTCAGTAGGAGACGACGCACAGCGTTGTAGCAGGCACGGAGTGTTTTTCTCTCGCGATCCGACATGTGCTGTAGCATTTCCATCATTATAGTTTTACCAAACCACTCATCAAGATACAGAAATCCTATTTATACAAGAAATACGCGTTTTAGAAGCAGTCGCAATTTTTTGAGCGGGACTATTTCTTTAGTCGCGGAGGCAATTGGCTGCTGCGCTTCGGTCATCTGGGTGGGGCCTCTCCTGTCTTTTAAAGTTGTACCCGACTTTGGTCCCTTAATTATTGAGAGACGTGTAGCTCACCGTAAGTAATATCCATATCAGGTTTTAGAATTTAGCAAACGAGGTTACCCTC
The DNA here is from genome assembly GCF_055824585.1 of Amblyomma mixtum. Classification (NCBI taxonomy): domain Eukaryota; kingdom Metazoa; phylum Arthropoda; class Arachnida; order Ixodida; family Ixodidae; genus Amblyomma; species Amblyomma mixtum. The sequence goes on from NC_143019.1 coordinate 61,524,192, forward strand.
GGCGCTGTGGCCCAACAAATTTGGGCTATTTCGGCGAGTTGCGTACACTAGAGAGGTTTCTCCGCCTGCGTGCTTCTCGAAAGCGCATGCATTTTGGCGAGATGTAGCGAAACTTTGTTGCGCCGCACGAATATGCCGTTGTTAGGGCGTTCAACGGCCAGCGGAACGCCAAGATACAAGCACCACCCGATAGCATCCGGTTTCCATGGCAACGCGATAGTTCATGTATGTTTTTGTTTCTGCCGTCGAAGTTTCATCGCTCGGATGATGGATGACGCTCTGATCACAGGCCTGGTGGAAGCGGTGTCATTGCTATTCTTATCTGGCTGTTTGCGTCGAATGCATTTCCCGTGTTGTGTCCTCACCTATATATCCTACACCGTAGTCCCGTGTTGGGCTCTACGTTCATCAGCATTCGCGAGCCTGTTGATATCTATATAGACGTTTTCTCTATGAACATCAGCTTTGCGTTCTCGTTTCCTTCGCTGAGGCTTGTACTTGAGAGCACACGCATGCGCACAAAAAAGGAACAGCACAGAAAGAATGGAACACACTGCGTCAGGCCGTGGTGTCTACATGTAATGTGGGCGTCTACCCCTTATGTAATACCCCCAGTGGGTCTTTAAAGTATTAAAATGAAATGAAATGAAATGTGATGAGTAATTTGGGGATCCGTTAAGGCGATATTTTTGCGATTGTGCATATTCATAAACTGGGACTTTATAGTGCATTTTACATTGTATTCTTACTTTTCTTTCTGCCTGTGTAACAAATTTCATTGCTCGTCTCGAAACTTGATTTTCTACTGTTTTTTTTATTGTATAAATTTCGTTCTTGTTGTGTTTTTATACTTTAGTTGCAAATGATCCTTTGCACATTTAACCACTGTTCGCGTTTTTCCTTTCTGTGACATCCCCCCTACAACAATGCTCACGGGCGATTTGTAGTACCATAATAAAAATAACAAAACTAGCCTCATAAACACACTGCCGACTCAAGCCGGGAACCGTGTGCATGATCCGGCCCCTCGGGTTTCGCGACAGCCACTGGGGCATGTCACGCCTGTCTGCCGCTCGTCGCCGCTGCGGAGGTAATAAGGAGAAATGCACCGCTTCCCTACTGCCACTTGACGCCTCGTCTCGGCAGGAAACCGGAGAGGAGCCATGACGAAACGTGTGCAGATGAGGCGTTTAAAGGGTACCCGTCGACGTGCGAGTGAACGCGGCAGTTGCTGCAGGAAAACAGAGTCGTTATAATTAACGTCATCTTCGCGCGCGACGGTACGCGAACCACTGGAACCTGCAATATTTGTCTACGGTCACATCAAGCCGATGGCTGCAGACACTTTCACAGAGGCAGTATAGCGTTAGAATAACGAAGAAGTCCCTAGACCGTTTAACAGTACCTTTTGCGGGGCTAGTTGGTGTGACATTGTGTTCGGGAAAGTAAAAACAGCGCTAAATTGTACACAAGCCACACAGAAAGACGGACAGGACGGGCGCTGTCCTGTCCGTCTTTCTGTGTGGTTTGTGTACAATTTAGCGCTGTTTTTAATTTCCTGAACTCGCTAGAAGCGCCGAAAGCCAGTCACGTATGCCCTAGGCTGCCATCGAAAATTCATACGCACTGTTGTTCGTTGTTCTTAATAGTCGTGTGGGTGCTTTCACTTTGCAGGCAATTCGCAAAGTTTTCCTGATATTAGAATTTCCGGCACGAAACCATTCGTCATTGTCGCCTACATTAGCAGAGCGAGATAGTTGATGGTGATCTGCAAACGTCGAGTATTTGTTTAGTATGATTTTTTATGAAAATTTGTTCAGCGAGTTTCTATAGGACCACAGCATGGCTTGGATCTTTTAATAAAGGCAACTTTTTCTTCGCTTAAAGAGCAGACCCGCCATTTTCTCCACCTCGCCAAAATCTGTTCCTGTCCCATGTAAAAGGCCGAATTTATAGACTGGTTTAATACACCGATATCCCAAAGAAATGTATAAAAAAAAACTGAGCATGTTGGCAAACAGCCATTACTCCGTTTCCAAGGCGACGCTCCTATCATCTATCCATCCATCCACAAGTACGACAGTCGGCATCCTTCGATCGCGGCTCCGATGACCAGTCATCGATAATGTATAGGAAGCTCTTCCTTATGTTAGTAATGACTGGCGCTAGAAGAAAGAAGAGGCATGGGAGAATAATTGGCGGGGATTGAATTTGGCAGGAAGACTATGGAATGGTTAATGGTTTATGAAGGCTTAACGTCCTAAAGCAACTCAGGCTATGAGGAAAGCCGTAGTGAAAGCTGTGCTAAAACGAGGGCTAGTTGGTATCGCATCATTGTTAATCGCGCTACTTTAAACACAATCACACGAAAAAACACGCACAACGACGAAGCGCGAACTCACAACTTTTTTATTGCACATAAATGCACATGGCCTCTAGTATTTTGCCTCCATCGAAATTCGGCAGCCGCGGCCAGGATCGAACCTACTTCTTTTGGGTCAGCAGCCAAGCTCCATAGCCACTGAGCCACCGCGGTGGCACGACTATGGAATGTGCGCTTCGAGAGTTGGTGTGAGGGGTTGGTCCTTCTTTTGCTCGTTTTGCTTTGATGTTTTGTATGAATGAAAGCCATAAATGTAATTTCAAAGCAATTGCATTACCGTTTGGAATTAATTGTAAACTAATGTCATTACTTTTTGAGAGTGGTAATTCGTAATGTGGTATAATTATACTCGGTCATTTTTAGGAAAGTAATTAGTCATGTAATTTAATTCTTTTTTCAAAAGCAGTTTTTCCGTGCAAGTTTCTAGCCTTATGCTTAGTCGCTAACTCGTCGGGAAAAAAAATATCTTGGACGTCTTTACTTTAATCCTGCTTAATCGCCATCCTCTGCCTCTTCAGGATCTTATTCCTCAACGTCGCCTGCTTTGTTGTCTCGCCACACGGAGTAGTCTTTATTTTAATCCAACACGGGATAATCTAGAACAACTCTACTTGCGCTTGCCATTTCAAATACACCAAACGTGATTAGAAAGCGCAATGTCATTTTAATGCCGAATTGCTCGGCGGACTTAGTCACCATCAAATGGCCTTATAAAGGTGCTTTGGAGCCTTTTCTTCCATTTCGGACATCTGTTTCCATTTCTTCAGTGTGGAGTCGCAGGCTGAATGCGCTTTTTTCTCCTGCCGATCTCTTCTACTCCTTTCCGGTCATTGAAGCTCCCGTACCAGCACCACGTCTCTGTGTTAGACGGCATTGGATGCCGGATGTCACAACCTTTCTCGCCGCTAACCGACAGCGATGTTTTTATTCCACGGATTTTGCTTCTTCTTGTCCTGGAACATTTCCTGAAACCCTGAGGGGAAATGTCGGCTGGGAGCCATAGGCTCTCTCCTAAAGGGTGCCTTTGTTGTTGGCCCGTTGCAATAAAAGCAAACTAAACCAGGCCTCGAGATGCTTCCTTGAAAGAAGAGCGTAAGATGGAAGAAAAAAGTGAAGCGACCAAGGCGAACACCTTTGCTCAGGGTTCACAGACAAAGAATGAAAGGAAGGAAAGGGCTTAGCGTAACGGGGCGTATAGAAGAAAAAATATATGCCACGTATCATTTTAGTGTCCACTCTCAAGGCCGCAGGGAAGGGGAGTTATCATTTTTGTTTGTGACGCGAGAAGCGACCGGACTAATCTCGATTGATCACAGCCATGAAGAGCTGCATCTACGTTTTTCTAGATCACTGTAGATAATCTTGGCTTGTTATCTCGAAGTTTCCTTGGTGGCTTTAAATTGAGCGATGCTGCGAGCGGCGGGCATTCGTAGTTCGACGACCGACGAGCACGTTTGTTGCTTACGCCGCCGCCGAGTGATTCAGTTCTTTTGCGGGCGCAAGTCAGCCCAAATAAAGAGCTTCGTTTCCAAGACTGGTTGGTGTCTTCCTGACCGCTGGACTGCCGTCACTACAACGTGACAATATAAATAACCACCCACTCAACCAGGATTATGAAAAAATTGGCTTACGAAACTTTTGTGCGGTCTTTACTTGAATATGCTTCAGTCGTGTGGGACCCGTACACGAAAAAGGACATAATGGCCCTTGAAAAAGTCAATAGGAAAGCGGTTAGGTTTATATACGTAAAATACGGAAAGGAAGACTCTCCCTTGCAGTTAATGATATCAAATAACATTCCTACACTAGATATCCGCAGAAAGATTAATAGATTGGTATTCTTGTTTAGTAGTTTAACAAGTAAAAATAAACTGAAGCTTCCGGAGTGCATTAAGCGTCCTCTAGTGAGAAGGACTCGGAACGTTCATGAGCATTCACTTACTCCCCTTTTCGCCAAAACTAAAAGTTTTAAATACAGTTTTTTCCCTAGAACAGTGCAAGATTGGAATTCGTTACCAGCATCTGTTTTTTCCTCGCAAAATTTTTCTTATGCGTTAAATCGTCTATTTACCTGCTAATATTGCTTATATGTACGTTTTGTATCCGTGTGCTGCTAATATTGTATAATTTTATTCTTTTGGTTATGTAACAATGTAAGTTCACTCCTGCTTGGGCCAAGCAGTGGCGTGCAGTATTATGAAATAATAATAATAATAATTCCCTGTAATAAACCTTCAGCCCACCGTAATCATCTCGGATTTTCACATTGTAAGATGCGAGTGTGTTCTTCGCCATTTGGTGTTCACCGTGAACATCCTCAGCTTCATCAACGTTTTCTCCTCTACCTGACAGCATAGTGGAGCTGACTGCCTGAAGGCCCCATCGATTGAGCGCAAGAAGGTCGGTCTTGGTATAGAGATATACCATTTTCATTTAATACGTAACATCCGCCGGCGAAGAGCTTTTGTGCATGTGTTTTCCTCTAGCTGTTTCTAGCGCGATTATGCGAGAGTACCTGCCATTCTTACTTTTTTTCTTTGTATGCGCTTTCTTATTTTTCATTCAATATTTTTAGTATCTAATGTTTAGAGGAATCTCCCAAGGTGGAGAAGATTTGTATTGAGAGAGTAATTAATGATTAGCATCCATCAAGTAATTACTCCCATAACTAATTACTTCCTACTACTCTCCTCTCCTCAATATTTATGTTTTCTTCCTGTCTCTCTATTCCTTTCTTTACAAATCTTTTCCACCTTGGGGATGCCACTAAAAATTAGACCAACAGCGTTCCAATTTCCAATCGGCCATCAATCCTCTCTCGCTGTTCCAGATGCTAGCCGCCCCGGTTTGCTTAACTAGTAGAATGACTGTCCCGGTGAAGCCATAGTTCCGGGTTCAAACCGCGGACCAGGACGAATTTTCTTCAACGACGAAGTTAGTGTGGAAGTTGTCTAGCTTTCCTTTGTAGCCGTGTGGCTGCGTTTCGGTGGATGCTAAGGGATTGCTGCACGAGTCTTCCGACAGTGAACTCCAGTGGCGTAGCCAGAAATTTTGTTCAGGCGGGGCTCATACTGTGGCGTGGCCTCCTCATAGAATTTGTGGAGGGATGAAACGCAAAAATAATAACTGCGTTTCCCCTGACAATGCCATTGTGTATTAGATAACTCCACGCACTGTCTAGACAAGTGAAATATGCATTTTTTTTTAATTAAAGGAATGTATTCATATGTCTTAAAAATCGCGGCAGATATAACTGATACCAATGCTTCCATGTTTTTGCGTATTTAATAAATATCACACGAAGTCTGGAACTGTACACGTATCAATCCGAAACCAGCAAAGCAGTGCAAGCCTCTGGTATGAAAAACGTAAAAGCCTTGAAATGAGCAAGTAGAGGTCAAATATTTTAAGGAATCTTTGTCGTTTAAGAGCCTTTACATTTTTGTACATATGCAACGGCCAGGGAAAAATCTCAATGACGCTGTTCTTCGTTCCAGTGTACTGCACAGCAGCAGCTGTGACTGGTCATGTATTGCGAGTAATTGCACCGAAATTTTAGTCGCAACAGCGAGCACATGTATAAAGGAGGAGTTCTGCGAAATATACATTATAGGTGCGAAGATAAAATGCAGTATTAGAAATGCGAAGATACAACTTGATAAAGGGCAAAAAAGTGTCACTGGGAACAAAGTCACTTTATGTATACATAAAACCTCGCAACAAGATATTTAAATACACATATGCCTCGATTAAATCTACGTATCTAAGCAAAAGTCACTCTATATAATGCGCCAAACAAGGCAAATAAACATCTTGCGCAATGACACATAGTAAACAATACACACGGAAGGAGAGACGATCCGGGCCAGGACAAAACTGTGATAGCAAAAGTCGCGATATGTACTTTGGGCCGTGCTGCGATCGGTGGCATTTCGAAAAAATTTCGGGGGTGGGGGGGGGGGGGGGGGGGCTGAAGCTCCATAAGCACCCCCCCCCCCCCCCCCCCCCGTGGCTACGCCCCTGGTGAACTCGAATCAGATCGCCAAGTATTGCTTTTATTGGCTATTAGAACTAAGGTGAGACCGCTCTCACTGCGCATAAAGCTCTTCGCTCCTTTAAAGCGTTAAAAATGAGCCAGGAAAACTTCAAGCTCAATGCCCAAAAGTAGTTTTCTTAGCTTTTAACACCTTATGTCGCTTTTTTTTCCACTCCTTCCAATGGACACGCAACTATGCGAAGCTCTTGCGCGTGCTCTTCAGTCATCACGTATTTTATGACTGAGTGAATAACACACGCTGACAGGAAAAAAAAATACAGAAGACTTCGCCGGAGAGAAATCAGGGTCTTTCTTATCGTTCGCGGTCAAGCATAGGCTGTCTTACCTCTCGTCTCGAAAGTGCTCAACAGTGGTTTGATTTAAATTTCCGTTTAAACTCACTTTTATTTTCCAGACAAAAGATACGTCCTCTATAGATCCTAGGGCTAGAAGCCGCTAGGGACGTCTTACTGGGCCCAAGAACCTTTTGATGGCGCTCGATGACGGATTGCATATAAACTTCATGAAAGCGAGAACATTAAAACCAACGCTGTCAAATTGTCAACAAATCTTAGGAGCATGTCCGGAGCCGAACATTAGTCCTGCGCTGAGTACCTTCGCATCAGATCCTCGAGAGCGGCATTCCATCAAAGAGGGAACGGTATGCCTAAGGCTTGGGAAAGAGCATACCGGCGTTAAGCTGTGTTGAAAGAGAACATGAAAGGCAACACTTTTTCTAGCTAAAATTTGGGGCAGCCTTCTGTAAGCGTAAGAATTTGATGGTGTTCAACCCAGTCAGATGAAAGAAGGATGTATTTGACATGTTTATCGCGAGAGGACTTCGACGTTTTAAATTGTTGGGGGCATTTCATTTCATTTCATCCTAACAGATGCTGAGGACCGTGAACAAAAAGCTCCTAACTAGGCTTGACGGGGTCCGCGGCCCCTAAACATGACATTGGCAACAAAAGAGGATACTAAAGGAACGAATCATGCATGGATGGATCTGGTACAAAATCAAGACACAAGCAAGGAGAATTACAAGATGAAAGTGTAAAGTGTGTGGTGCAATGCAGAAAAAGGCATAAAAGTGCAGTTATAGCGGCTACGATATATTCATTAAAAACAGTATTGCGGCTGAGAAAGATTTTCCTTGTTTAGAAGCGATGGCAGCATACTGCGTAGCATCTGACAGCCATACTGAGCGTATTTATTTGCGTTAAAAAACTCGACGCTTCTACCAACGGACAAAAAGAAAGATTAGACATGCATGCTTTCGGTTCGTTCTTAAATTTTGCGTAGTAGAACGCAATACTTTTACGAACTTGCACAACTTTCCGTCTTTATAACGGAGCTCTCTGTTGAGTTTCTATTTCATTCCAGACAAAGGCATTTCAAGCGTGTTGAGGTGAAGCAAAAATTTGTGCAAAATAATTTTTCGGAACCACCGTACTTCAAGCGCATAAGCTCACTTCCATCGCATCACGTACACATGATGCCGCCTGTCAGTTCCAGAACGATTCTGTGTCGCACGGTGGTATATCACAGGCGCACGAGCGCCTCAGTAGCTCTTCATCAGCATAACGCGCCAACAATTTCCTTGGTATGCATAGCTTGCGCTGAGAAGTCGCATCATGTCATGTGATTTGCGAGCCGTGTTGCCTATACGTAAGCAGTGCAGGCTCGGAATGTTCGCGTTCAGGGTCCTTAACACGCACTGACATCGCATCGCTCGTGGGATTGGTGTCATTTAACGCCACCAAAACGCGGCAGCCGAGTTCAGGAGAATGACCAACTCTGCATATGTGGGCATTAACCCATTAAGCTATCGCGTCATACCCTTAGGTATGAGCTTAAGTGTTGCCTCTAACTTTTTATTCTAATCTGTTATACGTATATGTTCGCAATGTGAAAAAAAAAACGGCAAAGAAAAAACATATTCAGGACGGACAAGGTCGCAAAAACACGCCGCGAACGGCCGATGTCGGCGGCTGCTCTCCCGAGAGTACTTTGCGAACTCTCCACGAGCGGCGCGGCCATCGCTTTGCGCGCATGAACAACATCAACAGTCAGGCGCGCGCTGCAGGCTCTTGTTTCCGTGCCTCCCCGCTTTTGGCGGTTCGGTCCACCGCTTTTCGAGTTTTTTTAAATATCTCAACTTTCGTGCGATGGCGAGCGTTTATTTGAATTTCAAACGAATCGGCTGCCCCTGTACAGGCTGCATGCACGAAGCTCTGTTGAACGTCAAGCATGTTGACGCGTCATCATTTTTTCACACTTGCGCCAAAATGGGCACACAAAGTGCATACAGCGCCCCGTAGCGAAGGCCACATCACGACAGCTTGCCAGAGCGCTTTCTGATCGAGTGAATGTGCCGCCTTGCCCACCTTTCTTTTTCCAGCCTTTGGCTATTGTTCAAGAAAGCGCTTAGCAAGAGTATTGACAGCGTCGGTGGCGAAACGTGATTTACTGAATTTAAACGGCCACGCATCAACCTGGGCGGAGGGCGACTTCTCGCCTTTTACGATAGAAGTTGTCGCCACGAGGATCACTCTAGACGCTCGTTTTCTCCGAAAGTCTCGTGAATAAAACAACTAAGAATAAAAACGGACGAACATAAAGGCACAGAGACAAAAACACCCCAAGTGCTTTACTGTGCGTCTGCTTTATTGAAGATGGTCTACCTTGCCAGCCCATATGACCACTTTCGAAAGTCTGCGGGATCATGCATGCATACATAAACGTGTATATATAGTGAGAGCTGCGGTACTTGTTTTATTATTGCATGCAAATGCGGATACTGATAAAGCAGGTTAAAGGTTGGGATCTCCCTGAAGCGATTACTGAGCAGCCCGTTTCTTTCAGTTATATGAAAGTGCATATAATGTGGTTATTGTGCATATACACTGAATGTATATCAGATAGCATGCTTTGTGCGCGCGCGCTCTAAAGCCCGAATATATATTTCGTAAAAAATTCACTCAGAAAAAAAAAGACTGTCGCATCAATTTTATCTCACTTGCAACATCAACGCCCCCCCCCCCCCCCCCCCCTTTCACGTTCTCTGGACAGAAAATGCATATGTGCGGTGTAAAGTTTGTTTGCGTTTTACCATAATCCTTCCTGCTTATTTTGCATCTTTTCTGCATCACAGAGTGTTCTGATAATAGGGTACATCGAACTGTGCATGCTCTGAAGTAGTTATCTATTTTACTCTGAGGCTCAAAGACTAACAGAAGGTTCTTCCAAGAACAGAGACTGCAACTGTAAAGAGAGCAGAAAGAAATAACCTACAAGGCTGGGGAAATAAATCTTAAACTTCGTTCTCCGGATAACGGCCCTGCGGCGAGCGCAATGGAAAAATGTTTGAGAGCTCTCACTGAACTTGAGGCAGTTTCTGCCCTTGAAATGCACCCGTGTATGCCCACGTTTCACTTCGCTGCATATTACAACGTTCTTTTCCCTTGACGTGGTTTTTATACGTCAAACTTCTGTAGCAAGCAGATAAACCCCATGAAACCTTCACGGAGTTTAATAACAAAAAGTGCTTCAAAACTCACGGACTATCTACAGTTTTTTGCTCCTTCTGGATTCCAATAAGTTAGCCAGATAGATATGTGAAAAAAAAAAAAAAACGTCCAACAGCAAACCGACAAACAGTGTTTTACAGTCAGCCGGTTGTTGCAGCGACGGCCGAAGCTGTCTAGGTTGCATATGCAGTCATCAATCAACCACTCTATTGATCGATTTCTGTTCCCTAATACAAGTGGCGCTTGGACGGAGAAGTTGTGGGCATCCTTAGCGAGGCTAACATTGCATGTAGCTAATAGTAATATTGTATACTCCTCTCTGTGGTGGTTCTTTCGATCTATCGACTGATTGGTCAGTTAGTCAGACAGTTGTCTTCGTTGCCATTTGTTTTCCTATTATGGATTCTTCTCTCTCCTAAACTGCTTTTTTCCTTAAGTGGCATTCAGTTTATGCTGTTTTAGATTTAAGAACAATTCAAATTCGTTTGACCTTTAGTAGTTACCGGGCACAAGCTCGTTTTTTTATTTTTATTTATTTTCTAATTTCCTCTTTTTCTTTCTAAAGACACACCTACTCAATAGCACACAGCCGTAACGCAACGCAAAGACTAGGTTCACCTTTATTCGTCAAGAAGCAACGCGTTTTTGTAGTGTATGGGTTGTGTGCCCGCCTCGTAATCTGAAGGTCCTCCATGGCTTAAATTCTCCGCACCTTGTGAATAAATTTAAAGGCGAAAGCCTTTTTCTAACCCCATTACGAGGAAAGCCGGCGGCGTCTGTATGTATATAGAGATGACGCAAAAAGAGGGTCCTGTTCACACCAGACGGTCCGAGTGGATTACTTAGGATTAAGTTAGATTATGGCTGATTGTGGTGGAGTACGGCTTGATTCTGGAGAATTGCGGTGGATGAATTGTGCATTTCATTGAACTTAGTCGGGTTGCGGTGGATTAAGAGTGGATTGCGTAGTATGAAGTTGAATAATGTTGAGTTAGGAGTGGATTACATTAGGTTAAATTGCAGTAGGGTGTATTAAGTTAGATTGTGATAAATTACTGGCGTATCGTGGTGGATTAAAACTAAATTATTTTGATTAGGGTGAATTGTGGTTAAATGAGAATTGATAGCGATGGATTAAGTAGGATTACTGTGATTAGGGAAAACAACCACATGCCGTTGTTGGGAACCGAACCCACGACCTCCGGTGTGTTCGGTTCCCACCGGCACATGTGGTTGTTTTTTCTTCTGTTTTTCTAATCAATTATCTTTAAGTGATGATATATTCAGTATTATTCTAAATTGATCAGCACCACAAAAAAATTAATGAATTAAAAAAATCTTCTGTGTCCCATGGTTTGTGTGGCTGTTGGCTTCTCTCATATATATATAACGAGTCCCTCATTCCCCTTCCATTTTATATATATATATATATATATATATATATATATAAGGGATAACAAAATCTTCAAGGCAACTGATTAAAAATATAATAAGTTGGGGAAGTCACATTGAAAAACTTAACAGATTTATTCAACGTTTCGACCAGGGACTGGTCTTTTTCAAGAACCTAACCTAACCTAACCTAACCTAACCTAACCTAACCTAACCTAACCTAACCTAACCTAACCTAACCTAACCTAACCTAACCTAACCTAAAAGACCAGTCCCTGGTCGAAACGTTGAATAAATCTGTTAAGTTTTTCAATGTGACTTCCCCAACTTATTATATATATATATATATATATATATATATATATATATATATATATATATATATATATATATATATATATATATATATATATATATATATATATATGTATAGGTTGCGAAAGCATGAAGTACTTGACTGCTTACAAGAGTATATAGCGAAGTATACGCTTCGTTAAAGGAAAAATATTTATTCGGCTCGACGTTTCGATCGAAAGACCGATCTTCTTCAGGAGTCTCCTGATGAATATATATATATATATATATATATATATATATATATATATATTCTAAGAAAGAGGGTTGGGGTTTGAATACCCATTGCCCATTGCTTGGCACGGTTGATGTCATCGATCTCGACGACGCTTCTCCTGTCCTTGATGACCCTGACACCCATGACGTCAACGCTCTCACTCCTCCCGTCGACGTCGCCGACTCGTCCTCCCCGGATATGTTTTCCTATTCTGTCGATGCCGCTCTACCACCTCACCAACGCGCCCAGCTCACTGCTTTGCTGCAGCGCTTCCGCGCATCCTTCGACTCTTAGCAAGTACCGGTGGGTCGTGCAACAGCGGTTCGCCACCATATCGACACTGACACCCATGGACCCTTGCGCCAACGCCCCTACCGCGTCTCCTCCGCTGAGCGCCGCATCATTGATGAACAGTTGAACGACATGCTACACCGCGGGCTTCTCCGGTCGTGCTAGTCAAGAAAAAAGACGGCTCCGTTAGATTCTGCGTAGACTGCAACCGGCTAAACAAAATTACTCGGTAGGACGTCTACCCCCGGCCTCGTATAGATGACGCGCTTGATTGCCTGCAGGGAGCGGTGTACTTTTCTTCGTTGGATCGGCGCTCTGGGTACTGGCAGGTGCCGATGGCCGACGTCGATCGCCCGGAAAACAGCTTTCATCACGCCTGATGGGCTGTATGAATTTAATGTGAAGCCCTTCGGTCTCTGCAACGCGCCTGCCACTTTTGAGCGTATGATGGACAACATCCCCCGCGGGCTTCAATGGCAGACATGCCTCTGCTACTTGAACGACGTTGTCATCTTCTCCCAGAATTTTCCGCCTCATCTTCTCCGCGGCGATAGTGTTCGCTGTCTCAGTGACGCTGGCCTGCAGCTGACCTTGAAAAAGTGTCGCTTTGGCGCCCGAAAGCTGACTATCCTAGGCCACGTCGTGTCCAAGGATGGTGGACTCCCGGACCCTGCCAAGCTCCGCGCAGTTGCTGATTTCCCGAAGCCCACATCCCTGAAAGAACTCAGAAGCTTTCTTGGCCTTTGCTCCTACTTTCGCCGGTTTTTCAAGAATTTTGCTGCCATTATCACCCCGCTGACAACTACTCGCTGGCAGCCATGACTTGTCGGCTTGGTCCGCTGCATGCGACGAAGCTTTTGCAACGCTGCGCCAGCTCCTCACCTCTCCTCCGATCTTGCGCCATTTCGTCCTTTCCGCGCCTACAGAACTCCACACAGACGCCAGCGGCATTGGTCTCGGTGCCGTTCTAGTTCAGCGGAAACCTGGTTTCAATGAGTACGTTGTTGCTTACGCCAGCCGTGAGCTCACAAAAGCGGAGACTAATTATTTCGTCACAGAAAAAGAATGCTTGGCGATTATTTGGGCGATCACAAAATTTCGTCCTTACTTATATGGGCGCCCATTCGATGTCATTACAGATCACCATGCCCTTTGTTGGCTGTCGACACTCAAAGATCCGTCTGGCCGCCTCGCTCGTTGGGCTCTCCGTTTACAGGATTACGACATTCGGGTCATTTATCGCTCTCGTCGTAAACACTCCGATGCCGACGCTCTCTCGCGCTCCCCTGTAACCTCTGATCCTGACCCACCATCTATTTCCGGCCCCACACCTTCTATTGACACTATTGATATGGCTTCTGAGCAGCGCAAGGATCCTTGGATTACTTCTCTTCTGGATTTCTTAGCCAACCGCTCAGCGCGCCTCCCTTCTAGAGCGCTCCGTCGTCAAGCTCATCACTTTGTCATGCGTGACCAGCTGCTGTACCTCGGAACTACGTCCCCGATGGTCGCAAATGGCTGCTCGTGATTCCAAGGCGTCTCCGCTCCGCCATTTGTGCCAGTTATCACGACGACCCGCAATGTGCTCATGCCGGTCTGCTGAAAACCTTTACCCGCCTGCGCCTTCGGTATTATTGGCGGGTTATGTACCGTTTTGTCCGCCAGTACATACCCTCTTGCGTGGATTGTCAGCGTCGCAAGAACCCACCACCGCACTCACCTTCTCCCCTGCAACCGTTGCCGTGTCCAGCCCGGCCATTCGATCGTGTTGAAATTGACCAGCACTGCCGTAGGGCACCGCTGGGTTATCGTCGCCATTGATCATCTCACGCGCTATGCGGAAACTGCCCCGTTACCAGCCGGTTTCATACTTAAGAACATCATTCTTCGTCACGGTGCGCCTCAGGAATTGCTCAGCGATCGGGGTCGCGTCTTCTCCATGCAGCGTCGTGGAAGCCCTTCTTCGGGAGTGTCATATCGTTCATCGCACGATGTCTTCGTAACATCCGCAGACGCACGGCATGACCGAACGCTTTAACCGGACCCTCGGCGATATGATAGCCAAGTACGTTTCTGGCGATCACTCCGACTGGGACCGCGTCCTACCTTTCGTTACCTACGCTTACAACTCTGCAACGCAAGCCACCACTGGTTTTCCCCCGTATTTTATTCTCTACGGACGCGAGCCTTCCTCCATCATGGACACCATACTTCCTTACCGCCCCAATTCATCCGAATGTACAACCGTTTCTCAGGCCGCTGCGCATGCCGAAGAATGCCGTCAACTCGCCCGTTCCTTTACTTCTCACGACCAGCACCGTCAGAAAAGCGCCCGCGCCGCTTCTCCCGGTTTGCCGCTGACCTATGTTCCTGAATCCTTGGTTTGGCTTTGGGTGCCCTCGTCCAGCTCAGGACAGTCTACGAAACTGCTGTGCTAATACCAGTCCCCCTATCTCGTTGTTCAGCAGACATCTCCAGTTAATTATCTCGTGGAGCTCATCACGCCTTCGTCTGATCATCGCGGCTGCGGCCGTGAAATTGTGCATTTAGACCATCTGAAGCCCTTAGGCCGCCAGGATGGCGCCTTTTCACCCGGGGGGTATTGTAAGAAAGAGAGTTGGGGTTTGATGCCCCAGCAGCTAGCGCCGACGAAGGCGAGAAAGAAGAAGGGAGGCGAAGCTGACGAAGTTCGTGTTAGCGCTTCCGAACGCCGGCCTGCTGAGTAGCACCGCTGGAACAAGGACTGTGGCCGTGTATACTAACTGTGAGAGTCCCCACATTACAATATATATATATATATATATATATATATATATATATATATATATATATATATATATATATATATATATATATATATATATATATATATATATATATATATATATATATATATATATATGCGAAATTGAGAAACGCTTCGTTTATTGGGAGTCGACGTTTCGGACAGAACCTGTCCTGGCACAGAGCAAGAACTCCTACATTTTATTGAACAATTTAACCTTGTCCACCCCAACATATCGTTCACTCACGCGTACTCCCACACCTCAATTAACTTCCTAGATGTCGAGATTTCGGTAACGAAGGCTCACTTAACACCAGCGTATATAAAAAACCGACGGACCGTCAACAATACTTACACTTTCAAAGTTGGCATCCTCGCCACTCCAAAACAAGTATCCCATACTCTCAGGCACACCGATTTAAAAGAATCTGTTCACAAGATCAAGACTTCGAGAGAAATTCCAATCGCATGCGAGAAGTCCTCACCAAGCAAAGATATCCCCCCGCCATTGTCGACGATGCAATTGAAAGGGCATCTAAACTCAACCGAGATGAAATACTAGATGGACGTCGACGCAGCGAAGAAACAGATCACCGGGCAAACTTGGTACTCACCAAAAGGACAGGCTCTTTCCGAAACGTCGACTCCCAATAAACGAAGCGTTTCTCAATTTCGCATCTTATTTTAAACTAGCAACCAAGTACGTTTACCTTATTGTGCTATATATATATATGTGCGCCCCGCCGCGGTGGCTCAGTGGTTACGGCGCTCGGCTGCTGACCCGAAAGACGCGGGTCCGATCCCGGCTGCGGCGGCCGAATTTCGATGAAGGCGAAATTCTAGAGGCCCGTGTGCTGTGCGATGTCAGTTTACGTTAAAGAACCCCAGGTGGGCGAAATTTCCGGAGCCATTCCCTACGGCGTCCCTCATAGCCTGAGTTGCTTCGGGACGTTAAACTCCAAAACCCAACCAAATTGTTAAATTCACAGATCAGTATGTTCTGGAGCCGACATCGGTAACTCAGCTACTGTAACATCCCAACATTTTGTAGGGCCAATAAATGAAATTAAAATAAGACGGAGATTTTATGCGAAGAAGGCAGCATATGTAATGAATGGCTGTAAGAGCAGATGGAGTCAAATAAGAATGCATCACCAAGAATAATACTAACACGGGTTTGCGTACACCGCCCACATACTGCATCCAAGCGCATTCGTACAGCTCGCATAGTAGTAAACAGACCACGAGCAGATAGTTACCTGAAGAGAAGGAACACAAGCTGGAGGTTCCTAATAGTTGCCGGCTAATTTTCTTACGGCTAGTACTGACGGATGAAATAAAAAATTATCCAAAAAGTTCATTTTAATTTTGTTTCACTGAGGTGCTAGCTCTAATCATATTCGATAACCTTGCAAATGCTTCATTAAGAAAACTCTGTGCAGATGAGGACCAGCTTGCACGGGCTATACAAGAGCAAGTATCCCTTTCTGCGCATGCGATAAAAAAAAAAATGACTTTTTTATTGCGAAAGAAATACTAGTTGCACTTTCAGCCCGTCGCGTAGCGAGGCCGGTAGCTACCATATTAGCATATTGGATTGAATTGGATTGTATAACCGATGCATCACCACAAGTCTAACCACAAGCACTACCACCAGCTACACTACTAGCTGAACCATGGCGTAGCTACGGATATTGCTTTCGCAATTACCGGGCTTAACCAAGCTAAGCCACAGCCATTTTTTCGCCACTAAATCACCACTAGATGAAAAATAAATGAAGACGGAACAAAAGTGTCTTTTGCTGCCTCGCTCAGCGCAGAGATAAATGATTACTTAGTTCACATTCAAATTGCTCCCACGTCTCGAATGATGATTGAAGTGTTTATCATATGGTTTGCCCTGTTATAACGAGGAAGCGAGAATAAGGAAATACTTTTTTTTTTTTTTCAATCAACATTGGAACTAGCATGTAGTTTCTGCGAAATTGTTCTAGCAAGAAGCTCGTATTTTTCTTTCTACTCTTCATTCTGTTAACCCTGCTGCTTCAGTTCACTCAAGTAGTGAGAGCTCCAGACGGAAAGAAAAGTTGGGACTTGGATGGCCACTTCATTCGCATTTCGAGTGATAAATACGGCAGCTGAGGGTTTTGACGAGGAAATATTGCTTTTGCTTTCGTGCAAACAAATCTGACGTCGGCAACAGCGAGGGCTGGGAGAAGTGTTCTGAAGCTGAGTTCCTCTGCGTTGCAAATCAGTGCAGATATGAGAGAGCTGGAATAATTAATGGCAGAGCGGATTCCATTAAAATACCGGCCTGCGCATAAAAATCAGTCCGTAAATCACGCACAAGAGAAATTACTTTGTGTTACGCGTGGCTGGCTGGTCCGAGGAAATGAGGCTGTGTTGTACGTTCCTTACAAAAGAAAAGCAGTGGTGTGGGACGGTTTGTTTTTGCCACGTGCTACACGACGCTTGAGATTGCTTTGCTCAGGCTTCGTCAATGGAGCAAGACAACCTTATGCTTCGAAAATTGAGCAAAGAAAAAACATTTTTTACAAAGAGTTTTTTTTTTACCTTTTCTTACCTTACTTTTTTACCTAAAATGTGAGAGCATTTCGTTTGTCTGCTATAGTGTCTACTTTGAGTGTTTTGTGTTTTTCTTGCGATTCTCCCGCCGAAACTCTGGTTGCAACGGGTTCCATTGCCCTTATATGATATGAATGAGTCATCATTTTCCAAAATATTTAAGAGCCTTCCTTTGAATTATCGTATGGGATTATATTAATCCCCCCCTCCACCATTCTACTTTATTCTACCCACCATCATCCATTATCTGGGGCGAGCCTACTTCCAAAATGTTGGGGCTGGACCAACTTCCGAATTTCGGCGGTCCTCAGATTTTTAAAGTTGGATGATTGGTCCACTGGTGCTCACGTGGTTTTGATGACATCACGACTCTCTCAGTTGCCTTCACAGCCACCTGCCGCAGCTGTTTGAAAAACAGCCAGCGGAGGTGCTTGTGAGACTCAGGTTGGTCTTCCCGAGCCCCCATAAGGTTCATGCGCGACACCATGGTGGGCAAGCGACAATTGCATTAAAATTGTTGAATTAAATCTATTGCCACGTGTCATTTGGGGCAGGTAGCTCATAATCCGGTGGGCAGATTGCCACATGTCATGGTGGTCAGGTTGGGATGACGTCGCAAGGTCGCGTGACCCCTCTCGACCAATCATTAATTTAACTGCCACCTGCCACGTTGGAAAGGTTGTGATGACGTCAGAAGGCCACGTGACTTTCCTCGACCAGCCAGGGAACCTCGGGATAAAGAAGGCGAAAATTTTTTGTTAGATGTCAACCCCAATCTACCCCCCCCCCCCCACCCCCCCAAAAAAAGCGTTGAATCTTAAATCGCAGTGATCATAACAGGAAGCAGAAGTTAGTGGGCATTCGACCATTCTGGCTCAACCCGCCGCGGTGGCTCAGTGGTTACGGCGCTCGGCTACTGATCCGAAAGACGCGGGTTCGATCCCGGCCGCGGCGGCCCGATTCCGATGGAGGTGAAATGCTAGAGGTCCGTGTGCTGTGCGATGTCAGTGCACGTTAAAGAACCCCAGGTGGTCGAAATTTCCGGAGCCTTTCACTGCGGCGTCCCTCATAGCCTGAGTTGCTTTGGGACTTTAAAACCTAATAAACCAATAAACTAAACCATTCGGGCTCACTGAATACAAATTTGTAATGCCGAAAGCAGTTCTGCGCTCCTTGCAGCATATTCTTAGCCAGCACAAAACCGCAAAACGGGCGGTGAGCACGGGACCGAATCCCTGGGCTGGTGGCAACATCTTAAGTAGTGTTTGGAAGCTGCGACAGGGCTCGCAGGCAGATTTGTTGAACTTCCAGTCTGAGTGGACATTCCGAAATGTCATTTCTAGTTGCAGTGGAGTCTACACGGCTGTACAAATATGAAACAAGGTATTTAATGATAATGAGAAGGCAAGGTAACCACTGGTCCTTAAAGGTAACGGAGTGGATTCCGAGAGAAGGTAAGCGCAGCAAAGGGCGGCACAAGTTAGGTGGGCGGATGAGATTGAGAAGCTTGCTGGGATACAGTGACCGCAGCTGGTAAAGGACAGGGTTAACTAGAGAGACATGGAAGAGGTATTTTTCCTGCAGTGGGCGTAGTCAGGCTGATGATGACGATGATTTAAAAATATTTATTTGAGGCTTGCAACCTGCTCCCCTGAAAGGGCCTGTCTGATGTCACGAACTGCACGTTTGCGCCAGGTGATCGCACACATTTTTCTGAAACCAATGAAGCTAAGAGGACAGCCCCCTTGCTGCTCTGGAAATCACTCTTCTTGTTTCCGACGACCCCCGGCTATAAGGACGACAGACGTTTCGGGTAGCTTAACAAAACTTGGAGACGGGCAAGATAGTGCATATCTTTTGGAAGAAATAATAGCGAAAAAAAAAGGGCTGTCCTGTGCTTTTTTCGGCCTTTCGCGTGTGTGCCTTTTTTACGCTATGATTTCTTCCAAAAGTCATTTCAAGTTTGAATTGTCTGGAGATCCAGTGGAGGCACAATTACTAAAGTTTAATTGAGCCTCTAATTAGCATGGTATAAACTACTGCCGTTCACCTCAGTTGAGAGTATATTTCCGAAAAGATTTCCGTCCTTTCTCAACCACCCTATACATAGGAATCTTCCAAAGTGTTCGCTCAAGCACTTTGTGTATCAGTTTGGAGCTGCAAGAAATGCTGCTTAGCTCATACCTTCATTTCTTCCTTCCTTCTCCACTTCTTTCCCCTCGCTAGGTGTATGAGAATTTTTTATGTACTTGGATTATTTTGAAGGTGGAAGGGGCATTATTTTCCTAAATACCTTGAAGGGGCGGAAGCAGGCCTAGGCGGGTTGGATTAGTGTTCAAGAATTGTGTGGCATCCTTTTTGATCCCAGCATGGTAACAGAAATTGGAAACCAGTGACAGTTCAAAGATTATTTTTTTTTTATGCAATGTCTGCCGATCGGCAACGAAAAGACCAAAGCTATGTAGTTCAGCGAGTTTGGTATTGTGGTATATTCTTTGGGAAGCTCAATTTCACCCAAGAGCAGAGCAACAATTTTCCTGGCGTGATATTAACGAAACACAGACTAAAGCAGAGATTTTGCATGCGTAGGTACTAAATGTATCCATCTCGAACACAGACCACGGTTTGAAAGAACTTTGGTCCCCTACTCTATAGCTAAATCAACTCGGCCTTTGGTTCGAAGCGTTCATAAGTGCATGGATGCACTTCGAACCCTTAGATGTCGCCTTATTTTTGATCGCCAGATTTACCGACTCTTTCAACAACTTATGCTACCCGAAAGGTCTTGTTCTGAACTTGAATACAGTCAGGAGAGATACCTTGCTTAGAAAGTTTCGAAGCGAAAGCTTGACTACGCCATGCAAAGCCAATGTCGCAGACCGGAGGACTATGACCTTGATGTGAGCCAGAGGTCAAACCAATAAGCAGCCTAGGTATAAGTATGGTGTCCTAGCACATGGCACCAAGGTCAAGGTCAAAGGTCAAGGTTGTGGCAGAAACGTGGCACTGAAGCCATAGGCTGTCGGCGTTCATTGGCGTCGGCGTTGACAACATTTTATACTCTGATGACTTGAAGGAAAGGAAGTGCGCATAACTGTTTCCCTGGGTCAGTGGATGCCTGAATCACGCTTTGAGGTACGTGGGGTGGGTAGATCTGGGCTGCATGCGTTAGCGCTGACAACGTTGTGGCAGACACGCGGCACTGCTACAATAGGCCGCAGCGTTCATTGGGTGAGCAAACTCTCGTGATCAACCATTAACTCACACCTGCCAGGGTGGCAGGATGGGCCCGCTGCCTATCCAGTGTCCGGAACGCACTCAACGTTACAGACGCCAAGCCGCGCATAGTTGCCCGATACGCCATAGCCTTCGCTCTCTAATCAGGTTCAGCAGTAAATCGCGGCGAATTTTTTTATCCAAATCCTATGCAGAAATTCAAGCCACCTAAGAAAGCACTGTTGTGAGCCCAAAGAAAGCTAGGAGCCGGAGACCACTGAAGATCTGACGCACTTGCACTGGCGCAATCGGCAGTCAGTAACGCCTTCGCTTGGCCCACGATGCCCACCTTTAGCACAGCGTCCCAAGTGAGCAGTGCGCAATATTTCATTTATGGCTGCCTTGGTAGGCCCGCCGGGCGGAACAAGTACACAAAAACGGATTCGCAATGCACATGATCGTAGCTACATAGAGGGAAGAATTCGGTTCAGTCAGAGGGTGGTCCCGTTTATTGCCATCGTAACACTACGTATAGACACACAAAGAAAATACAAACAAAAAACCTTAGGAGGAAGGGAAGAAAGTATGTAAGAAAGAGAGAGAGCTGATGGGGTTGAAATGTTCGGAAACTGCAGCAAGCTTTGTTTTATTGGCGCGTATGCGACTAACGCTATCATGCCAGCGAGGATTCAATTCACCGTGTACAGTTTTCCAGTAAACTCTGTTTTGTCTGTATTGTAAGGAAGGTAATTGCAACTTTATTTGGGCAGTGTATTCTTGGAAAATAAAAAGAAAGTAATCAGGAATACACCTCCTACGAATAAAAATCGTAGGTACGGAATGACTGATTGGCTTAATGTGTCAGTATCCTGTAAATGAAAAAGACTTCGAGGTCGCGGACTCTGTGGTCCGTTCACAACCGTATAAACAGGAATGGCTAGACTTAATTTAAAAAGTACCATGTTTTGCCCTATGGTGTTACAGAAGAGAAGTGCAGACTAGAAATAAACACATATTTTTTAGTGGCAAGTTTAGTATGGGCAAGGCACTAAATTAAAATCGCTTGTTCTCTTAGTGTGCATTAGTGCACAACATAAAATAAGCAGTTGAAATTTCGGCAGGTCTTATCGACAGCGAATAGATGTTATTCTCGAAGTTGGCTCAAAGATGTAAGTGCTTTATATTGTGTCGCCTCTTCTTGTGTCCCGCTGCTATGCATTGTTTCTTTTTTTCATCGTGTTCTCGTGCATACAAGTAATCCAACTATATACTAGTCTCATAGTTCGTCACGTGGCGTCGTATGTGGCGATTAGAATACACTGGCGAATATTGGCCTTGTTCGTCAAGTCTCTTTACTTTTCCGCAAAATAAACCATCTGCTTATGAACCACAACAGTGGGATACATATGGCTTCATAAAGTGACTCCCAGCATTTAGTTAAAGTAGTTGAACGTGGTACGTGAAACTAGTATACCTGCTGACAATTACTACGAAGTAAGCCTTTGAAGAATATTTCGCCCAAAAGATTTCAATAAATTGCGCTCTCTGAGAACAAAATTAAAACATTCACAGTCAAGTAATAAATTGGAGCCATGCTTCACTGTAGTTCGCATGGTTCAGGGGTACACTTCTGCAGTGCGGGCCCGCACAATATTAAAGATATAGGACAGGTAAAGCGCATACATCGACTCGTTGCTCGACTCAGTGTGTAAGACAGTCGATTTCTTCATCGGTTACCGATATGCTGCACCGACTGAATCTGCAGCCCCTCTGTGTATGCAGAAAGATTGCGAGAGTAAAACTGCTTTATTTTGTTAGTCATAGGCAATTCGTTTACTGCGCGAAACTTACCTTTCCTGGTCGCCTAATTACCTGGTCTTGGTTACACAACACTGGTCAGCTACAACGAATTACTTTAATATTATTGATCCGTATTTTGCGAGGGCTTCGTTATTCCAAAGTATTTTTTCTACTGACAGTTTAAGAGTAAATAATGTAAATTCCACTGGGAATTGGTTATTACAAAACTTAGTATAACCATCTCCTCCTTAGACCGCACTGTTGCATGCAGTATTTCGAAACAAAATAAAAACTAAAGTAGAGTGAACATCGTAGACAGGACACCAAGACGCAACCAACGCTCTCTGATGCTGCTGCATTTGTTCATTAAATGTATTCATTTGCTTCATTATATAAGGATCTGGCCAGTGCCAGGCGTTACGAGACCGATATCGCCTTGAAAGCTATGCACACGTTCTTGACAGGCCTCAGCTCTGTGTTTCGGCGACTCTTTTATTATTTCTTCTGAAAGCATAACATACGGGTCAATGCGCGAAAATAGGACCTTCAAATGCTAATTATAACAGTATCGGTGCCGCCATTTGGAAAGTTGTACATTTATTAATCGGCGCTTCTCTCATAGTGAGTTCATTTTAGCTCTGCGGATTATTTATTACCCTTTTTATCCTTCCGTCACGGCACCCATCAGCTTTAACAGATTGAAGAATGTAAAGAAGTCCACGGGAATCACATTTAGCTTCTCATAAAAGAGGAGACTGAGAGTGTTGCTGACACACAAGTTTGTCCTAACTGGCCCGATAGGCCTTTGTCCTACAGTGCACATACTTGGGCTGACGATTACGAAGCATTAAATCCGCGTGTGTGCATCCTCGCAATTTGTGAGGTCCACATCCGCTTTTGAGAGATTCAACAAAGTAAACAAATCCACAAGGATCACATTTCAGTTGGCATATAATAAAAGCAATCGTGCTTAATGTTCGTGCCACACCTTTGACCGCACTACCATGTCAACGCTGGTAGAGTGTTGTTCTCACTGAGCATAAAATCCGCGAACTGGGCATCCTCGCGATCCGCAATATCCACTACGCGTAACTCGAATTCTGCGCACACAAAGCCCTGAGCGTCACTTGGCGCACCACAAGGTCACCAGGTGCATTGTCGACACCAAGGTGGCCAAGACACTAAAAGAACTCCACAGGCCACCAACGGAGCCGTTCGGATCAATGCCGTCCATGCGGAAGCAGTTCCTACGTATCCTGTTCAACTCGTTGGCACAGATCACACCCGTTACGCGCCCACCACACTCACAGTCCAGGAGTCTGTGGGCCTTCTCCATTCGCACCAGGATACGGACACTGTTCCGGCAGCGGTTTGAGCAGTTCTCCGCAACACCGTCGAGCACCTCGTGGCAGAAGCGCTGGTAGTAGTCCCACGCCACCGAGCACACCGGGTCCGAGGCGCACTCCTGAGCCAGCTGGGAACACAGCGGTCTTGAGGAGGACGCAGACGCCGTGGAAGACGGCGAGGAGGCGATCAACGTCAGACCACCGGGCAGCTGGAAGCCCGCTGTCACGTTACTGGAGGCAGCGGTGGTAGGGCAGGAGAGTTTCTGCCACCAGCAGGGCGCCAGCCTCATTCTCAGCGCTCGGCAAAACTCGTCAGAGCCGCACTCACAGCCGATGTACGCGTAGCCTTCCTCGGTGCTCGCCAGGGAGACGAGAGACTGGCGGCAGTGGACCGAGCAGCGGCCCGGCGTGCGGCCTGCCAGCTCTCGCTTGCAGTCCAGGCGATGACCGTGAAAGGCCATGCCACAGGTGAGCCGGCCGATGCAGTCCTGTTCGGCTTCCTCGCACGTGAGGCTCCGTCGCGGAGACGGCGGCAGGAGGCTGACAACACCCCCGCCGCCGCAGTCCCCGCCGTCGGCACCACCGCTTCCAAGCACCACGATGATGAGGTTGGCGAACAGTACTAGCATCCTGTTGTACTGCACAGGGTCTGGCTTGAAGAACTGTCGCGCGGATACACTCACCATTGGGGTCTTGGGATGTTGACTGGAAGTGCATCTAATATATATCCCTGGTTACGTGTCTCATGTCCACAAGTTCTTCACTGTCGCTTCGAAGTCAAGCCCAAGGCACGTCGATGTTTGAGTCGTTACGACTGAGCGGAGGAGCACCACACCAACTGTTCACTTCCGTTGCTGAAGCATTGGGGTGGCAGCAACAGTTAAAGCTTTAAGCGCAATTGAAAGAACTACTGAGCTTGAGGCTCAACTAATGTCACTTTTAGATTAAGACCTAGTGGTGAGCCGACTACTTCAGTGTCCTTGCCACTTGGGGTCTGTAGGCAGGGAAAATACTTGACGGTGACACCGGTGCTAGCACGTGCTGAGCGAAACGCTAGAATGACGGAAATGTCCAAAAGAGGGCACAGTTTCTAGTCTTCGGTCAGTCGTCGCAGGCTATATTTCCTTGCTTTTTTTCTTTTCTAATGACGTGTTCTAATCTTCTGATCACTTTCTTCACTGTCACTGCTCTGACTCAGTCAGAAGAGCTACCTTCGCTCTGTCTTCTGTTCCTCCTCCTGCGGGGACCATTAACCTTAAAAGCTTCCCGCTTTTTTATTGATCTCACTTTTGTGGTTCGCCGGCGTCAGCGGAAGCCGAGGCTCATGCTTTCTTTATATTTCCACGTTTTTCTTCGTATCTTACCAATAAAATTATGTGTTTCGTGAGAGTAACAGTCCAAAAAAGTGCGCCGCTATGATGTGAATGCGTGATTTCGGCTTCTACCCAAACAATTCGATCTCCCTCGGAAGCAGAACTTCTAGACAGAGAAGGATGTAGTAGTAAAAGGTCAGCACCAACAACAAAGCGCTGAAACGGGCACAGACCGGAAGTATACAAAATTACGCTAACCGACTATGCTCTTTCCTAAGTTAAAAGTTTACCAACACATATCGGCTTTTAGGCGAACTCAAACTTATTTTCCAGATGCCGATGTCTCGTGAACTGAGCAGGTATCTTCTTCCGGGATTCTTGAAATAGCTCCTTAGCTTCCGAGTTTCTTTTCACTGCCTCTCGGTGTGCACTTCTCCACGGCATTTATTTTTGTCGATTTTTCCTTTTTGCCGCGAACGACTTTTTTTACTTACGCAGTGATTCAGCAATAGTGCTGCTCTCCTTGAACCACCTTACGGCAATAGTCTCACGTAAGCATGCTCTAGTATGAGCTGCCAGACCTTGTAGACGTATTGGAAAATACTGTCGCACTTTCTTTTGATCGTTAGCGCTTCGCTGCTTTTCTGTACGCAAGGGTGGGCACATATTTTACGTGCTTGAAAGTACACTCGTTGCTGTGTTCCACATAAACATTCATCGAAGCGCAGCAGATCGGTTTATGGAGTGCGAGCGTTCTCTTGGAGCCTCTTGCGTGTATTCATAATTGAGGGGTAGTCACTGCAGACTCTCGACTATGTGACGCTGTAGAGTTGAGACGTCATTCATCATAGCACACCGACGACGATAGCTAACACAGTGCACCCGAGGAAAAGTAAATATACACTTGCGTTCTTCTTTCTGTACAAGGCGTCAGCTGTTCAGCTCACTGTTTAGGAAACATATTTCACAGGGGTGAACTTTTTCTGTTATTTAAGACGTTTTCTTGCTGCGCCGGGCATGTTCTGCTGACGTTCACTTACTTAGTGACGACGTGTGAAGAACGCAGGGCTGAAGCCTCGAAACGGCGGCACAATAAGCAGTCTGCGAGCTCTTTGGAAAGGCACCGAAAAGCATGTGTGCAGATTGTTTTTTGCCTGCGATATGCTATCTTGCTCCGGTGCTCATCCAGAAGTTATTCTGCGGCGCTCGTTAGCGTACTCCCTCGTTTGCAACTTTCACACCTATGGGAAGCACCACCTGCGATGCACACTCTTGACGGACAGCCCGTATTAAATTTTTTGCTTTGCAGAGGTGTTTCTTCAGGTACCAGTCCGCCATTAGGTTATAATTTTTTGCCTCATGGGCATCTCTGTTACAAACGCAGCTGAAACCATGCACAGATTGTGGTTAGTTTATACCTCAACAGTCCCAATTTGAAGCCTGACCTACATACAACACAAAACGTCAATATTGATGGTCAGCAGGTGTTCGCCTCTGAAGGTCATCGATTGAATAGAAAGCTGGCAATACTCTTCGTCCACGATAGGACGTTGTCTTGTTTTCAGTCCCTCACTTGAGGCGTCGTCGCTTAAGAACAGTCATGATAAATGCGTGATCTCGGTTCCATTGGCCTGTTTTCACATTCTCTTGTCGTAGTGGCGTTGCATTCGTAAGACTTCAGTGTCTTTGCAGTGAATTCTGTTTTGCATCTTCAAAGCGCCTTCCTCATGCTGAAATAGAAGAAAAACGAAATTAATTCATTACTTTCGAGGGCTTCCAACCTCCCGCTTGATTCAAACACCATGACAGTGCTCTAAAACTATAATCAAGTTTCCTTCCTCTTTTGTTCAATATTTTTATATCAGTTTAATTGCAACAATAATTCTATCTTTATTACTTAGCTATGGTTGCGTGACGACGAAGATTCGCTAAAAAAAACGATCTATATCACTACTTCAAACCTTTATGGACACGCAAATTTCTTTACTCTTGCCATTTACCAAGAGATACAACAAAGGTTTAGGTTTAACGTCCCAAAGCGACTAAGGCTATAAGAGACGCCGTAGTGGAGGGCTCCGGAAATTTCGACCACCTGGGGTTCTTAAACGTGCACTGACATCGCACAGTACACGGGCCTCTAGAATTTCTCCTCCAAAAAAATTCTAGCCGCCGCGGCCGGGATCGAACCCGGAATACAACAAAGATTAATTGAAAGGCAACTCATCGCGCTCAAATCTTCGTCTTATTCTGAGAAACTAGTCCGACCGGTTTCGTCGCAGTGCCTTGAGAGTGAGAGCATACAAAGCCCGGAAATGCGGCACGACATCAATATTTTCATGTCGTCTGTGCCCTCGAAAACTTCCGGCAGATGCTATCCTTGACACTGCCGAATGGCAGCGAGCCAAATCTCCCGTCCCTCCTTCGAACCAGTCCTCTATATGTACTGCAATCTAAATGCAGCATCCTTGCACTACTGCTCATCCCACCAATTATAATTTTGCACCCAACATATTTATAGTCTTCCAGAACTTTCGCGGCTCATTGTGTCAAAACTGTGTCCACTTCGTAACGAATGCGTCGGGCTGAGACAAGCCTACATTTTTTTTTTTTTGCATAAGTGAGCCGGAGATGACAATGCGATGCTGTTACTCACCAGGAGGTAATGATCACCACGACATGAACGGAGCCACACTATGTCCTGAACGACAATCTCAGAGGACACGCTGTTTCACACGGGCCCTCATATTTAAGTTACTGCATATCAGAAAAGATAATTTCAACGACAAACTGACCAGTTCTGCAGGCGACTGAAACCTGTGTAAAATTTGGTTTGCCGCAGATAAACGTACCCCAGCTTCCTATTCAGGCATCTTGTTCGCCACGGAAAATTGGGGGCTATCCACTGCTCCTTTTTTTTTCCTTTGAACGTCTACTGAAAGTCGATGACAGTTAAATGGCGGATATATTTTTATTTTCGAAAAGTCGCTTCTGTATAACCTGCGTTAGTGATAAAACTATCCTGTGAACTCTTGCTTTGAAACGCTACGCTCTCAAAACTCCTGGTCTGTTGAGTCCGAGAATTCACTGAGTCAGAACGTATCAGGCGATTTTCGCTTTCTGATGAACTGATCTCTGGGCTGAAACTCCTCGTGACTGCCACCTTAACTTTCTTTTACTGAGTGGTGGTGGGGTCTTCGTTTCTTTAGTAATAATATACGGGCTTACGTTACTTAAAGTCAGCAAATGCAAAGCGTCTTTTTTTTTCATTCTTGATTACAGCATTTTGTAACTCTGCACTGCGAAGAAACATTTAAATCGCACACACACAAACGACTGCTTGCGATATACATGAACAATTATGGTCCCACGAGAAATAAAAGTTCTTACCCTAGTAAGCCTGTTAATCCTTTTTTCTTTCCACTGGTTCTTGAAACGGGCTGTCACAGTGTACTTTCCTGTTTTCTGCCGAACACTGATACAGAGAGATTCAAATTTTGACCACACGTGGCTTAGCGTCGAGCTGCCTCCACGCTATCATGACTTGACCCTGCGGAGAAGCGAGCTTTCTGCAGTTGTAGCCGGAATAGCCGAGCGAAACCACCACAGTGGCTTGCGAGTGCGCGCGCGCCTATGCCGTCAACTCCGGGAGGCAGCACTCGGGGCCACGAAAACTTTCGGGAGCGTCGCTTCAGCGCTCCGATCGCTGCGGGAGCCCGAGATGGAATGACCGGACGCGCGGCGCGCGCTCCCCTACTACCGGAGCTCCCGAGGCGTCGCGAGGGAAGTAGGGAGTGACATTGAGTGAAAGGGAACAAGGAGAGGAGGAAGAGGGGAGGAAGAGAACGAGGAGAGGAGAAAGAGGGAGCAGGAGAGAGAAACTGGAGAGGCATAGGGAGGAGGAAGCGGTGACAATGAGCGTCGGTGAACAAAAGGTTTGGCTTGGCAGTGGTAAATGGGAGAGGGTGGGCTCGTTATCGGGCAAGTCGAATCTGGGACAGTGGAGGAAATGAGGAAAAGGAGAGCGGCGAAAAAGAAGGGAAATGGCGTCGCTTTTATATCACTCTTTTAGAGCCAGAAAAAAAAGAGCGCACGTTCGGCGAATCGGCTACCGCGTTTATTTCTTATGATAGATGGGAAGGTAGACGAGCACAACGCGCTGTTTGTTGGTAGGCTGATCGTGTAATACGAGTATACGTATCTAGTTTCTTTTAGCTTGTTTTTATTTTGCTGCCTCTCCAATATACATCTTATCAGTCGGTCGCCTGTTTGCTTTTTTCTTTTATATCTCGTTGTCCTTGCAGCAGTATAATACACATTTGCGCTCACTGTGGCAGCGTGAATAATAAATTATAATCAATGCTGATGGAACTGAGAGGGTGCGGGCGAGTATCGCTGACATGGTAGAATGGCGGGAATAAGAGGCGATGCGGAAGGAGCAGCAACACTGCGATGAAGAAGGAAGAGTGATTGTCCTCGGCTCATAGAGAAAAGACGGAGGAGAAAGCGTCTGGGTGTACGGCCGGTTGGAGCACGTTGAAAGGGATTATAATATTTGCTTTACTTCGGTGTCCCATTTCCGTGTAATCATTGTTGTACCTACTTCTTTTCCGCCTTCCGCGCCTCATCTGTCACCGCAGTTTGTTCAGGACGCGCCTTGAGAGACGTGAGGAAGAGAATAGGGAGCCTTGTGGTTGGACGCTTGGAGGCGACGTTTTTTCTTCTCTCATTTTCTTTCTTTCCGTGGTTTCTTTGCTTTCCTTCTCTCTTTCTTCATTTCTTTTTTTCTCTTGCATTCTTTCGCTTATTCTTTCCCTCTCATTCTGGGCACCAATTACGTTCTTACTGCTGCGAAGCCGCTGCGTCACCTCGTTTCTTGTGAGCCTCTCTGTGCAGTCTGCGTTGCCGAATTTGCTGTAGTTTCCGGATTATAGGAAGTATTCACCCATGTCACAGCGAGCGCCATTTTGCTGTCTGTGAAGCACTGCGAAAGGTCGCGCGCATGTCTAGTGAGATTAGAAATATTATAGCGCAAACAAAGACACGGACAAAAAAGAGAGGAAACACACACACAAGCGCTATGAACTACCAACTCGCCCAACAGGAAGTTTTAATCTAGTGAGATTATCGCCTCCACCGCCTGAAGCTATACCCTGGACAACACGATGGCACCCATGACGTCACGTGAATACCCGCTGTAGCCGGGTGTTTAAAAAAAAAGTTCTCTGGCTACTCTTTCTAAGATCTTGCTCTCTCTTACCCTGCGAACGTATGGAAAGCTCAAATTGACCACCCATTGTTTATTAACAAACGCATATTGGCCTATTTCCTTTGTGACTCTAATTGCGTGTTTTTATATTGTTCTTTTCGACACTGCCTGACTGTCGGCACCGAGATTCAGCAGCGTCGCCCTTTCTGGAGAGCATCATGCGTTATCTCTCTTCCGGTCTTCCTAATCTCATTAGTTGAACGGCTTGTCCCTTGCTGCACGGTCTTCATCTGGTTACGAATGAGCAGCCTTTTTTCGAAAATATACAGCCCAGTTGGTTTTCTTACAAGCCGTCTAGCGGGGCTCTCTAGTACAATTGGCGCTGTTAAAAGATTGGGAGGGTTGAGGACGCGAGTTTCTCCCGCCATCGAGAGATTTGTGGTCACTGAGCATGCGAATCCATCCACGCTGCAGGACTCAGAGGGAAACCGTTCGGCTGTATAGTTTGCACAGAGTATGTACGTTAAGTCCGCCCTTCATCGACTCGCTTGTGCTGCCAGCAATAAATAAGCACAAATGTTGCCGCATATGCGTGGCTTTTTTGCTCGCTGCTCAATCCATTTGCGCCGGCGCGGTATGCATTTTTCCCCGTTTGGTGTATATCCAGTCAGCCCATAAGAGCTCGGTTAGCTTCTGCAGATTTTTTTTTTTTTTGCATAGCCAGTTTGAATAGCTTTAAAGACCGCTAACTGTTTTTTCTAAGCATTTAGACTCAGTTACTTCAGGATGTTACTTCAGCAGGATGTTGCCACTCTGGCAGGTCTCGTGGCAAATGGCTGTTCCGACATGCAGTCTTCGTTTGCAGCAATCATAAAGGGCTTAAAACCTATAGCGTCCATATCTTGGAGGCATTGAAATGGCTAAGAGAGCTGTTTATTAGACGGAAAGGTATTCTGATCCCTTAGGCCGGTACTGCCGCTCTACTTGACATTAGGCCCTGATCTCTGTCGAAGACGTCAAAGAAAGTGTAATCCGCCATATAATCCGGATGACAGAAGCTTCACGAAAGAAAAATATATAGAGGAGGATTTGCTGGAGAAAGGCGCACTTTGAAATATTCTACATCTCTTGTCATACTCTCGTTTTACGGTAGCAGATGATTGCCTTTGTCTATCCCTAAGACCCTTCTGGGCGTCTAAATCGTCTTTCTTGAAGCACCACTAACGTTTCATGTCAAATCTTCGTTTTTTCTGCGTTTATATCAACTGACGCCTCTGCAGACCTGTTAGATGGCATTGTCTGACATGATCGATAGGAATTTCGTCGTTTGAACATCACGCAGTGTGGCTCAAACTTCAGGGCTCAAGAGTTCTCTGTGCTAAAAAGCACCCTTAAGTCTCAATAGGCTCTTGTTGGGCGTACGTCGGCATCACCGGTGGCAATTCATTAGATCTGCTGGCAGCCATTCTAATAATGACTGCGGTCCTTCCACGAGTTTCGTCCCTTAAAAGAGTTGGCGCAGTTCATGTCATTCACAAAGAAGGAAAGAAAAAATTGTAATAAAGTAACAGTGGAATGCTCAAGTGTTCTTTTTCTTTGTCTGTAAAAGAAAAAAAAACGCATCAAAGCATGGTAAATGTGGTAAGCGTTTATAGCGTGCAAAGTTCAAATTGTATTGTTGCTCACTGCACTACCCTCAAAAACCTAACCTTATTGGACTATGTCTACTGTGTCTCGCTGCTGCGATTCCTTGATTACTGCGCTTAGGAAACTTAGCGCAGTCTGCGGGTTACATCCCTGCCACGGCGGCACCATTCCAGATGCAAAAAACACCCTATTCAGACCAACCACCAAGTTAGAAAATACCGAATGTTGAAGCAAATTCAGAATGCTCCACTACTCCAGACCCCGTAACCCGCAATGCTCCTTCGTCGAGTAAAAACCTCGTTAACCACTAACCAACCTGATCTTATTGTCAACTATAGCGAGCCTGCCCCCGTGAACAAGATGCAAACCACGAGATTCTGCAGTACCTACAACTGCACTGGGTCGAGCTTAACCACTTGTGGCCTTTTTTTTTTTTTTTCGCGGCAGCACTGATTCCACAAAAGCTCATAATTGTAAGCAGCCTCAATCTGTTCATCCCACGCTGTTTTTCCTCACTACAACGGCGGGAAATCACTTCACCGTTCACTCTCCCCAGGATAAGCGAACAGACCTACCGCGTAATACCAGCCTGTTTACTTTTCCCAGTGTAAGCAGAGGAGCTGCGGCACCAACCAAAATCGATTTGGATGCCATGGCTGCATGCGCCTCGCTGAATCCAATATCGGAATGCGACCGTCAACTTCGCCTGCGTTATTGTTCCCTTCGCTGTCATCATCATTACTGTCCTTCTTCTCGATGCTGTTGTTCTTATTCGTATTCTTGTTTTTCCTTTTATCATCGTTGTTCAATCTCCTATCTTTGTTTTGAATGGTAGTTGGTTTTTCTGCGGCTGTTATTGTATTTGTTTTTGCAGTTGCTGTTTATGCTTGTTGAGGCTGTTGTGTTAGTGCCTGCTCTTGTTGAGCCGTGTTGTTGCAAGGCCGATGTCAAAAGGCGGACGCCATCGTTGGGCAATCGCCCAAGCGATCGGGTAACAAATGGAGGCTGATCAGCAAGTGAAAGGCTCGGCTGAACGGAGTCGGTCGGGAATCAAAACGAAAGAAACTTTTCTTCTCTTGGGGACATTTTGCTTTCGTGCGGCCTCGTAATGTCAGAATGATGACGGGAAATAACGGTGCTTTCTCCCGGTATCTCTTTCTGGACGGTAACGAGGTCAGAATGTGTGGTCACGGCATTTATGGCCCTTCCAGAGCAGAACAAACTTTCTCGCTTATCTTCGTTTGACCAGAAATGCATAAAAAAAAAAGATCCTCCCGTAAATTAATTCGCCTGAAATCTGTTCTAAGCTGTAGAATTGTCCAGCTTGAGGGGTATAAAAGCGAACAATGGTACATTACTCCGTGGGCCCTTCATTTTGTTGTCAAACCCGGTTTTACCCGATACTTGCGCCCCGAGGAGGTATTTTAAATATTGGCCTTCTTGGTAACTTAGCTTTCCTGTTGACAAAGCTGGAAACAGCGGGAAAATTAGCGGCCATCTCATGTTTAATTCAGAGGAATTTTTTTCAGTCAATTAACTTGGGCCTTGAAGGCAAGAAGCCAAAATATGTGTAACTACCAGATGTCTTACTGGCATCGTATCAAACGCTCTGCTACCAGCGTTTTGCTCTGAGGCTATTTTGCGGTTATTATGGTAAATGAAGTGAAACTAATGTTGTCGAGTCAAAGGCAGGCAAGTCTTGCACAGACGTAGAAGGTCCGGGCAAGACTTGCCTGCGTGGCAAGTCTGCGCCGCAGATAATGTACACAGCGAAATGATTGCAGTGAATAATAACAAATATCTGATTTTTCAAAGCACTTCCAGTGCAACCTGCCATTTGCGTATTGTTTAAAAAATAACGCGCAAAAAATATAGAGCTGTGTCTCATGCAAAAACGAGCGCTTATGATAAATTGTCTTTCCTTACAAAATGTTACCTGATAAAACCCAAACAATAGAACATATTGCAAAACAACCCAATTTCTACCCTAATTAGCACACAAAAAATAGCGCGACTTTAACCCCTCGATTTACTGAAAAATGAAAACCTAAAACGAAGCGTCCTAATTACGCTCGCGCATCACATCGGAATGACCAGAGTGCAACTTTTCATACTTCATGCAGAAAGCAATAAAGTGCACTGTTGACATTCAGGCCAGTAAAGCCAGCAGATCTGTGAAAGCTTTCAAGCGATCTATAATGAACAGGTGGTGGTGGTGGTGAATAATGAACAGAGATTTGCACGGGTCTACCAAAGCATAATAAGACGAGCAAAAACTGCAGAAAGAAGCATGACTAAATCGGTCTTCGAAACATTTTCTTTCGCAACCACCATATATTTGTGTAAAGAGCAAAGTGCATGCCTTTCTTGACCAATAGACACAGCAAAGTACAACTAAAGAAAATCATAAATTACGCAGTTAGTGGATCTGTTAGGACACCAAGGGTTCTACTTTCTTTCATCTACACGCAACGTGGTATTATGATACGATGTTAAGAGTAGCAGTGACTGAAGTCAGGAACTTACGACCATATAACAGTATGGTTACGAAGGTTTAAACGGAAAACAGGACAGCCTGCTTACGGCTCCACAAGGACGGAAACGGACACACAGGTCCAGGCGGCCAGCAGTGATCACCACGAGGTGCTACTCGTACGGTACCTGAAATTAAGTAAAAATGCAATTTCATGCGTTAAATCACGCACAACTCGCGCTTGATGAGATTCGAAGAAGTTGTCTCGGAGGGGTACATCGTTCTCTGCAGGCTATACTGTCAAGCGCAGGCTGCTTTTTTTAGCGGGAATTTTCATGCGGTCCCTAATCGAGACCGCGACATTTATTGCGTATGGTACATTCGTCCAGATTCACTGGGATAAATTTCGAACAGTGCCTCGATACTCGCACTGGATCAGCGCAAACTTGTCAACTTTTTTGTATTTTTGTAGATATGTTAAATAGTGTGTAAAGCTCTCCCCTGTCCTTTCTCGCTATCGCTACCCCCTGTACCTCTCCATGTTGTCAGCTCCTCATCCTTTTATTTCCGCCGGCCGCAGCTCGGATGCTGAAGATATTAGGCAGCAATTTTCGCGGCCGGCAACCTCTTTCCCTTCCTTTTTGTATTTTTGTAACAACAAACCACTACTCATGACCCTGCAGTAAGAAACGCAGCAATGACGTCAGTGTTCTCGGATGCCCGAAACGTGCCTTTCGCAAAAAGCACCGCCACAGGCCGCGTTCTCGAGCAGTGCGTTCTTTGAACATTGTTTTTGCCACTGAGACTGTAGGAGTCAATTCTGCCTGAACGAAAATGGCCGCAGATAGAGCATGTACTCGGAGCTTGACTTCAGACAGCCGACCGGTGCTTCCATAGCCGAACTGCACTCGTAGACTGCCCAAAGGTGATTCGCGGGGTGTGTTGGTGGTAGATAGCAGGCTCGTTTTGCGGACTAGTTTTGTTATTTAGTAATGCTGCGATTGTGGTGGGCGGTGGATGCAGTGTTATAATCAGCGAAACGTGCCAGCTTGACGCCGCAGTGCTTACTGCAGGTAGTGCCTGTTGTCGCGTTAGCTTCCAGTGATTTTGGAGCAAAACTGGGGGCCTTTGGAAACCTCTTGTGACTTCCACAGTTAGGCTAAATTTTATGCGAAGCATACTACTTTAGCTACCACTTCAGCCCTTCAAAGTGGTTATGCGCCTCCAAATTACGTGATACATGACGTCACACCACGTGACACGATGACGTCACGACAGTGGAGAAACGGGGGCCCACCTCGCGCCGTCGCTGTGGTTGTGCGCCTCCAAATCACGTGATACATGACGTCACACCACGTGACTTGATGATGTCATGACAGTGGAGAAACGGGGGCCCACCTCGCGCCGTCGCTGTGGTTGTGCGCCTCAAAATTACGCGACACGATGATGCTTCGCATTCTCCAGGCTTAACCAAGTTAAGCCTCAGCCATTTTTTTTCTGCGTACTCATTATGTTTTATGTGATTTTAATCGCCTACGTGATTGAATAGATGCATGTCTCTGCCCTGCTACGGCAGACTGTAAGAAGGGCAAGGAGGAAGATGGAGGGAGAGAGACAGTGAAGATGGAAGGTGCCGATGTATTAATGCAGTGCGCGTAATGATGCCTTCAGGATGCGATGCGCGCGACTTTATCGATTGATCAAGAGACAGAGGGAAACAACTTTTGTATGACACAGTATTAAGCGTGAGAATATTCTCCGCCCGGGTGACGAAAACCAACTCGACAGAATAAACGAGAAAAGGACCATAGGACAAGACCAGGTGGCTAGACTTCGCAGACTTAACTGGTATTTTAGATATCAAAGCAACATCGGGCTTGAGGGTAAAATAAAGAAAGCATAAAAATGCTCGGCTGGGTAGCGTAGTGTAGCTTTCGCTACGAAAAAGTAAACAATGGAGCTTTAATGCAAATTGTAGCTTAATGCTCCGAAAGAAGTTCCACCCCCTCAGATTTTTAACAAGTACAGAATTCTCATTTCAGATTTTGTTGTTTTTTTTTTCATTTCTCTTCCATCGAGATGCCGTGGCTGGTATCCAACTCGCGATCTTGAGCTCACGAGGCGAACGCCATAGCCACTGAAACATGTCCGCAGCTCCTGCAAGAGACGCAGTGTTTTGCGGACAATATTTCACTATGTTTCAAGACTGCACCTGGGGTTCTGGGAACACAGCTTGGGTCTGTCACCCAGGGATCCTTTTGCACCAAGTGCTGAAATTGATTAAAAACTGAAAATGTAAAGTTCTTAGCGGCCGTTGTAAAAAAAATAATCATTTTGTTTTAAATTAACTGGTTACTCACAAAAGATAACTTAATGAACAACGACAAAACCTAATAGATAATTATTTTCGATGTGACAAAGGACGCCTCATTAGGTACTTTGAATATGACCCACATCAAGGGACGCGTGCCTGCAAAGAACAACTTAAACCGCCTATTTAGTCTGTACGCAAGTGATTCCATAAAAAAAACGCTGTGTTGCTTGGTTTCCTTGAAAGCAGCTTATATGGTCGTTACACTATTGCCGCTAAAATTTCTCAATATAGATGAGTGCAGGGTAGGCAAAACATTAACGTCGTACTTCATACATAGCATGATGTGATTAATTATGCATGCTTTCAGGGCAAAAAATTTTCTCCCATGATTTAAGGGCGCTTAATGCGCTTTTCCGCTGTCCAAAGCAGATTCCGTCAGACAGCCCTAAAAATGAGATAGGACAGGTCTCAAACGCGCCGTAATCGCTTACACGTGAGGAAAGTAAAAACAAAACATAGCTCTGCGAAAAAGGAAACGCCAGATGGGCGCTCCAAGCGATCGTTGGACAGGCAAGGATGTCTAACGTGTTTTGTTGTTGTTGTTGTTTTAAGCATGACCCATTTTTAGCTCCCATTCTCACCAAACTCTAACGATCATCGAGCAGAAAAGGCGAGAGAAATGAGGTGCTCGTTTGACATATATGTAAGAATGCTAACGGCACCGAAAAAAAAGGGAAACCGTCTTTTTTTTTTTTAAATAAGAGCGTTGACCAATGGAAAATTAGTACTGTAATATTCTTATAGCTGAAAGATAACTGATTAGAAAGTACAAGAAAAAGCAACCACATGCCGCCAGCAGGATCCGAACCCACGACTTCAGCATGTCATGTACGGTGCTCTACCAATCGAGTTTTGGCTGCGTCTGTCCAGTATTTTACTTTGGGGTGTATTTATGTTACGTGCGACCTAACGTTGAATGTGTTTAACGGGGTAGGCAAACTACCTGTTTTTCTCTGTTTACTTAAGTTTCTCGTCATGATTCGATTGAGCGCAAAAGCACATCTGGCGGCTTGTTCGGTTTCCGTGCAGCTAATAGTAGAAGTAATTTCGCTGCTTAAGCTGCTGCTCGACAGACCACTTTTTTAGGCGAGGGCAGCGGTTTCGCCGAGGCTTCCGATATCCACGCTGTAATTTTCTTCTCGCAATCGAATATGAAGAATCTGAACAGCGCAGCTGTCCTTTGGTGTCTACAGTGCAACTCGGAAAAGTTACAAGCAGCGGTTATTGCATTCCAGCTCCTGAGTAGCCAAAACCTTAGAGCTCATATAAGAAAAGGCAATGGAACCCGGAGCCAGCGAAAGACCATGGAAGCTGTAAAGAGAACTAAAGATAATGAAATCAAAGAATAGGCACGACTGTGACGTGTATTAGAAGGATGCATTCAGAATCTGCGCATACTTGGCGAAAAGCAAGCTGCCTGAACCGAAGGACCAACATAGGTCCTTATTTCGCACGCCTGCGTGTTGATGGAGTTGATGTGCTCTTGGACCTCCTGTCACTATCACCTGTCTGCAGGTCAATGCTCACTGAGTTGATGTGGCAGTACAGAGAGCAGAAAGGCTGCGAAAAGAACTGCACAGAAGTCCATTGTATACTCATTTACAGAAATGTAAAAGCCCATGAGAAAACTTGAGAGCGCCCGAAAATGGCACGCAGACGAATACAGAGCACTTGGCACGTTAAATCGGGTATGCGACGCCGAGATCCCTAGCTGAGGAATGTGGCTACTTGAACTGTGTCCAGTGAAAAGCAGGCCGCACATTTCGGCCCCGCCCTCAAGACACGTACGTCACCACTGCTCTTCTGATAAACAGGAGGAAGGCCGCAGGAATTACAGACCCCGCTTGAGACCTGGTCGCTGACCAAGGTCGTTAGGAAGAATGCGTCAACACTTCTACAAAGGTATCTATATTCGGAACATTGCGTTCAGCGGGAAGGGAATGTCCCCTTCCATTTGCCGCGGTCGTCCTCCAGCACAGGGAAAGGCAAGACGCTTTGTTCCCCACCGGAACGATCAGGTCGTTGTCCCCTTCACCGTAATTGATCATTGGCGAAGTAAGGTATGCAGCCTTCCTTCCCACACACACAAAAAAAAAATCGAAAACGCGGTGATCCTCGCCGCTACCACTGGGTTTCGGCACCGTGTCGTTGCCTCTTGGTTGACTCATCTGCTGTCACACAGCAAGAAGTGCCTTGAAGAATTCCTCTCGTAGGCGGGGGTCACCAATCTGAACTCAGCTATCATGATTCGCACCTTCACTTTGCCATCGTAGTACCGTGCAACAGTGGGGAAGACGACAGCGTGAAATTATGGCCTCACTGCGCCTTCATCAGCAGTGCACGCAATAAGTGAACTGCACACAGCGTTCCATTCGTGCGCAGCGATGACAAACGATGAGCTGGCGAAACGAGTTCTCTGGCCAGAGAGACGCGGGAACGCCTCTCTAATGCATGAACACGATTACGGAATACAAACATTCCGTGATTCTGGTCATGTATTATTCAGGCGTGCTAGATATATCCAGCGTTTGTGCCCCTTTTTTACTGTCATGCCCCAGCCGTCGTTCTCAGTATGCGTTCGCGGCATGGGCTTCGTTCACTAGGCCTGTTGTGTAATACGCAGCGGGTTTGCATGGTCTGCTAGCTGTCAACGGCTGCAGTTTATTAATTAAAATAGCTTCTTGCCAAGCTGAATCGGCGGCAATGAAGTGCTCCGTCTGAAAACGGCATTGCAGGTCCTGCAGCGCGACCCACCTCATTTGCATGGCGGAAAAATTCGAAGCCACTAGTGCACCAAATCTCACATGTTATACCACAGGGACACACGCAGTGGGCACGCGTATGATGAGTAGCGAGACCATCTCAATGAAAAAGGCCTGCCGAAACTCTCGAAAACACTACCGGAACCAACTGGAGCCAGTGCGATTGCAATAGGTTCCAATAGCGTTTTATACGACCCACAGGTCTTTTTTGATTGGAATAATCCCGAGCGCAAGTCATTTGACCTATACAAGCGCGTTGAAGGCCATTTGTGATTTTTTGTACCTACACTTTTTCCACTTCCCCTTTCCACGCTCTCCATCCCTCTTCTCACGGCGCGGTTCCAGTTCTGAGGGGCTCCCTGGGCAAGTGTACAGTCGGGGACAAAAGTCTCCGGACCACGTGTTCCTCAAACGAAGCTTATAGCTCTACTATCAGACAGCGGCTGGAGACCGCACTTGTGGAGATGAAAGACCAAAAATTTAACTTTTACCTCCACAAGTGTGGTCTCCAGCCGCCGAATAATAGCACAGCTATCGGCTTCGTTAGAGGAACACGTGGTCCGGAGACTTTTATCCCTGACTGTACAAGTTCAGTCTTGATGAAGGAAGGGCTGTTACATAGCATGAGGCCCTTTGTGGAGAGCGCGTAGTAACATATGTGTTACCGCTTATGCATGCTGTTTGCAGCAACAGGAAAAGCATAGCACGGTAACTATATACCGCTCGCCGTTTATTGGGAGCCGAAGTAATGCCTAACTCTTCTCGGGAACACCAAGCGTGACGTACTCACATCTCTCGTTTGTATACTACTCATATCCTTCCACAAAGATTACACCTTGTAACTGGAACTAATGTTAAACTTTTTAGAAGTCTACTTAACGAAGTGCAACCATTTTTCAGATTTTAAAAAATGAGCAAAGTATGTGGAGTAACCTTTCAATTATATTCATAAAGGTATATGGGGAAGACTATTCCCCATTCACGCATCTCGGACACCCACCC
Organism: Amblyomma mixtum; assembly: GCF_055824585.1. NCBI lineage: Eukaryota > Metazoa > Arthropoda > Arachnida > Ixodida > Ixodidae > Amblyomma > Amblyomma mixtum. The sequence goes on from NC_143019.1 coordinate 61,564,905, forward strand.
GGTTATATCCTGAACATTAATGTGTGGAAATGCGTTACACCTAATCTTGGGCGGGCTGAGCGTCATACTCACCTAGAGAAATTGATATCACGTGAGGAGGCGTATACGCTTCTTTCCACCCCCCAGTAAAAATAGCTCTGGGTCAGCCACGTACTCCAAGCGAGACCGTGTGGTTGGCTAGTATTTTCAGCATCCGCCTCGCATTGTGGAAGTTGGGATTTCAATCCCAAGTGCCATCGGCTACTCACCGGTAATACGAAGGGATACATGCTTTCCCCTGGCCTAGTGCTTGGTTTCATTGGAACGAAATGCTTGAAAAATGGGTAGTTGACCTTAACTTGAGGATACAGAAATAATTACTGCCATTCAGTTCTTTTTTTTTTCAGGCTGCCTATGTAGCATTAAACTTCATCATCATCATCATCATCCAAGCGAGGCTGGCATTTGTAGACCGAACAAATTGATTCGCCGAATTAAGGCCAGAACCGGGGCGTTGGTATCTCTATATAAGGCGATTCGTAGCCAAGTCAAGGGCTTATAGCAGACGCATATAGCCGCTGGTTTGGCTGGCTAGTTTTGGTATTTAATGGGGCACAGATATGGCGGACGGTATATGCGCCCTCCCAGTTCGTGCTGTGAGACTGCTGAGAGTTGCAGTACCTGTAGGAGCAGCAGCGCTTTGTCGCCATTAAAGTATAAAGTTCGGACAGTTGGCGATCCTATAGCCTATGGACATTCTCACTGCTTTTCTGAGGATTTCGAGCGAAATTCTTATCCCACTAGAAGTTTCTCGGCTCTTGCGTCAAGGTTAAAAAATTTCCTAGTTTACACATCACGTGCCTCTCCACAATTTTATGCAGAAATGGCATTTATAAACCCGCAAGATATATTTTCACGAAAAAAAAAAGAACAGTTTGGCAAAAAAACTGGGAGATGCTACATTTGCCCAATTTTGTCGGTCTGCGTGAACAAACAGGCATCACCAGTTTTCTTTCTACTAACTTGTACAATGATCAAACGGTGGTAAATGGCAAAGCGGACAATCAAGATAAAAGGTTCATTCACTAATGTGGCTCGAAACGTGTATTTTTGCGAGTGTCCCTTCGTCTAATTAATACGTCAAAATAAAATTCGGCAGACACATTTAAGACTGCGAACTATTAAAGTGCTGAGTAATGCTGCGTTGCAGAATAGCTATGAGTAATGACTATTACAACGAGTCATAACTATACATACTTTGTAAAAACTCTATACACCTTACATTACGTTACTTGTAAAGTGCTGAGTCACGCTACGTTGCAGAAGTGGAGTGATGAGTCAGGTGTCATGACTATGAGTACGCGTCATAACTACGCTTACTTTGTACAACTCTATACACCTTATATTGCGTTACCTGTAAAGTGCTAAGTCATTACACGTTGCAGAATGAGTATTAGTCATGACTGCCACTACGATTCATGACTTTCATATGTCATAGTACGTTACGTTTCATCATTTATGTCTACACACATTCGCTTACATGTATTGTGACATCGTACACCGGCGTTCTGACATCCTTCGAATTTCATGCCATAGACGTGAAAGACAGAAACATTCGCTTGTGCTCCTTAGTTCCAGTAACGGTTGGCTTCCTTCCTGTGTATTTCATAACGAGCCTCCCAATTTCCTTCCCTTGTGGGCTCAGCAGCGAAACGTGGGTCTCGGTTTCAGCCGTCTCGATGCCATAGGTAGCATAAGAGGGTCCTCGCACAGCTTCCGCCCTCACCATTCGACCATATTCCACAAGATATTCGCGATCTTATAGGACGTACTACGACGTACTACGTCCGCCGCTACGGACGAGGGTGGCGCTGGTGAACACTCTCAGGGTTAGGTTACTCGCGAACATAAATACCCCCAAAAGCAGATGATTTGACAGCCGCCGCCTTAGCTCAGCTGGTAGAGCACCTGACACGAAATTCAAAGGTCGTAGGTTCGGATCCCACCGGTCACATGGGGTTTATAAGCAATTATCTTTCAATAGTAAAACAGTTACAGTAATAATTTATCATTGATCAACACCACAGTTTTTTTTTTAATTCGGCAGAGACCCTTAAGACTGCTTACGTGTGCGAATGCGACAGCATAGCTGTCCCTGGGTGCATTGTTTACGCTATTTTTTGTACACGCATTAAAGTTTTGTACGAGTTTATTTCTTTGCATATTGGCTGCGCACCAGACAGCAAACTTTCGGACGACGAACACACCAGCACTCAGAACGCACGCACACGCACGCACGCACACGCACACGCACACGCGAACATGCACACACGCACGCGTGCGTATGACACCACCCGGAACGCTGTACGCGAACGGTTGCATCACAATTTTGATATGGAAGTCTGGGAAGGCACACAATTTAAGGTGCGTACGTCGTCGGTTCGAATCCCTGTCGCAAGATAGCCTCCAACTTGTCTAGCATATGTAAGCTATATGCAACGAAAAATCGTATGACACCAGCCGGAAAACCGTACGACATAAGGTTGCGTCACAATTTTCATTATGTAGCCGGGAAAACTGGCGCCCCTTGGAGGTCGGCCAGTGGCGAGTGTACAACGTGTTTAGCCTGAGACTTTCAACAGTTTTTAAAAATTGGCTTTTTGAGTCAGAACAGCGCCTTAACTCTGCTTAATGCAGATTACAAGATCGCGGCGCCGCTGCTGGCCAAAAGATTGAGCAAGGTTTTAGCGGTGCTCGCAAGCCCTGCGCAGACCTGCAGCGTGCCCGGACGCTCGGTTTTCTCGTCTCTCGCACTAACGCGTGACTTGTTCACGTTCACTTCGAGAACGGGAATACCGGGTTGTTTCGTCTCACTCGATCAGGCGAGAGCCTTTGATCGTGTCGAGCACCGCTACCTTTTCGGCGTCCTCGGGGCTTTCGGCTTTCAGGCGGAGTTCGTGGAGCGTCTAGAGCAGCTGTACTCTGGCCTTACAGCTCGTTTGTTGTTTAATGGCTCGTTGAGCGACCCCTTTAGCATAGAACGGGGCATTAGACAGGGCTGTCCCCTGTCGCCAATGTTGTTCGTTTTATGTTTAGACCCGCTCCTGCGTCGCATAGCGGCTAGTCCATCTGTGCGCGGTTTCCCTTTGCCGGGCCAAGGTCAGGTGAAGGTGTCCGCGTACGCTGACGACGTGTCCCTGTTTTTGCGGGACGAGGACAGTTACGTAGCGTTCTTACGGCTTTTCTCGAATTACAGCGAGCTATCCGGTGCCCTGCTTAACAGGGGCAAGAGCCAAACCCTGCGCTTCGGGGCTTTTTCTTCAGACCTGCTTGGCGATGTAGAGTGGGTCTCGGCGGTTAAGGTCCTAGGAGTAGTGTTCCTCTCCTCAGGGTAGATAGCCCGCGAAACGTGGACACAGTTGAGAGCGTCCGAAGAGCAGCGTCTGGCAGCAGCAGCGCGTTTTCGCCTGTCGCTGTCGGAGCGGGCATTTATCATCAGATATTCCGTGTGCGCGAAGCTCTAATACATCGCTCGAGTCGCGTGCCCGCCGCGCACTTTAACGCGTCGCTTGGCCACACTTTGTGGCAGTTTTTTCTGGGCGGGAAAGACGGAGGCCGTCGCTCGCGCGCTCCTCCGCCTTGCCACGTGCATGGGCGGGTTTAGCCTGCCCAACCTACGCACAATGTGCAGCGTGCTCTCTGTCCGAGGCGTCCACGACCTGGTCAACGCCACTGACTACCCAGGGAGAGGTCTTCTCGCCTACCTCCTCGGGACGTCGCGGCGCCTCTTTTTTGGTCACCTTGTAGGTCCTTCAGCCGAACAGCAACCGGGGTTCTTCCGGTATGTCTGTCGGACGGCCGAGTCTCTCACCGCCACCCTGCCCGAGGTCGACGTCTCTCAGACGCAGGCCTCCCGCATTTGCGAGCTCCTTGACATCCAGGAGGCTACACCTGAACAGCTAGAGCGGAGCAAGCGGGTGCGGTGGCGAGACTTGACGTCTCACACGCTTCCACCAGACGTCCGCGACTTCGACTGGCTGCGAGGCTGGAGGGCCTTGCCTACGGGAGTCCGCGTCGCAGCGTGGGGCATCGCACCCTCTTCGCGGTGTCCGCAGTGCGGCGAGACCGAGACTCTCGACAACGCCATGTTTGAGTGTATAGTGGCAAGAACGTTTTGGCGACTTATGTCGCGTATGTTTTTTGTTTCTCTCGTCGCCTGCACCAGGCCGCGCGATACGCTTGTGCGGCTATTATTGTGTGGAGGCGCCTTTGTTTTGTGGCGCCAGAGAAGCGCCGCTTCCTTACAGAGCCGACCCCAGCGGGCCATGTTCCCGATGTTGCAGCGAGTGCGAGCACGCCTGTTTCAGCAGGCGTGCTTAGACGGAGTGACGCTGCCAGAAGAAGAGTTCCTGCGACGGTGGAGCACCCGCTTCATCGACGCAAGCAGGGGCCGTGTGACAGTGCGCACTGCAAAAAAATTCCGTAAGTGTTACGTACAAGCTCTCCATAATAGAACGAACACTTCCCGCGGCTCCCGCCATACTAAGGTTTCGCGCCAGTGTTGTGCGCGATGTTTGTGCGCGGAATTGGTGCGCAGTCTTCCTCCCGCGTGCTTCCCCCGCGCGTTTGGACCCCCCCCCCCTCCTGAACCTTTTACTTTGGACACTTTGTGTTTTGGACACTTGCGTTGCTTGTGAGTGTATGTATGTGTGTTGCATCGGGCGACATCGGCCGCCGTAATGTGTTTTTTTCTGTTTTGTAGAGGGACGGCTCTCCCTTTTATGCTCCTGGGTCCAAATAAACTTCTCTTCGCTGCGCATTTTTCGGCGCAGCGTCGTCAGCGGTGTAGAACACCAGAGTACAGGTAACATAGCAGGGTTGTTAACTAATAAACAATAATTAACTTTTTAACTATAGCTGTTAGGCTCCCTAATTATGGAAAGGCGTGTAGCCCACCGTGAGTAATATTGATATCAGTTTTTAGAATTCCGAAAATGCGGTTAACCTCAGCGCTGTGGCCCAACAAATTTTGCCTACATCGCACCAATATACATGCGCACGTAACTCGTCGAAATGTATAACTACTGTAGGCATAAACTTAATACGACGCCCACAACTAAGTAAGGAGCGTGTCAGCGCTCACCCTCTACCGAACCGTGGCCGCCACAATCGGGATGGAACTCGAGTCACTGAGGTGAGCAGTGAAATGGCACAGCCTCAGAGCCGTCGTGGCGGGTGCTCAATTTCTGTCTGCAAAAATTGCTGCTCTGGTCAAACGACGCTATTAGACTTTGCATTTTTCTGATCTCAGTTCAGCAGAAAGAATAGATGCTTCACTACCGGGTCTGTTTGTGTCAAAGGCACTTCAGGGCGCAGTAAAAGCCAATCCACGCAGCGAGTTTTCGTTTTCGTTTCATGAAAGATAAGGACGTGGAACAAAACAGGTACGACGAACGCTACACCGGCACTCCCACAGACATTTTGCAGCATCAAGAAATGTACTACCTAATCCTACTTCATCATGTCTAGCGCGTTCAGCTGCTTTTCCCCCGAAGAAAGCATCCCATCATTGGTCTTATTCGATTCGATGCAAAACATCGGCCTGCATTTCAACTGTCAAATTCACAGCGTTGAGAGCAGTGCACGTCAGGCAAGGAAAGCTAATTTTCTACGAAATGCGAGCGCAGAAGATGACAGCACACTGAGAGTCCATCTGGTTACAGTGTCTTTTCGTATTCACCGCACGGAAAAAGTCGAAAGAAGAAGAAGAGGAAGAAAATTATAGGCTTGCATGATGGTGATAAAAATTCAGGGTACTTCTATCAACTCTTTTTTTTTTTCCCCTTCCAGCAGCACAACAGTTTAGCTTACGCACGCATCTGTTCGGTGGGCTGTTTTCTTTGGCTCTTAATCCCTCGTCGTTCAAGCCGATCCCTCTGACTACTCGTAATGGCTCGCACACTTGGCGAGGTGAGTGGCCGCGTATGCTGTAATGGACTGAAGCCATATCTCTGTGCCTTTGTGTGGCATTGGAATTGTGCTCCCGCAGTCGTTGGCTCATAACAATGCGAAAAATAAGGCTTGACGTATTGCTGTCGGCAATACGTGAGGTCATTCACTTTTGCTAGAGCGAGAGTGTACGTAGTATTCCGCGTGTACTTACGGACCACCTCGCACGCCGTAAATAACGAAGGTCAACAGGATTGCTAGCGTTATCGATAAGCGCTTAATATGGCTACAGAACGCTATATAAATGGATAGAACTCCTATACATGCGTACAGGTCAGTTCTTTTTTTATTAACCCTCCTCAATTAAACGATCCGTCCGGATTCATCAGCTTCCTGTTCGATAAGAAAACCAGCGCAAAAAAAAAAACGAGGTGCATAGGAAAGAGGCGATAAGCACAGCACTGTTTGTCGCCGTCAGCGTCGTCTGAGGTCGTCAACGGTTTCAAAATGATGCCCTGAATACTCCAGTGTAACCTCCTGTAGTCCTTAATTAATTGAAGACGCTTTAGCGGGTCAATACCGAAACCACCAAGCGTCTATTACGAATAAGGTTCACTGAGGAGAAAACGTATGGTGATTGTGAGGTTTGCATAGTATCTGCAGCGATGAAAGGTGTTCGTATTTTGCCTTCAACTTGAGTGAGGTGCGCCGACACACTACATATTCCTTTATTACGTGAATCAGCAATGAAAACCAAAGTGAAATGTGGCCCTTGCTTCATTGACACGAAATTAAAGGGAATGAAGGGGAGTTGAAAAGAGAATTCAATGCTTAATAAATAAAGATCATATAAAGATCGATATTGCTTAGATGAACAGTATCTGAAGCTTTCGAAAGGACACTGCCTGCTTTTGTTGTGCTGTACAAAAGCTTAGCCACAAAACAGCTCTGCACGGAACAGTTCCAGTTTTCCAGTCAGATGTCGTAAGGAGGCCCTGTCTTTTGCGCAACTTCCCTATCAGAGCTTCTGGTTGTGTTTGCGTAATTAACCTTCGTGATAGCAAAAAAAAATAACAAAACGCAAGCTTTGCAACTGAAACCGTTGCATTTCATCTAACGCGAACAAAAACCGGTGAACCAACCTCGTGGATGCGCTCGGTCGACCACAATCTCTTTTAAAACGGCGTTTGAAAAGGGTGAATCCAATTATAATTGGACAGCGGTGTTGGTTGCACGGAATTAGTAATTACATTTGTATTACGTATGCGGAGCTTACTGCAGTGGATGAGCTAATCAGCGCATGGGTGCGAATATGTGTGTTACGATGTATAATTCGCGGCTCTAACATAGATTAGGGACGGAGCATGCAGTGGTTGACGAGCTCCACTTAACTCGAAACTTTCGAGTTTATGCACGCATGGCTGAGTTGGCGTGAAGTAGAGGGAGGCGTAAGCCTAGCAAGGTGGCGCAATGCAATGTTCAATGAGTATCTCTCCGGCCTTATATGGCGTTAGAGAGAAAGACAAGGCAGCGATCTCATGCCTAGGTGAGCCAGGCTGGCGATACAGTTTTGAACACTTGTCAATGGCCGCCTGTGTCTTGGCCAATCCTCCGCAGTGGGTACGCGCAATTATCTTCTTGAGGACAACAACAACAACAACAACGATACAATCCTCCTGCCCCCCAAAAGACAAGGCAGTCTGAGGGCTTCCTCTTGCGTTTGGAGCTCCGGGGAATGACCTTTGCTGGGGATGAGCTTCCTTTGCCGTCATTGACTGGTTAGGGACAGCTGAGCTTACGATCACCCTGGCATCGCCTAACAAAGTTTTGGTCTCACTGGCATCGGTCTCACTGGCTCGGCCTGTCGTGGCCGAGTCGTCGACGTGCCGACGCCGCAGTCCCTTGGACGTGTTCACCGTGACCAACTGACTGCCTGAAGTCGCCGTTGCAGTGCCGGGTGACCACCGCTTGCCGGATGAATCATATTGGTGTGACCGGATGGTCATTCCAGACGAGGAAGGCTGAAAGAGGGTCTGGCCGGTGAAACGATCTCCGCTCTCTCCTATAGAAAGTGGGCTGACAACCGAGTTTGGGTGTTGAAACAGAGCACTTTCTCCGCAGGCGACTTGCCGTTCTATGCTGGCTTGACCCTGTACCGCAGCAGGAAGTTATTAGACACCTTAGCATAACGTGTACCGTGTTGCCGTTACCGGAGTTCAGGGAGCCCGCCCACCGCCGCTGAGCACGCGCTGATTGGTCCCGATGCTGCTTGCGTGCGCGCAGCTGCCAGGTACCTGGTGCCATCTGGCGCCGTCAAGGCGATTTGCGCATGCGCACTGGCGTTTGGCGAGCTCCCGATACTCCGGTACCGGTAACGGTAACACGTTACACCGTATGCTAAACGTGTTTATTGATGCGACTCTGCACTGTGCCCACATGGTTTTTCTTTAGCCCTTCTTTGATAGTGCGCGCCGCACGCTCAGCCAAACCATTCGACTAGGGGGTAATGAGATGTGGTCGATGGTGCACGTGGTTATGCGGCAAGAACCGTGCTGTTAACGCACTCAAAAACTGCGGACCATTGCCTGACACGAAAGCATGTGGCAAGCCGAATCGCGCGGAATACCACATAGGGATCCAGCAGTTGCCGTCACAGATTTCAGAGGCAGAGCCTCAATCCCTTTCACCTCCGCGTGTACAAAAACAAGGATCATGTCGCCTTCAAGTGGTCCCGCGTAGCCCATGCGCAGGCGAGAGCAACGGCGGTTGAGCGCTGGCCAGCTCAAATAATTCTGCACCGGAGGTAGCAGCAAACATTACACGAAATGCGAGAAATAAATTCCTCGCAAGCTTCTTATTATCCTGGTCCAAATCCGAATACCAGAAAACAGAGGAGACAAGGCCATTCATTGCCGTCATGGCATGGTGTATGTCATGTAATTCTGCTAATATGTATAAGCGAGCAGCTTCCGGCAAAATGGCACGGTGACGTCAGTAAACCAGCCCATATTACTCAGAGTAAGCTCGTGTCTACGACAGAAAAATGGCTGGAAACGCTGGTGATCGCTCAGCTTCATAGGCCAACCTTGCTGAGTCCACCTCATTACTTTCCGGAGAATCCTGTAAGCGCTTGTATCCGCTATCTGATTAGCGGACACAACAAGGTCATCCAGTGCTATCGTGTGCAGCACATACTCCATGGATGCGTGAGCATCGTTGTTATCTTTCGATACTCCAAATCTGATTATGCCGATGCCGACAATAGCAGCAGCGTACGTTGAATGCGTGCCACGGCCATTTGCTGAACGGCCTGGTCTGAATGAAACAAACTGGTCAGGAGCTTGTAGTCACAAACGATAGTGAAGGCATTACCAAACAAGTAATGTTTGCTGCTTATTACTTCTTAGCAAAGAAGTAAGTACCAAACTACTACCAGCGAAAATTTCTGATACACCCCCGAAATGTTGCGTAAAACTTCTGCCAAAATGCATTCTAGCAGATAGCTTTGTGACTGGTGATGATTTACAAGGTATTTCTAATGTGTTAGCATTTGAACTCCCTTTAGCATTTGTAGTATTTTCCACAGGACAGGAGTATTCTACATAGGACTAACCGGACGTTGCATTAACGTCAGACTACAGGAGCACCACGCAAGAGTAAAACTCACTGGCGGGGGAGGTGAACTGGTCAACCATTCTCGCCACTGCTATTACCGCACGCATTAGTTTCGCGAAACGAGGATTTTCAGAAAGTTCGCGTCCCAAATGAGCTGAAAAAATTTTCGAAGCATACGGAAAAAAAAATTGCAGTTGTGCTTCAGCAAAACATCAGTCTTGCTATTTAAAAAAAGAGCTCGCATATCTAAATGGATATTTCTGACACATACGCCATCAGAACAGTGTTTTGCAATCGTTGTTTTTTAGTTACCAGGTGTGATCACGACGAATGTATAAATGTGACGTGTCTCTGAAGTGAAACTCAGTTGAAGTTACACACTCTGTCCTGTCTGTTTTTTTCTTCGGTCCTTGTCATTCGCGCGGTTACAATATGCGTTCAAATAGTACAGCCTTTCCTTGAATTGCGTACAGTTACCCACCTAAAGGTATACCACTTAGGAACGCCTATAAAAAATGCTGAAGAACCTCGTGAAAATACCTTTTGGACACGCCAAATAGGGGGACGTCATTGCTCGCTGCTTTTCTCGCCCGTCATCCGTCGTGAAACGAGAGCGTTTGCGAGGAATTGCATCCTTAAATCATTTATGAACACCGTCTCATAAGCGGCTCTCTCAACCCTGTTTTTTTCTTCGATAGTGGTATAGCACCTCTGCAAATCTCAGTTCTCCTCCTTTCCATCATCCACAGATGATCGCTACCGAAGGCCGAGAGTTACATTTATGCCACCATGGAGGCAAAGCCGATTTCCACGATATCGCCACGAAGCAGCTGTCTTTGACGGGGACCGGCCGGCGAAGTTTTTGCGACTCGCTTTTTTCTTTTCTTCTATATTCTTTACTGCCTCCGTGGCTCTTAAAATCCCTCTTGTTGCCCTAAACTAAAATAACGCGACTGCAAAGTACCCCAGCGAACGGCAGTTCAATTTCACAGACTTATTATAAGAGTTCGGTGGACATCTCTCAATAAGATGCCTGGATAAGAGTTGAAAGATGACTCTTTAGTGTCTGGCAGAAGCTGTGAAAATGAAATTTCGTCGCTGTAACTAGAGAAAATAATGTTTGTCCGAATTGGTTCGCCATTTTTTTGTTATTTTTGAGCCACATACAGAAACAGGTTCCCGTGGCCAGAGTGGTGAACCGTCTTTATATTCAACTTTTACGCAAGATACTTTTCATCCTCTTAGCATTTCGACAGAGGAGAAACGCAAAAAAAAATGTGCATGTATTGTCTAATGTCAAAGCGCATTAAATAATCCCGGCAAGTCGAAACTGAACTGGGGCTCCGCACAGAAATGTCTCGATCATTCTTCCTTTCTCCTTTCACTCCGTACTTCATCCCATTCCCATACGTCACAACCTTGCTGAGGGGATAACAGAGCGTTAGACAGTAATGGCGTCCTTCCTTCGTGCGTGAAAGATTTGCATTTTCCACGCAATGAATTTATTCAGAAAATTTAAATATGCTGATTGTCGAGAAACCCGCAACATTCAGGTACATCGTTAAACTCTGCTTTAAAATTGTTCTGCTCTGCTTTGCAGATCTGTAGAAGTCGTGGGCCGGGATTAAATCGATTTCCTTTATTCCTCCGAACGGCATCATTTCCTGCCGGTGATAAAATAAAATGGCCAAAGTACTTAATTTTGCTTCTTTTTGGGGAACTTTTTCTCCATTTCACTAACAACTCTTTTCTCCGAGCTCAATATGTGATCTGTGCCGCTCTTAACTTTTTTTTTTTCCAGGATGGTTCTGTGAGATGTTTTAGAGCAGCGCAATGCACCATTAAAAATAAGACTGCAGACGCTACTTCCAGGAATTAAACGCGTTAGCAGACCAAATCGGAAAAGATCTCGAAGAGCCATCACTATAGACCCGTCTCATTCAACAAAAAAATAATAATAATAATGCCCCTTCAAGCTGCCTCGCAAAATCGAAAGTACCCTTTCAATGGATAAGCGACTGCAAGGCGCGCTCTGGTTTTATAATTTCCTTTTTTATACAAAAGGGCTAGCTAAAGGCTTTTTATTTTAGAGCGCTCCCTAAATGCACGCCGTTCGACGTAATTTCCGCGCAGAAATTTATCTTTTCTTCTGTATGTAGCTGCGCTTCGACTTTACACACACGGGAAAACAAGGACGAGATCATACATTAGGTTGAATGTCGCATGCGCAAAAGGTCAAAGGGGCGATCCTTATTCGTGTTCCTTCGCGTGAATCCGATTCGCATCTATAGAGGCACTTGTACAGAATGAGCACTTTCTATAGCTCCATTCAGCGCCTCTCAGAGCGGCCTCGGTGAACTTTTGTCTCGATCCAAAGAGGCGGTTTACGAGAGGAACTTCGCAAACGGAGCCCCCTTCATTAATCTCACTTCAGTTTCCTGTGGAGGCGCCCAAGTTTCTTGTTCTTCGCCAGAGCCAAGCGACAGCATGTGTACCCCTGTACCGTCTGTCGCTACGGTGACAAGAGGGGCTGCTTTGAAGTTATGAACGGCACTGCGCATGTCACGGGTGTCCCAGAAATGACTGATGGATTTTGAAAATCAATAAAAAATAGACGGAATTAGATAGAATTGTATTGTTTGCGGCCTTACGCTTAGGAAATCAGGGAATTTTATCCTTTCAAAATTCAAATTTAGTTTACATTTCCGCCAACAGGTGGCGAGTATTTTCTTTGGAAACTGCAGGCACAGTCACTCTTTCTGAGGTCCTAGGGTTTAAAGATAACAATGGTCATGTAAATAAATCTGCAGTGGAAGTTAGCAAATAGCGATTGGAGGATTGGTGGCTGAAAAGCAGAGATGTGGCATAAGGTTAGAATTGTAGGAAACCGTAGGTAAAGATGATGGCGAATCTTAATGAGAGTTGCCAACACAGTAAACAAAAAAAATAATAAAGAAAGAAAAGCTGAGCATTGTGGCAATTGCCACCACCCCGTTTCAAAGGGGGCGCATCCATCCATCCATCCAACTGCGACTCGTTTTAGGCGGTGGAACTCTAACACAATAAACACCCGCTGTTCAACGGAATACACCATATTGGTACAGCGGAATTGCAATCTCAATAGCACGCGCTATCAGCTAGACGGTGAACTACGGAATGACGAGCTCAGGTATGCTCCGTTTTAGCTATACCTGTTCCAGATCGCCGGCAGCGCCACGTGTTGGTGGAAATGTAAACTAATTTTGAATTTTGAAGGGATAAAATTCCCTGATTTCCTAACCGTAAGGCCGCAAACAATACAATTCTATCTCATTCCATCTTTTTTTTAATTGATTTTCAAAATCCATCAATCATTTTTGGGACACCCGGTATATAGAAAACGCGTGACGTTTTCGTTGACAACTGGCCTGCCTTGAACAATCGGCTAAAAAGACTGTACTATGAATTGCCATCGAGAGCAGGTGTAAGCATGAAAGGCATTTTGAAGTTCACTTTTTAACGCAGAAGCATTTCTAGGCTGTGTCGGCGGGGTCATGTCACCAACGCGTCCGCAAAACGTGTCTGCTGCAGTTGTGACGTCCTCAAAAGAGGTAGCATCAAACGAGTGGTTTTAATTGAAAGACGATTATGTGAGGATGCTGAGCGATAAAAATGTCGATAGAATGGTTAGTTAATTAATCAGAACCAAAAATGGCGAAAAGACGGCGAAATAGCACGGACGTCGATATAGTGAGTGGACTGGAAAACAGCCGTGGACGGCAAATAGTGGAAAAATAGGCAAAGGAGTGAAAATAAAGTTTGGAGTGAATTGAAATGCATTTGATGAGTGATAATTGATCGAACAAAAAGTTTCATTGATCATAAATTAATTAATTAATTATCAGCAAACACTATGGGAGGCTGAATAGGCTGGACGGGGATATAGTAAGTGGACGGGAAAGCAACCACGGCGCCAAACTTGAAAAACCAAAATGGTTGATTGAGATAACTGAAGGTATAATCAGGGTAAATAAGTCGGTCTTTACTTACAGCATAAGATAATTACTCTAATTCAGTAATATTAATTAACAAAAACTGATTTAGAGAGGCGACGAGTGCCGAGGAGGCGTCAATGCTTTCGCATTCTCCCAATGCTGGTCGCCGCAGTGATTATTATTTTTTTATTGTTTGTCCAAAGAGGAGAGAGCTAGGTGACTCTTGCCGCGTAAATTTCGGTGCAGTTACAGGACGCCTTGCCTCAAATCGTGTAATGTTGCCAGCCTAAGAAACGCTGGGTCTGCTTCCCTGCCTTTCCCAACGCAATGTTTTTGCTTCTCTCACATAAGTGCGGGAATGAGATGGTGAAGTGCTTCTCAGGCGACAGTTTGCTTCTACATCTATTTCTTTGCAGTCTCCTAGAAATTGCTCTTTTCTGTCATCATAGTAACGGAGTTTCCTAGAAGTGAGGTTTACGTACGGCTCAGTTACGATTCTTCTATCCAAATACGTGCTGAATGCAGACGAGCACAATGCAGGAGAAACCTAATCTTCGCATTCGCCTACTTCTGTTTTCATTTGGATGAAATGTGCGTAATAATAAAGCTAAAAATAGTGGCCGTTGGAAGCAGAATTTGATTTGGGCTGTTAACTGTGCCGGTGAAAACTACCGAAACCATCATATTAAATATTTTTCAAATTCAAATTTTTGTTAGCCTACAGCTTGATCAGAATAAAAAATTCAGGGGGCACTTTGGCTCTCTAAAGTGCTGCAAGGCGAAAGCGTTTCCTGGCGCTGTTTGTTTTTATTTACTTTTTATTTTCCATATTTTTTTTTATTTTTGCTCCTTTTCTTGTTTTTATTGTTTTTTTTATTTTTATTTTCATATCCTATTTTTTGTTTTTATTTTTGCTTATTTTCTTACTTTTATTTTCTTTTTCTTGACTCTATTCCTTTTCTTTTATTTATGACACCTATGCATTCACTAGATGTGCCTTTATTCATGCTGGAACCTTGAGCCTTCGTGGCGGAGTGGTAGCATCTTCAAATGCCAAAGGCCCTGGTTCGACTCCCACCCTCGGCGCCGTTTCTTTTTAAGCAGTGACGCCGAAAGGCGGACAAATCTACCGACGCGTCTGTCGACATTCCTGCCGACGCGTCTGTCGACACTCCTGCCGACGCGTCTTTCGACATTCCTGCCGACGCGTCTGCTAACGACAGTATGAGGCATTAAAGGCTTTCGCCTTAATAAATAAGGAAAGGTCGAAAACTGCATTTTCAAAACTGAGAAAATCTTACCTACTTGAAAAGGGTAATATATGCCCGTGAATTTGCATTTTACTTAGAATTGTTACTTTAGGTCACCGGTTTTTGCAAAACTAGTAGAAATGAAATGTACAATATAAGGGTAAACAAGTACTCGAACCGAAGATGGCCGTTTCGTTTTCTATAAAAAGTATCTGTCATCAGTCTTTACACTCGTGCTTGTAGATTATTTTTACCTACTCGTTATCGTACTACAATGACATAATAGAGAAATCTTCAAGTTTTCTAATTTCGAAGGACTTTCTACGAGTAAGCCATGGCGCAAACCTGGATTCTGATACTATAGCAGCGACGTGTTTTCACTTGCTGCTCTTATGTAACAATCGTTTTATCGGCTCATCCATTGCCGAGCAAACCACTTCTCCGTTCATCGTTGCTATCGACTTAAGTCCTTTAAATGAACAAACAAAGTCCTTTAAATGAACGTCCTTCCCCTTTTGGAAGGGACCCTTCTAATGGCGCGCAGCTGAAGTCTTGACAGTATCGACCCCAAGGCAGTTACAAGAACCAGGCATAATCAAAGAAGCACTGCTCGAAATTGCACCAGGAGCCGCGGAATGCAGAAATCTTTGCGGTACAATGTTGGTTCGTCTTTTTCTCCTTTGAATTACTTTTCCTCAAGACAGATACATGTAGCACTGCGGGAATGTATTGAGGAGGATACACCGTGTTTGTAACGATCGAACGAACACTAGAATTAGGAACGCTACTTCAAACCCCGGCCAGTACAATGCCTTTGGGAACCACCCTTAGCGGCAAACCTTGTTATCTGTTCTTTCTTTCATTAGGTAGCTCTGTAGTGGGCAGCAGTATCGATTTCCGAACTACGGCTTCTCATTTGCCTGCCAGCCTGAAATCCACGTTTCGATTCCGAACCTTTTGATGTGGTTCAGAAAGACGAACACAGAAGAAAATAAACACCTTCTATAGAGTTTCCCGCTAACAGAAAAGTTCTGACAGGTGTACATCCCTTCGTACACTAGATTTATGCTCAGCGTTGCTTGTGTGTCTTTCTAACGGTCGGGATGTCTTTTTGCTTAGACGTCATGCATGCCACTTCGGTCGGCCAAACACAGGAGGAGAGTCCAGTAAGCGCTTTTCTCTTGGGCTGCAGCTTTTTCAGTTAGCGATAAAATTGAAAGAGGCTACACTAAAATGAATGTTTTAGATGGGCAGTTTCGCAGAAAGACATTCAATTATTTTCGTAAAGTCTCCCCATCAGGTGGCACTGCAGACTTTCCGCCTCCGTCAGTCTATGCCGGTCTGGGGTGTGCCTAGAGAAGAATGGCTGAGAAGAGCTTCAACCAAGTCTTGTTCTTAGTAAAATAGATTCTCTGCCTTTTTATTACGCGTTGATATATTGAAACCTCTGAATAGGTGGTGGTGGTGAAAACTTTATTTGCAACAGAGGAGTTTGGGACACACAGGACCGTGGGCCCCCGCACGGCCCCACTGCACTCAAACGTTCATGTCCCGGAGGCTCGTGACGCTGGCAGCCCAGCCTACGGCGATGGCTTGCTTGACCGGGTCCTCAGAGCGCAGTAGGGTCTCCCAAGCCTCCCAAGTGGTAAGGTGCTCCAGGCCCCGAGGTGGAGGATCCGCCGGGCAGAGGAAAAGGATATGGTCGAGAGTGACTTCAGTGTGGTGGCAGAGGGTACAGGAAGGGTTTGTGTGGACCTAGTGATAGCGCAAGCCAATATGAGGGAGGGTAAAGTGCGTGTTTGAAGCCGCCTTCAAAGTGTCTGATGATAATTGTCGAGGGAGAGATGAGGTGGAGGGTAGAGCCGACGATCGGCTTTGCAGGCCTGTGTCATTTCACTGAATGAGTGCATGCGCTCCCGCGAGAGCTCCAGATCGGATGCCGCCGGTGCTCGGTTGAGAGAACCTCAGGCTAAAGCGTTGGCGGCCTCGTTTCCGGGATTCCCGGAGTGACCAGGCATCCATATCAGCTCCATGTGGCGGGCGGGTGTGCGGCGAGGGAGTTCAGTATGCGAAATGCAAGGAGGGACGTGAACTCTCGCGCGAGCAAAATTTAGTATGGCAGTTTTAGAGTCGGATAGTATATATCGGGCCTCCGTGCTTGTGATGGCCAGGGCAATGGCGGCCTCATCGGCCTCCTCCGAAGTAGCAGTAGGGGATATGTGAAGGGTGGCAATCGGTTGAAGGGAGGAGTTCGTGATGGCTACAACCGCGTCCTCGCCCGTGCATGCAGCACCCACCCAAACGGCATAGGGTTCCATGCCACAGTGTTTGTGGAGTGCCCGTGCGCGAGCTCTGCGGCGGGGTTCGTAGTAGGTGGGTGCATGTTTTTGGGGAGAGGTTTAATAAATAATTAAAAATCTTCATTTGCGAGTAAGCGCTGTGTTCGTATCTGAGTGGTCATGAACGCTAATATTTTTCAGTTAGAAAAAGATTCATTTATTGCTGTAAAAATTGTCTTGATAAATTTTCCCTCCAATACATTCAAACTCGTCCGTCGGCACCGAAAAGGACTCCGTGATCACCGTTCCGAAGTGATGGGGGTGCAGCCTAGGCCCTGAGATTTATGCCAAAATACCGCGTCGACTCATCGTAGTTTGCTTCCGAAATCGACCGGTGATGATGGCACCTATATTTAAATTTTTGCCTTTTCTAGTTCATGAAAGCTGCATTTTAATATGTGTAACACCTTGGTTCTCATAACGCGGTAATCGACCGATACAGGCAAACAAATTGCCATCAATGACTCTTTAATTAAAAGGAGGCATGAAACGAACAAATTTCTGGAGGAAGTGGCGATTGCACTGGCCGCCACCCACTCCGACGCAGCGTATACATAATGTCGGACTCGCAGCAGGCCTGCCGAAATCACGTGCGGGGTAGGATAGCGCCGCTCGCCCGCAGAATACTATTGGCATTTGAGAGCAATTCGAATTCGGCTATGAGTAAAAAACAGACAGTATGGGTGTCCGTTCACCAGGGGGTTGAGGGAAACGAGGCCGCTTACGCGGCTGCCCGAACGTTCCCTCCCCCATGTTCCACTCAATTCCCCGGTTCTGCCGCGGCACTCATACCGATTCCGCTAATCTCTTACGCAGATATCACAAACCATTTACGCCTCTGCAGGAGGGTACTGCCGGGACCCGCCAAGGGTCTCGACAGAACCGAGGAGTGCCACCTCAGACGTCTCCAAACCGGGTCTTTCTTAAATCCCGCCGTACTGAAACACGTGGACCCGACATTCACGGGCAGGTGCAAATTCTGCGGGCAGTATGCTGACCTCTACCACATGGTGTGGGCCTGCCAAACAAATATATCAGTTATAAATCAGCCAACTAGGGAGGGCTGGGAGGCTGCCCTCTCCAGCTCGGACCTGGAGGCCCAGCGGGCCCTGGTCCAGAGAGCATGGGCAACGGCGGCGGCCAATGGCGTACCGGAATAGAGACTGCCACCCAGGTCAACGTCCATCCACAGCTTCCCTTCCCAATTCAATACAGTGCTACAATAAATGTTTGCTCCTCCTCCTCCTCTCTCCTTCGATTTCGAATTGTCGAGATTCGACTGGGATGATGTCTGTTTTAGTCCATTTTGTTCTAAAGACACAAAGTGGGCTTGCCCAGTGAGCTATAAGGCTAGCATGCATTTGATCTGTTCGGATGTGAGTCCAAGGCCCTTTGAGGCGGAACGCAAAAGGCGCCCGTATGCTGTGCGGTGTCAGTGCGCATGAAATATCCCCGGGTGGTTGAAATTATTCCGGAGCCCTCCACTAGGGCACCTCTTTCTTCCTTTCTTATTTCACTCCCTTCTTTACCTTTTCCCTTGCGGCGCGGTTCGGGGGTCCACCGAGATATGTGAGACAGTTACTGCGTCATTTCCTTTCCTCAAAAACCTATTTAAAACCAATATCCGGCGGCACTGAGGATCGAACTCCGCACCTCCAACATATGTGATTCGATTGTATTCAGAAAATACTGAGATCATCATGACAAAGTCATGTTCATCGGGGTCATAGCGGCTTTTCCCAGAGGTCTTGCTCAACCCGCCGCTGTGGCTCAGTGGTAACGGCGCTCGGCTGCTGACCCGCAAGACGCGGGTTCGATCCCGGCCGCGGCGGCCGAATTTCGATGAAGGCGAAATTCTAGAGGCCCGTGTGCTGTGCGATGTCAGTGCACGTTAAAGAACCCCAGGTGGTCGAAATTTCCGGAGCCCTTCACTACGGCGTCCCGCATAGCCTGAGTTGCTTCGGGACGTTAAACCCCAATAAACCAAACCAAACTAATGGTCTTGCTCGTTTTCCTTCGGACGCCAAGGTCCTCACTATCCGTTCCGTAACGGCTTCAATACGTTTTCTCTACCCGACCGCCGAGGATGGAACTCGCAGCCGATGACAACGACAGCGGTTCGAGGCTGCGACGTCACTGCACTGTATCGATCCGGCTGATCCGGGAGCTCTCCACGTGAAGACAATGGAGCTGGTAGATGAACCAGGTGGGCGGCTCAAAAGAAAGCAGCTCGCCGGGCTGCCTGCCTATTGTGCACACATGCCGCCGTGGGTTTGGTAAGAGAGAGTTACGTATCGCTTTTCTTGTGGAGTTTCATAACGTAACACAGAGGCCGATCTGTTGCTGCAATCGTGCATCCGGCCAGGAAATGGTGGGAAAAGTACGTGGATTTTATTACAACCCCCTTAAAAAAATGGTCTATGGACAGTCTGTGGACTTCTTATTGACTCTATTGACTTCCTATAGATATTGCTTTTTGTCTATTTTTAGTCTATACACTGTCTATAGACAAAAGTCTACTAAAAGTGTATGGCCATAAATCCATAGATTGTCTATAGACTGTCTATGGCATTTGTATTTCCTATAGACTGTTCTCTAGGATTTGTCTATAGACAGTCTATAGACTATAAACAGAAGTCTATAAACTTTATAGACAGACGTCTATAGACTTTCTATAGACTGTCTATCACAAAATGAACAAGGGAGGGGAAAACCTCAGGTTGCTTGAGCCAACGTTTCGACAAGGGGACTTGTCTTCGTCTGGGCAAAGCGTTCATCATTGGCAGGGATTAAATAGGGCCTTCGCTCCGAGGAGGAAGGCCCCGGGGGTGGGGAAGGAAAGTGGTGTGAGAGGGGATGCGTGTCAGGAAGGGGAGGGAGGTGAATCTTGATTCGTTAAGCTGCTATAGTGTAAAAACTTATATCCGGGGGGTGTGTAATGAACAAAGGCTTTGAAGGGGCTGCGACGGGGGGTTGGCGCTGGGTGGACCTGAAAAACTCAGATAAGAGGATTAGTCAGCGTGGTACAGGGAAATGAGAACAAGGCAAACAAAATAGGCTGGCACTGTCTATGGCATTTGCATTGCCTATAGACTGTTCTCTAGGATTTGTCTGTAGACAGTCTATAGAATTTATAGACAGAAGTCTATACACTTTATAGACAGACGTCTATAAACTTTCTATAGACTGTCTAAAACTTTTTTGTAAGGGCTAGCTTGGTGTTTTCCTGTGATTTTTTTTTTACTTGTTAGTTTTTGACTGCGGAATCTTCCTGCTCCAGAGCGTTCGTGTACATCGAACACTCCCGACGGGGAAAGGCGGCAAAACGATGCGTTTCATAGAGGACGAACTCATCTCAACCCGCAGTTTTATTGTTTTAGCTAAATGACCGTTTAATCTACGTAAGCCGCTGTGCTAAGGAATTTGTCGTCCGGCGGTTTTTCTCCGAGCAGAAAATCCTCTTTAAAGGCTTACGAACAGAATAGTAAGGATCTGCAGAGGGTAAGGAGAGTCATTTACTGGTACGTACCTCATTTGTGAAAAGTTTTCAGCCAAGGTTTCTTTTTTTTTTCTGAGCCGCACCGTGTGGCCTGCAATGCATCCCTAGTGTTCAAAATCTCCTGAAGGTACGAAGAATTATGGCCGTATCCCATCAACAGCTAGGACTTTTACGAATGCTACAGGAGCACCGCTAGGCGGCTTAGAAGAAAACCCCTTGGGCTACAAGTTTTTGACAAAGGTTTACATATGTTCGGCTGACAAGTTAGCGCCAACAGCTAAGCGTAGGGGCAACCTGCGGAGTTTGAATCGAAATGTACGCTGAGGTCCATGTAATTTCTATTATTGCAACCCATTGTTAACGATCTTCCATAGTAGCATACAGGGAGAAGATTTTCAGTTAATATTGGGAATGCATAGCAACAGGGGCCCTGTATTCTAGTTATTTAGTAGCTTCAATTTAATTATGGGCACTAAGAGTCATTCTTGTAAAGCTCGCTCCATCAGTGAGCTTCAGACAGTGTTTGTATGCTCATGTGTGTTTTTGTGCCCGTCCATCACAAAAGTAGAGTTGAATTTCTTGTCATTTATCTATCTAAGATTTACTTCAGAAATACTATACAAGAAAAGAGACAGCAATTTTATGCAGCGTAAAGAGGTCCCAATGTGAAATACTGCCAGGAAGATGGATGGATGGAAACAACTTTATTACACACTCAAAAAAAAATTCTTCCAGGGTGGTCCTCTACTGATCCAGGAGTCCACGGGCTTGTGTTTCACGTAAAGCCCGATCCGCCAGCCATTTCTGGCCGGCGGGCTGAGCGGTCCGTAAAGCAGCCTCCCAGGAAGAATGAGTGGGATTGGGGATGGGGGGTACTGCCTTTGGGGAAGGACATTCCCAAAGGTAGTGGAAAAGTGTGGATCTGGGCACGCCACTGGTGTTGCAATCAGGAGGAAAGGTGGGGTGAAAGCATGAGAGACGGTGGGTGAAATAAAACAGCCTGTCTGTAATTGTCGCCATGTGGCGCTGGATGAGGGCGACAAGGTACTGTGGGGTGGTGGCAGTGTCAAGCGGCTGAGTTTGTAGAATGTTGTTATTTGATGATATGTCGAGAGGACCGATGCGGCTTCTTGTGCAGGGTTGGGTGTCTGATCATCCGGGGTCCGGGAGGAGAGTTCTCGGGCCAGCGCATGAACGCGCTCATTACCGGGGATCGAGGCATGCCTAGGTACCCACGACACAGTAACCGTTCGGTCGAGAGAGGTGGCTGTGGCAACAATACGATGTGTTGCCGGCGTCGCCACGCCCTTTAGGGACTGCCAGGAGGTCCTCCTATTAGAAAATGAACAGAATATGTAAAGCAATACATAGAGGGGGAGAAAAAAAGATGGTTGGTTGGTTTATGGGGTTTAACGTCCCAAAGCGACTAAGGCTATGAGAGACGCCGTAGTGGAGGGCTCCGGAAATTTCGACCACCTGGGGTTCTTTAACGTGCACTGACATCGCACAGTACACTGGCCTCGAATTTCTCCTCCAAAGAAATTCAGCCGCCGCGGCCGGGATCGAACCCGCGTCTTTCGGGCCAGCAGCCGAGCACCATAGCCACTGAGCCACCGCGGAGTACTGTCAACAAATATGCTTTTTTAGAAAACGAAAGCCTAAATAGCGTGATAGCCTAAATAACACGAAAGGGAGTGCTGACTCCCTTTCATGAAAGGGAGTGATCTAGAGGACAGCTTATTCCCTTTTTATTCCTTTCTGTTCGAGCGTATATATGCAAGGAAATAGCACAGTCTGCTTACTATAGTTAGTCGAAACTAGGTAAAAATAGATAATCATTCTATGAAAATCTTCTTATGCTGAGTTCGGTAAGTTCGGAGTATGGAAGTGATTAGGAGATCGTTTCTCTGTAGGCGATGCATAAATAGCGCAAGCTTAACAGAAGTATTATGACATATAGGGAATACAGCAAGATTATAACAGATCGGCGATATTGACGGTCTAGGGCTACTAAATGTAATGATATGCACCGCTTGATTTTTTAGATGGTGTGTCAGGACGGTGATTGGTTTAGGTTTGGTTTAGGGGCTTTAACGTCCCAAAGCGATTCAGGCTATTGGGGACGCCGTAGTGAAGGGTTCCGGTAATTTGGACCACCTGGGGTTCCTTAACGCACACTGGCATCGCACAGTACACGGGCCTCTGGAATTTCGCCTCCATCGAAATTCGACTGCCGCGGCCAGGATCGAACCCGCGTCTTCCGGGTCAGTAGCCGAGTGCCATGACTACTGAGCCACTGCGGCGGGGGGGAAAGAAAAAAATGAAAGAAATAAAAAGAAAAAAGAAAAATTTAGTTCGGAGAATGTGTAGGGGAAAGTATTACGTGTGTTAATCAAAATTGGGGTTGTACTTAAGCTGCGCTCAAAAATATGACGTGATAGGGTTAATCAGTCAACGCCCTTATATGCGAAATTGGTCATTCTCAACTTTACATTGCGTCTCCAAAGCTGAAGCGTCTCCAAAGCTGAAGCGTCTCCAAAGCTGAAGCGTCTCCAAAGCTGAAGCGTCTCAGAAGATGAAGCGTCCCCCAAGCTGAAGCAAGCAACTCTCAAGTTTTTTTAGGTTCGGGTGAAATCAGCACAAATGGCATCTTTAAACGTTCTCTACTTAGTCTGATCCTAATATGAGGCGTTTAGCCCCTCCAGAGGAGTACAGGCGCAAAGTTTTTGGGTGTCCGTTTTTTTTTTTCTTTTTGCTTTTAGAGAGAGGCCTACGGGCCTAGTGGACATGAAAATGAGCTCAAAACACTAGTGCGCAGCGTGAATAATTATTTACAGACGATTCTGCACCAGCATTTTCGGTCCCGGTCGGCGCCAACTTTTCACTGCACCTTGAAGCCTCGGTCTACCTACCAAACTGGGCTACCACAGCCCGGTGACATAGGCGTCGCCCAAGTCAACTGTTAAACTACCCACTTGCTCAAATCAACCGTGGAATAATGTAAGGTACTGTTTGCTATGAGAATATTGAAGGTGATGGTCGATTCTTCCGACGCGTAGCAAAATCTTCCTTTTGAAGTGCGTCAATCGCTGGCATAGAGTAGTTAATACTGCAATATAAAACCAATTAGGAACGTTTTTGACGATAGCAAAAAAAACTTCAAGCCTGCCAATGGGAGATCTACGAATATATTAGTTGTTAGAGTGAAATTTTACAATATTTGAAAAAATTGCATTCATAATTATTTGCCGTTCAAAAAAAAACGCTTTTCCAGAACATCTTTGTATGGGCAAGCAATGGTTGTTTCTGTGAACAAGCGTTGGGTTCAGTGACGTCGCATTAATTGGGGGCAAGTTCACCTTGACAGCTCTCAATGCGGGTAGAATTGCCGAGAGGCTGCGAGGACAACATTCAGAATCATACTAAAATATGTTCCACTCAACGCTTGCAACTGAAACTGAAACACATGCAACCGAAAAGGGAATCTCCTTACGCCCATCAAACTAATCGTATCGTTTGCTTGCGTTAGAAATTTTGTAACTGTGCCCCTTTAAAGGGAAACTGCATAAGTTTTAGAAATCAAAGAGCTTAAGAGGGTCGACTGCGTGAAACCTGCAGGTAAAGCATGCGAAGTCTTTTTGGGCTAGCACTTAAAATAGTGAAGTAATCGCCGATTAAAATCCGGACACCCTTCAAGCTTCTCCGCAGTGCACAACGCCAAGTCGGGGGCTCATCATGTCGTCATCGATGGTATCGGTGCATTTCCAACGCTTTAAACGCCTGCTTTGAAAGAAAAAAAAACAACGCCGCCGAAGGTAAACCCTGCCAAGAGTTGTTTGTCAGCGTCTAACGAGTCAGGGCAGGGTGTGGCTGACGGCAGCGGTAATTTGAAATCATACCTTCCGTGACCTTACGCTGAGTTTCTCTGCATTCCTCTGCTGCATTGAGGAGAAGCGCAAAATTCAACCATCGATTGCGTCACTATTTTAAATGCTAGTGTAAAAACACGTGGCACGCTTTACCTACAGCCTATATAGATTTGAATCCTTGAATATCGCGAAATTCTCATAAAAGTGTTGCAGTTGACCTTTAAGGCACGAGCGATTTACAAGGGTAATGCAGCCAGACCTGATCCCGAGTGAACGACTTCATGTGAGAAAACCATGCCGACGCTTGCTCCGTTTTCTTTCTTCTTCTCAGTGAAGAAAGTGAAGCAAATACATTGTGTATATGGGATAACCAGGACGGCGCCGCTTCGCTGGTCACGCCGGAAAGCGAAGAATACGCAGTTCAGGCGCAGCGCCAGCAGTCGACTTACTTGTGTCGGCGAAGCCGCAAAAAACGCGCTTCTCGTTTAACAAAGTTTCATTATCGGACCTTCTCGAAACTTCGAACAAACCAACGCTTTCAAGCGAACAAACGACGCTCTTTGTCTTGGGCGAGTGTTTACTTTATTGCAAGAACAGAAAACTGGGCAAGTAGGAATTGATTCATCTTAAAGCAACGCGAAACACAGGACGTAGTGGAGCAAACAAGAGACGACACGAGCGTTATCTAACAACTGGATTTTTATTCCTAGAAGGGTTAGATAGAAAGGGTTTCGGTCGTTGTGTTTAGTGCTTATATATCTAACTCTTCTAGGAATAAAACTTCAGTTGTTAGATAGCGCCCATGTCGTCTCTCGTTTCTTCCACTACGTCCTTTGTTTCGCACTGCTTTTAGATAGATGTATGTACCTTACTGCATCGATGTGGTCTCTGCGTGTGCTTCACGGCAGTAAGTTGACCCTCCCGCGTCGATTACTCCGACACAAAAATAATTGTGGTATATACAATGCTATACCTGACTTGCGTAATCTTTATATTAGTGTTGTGTACTTCGTGGACATTGGAGCCGGGTAAACAACGAAGAATCCATCGTCGACGCTCTTAGCGTGCTCGACAGCGGTGTCGCGTTCAGTAAGGAGTAAACAAAAACTTCGAGCGGGTTTCGGACGGCAGAAAATTGATTGCACGGGATCACTCACAGAACCAACCGTGCACGCCACAGTTGCGCTGGCGTACACCTAAGCACAGCGAAAAATTTCGTAAGCCAACGGGCCGTACGCTACCTCTTGTGTCTTGAAGTCCAATACAATGCACTTTAAAATGTATACTTGTCCAAAGTTCAGTGCCACGGGAAGGCCAGTATAGTAGCGCTAACTTTTGCGAGCGCGGAGCAGTTGGTGCGATACGTCCCTAAAAGGAAGTTATTCTTTTGCCCCTTTTTTAATTTTGTGAGGTAAAGCTCTTGTGACGTCACGAGCGTTTCTGACATCATGGGCGGGGAGAGGGGAGGGGGAATGGCCAATGGGAATGAAGCAGATGAAAGAATTGTGAAAAGGATCTCTGTAATAGAAGGCCCTGGTTAAGTTGAAGGAATACCACCACCACACATTTCTCTCAATTCCTTTCTTTCTCTGAACCTGTGCATGCAGTAACAGAGCATGACGAAGTGAGCACCTGCGCAGGCAACGCGATACACTTCACCTTAGCGAATGACATGCAACACAGGCAGAATGTTTTTCTTGCGACTTTGCCGGAGTAAAGCAGCAGCAAGAGAGGCGTCACCCTTTTAAAAAAAAGTTTCTACAGTCTATAGAGTGTCTATAGACTTGTGTCTATAAATTCTATAGGCTTTCTATAGACAAATCCTACAGAACAGTCTATAGACAATACAAATGCAATAGACACTCTATGGACAATCTATATATTTATGGCCATACACTTTTAGTCGACTTTTGTCCATAGACAGTCTATAGACTATGAATAGACAAAAAGCAATATATATAAGAAGTCAATAGAGTCAATAAGAAGTCTATAGACTCTCTACAGCCCATTTTTGTAAGGGCTGCAGCGCCGAAGAGTGGGAACCACACTTCTCGGAAACACATTGTATAAGCCACGCAAAAAGTTCGGTTCTTTAAGCTATACAGATCATGCCGTTTAGACTAGAAAAATGTCGGCGGAGACAGTAAGTAACCCTAAGAAGAGCATTACTGCTGCTTTTCTCGACTGCCACGTCGTTCTACTGAATCTATCACGACACAATTAAGAGCCGCCGCTCCAACGCAGCGTACTTTTAGTGGCGCCGGGCTGTGTGCTATAGCAATCCTGAGGACAACGCCTGTAGTGCGAAATGTCACGCGATCAGGCACGTTTCTGAGAAATCTTCTTCGCTATTTTTTTTATATCAACGCGCTCTCAGCTATAGCGAGGTTGTCGGAAGTATTCTGAGTGATACCTTATTGAATAGCACCATCTGCCGGGCTAGTTGGTTGCGATTCATACGTATCAACAGCGCGAAACAAAATGGAAGAAGGAGAATATCAGCGCTCTGTACTATCTTCTCCTTCTTCTTCCGGTTTGTATTCGCGCTGCTGATGCATACGATACCTTCTGTTAAATTTCCAATTGAACTGAAGGTATCAGTTCTTGGGAAAAGAGACTCCACTCTTGCATAGGTCGGCTATCAGGTGAGGTCGAAAATGTGCAGATCTTAAGTGAAGAGAGACGACTTTATATATTATACATTATTGGTATAATGTAAGCCGCTGAAATCGTACCTTTTATACATTGGGCTTAGAAGCCTGTCAGGCTAGCTTTTTTTTCTGTGTCCTCTGCCTTTAGTTAAGGCGAAATAAAGGCTTATTTACTGATTTACTCGAAGGTCTTGCCATGGCCCGTTGCATCCTTGCTGGAAAACCCAATCACGCAACCCAGCGGGAAGAGAATGCGGCAAAACCGCTGGAGGCGGTAATGTCAGAGATTGGCGGAGCTTGAGGCGATCGAATGCACCTGTCCACGCTGGTGAGCAGGCAGCAGGTACCTGTTGCTTTAGCAAGGAGGAAGTGGGCCAACCTGTACATTGTGGGCAATTATCAAGGACGCTTAGGCCTAGAGCATAGTGGCATGGGGAACATGTGCCTGTGGACGCCCGGTTTTTCGCCCAACGAGGCTTTTCACGAAACCTCCAGAAACATGCTTTCGAAAATTCTTTCTTTATCCTTTTGTACCTTTTTCCAAGTAGTTGCCCACGATTTCCGGTGTTCTTACATCACGGGAGTAAGACCGTGAGCCCTTATACGCGCATCTTACGTGACATATATCGCGGCACTGTGTACGACCTCTGTAATGAACGTATACGCCGTCCAATCTACCGCAGTGCGTATACAGTCGAAGCAGGGGACGTAGCAATCACCGGTCCTTCCCTACTTGATCAACCGCCTCGACCACTCCGATGTACACGCCCAGATCGAGCTCTATCCGACGCATTGCACGTGGCAATCACCGAGCCTTCCCTGGTCGATCAGCCACCTCAATCCCTCCGGTATGCAAGCAGAGATTGAGCGCAGTCCACTGCAATTCGGAAGTAATCAAGGCAAAGCCGCTGCGCTCCCCGATACAGCTGTTAAGCTCGATTTACCGCATCTTCCTCCTCCGCCTCGGATATCAAATATGCAACTCCACAAGGCACAAACTCGATCGCTCGCTCTTAACAAATGCGTGCAACACGATGAACACTAGCCGGCTTTCATTGTGTTGACACGATATGTCATTGGCTGACAGCTCCTGCAGCAGCCAATCGCTGTAGGGAACGAATTTAGAGTCAAGTCACTGGCCAATCACCGTTCGTCCTGACCTCCATAAAGAACTCTATCCCCTGCACGGAACTATTGGAGTGACACAGAGAACACTGCTTCAAGCTGCCACGGTTAGACACGTACTTCGTCGCGCATACTGACTGCCTGTTTTTCCGGATGGTCTGTTATCTAATCCACAGTTCCGCACTGGGTACCATTGGCTTGTAGTAAAGCCGTTCGACCAACTATACAAGGGCTACTGGGCAGCGTGCACGCTGCGTACTTTTGGACGCAGAGCATCGATCTCTGTTTCGACGTGTGTAATTGCGACCCTCAGAGTTGCTACAAGTGATCCCGGTAGCCATTGCAGACTGCTCAGGTACTACATGGTTTGTCAGAAACAATTTCGCTCGTGTGGACCGTTTCCTGAGAGAACGCAACAGCACTTTTCATTTTTGGCGTGCGTGTTTTTCCTCCCCTCTGGATCACGTTGGAAGCTATTTTAATATTGGGCGATGAGGGAAAAAAAGACGTCCGGCTGAAGGTACGTGCTGTCTATTAATGAATAATGGGTTAAGTTCCCCCACGTTACGCACAGCCCAGAAAATCGGTTTTTCTGAGGGTCGTGAAAAAGTCTATAGAACCACCTCGAAAGGTACTGGGATATCTGAACGTACACAGAGCTCTTCTGATTGAGCGTCTTGGTTTCATTGTACATTCCTCCTAGCTCAGTGCAGCACTATAGGTGTTTCGCTAACCAGGATCTTAAATGTGCAATGAGTTTCCAAAGGACCGAAAATGGCAAACGGCTCATTGAGTGCTAAAACAGTTTTCAAAGCGGCAATGAAACACTATAGCGGAGTTTACATGGACCCGACAGCGGCGGGTCGAGTCAGGGGATCGAGTCGAGCAAGGTCAGCCCAACTCGACGACTGCGTGTCTACATGAACTCGATTTTAGCGAGTCGAGACCGCTTCAACTCCAGCAATACCAAGCGTCAAACAGCGCAAGCGGGAGAGGGCAGTGGCAGCCTCCAAGATGGCGGCACGGTACCGCTGTCTCGGAGGCGCGACGGCGCAGGCGAAAAACAGGTTCGCATTTACCCTCTCCCCTCCCGCTAACCTGACTCAAGCGAGTTAACCTGCCCCCTGCAGGCGAGTTACCTGGACTCGCCCTGCCGCTTATTTTACTCTACCCGACAGCATTTACATGAGCCCGACAAGTGGTGTTTTACCCGACAAGTAAACTCGACTCGACTCTATCGAGTTCGTGTAAACAGGCCTTATAGGAACGAGAAACGAGTCAGACACGGCGAACTCTGGGCCTACACTCGAGCAAGCATTCAACACCTTCAGAAACAGGACAAGCTGTCGGGCTAGCTGATGTTGCACCGTGTTTCGGCAGCGCGTAGAAGAACAAAAATAGACGAAGACAAACAAGCGCTGAACTTCAACTTAAATTCGAAGAATTGCCAAACCACTGCATATATGCACAAAGAAACAAAACGCCCACAAGGGTTACAAAAATTTCCATATTGAAAACCAGCGCGAAAGACGGCGGAAGAGGAGAGGTGAGACAAATACAGCACTCTGTCTCGTCCGCCGTCTTTTCAACATGGAAATTCACAATCAACTCGCCCAGCTTTCCGTATTCGAGAAGGTTGCAAAAATATAAACAGTGGTCAAATGGAAGTGTCACAGGCAAAAGCGAAACAACGAGGAGTGGAACAAATGAGAATCTTGACAATATCATTTGTTCTTCTACATCGACAAAATGCTTTTAGCACCGCGTTCCAACTCGCAGAGCAGTGTATAGGGGAACTGCCGAGCTTTCTTACACCAATGTGAGGAAGTAAGACTGCAGGTCGAATTTACGCATTAAAGTTCATGATTTAAAGGAAAGAAATAAACGAGGCGGCATTTGCAGGAAAGGAAACTAATTTTAAGTATTGAAACGAAACGGGAAAAAGAAAACAAGAGACAAGAGAACAAGGAGGAAAAAGAAAAGGAAAACAAAACACTCGCGAGAAGAGAGTCAAAAAGGAGAGTCACACTTAAATTTCTTTGTTTCCCAGTGATGAGCCTGGTGCGTCGAGCGAGGAGGCGCGGCTGGGCGTCGGGGCAGTCTTTAGGCACGTGTCGGGTTCCCTTCGTTGACACCCGGTTGGCGGCGTTCTCCACGGCGGCCTCAACGCTGCCGTAGAAAATAGTCAGCGTCTGTGTGTTCCGGCACGGCCCCCAGGTCAGGTAGCCCGGGTACACCACGGAGATGTCAGAGGTGGCCCGAGTCGAGAAGCTGTCGGCTGGGCGGGGAGCGAGGCGCCTGGATCTGATGGCTGAGGCTCCTGACGACGGCTGTCCGGGTCTGGTCACCCGGACGTCTGCGGCTGAGGCCCAGGCCTGGCAACTCGGGGAGCCAGCAGAACACGTCCGCGTCCGTCGCCGAACGCCCTCTTGTTGTGGTTGTTGTTGTTGTTGTCCTCTAAATAATGGCGCGTACCCACTGCGGGGGATTGGCCAAGACACAGGCGGCAACTGATAGGTGCTCAGAATGTTAAACAAGAAAATAATGATGGATAAAAAAAATAATAATAATGACAACAATTGAATTTAGAAAATAAATTAAAGAAATTCAGATGTGTAATTGAAATAAGCTAAAAAAATACTGTGAGATCGGTGGCTGAAATTGAGAACGGGGCTAAAAGTTCCATGTTTCAGAAAACGCCCTCTTCTTCTTCTCTCCCCGCACGCTCTCTGCCACGAATCACTTTCCTTTTCCTCTTCCTCGTCCGCCACCCCGTGCGCCTTCTGTAGCCGTCCTGTGGCGCTGTCTCCTTACAACCAGGTAGTGAAAAAAAAAAGGGTGAAATGGGGCTTGCCTTCACCGCCGCGGAATTAAAATGAAAGAAAGTAACTTAAAGGGATAATCTGATACTTGGTGAAAAGGAAGAGAGTGATCACTGGGTTTGTACAGTGTTCGCAGCTTTCGAAAGAGAACCGACAGCTTTTGTTGCGATGTATAAAACTTGAGCCACAGCGTACAGGTAGAGAATGGCTTTCGTTTTCTAGCCGACTGTTCAGAATTTTAGTCCTTCCTGGCTTTCGCGCAGCATTTTCCAATCAAAGCCTCTAATTGCGCTTACGTGTGTGGTTTAGCAGTAATAATGAACTAACAAACCCAAGTCTTCTGGTGTAAGCTGGTTGGGTGTCATCTAATACGAGCTCGACAAGATGAAATCTTTCCGTGGACGACGCTACGGCGACCACAAACGCTCTTCTAAAACAGCTTTTCATCAAGTGTTGTGTTGTGTTGGGTTTATTGGCGCATAAGCAGCTAAGGCTATCATGCGCCAAGAACAAGATATGGAAAAATTGGCTTGAGCAGAGTGTGAAAACAAAGTTGATAAAAACGGTGGTGTAATAAAGGGCCTAAAAGTTATTTTTTTTTCCTGGCTGATTAAATACAAACTTTTTAGAAATGGCTGTTTGCAGAAGCTTTTAAAAGTTGGTTAACCTCCGTGGACATCCTTGGCTTGCCAAGGATCTCGAGGCCCCCAACTACTCATAAAAACCTCAGCCTCCATCTCAGGACTGAGAAAGTGGCTGAGGTGTATCGTTCTCAGTAGAGAAGCACAGGGTCAGAACATTAAAGGTTTTGAAGAACACCGGCTTCCCTTAAAAAGCTAAAAACATCAAGTATACTAACGGGTGCATGTTCAGCTAAAATCAACGCTGGATGAAATGGGATATGTTCTTTGTAAAATGTAGCAAAATATTTTTTCCTTAATGATTCAAGTTTTGTGCATGATAGTATTATGTGGTTTACGGTAAGTTCATGTCCGCATTGCTCGCAAACAGGTTTGTCTTTCTTTGTTAGCAGGAAGTTGTGGGTGAGATGTGTGTGTCCAATACGGAGACGGCATAAAATAACTCCGATGAATCGTTTTTGGTGTGAGCATGATTTCCATTCGTCTAGAATGGGTTTTACTAAATGTAGCTTATTATTTCTTTCGGTATTCCATTGCGACTGCCATTTATTTCTTAATTTGCACTGCACCAACTTCATACCATCTTTGTAGGGAATATACACTATCTTTATTTCCTTGTTCCGAGCTTTTCCAGCACATTCATCTGCCTTCTCATTGCCAGTGATTCCAATGTGACTGGGAACCCAGCAAAATTTTATGTCTTGTCCCTGTATTGTGGCGCTTGTTATGTTGTGTATGATGTCACCAATTAGTGGTGTCACTGCATTTCTATGGTGAAGTGAGGTTAGTATGCTCAGAGAATCAGTGTAAATGATACTGTTTTGAATGTTCTCATTTATTATTTTTTCTACAGCCACCGAGACTGCGTAACACTCGGCGGTGAAAATGGATGCGCACTCAGGCAGGCGTACTACTTTTTCCCAGTTAGTCTGAACCACCGCACTTCCGACATATTGTGCTGATTTTGATCCATCAGTATAAAATGCTTCGTATTCTCCGTATTTTTCGTTTAGTGCTAAATACTCTTGTAATATCTGTTCATGCGGCGTATGTTTCTTCCGAAATTGTGTTAATGTGAAGTCGCACACAGATGGTAGGCAGTACCAAGGCGGGAGTGGATCACGTTTGCGGGCAATATTAGGCAATGTGTCCATTATGTCTAGTTCTTGGCATTTCTCTTCAAAGCGGAGAAGAAGTGGCCTGATTGCGAGGGGTCTGTTGGTAAATAGTGTTCGGGATGGGCACTTTGTAGCGAGCGGGTAACAGATGTGTTTAGGCTGGGAACGGATCTTTAAGATGTATGAGCATGTGAGCATTGTTCTTCTGTCTGCAAGTGGTGGTTCATTAGTTTCTACGTACAGGCTTTTTATGGGTGACGTCCTGTATGCACCAGTTGAAAGACGCAATCCCAAATTGTGCACAGGATCCAGTCGCTTCAAGTACGATGGGCTTGCTGATCCATACACTATGCAACCATAATCTAGAATGGAACGTACCACAGAGCGATAAATCTGTAGAAGGCATACCCGATCAGAACCCCAGTGTTTGCGTGAAAGGACTTTCAGTATGTTCAGTGCTAGCGACGCCTTCTTTTTCAGTGCGTTTATGTAAGGCAGGGAAGTAAGTTTTTTGTCGAAAATGATGCCTACAAATTTGTGTTCCTTTTTTAAAGGCAGCTCGGTTTGGTTTAGGTGTAATGTTGGATTTGTGTGCAAACCTCGTTTGAGTGAAAAAAGTAAGGCCACTGTTTTCTGTCGTGAGAACTGGAAACCATCCTTGTCTGCCCATGTTGCCATTTTGTTGATTGTAAGCTGTACTTGTCGTTCGCATGTGGATATATTGGAAGATGTGCACGCTATCTGAAGATCATCAACATACATTGAATACATAATGGACCTTGGGATTATTTTTCTAATAGATTTCATTTTTACAACGAAGAGAGTTGTGCTTAAAATGCACCCTTGAGGAACTCCATTTTCCTGAATGAAGTCCCTAGAAAGGGTCGAGCCTAGGCGGACATTAAATGAGCGGTTAGACAAAAAGTCTTTAATGGAGTTCAGCATTCTGCCACGGATGCCGAGCTCAGCTAAGCCCTGGAGGATCCCGAACCTCCAGGTTGTATCATATGCTTTTTCTAAATCAAAAAAGACGCTAAGACAGTGCTGTTTGTGTATAAAAGCTTCACTGACTGTATTTTCGAGACGGACTAGGTGATCTGTAGTGGAGCATCCTTTCTTAAATCCACACTGATGGATATCGGGCAGTTCACAGGATTGAAGAACAAAGGTTAGTCTGATATTTAGGACACTTTCGAAGGATTTGGCGAGGCAACTGGTTAAGGCTATGGGTCTATAACTGCTAGGAGAGGTCGGGGGTTTACCAGGTTTAAGGAACGATACAATAATAGCTTTCTTCCAGGCTTCAGGTATTTTCCCTGACATCCAAACTGTGTTGAAGAATCTCAAAAGTGCTTCTATGGCAAGCTCAGAAAGATGTGCGAGCATTTCATAATGTATATGGTCGGGTCCTGGAGCAGTTTTTTTTTTTCGGCAGACAGTACTCTGTTCATTTCTTGGCGGGTAATTAGACTATTGTATTTTTCATTTGCACCTCCAGTTGTTGGGAGCCTCTGTTTTTCAGCTGTATTTTTGTATTTTAAAAAGGACTGCGTGTAGTGTGATGAACTTGAAACTGCAGTGAAATGTTCCCCTAATATGTCTGCCTGTTCGTCTATGCTTGTTTGTGTTCCGGGTGTTGTTAAAAAAGGAATTGTGAATGGTGAAAAGTTACCGTTTATTTTTCGAACCTGCTCCCACATTTTTTTAGATGGGATCTGACTGTTGATAGTTGAAACATAATTCTGCCATGAAGCTTTTTCGGCACTGCGACGGACATACCGAGCTTTAGCTTTTGCCTTTTTAAAATTTAGGAAATTTTCATGCGTCGGATACCTACGGAATTTACCCCAAGCTCTGTTTTGTTGTTTTTTCGCTTCTTTACAGCCTTTGGTCCACCATACTTTATTGTTTTGTCGCGCCACTCCTGACGACTGAGGAATAGCTATGAGTGCGGCAGTTATGATACAATTAGTGAACTTTTCGTTTATCTGGTCAACGGTAAGATTTCCTAAAACTATATCTTCTACAGTTGCCTTTGCTCTAAAAATTGACCAGTCGGCGAGGTGAAGCTTCCAGCGCCGTGGCCTTGTGGGGATTATTTCCGGTGGTGATATGATGTTAAAGTGATTAGTACAGGGAGGTGATCGCTGCCATATGGATTGTCAATGACGTCCCAGTTAAAATCGTTAAAAACAGAAGGTGAACTAAACGACAAATCTAAAAAGGTCATTTTCCCTGAGGTAGGGGAGCAGTATGTGGCTTTTTCTGTATTTAAAAGGCATACATTATTTGTGAGGATAAAATCTTCAATTATTTGACCTCTAGAGTCACAGTGCTCGCTTCCCCAAAAAGGGGAGTGAGCGTTAAAATCCCCGACTACTAGATATGGTTCTGGAAGTTCATCAGTGAGGCCTTGTAGATCGTGGACTGTTAGTGTGAGATGTGGAGGAATATATACAGAGCAGATTGTAATTGTTTTGTAGCTGACAATGCTGACTGCAACTGCCTCAAGTTTTGTTTTCAGTCTGATCTCTTGAGCAGGGACGCCGCTTTTCACTATGATGGCTACGCCTCCCGATAGTCGGCTCGCCTGTTCCCGATCGCGGCGGAAAACAGTGTAATTCTTAAGAAAGTTATTTTTTGGGGGACCTAAATTTGTTTTTTGTAGACATAAGGCGACAGGAGCATGTGCTCCTAGTATGTCTTTTATGTCACTGTAATTGTGTAAAAGTCCTCTACAATTCCATTGTATTATGAAAGCCATCTTATTTTTGTGTTTGTATCGGGTGAAAAACTAGATCAAGTTTTTGATGGCCCCGTGACTCGGGGCCTGTCTTTTTTTGATCGATCCAGAGAGCTCCGCCGACCGTCCGACGTGGACGGCGCGGGGCTGCCCGGGGTCGTGTCCATCGCCTCTGCGGAGGCGCTGGATGACCGTGCAGAAGGCACGTTCACGTTCGAGTTTGACCTCGACCTGTGGGAAGAGGTCTTGAGGCCCGCCGACCCGGGGGTCTGCGCAGCCTGACTTGGAGTTGGCAGAGTAGCGTGAGCTACTCCACCAGACGGCGCGGATGGCCCCGCCCCAGGCTCACTACGTGTGACCGGGACAGGTGCCGAAGCCTGGTGTGGTGCGCCGCGCCCACGCACCACATCGGCGAAGTTTTGTTTTGTTGTGAAGGAGAATGAGTTGGTGAGTGCAAAACGCCTTCTCGCTTCTTTAAATGAAATGTTTTCCTTTGTCTTTATGGTGATTATCTCCTTTTCTTTTTTCCAGGACGGACACGCCCTGGAGTACGCTGCATGGTCACCTTCACAGTTTGCGCTGTGCGGGGCTGCGTCACATTGATCAGAATGATTCTTCGAGGCGCATTTCGCGCACGTTTTCCGGCCGCGGCAACTTTGTGAGCCGTGACCGAACCTTTGGCAGTTGAAACATCGGCGAGGGTTGGGAATGTATGGTCTTACGTTAACTTTCAGATAACCTACTTCGACTGTGTCGGGCAGTGTGCTAGTGTTGAACGTCAGGATCATATGTTTTGTGTCGATTTCCTTATTATCCTTCCGGATCTTGATTCTGTGAACATCTATCACGTCTTGGTCACTCAGACCTTCGAGCATCTCTTTTTCAGTGATGTGGACAAAGTCATTTTCGGATATAACGCCTCGGACGGTGTTCAGAGATCGGTGTGACGTCACGGAGACAGGAATATCCCCAACAGATACAATATTTACGAGTTTTGAGTGTTGGACGTTGTCACGCAGTTCGAGCAGTAAGTCACCGCTAGCCATTTTAGATACCTTGTAGCCAATGCCCAAGGCTTCTGTCAAACACTTTGACACTAGGAAGGGGACAGGATTCTAGCTTGTTTATCTTGTACTTCACTATGAATCACATGGTACTTAGGAAAACTGACTTTTCTTTTTTGAAAAAACTCTTCTGCTTCGTTCCGCCCTCTCTTGAGAGAGCGATCTAGTTTGGAAAAAGGGGGAGCCATAAAAATTCTAGTTTTTTGGTCATGGTGCCAGCCACCCACCATGGAGCCCAACAAATGGACGGGACAGGAACTTGCGAGCAAGTCCTGCCCACGCCAGCTGTACACCTTAACTATAACCTAATATGACTCAACTCCGGGTAGTTGGTCACACACGGTTAACCCTCGCCGCCAGGAAAATGAGGAAAAAAACGAAGAAAAGAGGAGGAGACAGGAGAGTTGTAAGAAAGGGATAGGAAAGTGAAAGATAGAGGGGAGGATAGGAAAAGGCGACTGCCGATTTCCCCCGGTCGGGTCAGGCCGGAGGTGCCGTCTACAGGAAGCTGGGGCCAAAGTGATGTGTTGCCTCCGCCGAGGGGCCTTAAGGGTCCAAACGCTCGGCATCGGCTCAACCACCAGGATCCCCTTTTCCCCGGACACGGCGATGCCACGCACGGCTAAGCGCAGATGCTCGGGTCCGTGGTGACGCATTGTTCACCATCATCCCCCTGCGGGGATGTCCCTGCGGATGCTCGGGTTAACCCCGTGGTGTCGCCACTCACCAACGTCTGCATGCTGCAGACGCCTCCCTGCGGGGAGCTTTTCATCAAGGTAAAGCCAACGCTTACGGCGAATTTTGCGGTGGATGAGGTAATCAAGGCACGGGGAGTCCACACACGTGCATTCTACACTAATAGTGCGCAGCTCAAAGAGGTCAACTTAAGGGCAAAGCGCTGTGTTTGTTGAGCTTGCTGCAACTGGCAGCTTGAGAGTTGAGACATACTCAGCTAAGTGCTTACAGTGCTAGTAAGTATTACCTGTCGCCATTCTACGGCGCAGCCTTTTGTGCCCCTATTACCGATCGACTCTATTGCGCAGCAAGAAATCTCGTGCAAGTTCATGAAAAATGTCTGCTAAACACTTTAGTGTTGTGCTTAAGAAATCTGCTTCCCTTGTTCGGTACTTGCAGGTTCATTTTTATTTTGTTTCCTAGAGCCATTGGCTCATCTGCATGAGTCAGTAGCGGTGTGCACCCGATATTTTTGTTCTCGGTCGCACAATTAAGGCGCTCGTTTCCTTTTTTTTGTTTTGTTTTACAGCGATAGCTGTTAAAGGCCCGTCCCCTGGCTTGTGCGTCGTAGTGCAGTGGCGTAACCGGAGGGTGTGGAAGGAAGAGGAGGAGGACAGTGGCATTGACGGCATTCATGACGTTACTGGAACGCGCCACGGTGAGTGGTCGGAACACGGTAACTTCACGTTTGACAGTGTAGTTCTCCTTCTTAACTCATCCTACTGCTTTGACAACCCCCACGAAACACATGAATAGACTTCATCTTTCAGAATAAGGCATTGGTCCAG
Source organism: Amblyomma mixtum (assembly GCF_055824585.1). Taxonomy (NCBI): domain Eukaryota; kingdom Metazoa; phylum Arthropoda; class Arachnida; order Ixodida; family Ixodidae; genus Amblyomma; species Amblyomma mixtum. Next base: position 61,603,066 of record NC_143019.1, read on the forward strand.
CACCTCGAACCAATTTGCTGCCGCTTTTCAGATAACAAGGCTTCCTTCCTGACTGTCATGGACTGGGGGGGGGGGGGGGGGGGGGGAGGGAGTGCTACCGGAAGAGCAAGTAGTACGCCTGAAAAATCAAATGAGCGATGTATAACTTAGAAATCGACGCGAAGCTTTCTACTGTTTGTCTATTTCTACTCGAAGCCACCAGCACGCAGTTTTATCTCTTTGCGAAGAGAGATGCGACGAGATGTCCATAGAGTGTTTGTTGCCACGCTCAAATGCTTCAACTTTGTTTCAAATTATCGCATTTCCTCCACAACAATCTAATTGGTCGCTTCCTAATTTTTTTTTAGATTCCGCCGATCCAAGACAGCTGCAAATGAAGCATGAGAATTACGAATATTGCATCGGTGTATTTTTATCAATTGTTCCCGACATCGCGCTTTGTTTTTTAATGCAAGCTAGTAGATCAGCTTTATATCGCTACAATATTAAGCCGCCTGATCGGCCACGGGAAAGTTACAAATAGAGACTTGACAACAAATGAAAGAATGTATTGGCCATTTTTCTTGTGCCGTTTCTTCAACGGTTTTTCACTGTCGTGCAGAGTACGTCGCCAGTCCATTTCATATCATGATGCTGTTCTTCTAAATAGCCTTGCGTTAATCGATACCTGCCCGGAAAAGATGCCAAAACGAGCAATTCATGCATACTTCCTTATGGCCAGCACCTCAGGATGTTTGAATATTTGTGTTTGTACTTTTCTGCTGTTCTTGATGCCTCTGACATTCGTTGCCTGTTTTCTAGGACGTTGTCCTTTGATTTGCCACCAAGTGCTATTTATTTCTGAACGGCGTTGAAAGTTTAAATTTTAGAGGCTTTGGTTTTTTCAGTCTGAAGTGTGTTAAACTGTATGTGTTTTCAAACATGTATCCATTTAAAACTGACTGTATTTTTTCTCTGAAGTATTTTAATCTAAAAGGTGCTGATTTGGATGTGCCAATGGATAGTGAGCAAACTTAACACGGTATACTGTCGCTTTTTTTATTTCTATAATCTACTTGAACTGCTGGCCGAACTTTACACAGAGGGGTCGGACTTCATCAAGCCGCAAATAAGCGGCTTTTACCCGTCATCCTCTTTTCGCCTTGAGAGAGAAAATGAAGTTTGGTTTGATTTTATTTTATTTTATTTTATTTTATTTTATTTTATTTTATACGAAGTTAAGTTACCTTTCCCGTTGACTGTTTTCTGCGTTTAGTTCTTGCTGGTTTAAGCGTTAAAGTCACTCCAGACAAACACACCATTTAGGTGACGGCGGTAACGGCTGAACCTATCAAGCAAAATTTGCTCCTCTGGTAAAGCAGATGAATAGAAAATTGAATGCCCCCACATTTCTCTCAACCTGCTCAACTTCCAAGGCTGGACCCGAGCAGCGATCATGAGAACATGGACTAAACAAAACTAAGCTTGATCTGTGCTACTGAGCAACAGCGTTGAATTAACACTTGAAATCGGCAATATTGCCGCGAATCTAGTGTTTCTTTGTTCATTCTTCAAAGCTGCCGGCACGCCGCTTTGTCACTTTGTTTGTGATGCAAGACGCGCCTAGATTTATCTCGATTGACCGCATCCAGGCGGAGCCGATTCTACGTTGTTCCAGAGTGTTCTAGTAACTTTCCAAGCTTTATCTCGAAAGTTCGCTATCAACTTTAAAGAGAGCACGGCCGAGTGCGGCGGGCATTCTGTTCGACGACCGCCGAGCACACCAGTTGCTACTCCGCCGCCGAGTCATTCAGTTGTTTGCGGGCGCAAGTCAGCCCAAATAAAGAGTTTCATTTCGAAGACATCCTCGTTGTTTTCCTGTTCGCCGGACTGCAGTCACCACTACGTGACAATATCACCTTTTAGAACGCACCAGATGTTCCGATTAATAGTTTTTAGAGCTTATTGGTTTTTACCTCAAATGACGTCCTGTTAATACGATACCTTATCTGTGGAAGCCAAGTGCTGGCATTAGTTTATGTTTTGTTTTTATGCCTAGTGACCGCTTTTATCCAAACTAGCAGATCTCTCCCGTAAGTTTTTGAGTAGTATGAAGAAAGAAAGGGCGTCCCGTACGTGAGGGAACTGTTTTCCTCAATTTTTAGGAGGCTTGCGTGAACACAACTTATGTGTCACTGACAAAGAGAGTGAAAATGTCTTGAATTGGCAAAACCATGAAATATTTTTATATTTATTTTTTTCATCCAAGGCCAGTTTCACTCTTTCGAGAAACAGAATGAATGAAGATGTGTTTTTTTTTCATCATTGTAATCCCCCTGCTGTAGCGCCTTCGGGCTAAGCGGGGTTAAAATTGAATAAAGAAATAAAGAAGGCTCTTTATTGAGGGAAAGAAAGATTCAGTTCAGAGTTTATAAACTGCCCACGTGCTACTTTGCCTCGTGGAAAAAGGTTTTGGGAGAGAAATGCGATAGCAGACAAGTGGATAAATTAATTTTCCAAAATTTCATGAAAAAAACAACGCAATAAAATTAAGGTCAGGGGACAGTTATGGAACTCTTTGTCACGGGGCACATATTAGATGCGCTTTTGCAAACTTCAGGTGCCGGACGTCAGCCAGCTTTGGGTGTGCGTGCACGTTTCTTCACTGTCCCATGTTTTTCTCAATTATGTTCGAGCACTCTCAATTTATTTCTTCTTTGTATTCTCACCCGCCGCGGTGGCTCAGTGGTTACGACGCTCGTCTGCTGGCCCGAAAGACGTGGATTCGATCCCGGCCGCGGCGGCTGAATTTCGATGGAGGCGGAATTCTAGAGGCCCGTGTACTGTGTGATGTCAGTGCACCTTAAAGAACCCCAGGTGGTAGAAATTATCTGGAGCCCTCCACTACGGCGTCCCTCATAGTCTGAGTCGCTTTGGGACGTTAAACCCCAATAAAATCTTTGTATTCTCGTTCCGTTAGGCCAGTTCACCACGAGGGCGTAAGATGAGGAAAAACAGCACTCGTTAGCTTCCTGAGTCTTATCTCTATATATCCTGTATCCTCACAGAGTGCACTGCAAATAAAAGCAGACGTCGCTTGACCAGAGACTTTTCCCACTGCCACAGATCGATCGCGTTCCCTGTAGCAGAACGCCCAACGGGCATTAATCACTATACGTGCAGCACCGTAACAAATGTGTATTAATTGCCGAAACTGCTACATACCCTGTGAAGCCGAAAATGTGAAATAATGGCTCTGGGCAATCAATTAATTAATAAGCTTGACAGGGCTGCCCTTTGGAGGCTAAACAACTGAACTCGAAGTCCCCCAACCAAGACCGCAGCAGGGACATTTCACAATATGGGAAGGCGTTGCACACGTGCACGTACGCACACGTACAGCCTTTGTCAAAAGTAACCAGGCTCCATGGTTTGCTTCTCATTCATATAGCAGAGCCCTCACGGCTTCCCTAAAGATCAAAAAGCTCTTTGAAGGTGAGAACAAGGGTTCTTCTTACCATACAGAGATTTAGAGCTTGAGGGCTGGCATAACAGCTTTAATATACGACTGAGAAGAGAACGATGCAGCCTGGTTACTTTTTACAAAGACTGTACTACGTACACCCGCACACACAAAAGCACACTCATGCTATTACAGCATGATCTGTTTCGTGTATAAGCTCAGCCATGTTTGTCTTTCATTGCATTATAAGCTCAAAGCTGTAACAGCCGTTCCAGCCGGAATAAAGGACTGCCACTTCGATTTGGGTTGTGTTCCAGCTTGTATGTTTACTACTCACCTGTACACAGTTAGAAAATGGGCACAGACCGATGTGCCACCTATTTCAGTATGTGAATAAAAACTGTGTATTGTACAAAGTGAACTGAGCTCATTATTCACGCATATAAGGAGCACGGTACATGAAGCATAACGAATAGGACGTACTACACCGGCGTTGTCTCGAAGGTAAATTATTTTATTGGAAAATGTAAACTTCTAGATACACATCAACTGTAATCGAATAAAGTATATCATATACAGCGCAGGAAAAGGAAGAAGCCAGTAGACAGGCAGCTACAATTTCGTCTCTTGTACCTTGTTTTTCGTAAGTTGTGCTGCTGCGGAAATAATGAACATTGAAATTGGAATTGTCACTTTATTTTTGAATTTTCAAGAATCCTGGAACCCAGGGACAAAAGCTGTAAAGCTTGCCTTACGGCGCTCTGAACCCAAAGTAAACACCTCAATACAGGTGTGGTTGTTCATTTCAGTGGGACCCTTACGCTCTAGCATGCTTAACGCCAAGCCAGTGAGCGACCGGATGTCTGTTCAGGAGTGCTGCAGACTTCTCGAGAACAGTCTCACTTGAGCGTAGCCCAATAAGTTTAAGACTTTAATTCCTATCTCCTAGGCCACCTCAGTCATGCATAGATTGTGGACTACAAAAGTTTAACTCTTCTCTTTCACTTCAGGCTTTGTAATCACCCCTCCCCCCTCCCTCAGTCCCAAATACCCCGATAAGGTAGCATATTCATCTAGCGGAAGAGGAGGAAATGGAAGCCAGTCCCAAACACCCCGGTAAGGTAGCATATTCATCTAGCGGAGGAGGAGGAAATATACGGAAATATAATATATAGCCAGTCGCAAACATACGCATCACCCTCTCTCCACTGCTCTCGTATTACCCTCATCCTTTTTGCTCTGTCCTTCAAGTTCTTACGGTTACGACACCAACGGTACTCAACCCGGGAACAGGTGCCTAACAGCAGTGCTGTAAAATGTTGTTGTTGTTGTTGTGACTGAGAGAAGGATGAGAAGGAAATTGCACGGGCCTGCCTACTGGCTCGAGCCGAGCCGCCACCGCTGCCACGTGCAGATAGAGGAGAGTTAAAATATCAGAGGAAAGAGAAAAAGGAAAGAAAAGACGCGCGTCGCAGCAAAAACTGTGTCCGCCGGAGCGGACGCTGCTGAAAAAACAGATAAGCGGCCGAAGCCGCGCTCGCCGAAGCGAGGATAATTACCTGTTAGCGTGCCCTTTTCAGCGCGCCTTAAAGTGCTCTACGTTTTGCCCATTGTTTTCGTAAGCTACCTATAGAAACAGCAGCTCCACCAAGAAACTGTTCATCAAGTGATATATTGTTTTCCAGTTTAAAACAATTATTTAACCACGTACAGGGGTAGTCAAAAAATCCCAGGCCGCTCCGAACAGCCGCGGAGCCGCTGCTCTCCGCTATCGGGGAGCTGTTATCGCACGCGTGTCTCGCCGCGCTCGGGTTGCGAGGGTGTGCGCTGAGAGGAGGTGACGCTCCCTCTCTCTCTCGCTCTCCATTATAACAAAGCAGTGAAAAAGACGGTGAGGCGCGCGCCTTCACGCCTTCGCTGTTCGAGATTTCCGCACTCGGCTGCGGTGCAGCGCGTCGCGGAGCAGACGACCATTTGCGGAAAGCGACGCGCGCTGGCGGCCGCATTTAAATGGATTTCGTCTGCTTCTCCCAACTTCTCGGCTTCCTGGCATACGATATAATGCATTTACCTTCACCTAAGCTCTGTTGCTGCTCTCTGAGCACTCACTTTGAGTTGTGACGTGCTATATTTATAGCATTCTTGTTCAACTTTCTGGAAATTTGTACAGGCAGTACAGGCAGGTAATCACAGATGCCGACTTTACGCCTATCCAGAGTTGACGAGTATATTGGCGCGTCTAAGAGCAGCGCGGTGCCTGAAATCGAAGGAACGGTGCAAGAATATCTGGCTGAATCTCTACAATTTTGATTGCCCATATATGACGGCATGTCGTGAAACCCACGCGTTGGGCGCTTATATTCTAACATTGTGACAAAATACCCATTCTCGCTACGAATTCGCGAGCGCGGAGGGAGGAGTGCAAGTGCCGGAAACGTAAACCTCTTAGCTGGAGCATACTGCATAGCATTGCATGAAATACTCGCCAAAGCTTCAGCAACACGTGCTAACTCCCCAACACACGACCGACTATAACTGCTTTACCTGCGCGAAAGCATTAAACCTACTAATTAATACAACACTCGAGATGGCGACATGGCAATAACGGAGCAATAAAAACCCTTGAGAATTTCAGGCAGAGAATGCGTCCTGTAATCGTATTCGAGTGTACTAAATTTCCAGAAAGTTGAACAAGAATGCTATAAATATAGCACGTCACAACTCAAAGTGAGTGCTCAGAGAGCCGCAACAGAGCTTAGGTGAAGGTAAATGCATTATATCGTACGCCAGGAAGCCGAGAAGTTGGGAGAAGCAGACGAAATCCATTTAAATGCGGCCGCCAGCGCGCGTCGCTTTCCGCAAATGGTCGTCTGCTCCGCGACGCGCTGCACCGCAGCCGAGTGCGGAAATCTCGAACAGCGAAGGCGTGAAGGCGCGCGCCTCACCGTCTTTTTCACTGCTTTGTTATCATGGAGAGCGAGAGAGAGAGGGAGCGTCACCTCCTCTCAGCGCACACCCTCGCAACCCGAGCGCGGCGAGACGGATGGATGGATAGGAGCGCCCCCTTTGAAACGGGGTGGTGGCAATTGTCACCATGCTCAGCTTTTCTTTCTTCATTATTTTTTTTTTGTTTACTGTGTTGGCAATTCTCATTAAGATTCTCCATCAACTTTGCCTACGGTTTCCTACTATTCTAACCTTATGCCACATCTCTGCTTTTCAGCCACCAATCCTCCAATCGCTTTTTGCTGACTTCCACTGCAGATTTATTTACATGACCATTGTTATCTTTAAACCCTAGGGCCTCAGAAAGAGTGACTGTGCCTGCATCGACATCCGGATGGATACCATCACATTTGATTATGAGGTGTTCAATTGTTTCCACAGATCTACCACACACTGCACATGTGTCATCTTCTTCGTTAAATTTCTTTTTGTAGCTGCGCGTTCTAAGACACCCTGATCTAGCTTCAAAAAGTAGGGCACTGCCTCTTGAGTTATCATAGAAAAATTCTTTCCTGATCTGCCTTTTCCAGAATCGATATAGTTCTACACTATGTTTCTTTTCCATTGAATTCATCCAATTTTTAACTTCCGCGTTTTTAACCTGTCGTTTAATGCTCTTTCTTTCTCCGTCCTCATGACCGGCATACTTACTGGTTAGTTTTCTAGTTCTTTTCCGCCACTGTGAGTCAACGTTCTTTCTGTATAAATATTTAAATACCTTAGCTGCCCATCTGTTATCGTCCAATTTCCTCAGGCGTTCTTCATATAGTATTTTACTCTTAGCTTCCCGTGCCTCGAACGATGCCCAGCCCATATCCCCTTGTACTGCCTCGTTTGTGGTTTTGCCGTGGGCACCTAGTGCTAATCTTCCAACAGCTCTCTGATTTACGTCTAATCTCGACTGAACTTCTGCCCTTAAGCACAGAACCGCATTGCCGAAAGTAAGTCCCGGCACCATTATTCCTTTCCAAATACCTCTTAGTACTTCATATTTGTTGTACCCCCATAATGCCCTATGTTTCATTATCCCGGCGTCTCTTCGTCCTTTTGCCCTAAGAGCCTGTTCATGCTTTTCCGTGTATATCTGCCCTTCGTTTAGCCATATCCCGAGGTATTTGTATTCGGCCACTTTGGGTATTTCGTGGCCTTGTATTGTAAGCACCTGATCAGTTGTATCGTTAAAACTCATCACACCTGATTTAGTTGCGCTAAAACTGAATCCTAGAGCGTCTCCTTCGTCTCCACAGCAATTAACCAAAGTTTGTAAATCTTCCTGGCTATCTGCTAACAGTACAATATCGTCCGCATACATTAAACCCGGGAGTCGCTGCTCAACTACATTTCCGCCTAATCTGTACGATAGATTATAACCCAGATTACTTTCTTCTAGCCTTCTTTCCATATTTATCACGTAAAGCATGAACAGCAGCGGTGATAGAGGGCAACCTTGCCTTAATCCTTTGTGCACCCCTACAGTTGTGGTACTTTTTTTCCCTTCCCATGTAATTTCAACTTCATTATCTCGGTAGATTTCCTGTAGAAAATCAATTACCTCATCACCAATACCTAAATCTTTCAATATGCTCCACAGGAGTTCCCTGTTCACGTTATCGTATGCACCGCTTATGTCTAGAAAGGCTATAAACAGAGGTCTATTTTCCGCCTTAGCTATTTCTATGCGTTGGGTAAGCACGAACAGGCTATCATCTAACCGCCTACCCCTTCTGAACCCATTCTGAAGTTCTCCGAGTATCCTATTCCCTTCTACCCATGACTGCATTTTTAATTTCACCGCCTGCATTGCCAGCCTGTACATAACAGATGTTATCGTATTATGTTATCGTAGACACGCGTGCGATACAGCGCCCCGATAGCGGAGAGCAGCGGCTCCGCGGCTGTTCGGAGTGGCCTGGGATTTTTTGACTACCCCTGTACATTACTCTTCCTGTGTGTAGCATGTCTGTCTCTGCTGCACCTTCCCGCTTTTTCAGCCCCCTCTTTTCTTCTTCCCTTTTATATCCCTTCTTTCTTTTTCCCCCAGTAAAGGATAGCAAACAGGCACCGTCTTTTGTTTAACTCTCTCTCTCTCTCTGGAAGCTAAGAAGTCTTACCATTCTGAGCACTTGCGAGAACGTCAGAACACGAGGCCATCTAGAAACATATTTTGGTAATAAAGGAACAGGCAGCATTGAAATGCGTTTCTTCTAAGCCAGGCTGATCACACTTCGTTCCCATCCGCGCCTGTTCTTTTTCGTTCTCACGTGTGTCACCTTCTGCGCCTGCGCAGCAGCTTTTAGGTGTATTTGCATGATCCTCGCATAAAGTTCAGTCATATTGTGCCAACTCACTTGTACAGGCTGACTTGTACAGCCCTCCACGTATGCATCGAAATGCAACGACTCGCCTAGCAACGCCATCCTGCTCGTGCCATTTTTTTTTTGGGGGGGGGGGGGGGGGGCTCTGCACTGGCACACTTCGCGTCTTCTATTGTCATGGTAATGACCTCTGGGAGGTTAGAGCTCGAAGCTTCCGCTGATCCGCTGCGAAACGGTCGGTTGGGCAAGCTGGCGAAAACTGCCTAAAATGAATATATCAGGGAAATCACGCGGTTCCGTGACTTCAGTACACAAGGCATGCCTTGCATCCGTCCTTCTGGCTCCGGGGTGGCGGTGATTATGCAAATCGCTGCAAACTATGCTACGACTGTTTGTTGGCACAAGTTTGCTGTATAGGCAACGTGCACGGCATTCCCAAAACACGTGATTAGATGTCCTGGCTTCGTTTTTCTTTTCATCTATGAGCTACACTTGAAAAATTGCGAAGACGTCGTTTTGAGAAAAAAAAAAAGATTATTCTAGTCACTGCGTGCTCAAAAGACGAACCCTTTCGTGTTGCTTGCACGTATTTGCATGATACAAAGCAGTCGGTAAAAAAGCAAAGCCGGAAATCTAGCCTGATTCTTGCAGCAGCTTCAGTACCACAGACTGTGTGAGATAATACTAAAAAAAAATTCGCAGGGAAACACAACTATTTTATGTCTTGAAATGTGATAGCATTAGAAAATGTTCATGCCTTTACCGGAAGTAATGTCACTTCTTGTCTGGTGGCGTCACTGCCCTCCAGCCAATAGGAATTATCCGGTTCGGTGACGTCACTTCCTTCCAGTAAATGGCATAATTTTGTTACTGAATCCGCATATTTTTCTTGACGAGGCTTTTTCTTTGCATCCTGCTTTGCTTTGCCATAGCAGAGTGTAGCTGAATGCTCCATACGTTCTCTTTGTTCGATGTGCGCATATAGATAAAGACAAGAAGTGATCAGATTGGGTTTAGAATCTGGGATGGTTTTCAAAACGAAATTACAATTCTCTCTGAATTTTTACCTTTTTTTTTGCCATCCTCTTCGCCACGTGCGTTTTGCCGGACTGGGAAACTATCTTCCACGGAACCATCTGGACTGAATGTGGTCACGTAAAAGTTTACAAAGAAGACAGACGACAACTTTTTGCGACACAGTTTGGAGTTTTCAAAATGGGTGGCGCTTGTTTCTCAGATTACTAGTCATGTATTCAAAACAGGTGGGAAGGAAGGCGCGGTTTGTTTTCTCCATGAGCGCTTCCTTGTCCACAACGAGGTGCGAACTGAATTCAAAATTCAGTCTGCCTTCGCTTTGAGAAAGTGTGCCTCTTCGCAGTCGTGTATCTCGCATCACTTGGCGCGCTTTTTTTTCCTTTCGTTTTTCGTCAGAACACTCGTCGAATAGGGCACGCTCCCTGTCTTGAGCGGAAGCTTAAGGCCCGTTCACACTTGCCCAAAAATTCGGCGAGTGAAGCGGATTCGCTCGCCGCAAAAACAGGGACCTCTTCTCACTTGTTCACGCGCGGGCGAGGCGGATCCGCCGCGCCACTGCTGTTTCTCGCTTTTCCACACCGCGTCGCTGCTAGCGGTATTCACAGATATAGCGAGAAAAGAGCATAAATTTACGCTGTCTACGTACCATAAGCGTATGCATGCTTACGTACGTTAAACGCAGGCACATTCTCACTTTTAGTTCAACTTAAGCTAGCACAAACGCAAAAATAAACTCAGCTGTAGTGGCGCCATCTGGCTGTCAGGGCGGGAACCATTACTGTCAACAAGCCGATTCTGCTGTTAAGCCTAGAAGCGGCGGACTCGTCACTCTGAATAAAAAAAGAAAGCAAATTTATCACTTATACGTTTTCTTGGAGGCGAGGTGAGAGGAAGCGAAAGACCTGTGCCGCATTTCTGGTCAGTGAACGCACTCAAAAGGGCAGCAACAACGAGAATTCAATCCGAAGCGGGGGGTCCGGCTTCGATGGGCGCCGCCATGTTTGTTGCCGCGCGGCGGAAATGGGTCCAGCCCGATCGCCCTCGCCGCGCCGCTTTCCGCGTCGCTCGGCGTCAAAAGCGGCCGAATCCGCTTCGCTCGCAGGATTTTTGGGCAAGTGTGAACGGGCCTTTAGTGCGGGACTTCCGCATTAGGAGGTAGGGTCGGGAAAATGTCTTCGTTATTATGTATTTAATTTTCGACTCTCGGTGACGGAGGGAGGTGCTTGCTTGAAAGTTCGGTTGATTGATTGATTTATTTATTTATTTATTTATTTATTTATTTATTTATTTATTTATTATCATGATATGACGTCCAAGAGCCTAGCGCAGTCATTGCGGTGATTAAGTTTTTACAGCGAAGCTGTTATTGGCTCGTTTGCTGATTGAGCGGCGTTGGCGGCGTAGCAGATCACGTGACCACTCGCATCTCACGTGATAACGGACTGATCAAAAGCTTACACAAAGTTTCTGACTACTTCAAGAATCATGACGTCATCGCACACGTAAACTCGCACACGCCTCTGACTGGTTCTCACATTCCGGACGTCATCATGTTAGACGGCACTCGCCGCTGCATCTGTTATGAACTGTTACTGTTACATACTCTTATGAACATCTTGATGGGAATGGTCTAGCCTTCCAATGCATAGAAAACCTTCCTTTTAAGGTTTTCCTGCGCTCGCATCGAGTAGTGAAGACTGTCGTGGAATACCAAGGGGATGAGTTTCTGGCAATAAGTAGCTGAAAACAAGAAAATACGGATATATTGCTTGTTATGGCGCAGTCTTAAGATATGCTAAAACACTGCGGTAACAAACACTTTCCCATTAAAAAAAAAAATGCGAATTCCTGGGTATGAGCCCTGTACTTGGGCTTCTGTAGCAACCATGGAAAACCAATCTTCTGGACGGCTGAGAGCGAGAGTTCCTCTTACCTTCGAGAGATTTGGAACGCTGGTGATGCCTAGGGAGCCGTACAACATGTCACCCCGCTATAAAACCCCCTGGGCTTCTTGCTTTTGACAAAGAATGTATGTGCACACCCTTTCCCTTTCACCCGTACCATTCTCCTAATGTAGGCCAAAGCGCCATCCTGTTTCAAATTAGGACCGCCCCTCCTTCCCATTGCGAGTAACATTTTTGTCAAACTTGTGCAAAATCGATGCGATACAAGTCTGGAAAGGAAGATCTAGACGATCCGGCCCCGGACCACCTGTGGCAGGCACAATGACGTCAGTATAGGAGGCGGAGTGCGTGGAAGGCCTTTTAAATTCTTTACGCAACAGCAGTAGCATTTGGGTCTTAATGGAGCAGCCGAAACTGAACCCACAATGCTCAAGGCACAAGGAGCTACACGCGCATGCCTTACGCATTCAACGCACTAAGCTAAATGATATCCATACATTCTAAGGACTTCCTTAAATACACTAAGGTATCCGCTTAAATAGGCTCCCCTTAAGAAAGAATATGGAAGACGCTGAAGTGCTTCGTAAAAAAATGCCTTTGAGAAGCCAAGCAGGCGGACATTTTTTCTTTGTTTTGTTTTTTATGGCTCTCTTGTGAAACAAAACGAAAGCCGTCCCAAGAAACTGAAAGGTCTCATATCCCCGTCCCTCAGCTTCATTTTTTTTTCTTTGCCAGCGATTTAGGGCGACTGCAAAGCCCACCAACTTTGCTGTTTTTGAGCTTCCAGAAAAGACAGCTGTCCGTTCTTGAAAGTCAGATCATATCCACGAAAACGGAAAGCCGATCTAAGCGGTATCGTCAAAAAGCAGCTTTCTTTGTGTAGTAAAAAAGCAAAGCCGGAAATCTAGCCTGATAACCGAAGCAGCTGGTCCATTTCTTCTTTTTTTGTTCTTTGCCTTCACCGGCGTCGCAAGTTTACTTTTTATGGCGCTTATCGCTGACCTAAATTCAGTTCATGTAATATTAAATTGCTTCAACGAACGCCACAGAAATTGTACGGAGTCTAAGGGAGCAGTAAACATTTCTTGATAAAACTTCTTGCTAAGGCTAAGTGGTGCAATGTCACTCCTGAGACTCTGGCAGGGGCTGTGAATACAAAAATTCGGGGGAATTAAGAGCGCTATTTTTCTGTCGGGTGTTTTTAGTGTTATTTTTATTTATTGATCAATTTTTTTGTCCCGATTCAAGACCGGGGTGTTGTGACCACCAGTGGGGACCAACTCCCTTCAGATTGAGCCGTTTACGCCGAAGTCTTTTTATTGCATGAGCATTCTCGACGGAGCCGAAAGGCAAAAAAAAAAAAAGTTATCCTTATTCTGCGTGATTTAAATACGCGTTAAGGAATCCCGTATGGTCGAAACTGATCCGCTGCCCTGCACTGGGATGCCTCGTTTTGTCTTCTTTCGGTGCCTCATTTCACCGCTTCCCTCCCGAAATGGTCAGAGCTCGACAGTAATGACGCCTCCCCTTGGTTAATAAAATATTTGAATTTCGCCTTTTGTTTACAGAAACGTGGCTGTAATCAGCTCCAAAATGTGGAAGCACGTAGCAGCAAAGTAAATCATTCGACACTTCTATGAATCGCTGCTTTCTGTTTCGCAGATTTTGATGAGTAGCCGGTATGATTTAACAAGTCTCCTTTACTCCTTGGGACGGAGCAGACACTTTCTTCTTTCCTTCACGCCCAGCTCATTCTGGGATCTGTGCTGCTCCTTTTTTTTTTTGCCCAAAATGGCATTCTGAGATATTCTAATGTAGCTCGAATAACCACTAAAAGCAAGATTATGAGAGCCTTTATCGGACTTTAAAAAGATGAAAGATAACAGGTATCTGCTGCGTCTTTTTCTTTGTTTTTAATGAAAGAAGACTTCCGCTCCGAGCTGCATCGCAAAACCGCAGATAATCGATCCAGCGTTAAGCAGGGGCCGTTCATCCACCGGTTCTATGCTCTTCCTTTTTAAGTAAATAGGTAAGCATAAAATCTTTCATGTGGGACGACTCGCGTAAGAATACCAGTGCCGTATAAATATCGTTAAAAACTCATTTTTTCCCAAAACAGTGCATGACTGGAATCAATTGCCGGAAGAAGTTGTCTTAGCCCCGCAATCTGCTTTTGAAAATGCTCTGTCGCGACTTTTGTTGAATTAACCTTCTTTTTCTGCGTCTTTCTTGCTTTCATGATTCTTTTGTTATAAATTTGCTCAGTATTGGAATGCGTTGTATTTTTATTGTTTGTTTGTTTTGTACACAGTGTCATCTGCATGACAATGTATGCTTTGCAACAGTATCCCCCTACAAAAATTCCCTCAACTGGCGCTGTAAGTACCTGAATAAATAAATAAATAAATAAATAAATAAATAAATAAATAAATAAATAAATAAATAAATAATGCTCATCGTCCAAGGCTAATTCTCGTCGAAATTCTTTTATTAAGTGTGCAATTTGGCTGTGAGACTGTCCGAAAAATACACAAAGACGCTACGTATATCCCGGCCTAGCTGAGCTAAGCCATTGCCACTTTTTTTTAACTTCACGCCGGACATCCTTGTAAAATATTCACGAATAAAGGCCGTTATCTCGCCTTATTTTTTACGATTCCCTGAACCTCACGGACAGGCAGTCTATCGCAGCATTAAGACGAACCGCACATGATCAGCTTCGTATATATGTCGGTGATCACGTGAAGACCGGTCGTCCTTTATTTTTACTTATTTTCTTTGCGGTAAAACCGGTAGAATGCGGTAAAACCGCTGGAGGCTGTAATGTCAGAGATTGGCGAAGCTTGAGGCGAACGAATGCACCTGTCCACGCAGGTGAGCAAGCAGCAGGTACCTGTTGCCTTAGCAAGGAGGAAGTGGACCAACCTGTAAAATGTGGGCAATTATAAAGGATGCTTAGGCCTAGAGCATAGTGACATGCGGAACATGTGCCTGTGGACGCCGTGTTTTTCGCCCAACGGGACCTTTCACGAAACCTCCGGATGCTTGCTTTCGAAACTTCTTTCTTTATTCTTTTGTACCTTTTTCCAAGTAGCTGCCCACGATTTCCGATGTTCTTACATCACGGGAGTAAGACCGTGAGCCCTTATATGCGCATCTCCCTTGACATCTGTGTACGACCTCTGTAATGAACGTATACGCCGTCCAATCTACCGTACTGCGTATATATAGTCGAAGCAGCGGACGTAGCAATCACCGGTCCTTCCCTACTTGATCAACCTCCTCGACTACTCCGGTGTACACGCACAGATCGAGCTCAATCCGACGCATTGCACGTGGCAATCACCGAGCCTTCCCTGCTCGATCAACCACCTCAATCCCTGTGGTATGCACGCAGAGATTGAGCGCAGTCCACTGCAGTTCGGAAGTAATCTAGGCAAAGCCGCTGGCGCTCCCCGATACAGCTGTTAAGCTCGATTTACCTCATCTTCCTCCTCCGTCTCGGATATCAAATATGCAACTCCACAAGGCACAAACCCCACCGCTCGCTCGGAACAAATGCGGGCAACAGGATGAACACTAGCCGGCTTTCATTGTGTCGCCGCGATATGTCATTGGCTGACAGCTTCTGCGGTAGCCAGTCAGTGTAGGGAACGAATTGAGAGTCAAGTCACTGGCCAATCACCATTCGTCGTGACCTCCATGAAGGACTCTATCCCCTGCACGGAACTATTCGAGTGACACAGAGAACACTGCTTCAAGCTGCCATGGTTAGACACGTGCTTCGTCGCGCATACTGATTGCCCGTTTTCCGGATGGCCTGTTATCTAATCCACAGTTCCGCACTGCGTACCATTGGCTTGTAGTAAAGCCGTTCGATCAAACCATACAAGGGCTACCGGGCGGCGTGCACGCTGTGTACTTTTGGACGCAGCGCATCGATCTCTGTTTCGACGTGTGTAATTGCGACCCTCAGGGTTGCTACAGGTGATCCCGGTAGCCTTTGGAGACTGCTCAGGGACATGGTGTGTCGGAAACGATTTCGCTCGTGTAAACCGTTTCCCGAGCGAACGCAACAGCACTTTTCATTTTTGGAGTACGTTTTTTTCCTTCCCTCTCGATCACGTTGGAAGCTATTTTAATATTGGGCGATGAGAAAAAAAAATGTCCGGATGAAGGTAGGTGGGTCGATTAATGAATAATTGGTTAAGCTCCCCCACGTTCCGCACAGCCCAGAAAACCGGTTTTTCCGAGGGTCGCGAAAAAGTCTATAGAACCACCTCGACGGGTACTGTGATTTCTGAACGTACAGAGAGCTCTTCTGATCGGCCGTCTCGGCTTCATTGTACATTCCTCCTAGCTCAGTTCAGCACTATAGGCGTTTCGCTAACCAGGATCTTAAATGTGCAATGAGTTTCCAAAGGCCAGAAATGGGCAAATGGCTCAGTGAGTGCTAAAACAGTTTTCAAAGCGGCAATGAAAGACTCTAGCGGCGTTTACATGGACCCGACAGCGGCGGGTCGAGTCAGGGGATCGAGTCGAGCAAGGTCAGCCCAACTCGACAACTGCGTGTTTACATAAACTCGATTTTAGCGAGTCGAGACCGCTTCAACTCCAGCGACACCAAGCGTCAAACAGCGCAAGCGGGAGAGGGCAGTGGCAGCCTCCAAGATGGCGGCACGGTACCGCTGTCTGGGAGGCGCGACGGCGCAGGCGAAAAACAGGTTCGCATTTGCCCTCTCCCCTGCCGCTAACCCGACTCAAGCGAGTTAACCTGCCCCCTGCAGGCGAGTTACCTGGACTCGCCCTGCCGCTTATTTTACTCGACCCGACAGCGTTTACATGATCCCGACAAGTGGTTTTTTACCCGACAAGTAAACTCGACTCGACTCTATCGAGTTCGTGTAAACAGGCCTTATAGGGACGAGAAACGAGGCAGATGCGACGAATTCTGGGCCTACACTCGAGCAAGCATTCAACGCCTTCAGAAACAGGACGAACTGTCCGGCTAGCTGGTGTTGCACCGTGTTTCGGCAGTGCGAAGCAGAACAAAAATAGACGAAGGCAAACAAGCGCTGAACTTCAACTTAAATTCGATGAACTGCCAAACCACTGCATATTTGCACAAAGAAACAAAACGCCGACAAGGATTACAAAAATTTTCAGATTGAAAAACAGCGCGAAAGATGATAGACGAGGAGAGGCGAGACAAACACAGCGCTCTGTTTGCCTCGCGTCTTCTCGTCCGCCGTCTTTTCAATATGGCAATTCACAATCAACTCGCCCAGCTTTCTGTATTCGATAAGGTTACAAAGATAAGATATAAACAGTGGTCAAATGGAAGTGTCACAGGCAAAATCGAACCAATGAGGAGTAGAACAAATGAGAATCTTGGCAATATCATTTGCTCTTCTACATCGACGAAATGCGTTTAGCACTGCGTTCCAACCCACAGAGCAGTGCACAGGGAAACTGTCCAGCCATCTTACATCAGGTAGTGACAAAAAATAGGGTGAAATTGGGCCTGCCTTCACCGTCGCGCAGTTAAAATGAAAGAAGGTAACCTAAAAAGATAATCTGATACTTAGTGAAAAGGAAGAGAGCGATTACTGGGTTTTTACAGTGTTCGCAGCTTCCGAAAGAGAACCTGAAGCTTTTGTTGCTATGTATAAAACTTGAGCCACAGCGTACAGGTAGAGAATAGCTTTCGTTTCTAGTCGACTGTTCATAATTTTAGTCCTTCCTTGCTTTTGTGCAGCATTTTTCAATCAAAGCCTCTAATTGCGCTTGCGTATGTGGTTTAGCAATAATAATGAACTAACAAACCCGTCTTGTGGTGTAAGCTGGTGGGGTGTCATCTAATATGAGCTTGATCGACAAGATGAAATATTTCCGTGGACGACGCTATGGCGACCACAAACGCTCTTCTAAAGCAGCTTTTCATCACGGTAAAGCCAATGCTTACGGCGAATTTTGCGGTGGATGAGGTAATCAAGGCACGGTGGGTCCACACACGTGCATTCTGCACTAATAATGCGCAGTTCAATCAGGTCAACTTAGGGGCAAAGCGCTGTGTTTGATGACCTCGCTTCAACTGGCAGCTTTGAGAGTTGAGACATACTCAGCTAAGTACTTACAGTGCTAATAAGTATTACCTGTCGCCATTCTACGGCGCAGCCTTTTGTGCCCCTATTACCGAGCGACTTTACTCCTAAGCACTTCAGTGTTGTGCTTAAGAAATCGGCTTCCCTTGTTCAATACTTGCACGTTCATTTTTATTTTGTTTTCTAGTGCCATTGGCTCATCTTCATGAGTCAGTAGCGGTGTGCACCCGATATCTTTCTTCTCGGTCGCACAATTAATCCTCTCGTTTCTTTTTTTTTGTATCACAGCGATAGCTGCTAAAGGCCCGTCCGTTCCCTGGCTTGTGCGTCGTAGTGCAGTGGCGTAACCGGAGGGTATGGAGGAGGACAGTGGCACTGACGTCATTCATGACGTTACTAGAACGCGCCACGGTGAGAGGTCGGAACACGGTAACCTCACGTTTGACAGTGTATTTCTTCTTCGTAACTCCTCCTACTGCTTTGACAACCCGCACGAAACACATGAATAGACTTCATCTTTCAGAATAAGGCATTGGTCCAACACCTCGAACCAATTTGCTGCCGCTTTTCAGATAACAAGGCTTCCTTCCTGACTATCATGGAGAGGGGAGGGGGAGTGCTACCGGAAGAGCAAGTAGTACGCCTGAAAAATCAAATGAGTGATGTATAACTTAGAAATCGACGCGAAGCTTTCTACTGTTTGTCTATTTCTACTCAAGGCCACCAGCACGCAGTTTTATCTCTTTGTGACGAGAGATGAGACGAGATGTCCCTAGAATGTTTGTTGCCGCGCTCAAATGCTTCACCTTTGTTCCAGATTATCGCATTTCCTCTGCAACAATCTAATTGATCGCTTCCTAATTTTTTTTTAGATTCCGCCGATCCGAGGCAGTTGCAAATGAAGCATGAGAATTACGAATATTGCATCGGCGCATTTTTATCAATTGTTCTCGACATCACGCTTTGTTTTTTAATGCAAGCTAGTAGATCAGCCTTGTATCGCTACAATAATAAGCCGCCTGATCGGCCACGGGAAAGTTACAAATAGAGACTTGACAACAAATGAAAGAATGTATAGGCCATTTTTCTCATGCCGTTGCTTCAACGGCTTTTCACTGTCATGCAGAGTACGGTCGCCAGTCCATTTCATATCATGATATTTTTCTTCTAAATAGCATTGCACTAATCGATACCTGCCCGGAAAAGATGCCAAAACGAGTAATTCATGCATACTTCCTTATGGCCAGCACCTCATGATGTTTGAATATTTGTGTTTATACTTTTTTGCTGTTCTTGATGCCTCTGACATTCGTTGCCTGTCTTCTCGGACGTTGTCCTTTGATTTGCCATGAAGTGCTATTTATTTCTGAACGGCGTTGAAAGCTTAAATTTTAGAGACTTTGGTTTTTTCAGTCAGTAGTGTGTTAAACTGTGTTTTCAAACATGTATCTATTTAAAACTAATTGTATTTTTTGTCTGAAGTATTTTAATCTGAAAGGTGCTGATTTGGATGTGCCAATGGATAGTGAGCTAATTTAACACGGTATACTGTCGCTTTTTTTATTTTATAATCTACTTGAACTGCTGGCCGAACTTTACACAGAGGGGTCGGACTTCATCAAGCCGCAAATAAGCGGCTTTTACCCGTCATCCTCTTTTCGCCTTGAGAGAGAAAATGAAGTTTGGTTTGATTTTATTTTATTTTATTTTATTTTATTTTATTTTATTTTATACGAAGTTAAGTTGCCTTTCCCGTTGACTGTTTTCTGCGTTTAGTTCTTGCTGGTTTAAGTGTTAGTCGCTCCAGACAAATACACCATTTAGGTGACGGCGGTAACGGCTGAACCTATCAAGCAAAATTTGCTCCTCTGGTAAAGCAGATGAATAGAAAATTGAATGCCCCCACATTTCTCTCAACCTGCTCAACTTCCAAGGCTGGACCCGAGCAGCGATGATGAGAACATGGACTAAACAAATCTAAGCTTGATCTGTGCTACTGAGCAACAGCGTTGAATTAACACTTGAAATCGGCAATATTGCCGCGAATCTAGTGTTTCTTTGTTCATTCTTCAAAGCTGCCGGCACGCCGCTTTGTCACTTTGTTTGTGATGCAAGACGCGCCTAGATTTATCTCGATTGATCGCATCCAGGCGGAGCCGATTCTAAGTTGTTCCAGAGTGTTCTAGTAACTTTCCAAGCTTTATCTCGAAAGTTCGCTATCAACTTTAAAGAGAGCACGGCCGAGTGCGGCGGGCATTCTGTTCGACGACCGCCGAGCACACCAGTTGCTACTCCGCCGCCGAGTGATTCAGTTCTTTGCGGGCGCAAGTCAGCCCGAATAAAGAGTTTCGTTTCGAAGACATCCTCGTTGTTTTCCTGTTCGCCGGACTGCAGTCACCACTACGTGACAATATCACCTTTTAGAATGCACCAGATGTTCCGATTAATAGTTTTTAGAGCTTATTGGTTTTTACCTCAAATGACGTCCTGTTAATACGATACCTTATCTGTGGAAGCCAAGTGCTGGCATTAGTTTATGTTTTGTTTTTATGCCTAGTGACCGCTTTTATCCAAACTAGCAGATCTCTCCCGTAAGTTTTTGAGTAGTATGAAGAAAGAAAGGGCGTCCCGTACGTGAGGGAACTGTTTTCCTCAATTTTTAGGAGGCTTGCGTGAACACAACTTATGTGTCACTGACAAAGAGAGTGAAAATGTCTTGAATTGGCAAAACCATGAAATATTTTTATATTTATTTTTTTCATCCAAGGCCAGTTTCACTCTTTCGAGAAACAGAATGAATGAAGATGTGTTTTTTTCATCATTGTAATCCCCCTGCTGTAGCGCCTTCGGGCTAAGCGGGGTTAAAATTGAATAAAGAAATAAAGAAGGCTCTTTATTGAGGGAAAGAAAGATTCAGTTCAGAGTTTAGAAACCGCCCACGTGCTACTTTGCCTCGTGGAAATAGGTTTTGGGAGAGAAATGCGATAGCAGACAAGTGGATAAATTAATTTTCCAAAATTTCATGAAAAAAACAACGCAATAAAATTAAGGTCAGGGGACAGTTATGGAACTCTTTGTCACGGGGCACATATTAGATGCGCTTTTGCAAACTTCAGGTGCCGGACGTCAGCCAGCTTTGGGTGTGCGTGCACGTTTCTTCACTGTCCCATGTTTTTCTCAATTATGTTCGAGCACTCTCAATTTATTTCTTCTTTGTATTCTCACCCGCCGCGGTGGCTCAGTGGTTACGACGCTCGTCTGCTGGCCCGAAAGACACGGGTTCGATCCCGGCCGCGGCGGCTGAATTTGGATGGAGGCGAAATTCTAGAGGCCCGTGTACTGTGCGATGTCAGTGCACGTTAAAGAACCCCAGGTGGTCGAAATTTCCGGAGCCCTTCACTACGGCGTCCCTCATAGCCTGAGTCGCTTTGGGACGTTAAACCCCAATAAAATAAGATCTTTGTATTCTCGTTCCGTTATGCCAGTTCACCACGAGGGCGTAAGATAAGAAAAACAGCACTCGTTAGCTTCCTATGTCTTATCTCTACATCTCACGTATCCTCACAGAGTGCACTGCAAATAAAAGCAGACGTCGTCTGGCCAGAGACTCCTCTCACTGCCACAGATCGATCGCGTTCCCTGTGGCAGGACGCCCAACGTGCATTAATCACTATACGGGCCACACCGTAACAAATGTGTATTAATTGCCGAATCCGCTACATACTCTGCGAAGCCGAAGATGTTAAATAATGGCTCTGGACAATCAATTAATCAATAAGCTTGACAGGGCTGTCCTCTGGAGGCTAAAGAACTGAACGCGAAGTCACCCAACCAAGACCGCAGCAGGGACGTTTCACAATATTGGAAGGCGTTGCACACGCGCACGTACGCACACGTACAGTCTTTGTCAAAAGTAACCAGGCTCCATGGTTTGCTTCTCATTCATATAACAGAGCCCTCACGGCTTCCTTAAAGATCAAAAAGTTCTTTGAAGGTGAGAACAAGGGTTCTTCTTACCATACAGAGATTTAGAGCTTGAAGACTGGCATAATAGCTTTAATATACGACTGAGAAGGGAACCATGCAGCCTGGTTACTTTTTACAAAGACTGTACAGGCGCGGACAAAAGTAAACGGAGCACGTAACTGTCTTCGAATATTTGTCACGAGTCACCTAACTGAAATTTCCAGCAGCGGTACGCGCATGCTAGTAGCGGAGGTTGGTGGGCTTTCTTGTAGACAAACAATGCTTCTTGATTACCAATCGAGAAAGCGTGATTGCACTTCGAACGCAATAGCGTGCTCCGTTTACTTATGGCCGCGCCTGTACGTACACCCGCACACACAAAAGCACACTCATGCTATTACAACATGATCTGTTTCGTATATAAGCTCGGCTATGTTTGTCTTTCATTGCATTATAAGCCCAAAGCTCTAACAGCCGTTCCAGCCGGAATAAAGGACTGCCACTTCGGTGTGGCTTGTGTTCCAGCTTGTATTTTGACTACTCACCTGTACACAGTTGGAAAAAGGGCACAGTCCGATGTTCCACCTATTTCAGTATTTGAATCAAAACTATGTGCTGGACAAAGTGAACTGAGCTCATTATTCACGCATATAAGCAGCACTGTACATGAAACGCAACGGATAGGACGTACTACACCGGCGTTGTCTCGAAAGTAAATTATTTTATTGGAAAATGTACACACCTAGATGCACAGCAAATGTAGTTGAATAAAGTATATCATATGCAGCGCAGGAAAAGGAAGAAACCAGTAGACAGGCAGCTACAATTTCGTCTCTTGTATCTTGTTTTTCGCAAGTTATGTTGCCTGTTCTGCAGAAATAATGAACATTGAAATTGGAATTGTCATTTTATTTTTTGAATTTTCAAGAATCCTGGAACCCAGGGACAAAAGCTGCAAAGCTTGCCTAACAGTGCCCTGAACCCGAAGTAAACACCTCAATACAGGTGTGCTTGTTCATTTCAGTGGGACCCTTACGCTCTAGCATACTTAACGCCAATCCAATGAGTGGCTGGATGTCTGTTCAGGAGTGCTACAGACTTCGCGCGAGCAGTCTCACTTGAGCGTAGCCCATTAAGTTTAAAACTTTAACTCCTAACTCCTAGGCCACCTCAGCCATGCATAGATTGTGGACTACAAAAGTTTAACTCTGCTCTTTCACTTCAGGCTTTGTAATCACCCCCCCCCCCCCCCCCCCCCCCAAGTCCCAAATACCCCGGTAAGGTAGCATATTCATCTAGCGGAGGAGGAGGAATTGGAAGCCAGTCACAAACATACGCACCACCCTCTCTCCACTGCTCTCGTATTACCTTCATCCGTTTTGCTCTCTCCTTCAAGTTCTTACTGTTACGACATCAACGGTACTCAACCCGGGAACAGGCGCCTAACAGCAGTGCTGTAAAATGTTGTTGTTGTTGTTGTTGTTGTTGTTGTTGTTGTTGTTGTTGTTGTTGTTGTTGTTGTTGTTGTTGTTGTTGTTGTTGTTGTTGTTGTTGTTGTTGTTGTGACTGAGAGAAGGATGAAAAGGAAATTGCACGGGCCTGCCTACTGGCTCGAGCCGAGCCACCACCGCTGCCACGTGCAGATAGAGGAGAGTTAAAAGATCAGAGGAAAGAGAAAAAGGAAAGAAAAGACGCGCGTCGCAGCAGCAACAACTGCGTCCGCCGGAGCGGACGCTGCTGAAAAAATCACATAAGCGGCCGAAGCCGCGCTCGCCGAAGCGAGGATAATTACCTGTTAGGGCACCCTTTTCAGCGCGCCTTAAAATGCTCTACGTTTTGGCCATTGTTTTCGTAAGCTACCTATAGAAACAGCAGCTCCACCAAGAAACCGTTCATCAAGTGATATATTGTTTTCCAGGTTAAAACAATTATTTAACTACGTACATTACTCTTCCTGTGTGTAGCATGTCTGTGTCTCTGCTGCACCTTCCCGCTTTTTCAGCCCCCTCTTTTCTTCTTCCCTTTTATATTCCCTCTTCTTTTTCCCCCAGTGGAGGATAGCAAACAGGCACCGTCTTTTGTTTAACTCTCTCTCTCTCTCTGCGAGCTAAGAAGTTTTACCATTCTGAGCACTTGCGAGAACGTCAGAACACGAGGCCATCTAGAAACATATTTTGGTAATAAAGGAACAGGCAGCATTGAAATGCGTTTCTTCTAAGCCAGGCTGATCACACTTCGTTCCCATCCGCGCCTGTTCTTTTTCGTTCTCACGTGTGTCGCCTTCTGCGCCTGCGCAGCAGCTTATAGGTGTATTTGCATGATCCGCGCATTTGTTCAGTCATATTGTGCCAACTCACTTGTACAGGCTGACTTGTACAGCCCTCCACGTATGCATCGAAATGCAACGACTCGCCTAGCAACGCCATCCTGCTCGTGCCATTTTCTGGGGGGGGGGGGGGGGGGGGGGGGGGGGGGGGGGGGGGGGCTCTGCACTGGCACACTTCGCGTCTTCTATTGTCATGGTAATGACCTCTGGGAGGTTAGAGCTCGAAGCTTCCGCTGATCCGCTGCGAAACGGTCGGTTGGGCAAGCTGGCGAAAACTGCCTAAAATGAATATATCAGGGAAATCACGCGGTTCCGTGACTTCAGTACACAAGGCATGCCTTGCATCCGTCCTTCTGGCTCCGGGGTGGCGGTGATTATGCAAATCGCTGCAAACTATGCTACGACTGTTTGTTGGCACAAGTTTGCTGTATAGGCAACGTGCACGGCATTCCCAAAACACGTGATTAGATGTCCTGGCTTCGTTTTTCTTTTCATCTATGAGCTACACTTGAAAAATTGCGAAGACGTCGTTTTGTGAAAAAAAAAAAAGATTATTCTAGTCACTGCGTGCTCAAAAGACGAACCCTTTCGTGTTGCTTGCACGTATTTGCATGATACAAAGCAGTCGGTAAAAAAGCAAAGCCGGAAATCTAGCCTGATTATTGCAGCAGCTTCAGTACCACAGACTGTGTGAGATAATACTAAAAAAAAATTCGCAGGGAAACACAACTATTTTATGTCTTGAAATGTGATAGCATTAGAAAATGTTCATGCCTTTACCGGAAGTAATGTCACTTCTTGTCTGGTGGCGTCACTGCCCACCAGCCAATAGGAATTATCCGGTTCGGTGACGTCACTTCCTTCCAGTAAATGGCATAATTTTGTTACTGAATCCGCATATTTTTCTTGACGAGGCTTTTTCTTTGCATCCTGCTTTGCTTTGCCATAGCAGAGTGTAGCTGAATGCTCCATACGTTCTCTTTGTTCGATATGCGCATATAGATAAAGACAAGAAGTGATCAGATTGGGTTTAGAATCTGGGATGGTTTTCAAAACGAAATTACAATTCTCTCTGAATTTTTACCTTTTTTTTTGCCATCCTCTTTGCCACGTGCGTTCTGCCGGACTAGGAAACTATCTTCCACGGAACCATCTGGACTGAATGTGGCCACGTAAAAGTTTACAAAGAAGACAGACGTCAACTTTCTGCGACACAGTTTGGAGTCTTCAAAATGGGTGGCGCTTGTTTCTCAGATTACCAGTCATGTATTCAAAACGGGTGGGAAGGAAGGCGCGGTTTGTTTTCTCCATGAGCGCTTCCTTGTCCACAACGAGGTGCGAACTGAATTCAAAACTCAGTCTGCCTTCGCTTTGAGAAAGTGTGCCTCTTCGCAGTCGTGTATCACGCATCACTTGGCGCGCTTTTTTTTTTCCTTTCGTTTTTCGTCAGAACACTCGTCGAATAGGGCACGCTCCCTGTCTAGAGCGGAAGCTTAGTACGGGACTTCCGCATTAGGAGGTAGGGTCGGGAAAATGTCTTCGTTATTATGTATTTAATTTTCGACTCTCGGTGACGGAGGGAGGTGCTTGCTTGAAAGTTCGATTGATTGATTGATTGATTGATTGATTGATTGATTGATTGATTGATTGATTGATTGATTGATTGATTGATTGATTGATTGATTGATTGATTGATTGATTGATTGATTGATTGATTGATTGATTGATTGATTGATTGATTGATTCTCACGATATGACGTCCAGGAGCCTAGCGCAGTCACTGCAGTGGTTCAGTTTTTACAGCGAAGCTGTTTGCTGATTGAGCGGCGTTGCGGCGTAGCAGATCACGTGACCATTCTCATCTCACGTGATAACGGACTGATCAAGCAGCTTACACAAAGCTTCTGACTACTTTTAAGAATCATCACGTCATCGAAATCGCGGCCATGAGAAAAAATGCAGCTCCAGGTCCAGATCAGATAACAGCGAAGCTCTTATTTAACCTCAGCGATGACACCATCACCTCGCTGGTGGAATGCTTCAACGAGCAGCATTGGGCTACTGGAACGTTACCAATATCCTGGAAGACAGCCGAGGTTCGGTTCATTCCGAAGCCGAACAAACCCCTTAAACTGGATAATCTAAGGCCGATATCGCTGACCTCGTGTTTGGGGAAACTCATAGAGAGGGTCATCAACACGAGACTGAGTAGATACTTAGAAGATAACAACCTCCTACCTAACACTCAATTCGGCTTTCGCCCTCACCTATCAACACAGGACGCCCTATTGTATTTGTACAAAGACCTCCTTGAGACACCTCCCAAGTCACAGACAAGGGCCATCCTGGCACTAGATTTGAAAGGAGCGTTCGATAACGTTCTACATAAAAATATCCTGCAAAGCCTCGCCGATACCAACTGTGGCGCAAGAACCTACAACTATATCAAAAACTTCTTATCAGCCAGGCAAGCCACTATAAACTTCGGTGGAATAAAATCAGATCCCATCACTCTAGGCCCGAGGGGAACTCCGCAAGGGGCGGTACTGTCACCCCTCTTGTTCAACTTGGCTATGAAAGATCTACCAGGCCTTCTTTCCGAAATTCCCGGCATCAAACACACATTGTATGCGGATGATATCACTGTCTGGTGCAACTCGGGGAGTGACGCCGAGATCGAGGAGCGTCTTCAAGCAGCAGCGGACACGGTGGCCCGGTACGCCAGAGAGAGAGGCCTCCAGTGTGCGCCGGAAAAGTCCGAGTTGCTAATTCTGAAGAACCCGATGACACCCCTAGCGCAGAACATCTCGGTGTATATAGAGAGCCACCCAGTACAGAAACCCACGGAGATCAAGATCCTAGGGCAGTATATCCCGCAGGGGCGACAGAACACCACCACAATGAAGAAGCTTACAACATCCACCGAGCAAATCCTCCGGATGATACATCGTATCAGAAATAAACACCATGGCATGAAGGAAAGGGACACCATCCGCTTAGTGCAAGCTTTCGTGATCTCGCGGATAATGTACGGGACGGCATTCCTTAACCTCTCCAGATCGGAAATTGAAAAGTTGGAGACACTCATCAGGAAAGCCTACAAGACGGCACTGGGGCTACCGAACTCCACGCCAACGGCCAAGCTCATGGCTCTAGGAGTACATAATACCCTCAAAGAGATGTGGGAAGCACAATGGCTCTCACAACTCAATAGGCTCGCACTCACAACACCCGGCAGAGAACTGCTCGAGAAGATCCATGTTAATCAGCCCTATACAATTGACCAAAGGGAAGAGGTCCCACGCGATGTGAGAAGACGCATCAACGTGCACCCCATTCCGCGGAATATGCATCCCGCATATAACATCGAAAGGAGGAAGGCAAGAGGGGAAGCCCTGCAGAAGAAATGGGACAAGCAGATTAACACCCTTTACGTGGACGCAGCAGGACCACAGAATGGAGTAATGACTATTGTAGTCTCAACGCCTTCAGGGTCGATGGTGAACTGCGCCTCGGTGAAAACATCTAACCCCACTCACGCAGAGGAGGCAGCTATTGCATTAGCTGTAGCATATAACCCCAACGCCGTTGTGCTCACTGATTCCCAGAACGCCTGTCGCAACTTCAATTACGGATTAATTCATAAGTCAGGGTTGTCATTGCTGACTAAGCATCCACCCAACCAAGCCTCAATCATCTGGTTTCCCGGTCACCTGAAACTACCAGGAGGAAACGAAGCCGCTCACAGGCATGCCCGAGCTCTTCTATACCGGGCGTCTCCCCCTGATGACCATGAATGGTGCCGTGACCTGATAGGTTTAGCAGTGTATGCTGACAATCTCGCGCCATACAGAACAGCCAGAAAGGAGTACCCAACACCACACAAATCCCTCAATAAGTTAGAAGAGAACACCCTTAGGAGACTACAAACCAACACATACCCAACACCAGCTAAATTGCACCTGTGGTACCCTACACTATACTCTCCGCAGTGCCCACACTGTGGAGAGGTAGCTAACCTCTACCATATGGTGTGGGCATGCCAATTTAATCCCTTACTTGACCCCATTCCCAACCCCTCGGAGGAGCAGTGGGAGGCTATTCTGCTCAGCGATGATCCTGACCGTCAGCACTGGCTGGTGGGGAGGGCCACCGCAGCAGCAGCAGCCAATGGACTACCGGACTAGGCGGCCCACCCACATGTTCTGAAAATACTGAATAAATAAAGATGTTTTCAATCAAATCAAATCAATCACGTCATCGCCCACGTGAACTCGCACACGTCTCTGACTGGTTCTCACATTCCATAGGTCATCATCAATGCTATGTTAGACGGCACTCGCCGCTGCATCTGTTATGAACTGTTACTGTTACATACTCTTATGAACATCTTGATGGGAATGGTCTAACCTTCCAATGCACAGAAAACCTTCCTTTTAAGGTTTTACTGCGCTCGCATCGAGTAGTGAAGACTGTCGTGGAATACCAAGGGGATGAGTTTCTGGCAATAAGTAGCTGAAAACTAGAAAATACGGATATATTGCTTGTTATGGACCAGTCTTAAGATATGCTAAAACACTGCGGTAACAAACACTTTCCCATTAAAAAAATATGCGAATTCCTGGGTATGAGCCCTGTACTTGGGCTTCTGTAGCAACCGTTACGAAATCCAATCTTCTGGACGGACGACAGCGAGAGTTCTTTTACCTTCAAGAGATTTGGAACCATGGTGATGCCTAGTGAACCATATAGCATGTCACCCCATATAAAACCGCTTGACCTTCTTGCTTTTGAGAAGGAGTGTACGTGCACACCCTTATCCCTTTCACCAGGACCATTCTCCTAATGTAGGCCAAAGCGCCATCCTCTTTCAAATTAGGACCGCCTCTCCTCCCCCTTGCAGGTAATATTTTTGTCAAACTTGTGCAAAAGCGATGCAATACAAGACCTTAGATTTTTTAGTAGCAACGACGCAGAGCCTGGAAAGGAAGAACTAGACGAGCCGGCCCCGGACCACCTGTGGCAGGAACAATGACGTCAGTATAGGAGGCGGAGTGCGTGGAAGGCCTTTTAAATTCTTTACGCAACAGCAGTAGCATTTGGGTCTTAATGTAGCAGCGGGAACTGAGCCCACAATGCTCAAGGCACAAGGAGCGACATGCGCATGCCGTACGCATTCAACGCACTAAGCTAAATGATATCCATACATTCTAAGGAATTCCTTAAATATGGTAATGTATCCGCTTAAATAGGCTCCCCTTAAGAAAGAATCTGGAAGACGCTGAAGTGCTTCGTAAAAATGCCTTTGAGACGCCAAGCAGGTGGACATTTTTTCTTGCTTTTTTTATGGCTATCTTGTGAAACAAAACGAAAGCCGTCCCAAGGAAATGAACGGTTTCATAACCCCGTCCCTCAGCTTCATTCTTTTTTTTCTTTGCCAGCGATTTAGGGCGACTGCAAAACTCACCAACTTTGCTGTTTTTGAGCTTCCAGAAAAGACAGCTGTCCGTTCTTGAAAGTCAGATCATATCCACGAAAACGGAAAGCCGATCTAAGCGGTATCGTCAAAAAGCAGCTTTCTTTGTGTAAGTAAAAAAGCAAAGCCGGAAATCTAGCCTCATAACCGAAGCAGCTGGACCATTTCTTCTTTCCCTTTTTGTTTATTCGTTGCCTTCAAAGGCGTCGCAAGTTTACTTTTTCTGGCGCTTATCGCTGAGTTAAACTCAGTTCAAGTAATATTAAATTACTTCAACGAACGCCACAGAAATTCTACGGACTCTAAGGGAGCAGTAAACATTTCTTGATAAAACTTCTTGCTAAGGCTAAGGGATGCAATGTGACTCCTGAGACTCTGGCGGGGGCTGTGTATAAAAAAATTCGGGGGAATGAACAGCGCAATTTTTTTGTCTGGTGTTTTTAGTGTTATTTTCATTTACTGATCAATTTTTTTGTCCCGATTCAAGACCGGGGTGTTGTGACCACGAGTGGGAGACCGACTCCCTTGATATTGAGCCCTTTACGCCGAAGTCTTTTTATTGCATGAGCATTCTCGACGGAGCCGAAAGGCAAAAAAAAAAAACCTATCCTTATTCTGCGTGATTTAAATACGTGTTAAAGAATCCCGTGTGGTCGAAACTGATCCGCTGCCCTGCACTGTGATGCCTCGTTTTGTCTTCTTTAGGTGCCTCGTTTCACCCCTTCCCTCCCGAAGTGGTCAGCGCTCGAAAATAATGACGCCTCCCCTTGGATCATGAAATATTTGAATTTCGCCGTTTAATTAAAGAAACGTCGTTGTAATCAACTCCAAAATGTGGAAGCACGTAGCAGCAAAGTAAATCGTTCGACACTTCTCTGAATCGCTGCTTTCTGTTTCGCAGATTTTGATGAGTAGCCGGTATGATTTAACAAGTCTCCTTTACTCCTTGGGACGGAGCAGACACTTTCTTCTTTCCTTCACGCCGAGCTCAATCTGGGATCTGTGCTGCTCCTTTTTTGTTTTTTTGCACAAAATGGCATTCTGAGATATTCTAATGTAGCTCGAATAACCACTAAAAGCAAGATTATGAGAGCCTTTATCGGACTTTGAAAAGATGAAAGATAACAGGTATCTGCTGCGTCTTTTTCTTTGTTTTTAATGAAAGAAGACTTCCGCTCCGAGCTGCATCGCAAAACCGCAGATAATCGATCCAGGGTTAAGCAGGGTCCGTTCATACACCGGTTCTATGCTCTTCCTCTTTAAGTAAATAGGTAAGCAGAAAATCTTTGATGTGGGACGGCTCGCTTAATGCTCATCTTCCAAGGCTAATTTCTCGTCTAAATTCTTTTATTAAGTGTGCAATTTGGCTGTGAGACTGTCCGAAGAATACACAAAGACGCTACGTATATCCCGGCCTAGCTGAGCTAAGCTATTGCCACTTTTTTTTAACTTCACGCCGGACATCCTTGTAAAATATTCACGAATAAAGGCCGTTATCTCGCCTTATTTTTTACGATTCCCTGAACCTCACGGACAGGCAGTCGTCTATCGCAGCATTAAGACGAACCGCACATGATCAGCTTCGTATATATGTCGGTGATCACGTGAAGACCGGTCGTCCTTTATTTTTACTTATTTTCTTTGTCCACTGGTCATTTATTCTCGCTTGTTCTTGTGTTTTACTTGCGGTCTCGTGATCAAGTTTCTGACTCGAGCGAAATTGCAATCGCCACGTGTACTGGTCGCGCCAATGAAATATTCAGGTTATTACGCTCCTAGTTCTTCGTTTCTTCATCATTTTCTTCAGTCTGTCCGTAAAGCGCAGGCTCCTTCCGTGTGATTTATGAGCTAAATGGGATTTATTCAAAGCGTACAAACAGCCCCGTAATAGGCTCATATCTTTCACACTTTCTGCATAAGATGCTGAAATGAACTTGCGGCTCGCCTATCATCTCCAGCTGGCAAAGGAAAAAGAAAAGTCGGACACCAATTCGCTTGCGACAAGCGCTTAAAAAAAAAGAGAGGTTTGGTTAGCTAGCTACTTAACTAATTAGTCAGTCAGTCGATCTGTCACTCAGTCTGTCAGTCAGTCAGTTGGTCATTGGTGGTGGTGGTGTAAATATATAGGCGGGATTAGACTTAGAGACCTATCGACAATTGTTCAGCCTGAGTCACTGATTTACGTGATTACGTCAGTGTGTCTGTCAGTCTCTCTTCCACTAGTCGGACCGTCGGTTGGTCGGTGAGCCAGCTAGTCAGCCAGTCAGTGTAATTACCCCTTTTACAAGGGCATTATCGCCGGCAGTTCAGTTTACGCCAATTAAACTGAACGGTGGTTAGCTGTGTCGCACGGTAACTACAGCTGGCGTTCAGATCTCAGCGGCAGCTCACTTCGACTGAGGTCGGAGGCCGCAGTTGAACAGGTCAGCTGACAAGATGGACCAACACAGCGCTTGTGTTTCGTCTTGTTTTCGTGTGTACCGCTTTCGCGCTGTTTTTTTTCGCGATTAATCTTTATCAGCTCGCCCAAATCGCAGCCTTAATTAAGATGGACCCACCGCATCGGGTCGGGTTTCGGCATTTCCCACAACCAAATATTCTTAAATCATGCGAAAGGTTATTGTCCTGGCTAGTATAAGTCCTAACCTACAGCTTTCACTAATCTAACGAGTGTAAACACGCAAACCCGCGAAGCGGCACCCCAAAGATAACGGCTAAGCGATGAAGCCAGATGCAACGTTACTAGATTGCCTGGTAACGTTGGCCAGATGTGCCTCGACTGGATTTTCTTGGCTGTCTTGGCTCTGTGTGGTGTTCAGTTGTGGCGTACTCAAAGCATAGAACTTGCAGCGAAATTGCAATACATGTTCATGCGATTTGTAGAAAGTTCATTCGTATTTAGAGATATCGAATCGCAAGCATACTTTTATTCCTGAACTGGTGGCAGGATAACACGATCCAGAGGTTGAACTGAGTTTCGCGAAAAGAGCCGTGTGACTGCAACCGACTGCCGTTCAGTTTAATGTCAGTTAAAAGCTGAACTGCATTTCGGTCGGTCGGTCGGTCGGTCGGTCGGTCGGTCGGTCGGTCGCTCGGTCGGTCGGTCGGTCGGTCGGTCGGTCGGTCGGTCGGTCGGTCGGTCAGTGCTTTGGGTCCGTCGTCTGTCCATCCGTAAGTAGGTCAGTCAGTCAGTCAGTGCTTTGGGTGCGTCGTCTGTCCATCCGTAAGTAGGTCAGTCAGTCGGTCGGTCGGTCGGTCGGTCGGTCGGTCAGTGCTTTGGGTCCGTCGTCTGTCCGTCCGTAAGTAGGTCAGTCAGTCGATCAGTCAGTGCGTCAGTATGTCAGCAAGTTTGCCCATTTTTTATTTGTTTGTTTTTGCAAGTAATTATTGTTGACAGGTCCCTTACTGTCTTTTGGCGCCTTTTTTTTCTTCTCACTTTCTTGTACAAAACATAGTTTGCATTTGCCTGACTTGCTGCTGCTTGAACTCATAGTGACATGATCCATAAAAAAAACTGAACCTCCACACACATCCTAATGTTGCCTTCTTTCTTCCATGTCTACCTAGCGCATAACAGCTGACGCTAAGAGTGATGTCGCACGGGGTGAGCAGCCAGCCTTTCAACATTTTCCACAAGGTATATGCCCCAACAAAACACTATACCAAAACGCTGCAGATGGCGAAAGCGCTCGAAACCGGCAAAAATGTGTGTGGAACAGGGCTTCTTAAAAAATTTGCAAAGTAGAAAAGTCCTTGCTACCAAGAGTATTGCCTCCTGCACGCCCGTGTGCCCACCATTGAATTGGAATCCTGCTGGGGCGTAGATAACGACAAAGTCGCAACTCTGTCGCAACGGCAAAAGGATGGCTTATAAGTTCACGCCCTTTTAGGCGGGAGTCGTTTCACTGAAAGCACTGTTTGCGTAAATCCCTGCGCAAAGAAGCTTCGCCACTGACTTTGGCCAAATCGTTAGTCACTGCAGCGTTGACTAAGCGGCTCCACGCTTTGAAAGCAGCTTTCGCCAAGCCGTCGTCTTGAGAGTCCAGTGTTGGAGATTAATACGCGCGAACGGAGCGGAAACGTGGGTGTTATAGTTGCGTAGTTATTGGGGATCACTGCCGACACGCAGGCTGTGTTTGAAAGCCTTGCGCTTGAAGCACAGTTTGAGGCGATGTTGAAATCCTGCCCAGCGCCGTAGCTGTACACCCGTGCCACACTTGCAGAAAATTGGCAATAAATTTATCAATAACCAGGCAGAGAAAACTTCGGGCAAACGTTCGCAAACTCCCAGTATTTCGTCATTAATGGTCCCCACATTGCAGAAATGCAGACACTATGTGGCTGTGTTAAGGACACTATGATTTATCAAATATTCAGGGGGATCCCCCACGGTGCAGTATATTTGTAATAAGGCAGCAATTACTCACTGTCATCCACCCAAGCGCATCCAACGGCTAAGAAAGAAAGCTATACAGCTTCGACAGAAACTTCGCAGTGAAAGAAAAATTCGCCCTCGTAATTACTCCCTTCTTGCAAATACACTCCACTTTGGGGGGATTCTCCTAAATATTTAAAGAACACTGTACGCACGTCGAGTTATTGATCAATTCTTCGCTCTCGCTGTACCATTGCTAGCCGCCCCGCAGAAACCTCCTAATCAAAAAAATTCAGCCCTGATAATTACTCCCTTATAAAAATATACTCCACTTTCGGGGGATTCTCCTAAATATTTAACGAACACTGTTCGCACGTCGGATTATTGATCGATTCGCTCTCACCCTACCATAAGCTTGTCGTCCCAGTTAGCTCAGTTGGTAGAGCGACTGCTCCGGTGAAGCGGTGGTTCCGGGTTAGAACCGCGAACAGGACGAATTTTTCTTTAACTACGGATTTTCTGTGGACGTTGTAAAGCTTTCCTTTGTAGTCGTATTGCTGCGCTTGGGTGGATGCCAGTAAGTAATTGCTCGCTTATTGGAAACTATTGTTACAGCATAATTCATATCAGCGAGTAGTGACAATTTCATTTCATTTCATTGAGTCATTCCCATGGTAATGACAACAAAACTGCGCTAAAACTCTAAGGTGCGCTCAATAAATGAAGAACGTAGTGCAGTCACCTGCCACAGGACAGCAGTACAGCCCTAAAAATTTTAGGTTCTTTCCTGTTAAGGAATCATCTTTCGAACTGTGTTATCGACCAGCACGCCTCGTGCAGATGTAGCGCTGGTGCACTTCCCTTGCTTTGATATACATGTTTGAAAAGGCTGTTATGCGTTGAGGTAAAGAATTAAGATACAGTGTGTGTACACCGGTTCTTCCAGGGTGAAGTTGTCATCCATTTTTAATTACGTTCGCAGTTTCATCAGTGTGACCAAACCTCATTTGCTCAAAGAATTAATTTCTGTGCCATTGTGCACTTGCTACCACTGAAAAGCATGCTATTTCACTATAAATAAAGTCTACATACGCACATAATTTATTAATGATTTAAGTCAAGGAATGCGTGTCTGCTCAAAATTTTCTGTCAAGCACCATTTTTTACTAGTGCGTTAGATTGTCGCTGTTTTCAGTTGATACCAGTCCCCCCGTAGGAGACTCTTTCTACTTCAGTTCTTTCTTGTGAAAAGGATTGCCTTCTGTTATTTATAACTTTTATAGCATCACAACATTTTTTTAATCATTTTGTGGCTTTGGACGTAGTTTAACCCTTTGACAGTCATTTTCGGTGGAAGAATTCTTCCGCCTAAACAGTATATTCGCGTCTTAAGAAAGAATTTGTTGGTTTTCCAGCGCAAAATACTAGCGGTTATTTTTTTTTTTTTCAGGGATGTGCGAAATTTCGTACAAAGTATCATAACTGATGAAAATAGCAACATCTAAATGCCGCGAATTTTCAAACACCCAAGGGACCGTGATGCTACCGCTAGTGCTTTGCACGGGATTTGCGAGAAATGACCGCGTATCGATAGGCAGACCATGGACAGCTTGAGACGTGTCTGCGAACCACGACTGGGGCCACAGACCGAGCCTTTCCCTAAAAGAAATTCGCGGTCCTTGTCAGCTTATCCTCTTACATTCCTGTGATTCCGCACAAATTTATTTTCTTTTTTATTCATTCTTTCTCTCTTTCGTCCATTCTTTGCCATTTTTCTCTCCCTCCCCAATTCTTTTAGGGGTAAGGGGGAAGGGAGAAGACAGAAGAGGAGCAGGGGCTGTAAAGCAGACTGCTTCTTTAGGAACCACAGAATCGGTTGAGCGGGCTCTATAAGTACTTAGATGCCACTCTACCAACAAAAGAGTTGGTGCTTAGGCCTATAGCTGGTTTGTTCGTATAGGGAGTTTGTTGAGAAGTGGTTATGCTCTAGACGCACGTGTGTGTGCACGTGTGTCATTACTTTTTTTTTTTGCTTTCTCGTGTCACTTCAAACAACGAAAGGGACAAAAAGCCGCGCCACTCCGACTAATTACGGGGAAGTATCTTACCACAAAACCGCGCCTATTTCGGGGGCTGCGCGGTTATCCCACCGTCTCCATTAAGTTTTTTCCTTCCGCCCTTTCCCCCCATTTCCCCTCCCTCACTCTTCTTATCCGCTCAGCACAGCGCCTTCCGACGGTGAAGACCCGAACTTATTTAACGACAGCTGTAACTCACCGTGACACGCTTCCTGCAGTAAAAGTGGGGAACGGAATACAACGTTGGAACGCTAAGCCAAGCGAAAAGTTTGGGGAAAGTGCTCCCGGATCCGATCCGGTCACGCTGTGAGTAATGAAGTGTCGCCACTTCTTTCCGCGGGAACTCCTCGGCATCTACTTGTCGGCTTTTATTTACAGACCCGCACCGTTTGTGTGTGCGCATGCGTGACAGCATCGAGGAACTAGTAATGTTAAGCCTGGGACGGCGCCAACGGACAACCGCCAGGCGAGAAGACGAATGATGGCACGAGGAATAGGCCCCCAAAACAAAAAGGAACAAACTGACTATTTTTCCAAGTGCCACTTTCCGGATCGCCTTTTTCGTGTCCTGGTTGTACCCCAACTCTCTTCCCTTACCACCTGTGTTGTTCCCTTCTAAACCCAACTTTCTTCTTTCCCTCTTCTCCACTCTATCATTCCTCCTTCGTTTTCCCTCTTGTGTCCCGCGTCTTTTTTCACCTCACCTTTCTCCTTCTTTCCATTTTTCCTATAATTTTATCTCTTTCACAACAGATGGCTCACACTTGACGCTACGCTCGCCATTATTGGGCTCTGCTTCTAAACACAGAGCAGGTGGCAATAAGCTGACTACACAAACACTCCGACTTTAGCCGTGCGCCTGGTCATCGGGCGAAAAAGTACACAGTAGCCGTCTCATAAGGCACTAAGCACCTGGCCCCAAGGTAAAAAAAAAAGGTTTACGGTACGCGCGCTGAGCCTCAGCTAAAAGTGTTTTGTATGGTTATGCGAAACATAAACTCAACAGAAAGAAAAATGCGGAGAACAGAATACTACGTGGAAAATAAAATCTTACGAGGCATTTAGGAACTTCATCTGCGCATCTTGTAGAAATACA
Organism: Amblyomma mixtum; assembly: GCF_055824585.1. Classification (NCBI taxonomy): domain Eukaryota; kingdom Metazoa; phylum Arthropoda; class Arachnida; order Ixodida; family Ixodidae; genus Amblyomma; species Amblyomma mixtum. The sequence continues at coordinate 61,640,189 of NC_143019.1, forward strand.
GAATACTCTTATGCCTTGTCTAGCACCTGCCTTGCTGGAAGTTTTCAGTGCTGCTTATGACGCGAGCTTTTTACTTCCCACGTTCTATACCAGACGCACGATACTAATCCAGAAAAGCACAGATCCAAATCGGTTGAATGCCACGCAGGCAAGTTCGTACGGCTTGGTTAAAGCAGGTTTTTACATGTATTCAGACCCCTGAGAGTCTTCATGTCACTCCTGGCGCAGTGGTGCAGCGGTTAAGCGATGCGTCACTGCCCTGTGATGGCAGGTGCTGCCACCTAGCGGAGCTTATGCAATCCAGGTTGCTCTTCCCGAGCAACCTGGGATGACGTCACGAGGTCACGTGACTTAGGTGGGCCAACCTGGGTTGCTTGCGTGGGAATTTTTTATTGTATTTTTCACTAACGGCCAACTACGCCGACGACGACGCCGGCTTTTCTGCGACACAGAACCTTTAAAGCGTTAAAACACTACTGCATTCGATAGGCTGGAGCTGTTCGCATGTATAGTATCATGGCGCATCTGTATTCTTATCTTCTTTTCTTCATCTTCCTATTCTTCTAGGCTCATTTTTCCACGATGAATAACCTCTCCACCTACTCGGCCATGGTACGCTATTATCTCTTGAGACACGGAGTAGCCATGTAAGAAAGTTGAGTGCAGCAAAAGCAATTTCTAGGCTACTGGTGATGATGATGATGATGATGATGATGATGATGATGATGATTATGATGTTGTGGCATAGCCCTTTGTAGCGGGCGGGCACAGAATTTGTGTCCTAGGCGAAGAAAAAAGAAGAAAAAATTTAAAAAAGAACGAAGCACACGCAACTAGAAGTCACAAAATATGTGCACCGCGACTACGTCTGTGTCGGTTCAATTCGCGGAATAGAATATGTGCAGAATATGTGCCGTCATCTAGTGAGCGTGGTCAAAGTCATACTGTTTCGCTTCGGTGGCGGTATTTACGGTTTACGCTTTACGGTGTCGGTCAGCGTGGTCATATTGTTTCGTTTAACTCGCGGTCTTTACGGTTTACGCTTTACGGTGGCGGTCCGAAGAGTTCAGCCCCGTCTATTCTTTCGGCGGGGACCCAAAAGCAAACACTCCACACAGTTTATATTTGTGCAGTCGAGATAAACCGCCGGGGGACCTGCATCTCTACGACCAACCCCAATGGAAGGCCGCGCTGCTCGGTTCGGACCCGGAAGTTAAGCTCCGGGTCACGAGAGGAGCTGAAGAGGTCGCCGGAACGGCATCGTCGGTCGGCAGCCTGGCATCCGGCCTAGGAAGGGGCTCATCATGGAGATGGGAGGACTACCGCATTTCGTGACCGCTCCCTCTCTGATAATTGCTCTCTCTCTTCTCTCTCTGAAAACGCCAACGAATTCAAGTGCATTTCAACAGGTTTTCGGGAAGCACTTCATTACTTTTTTAGCACTTGCAACAGTTCAACCAACACATACAAGCACACTTCTGAAAGACCAGAGGATTCTGATTTTCCTTTTTTGCGTCGGAAAATTTCATAATTTTTTCTGTGTCCGACATTTCCCAACACGCACCAAAAGGTTCCAAACGCAGTGAAACATATATTTCATTCAAATCATTTCGGTTCAAATCACTTTTTTTAACCGAAATCATCACACTGTAAGCGCTGGAAAAAGTTGATGACACAATTTATGCCTCTTTTCGAAGGAGGATAGACTATCTTCTATACGGTACTCATATGAAGACATCGCTATAAATAATTTGTGCAGTCCATGTGACTACTGCAGTGCAGACGCTCAAGACTGGATGAAAATGTGACAAGCAAGAGTTCTTGCGGAAAGGTGGCGAATCCTCGAACCATGAATTCTCAATTTCTCGAGAATTCAAGAATTCTTGAGATAGATTCAAGTGTTTTAAACGTGGTTAGGCGCTTGGGGTGCAGCGAAGGAAGGGGGGGGGGGGGGGGGGGCATGTATTGGTTGGGGCTGTTTATTAGCGTATGCTTTACGCCGTAAAACCCAGTAGGAACTATAGTAACGCCTAACGCTCTAAACTTCAAAGGCGCATAAAAGGCAATGAATTGTTATATCACATGCGTACCAGGTAAATAGCTCAGTTTAAAAGATACAGGTAATCTTTCTAAGTGCACCTCCTTGTCGGACACATTCTCTTGAACGCCCCCACTCCTACAGTGTTGGGAAGACGCACGCGTGCTCGTTGCGTATATGCAATATATATAATATAAGAGATGTAGATGCACACTCGCTTATGTAACTATGCTACAATCAACGGGTAACATTCAGGACATAGAAAGACACCTTATTAAAAGGATGCAGGAGAGCACGAAGCTACAAATATTCCGAAGGTCACTAGCACTGACCAAACGATCTGAGAAACTGTTCGGAATGATACAGTAGGAAGAACAAACGCCGAGTCAGGGATGAGTAAGAAATTTGCGAAACTAAAATCACATTGTAATGAAGGGCGAGCAGAATCGCGTAGTTATGTTCGATTCGGAAACGCTAGCAGTTGTTCATGGCTCTTCGCCGTTCGGCTGGGTCCGTTCCACATGAGCAGGCCCAGCGCCAAACTGCGAGAAGCCTAAATTGATGAGGCTTCTATCTTGTCTTTTCGACTGTGGGTTCCCCTGGTGGCTGGTCGGAAGGCTTTTCGGCCAGCGTGATTAGACCGGCCTCCAGCATGGCCTCCTGCCCTTCGCTCACGCTCTTGTAGTACGCCTCGTAGATGGCCGTCATCGCGCGGATCTGGTCCTCCAGCACAACTGACGTACCAAGCATGGCCAGCAGAAAAATGTTGAACAGCATAGCAACTCCAACGAACGTAACCAGGTTGTCCATGACGTACGTCAGCGCAGCGTCAGCACAGCTGCGCGTATAGACGTACCTCCAGGCCTCCTGTTCTTCCATGAGTAGCACGCCGTGACCACAGAATCTCGGGACTGCCACAGGCTCCGTACTGTTGACGCTCAGGACCTGGCTACGGCAGCAAGAGTGTGGCACGGAGCACCTCTCGTTGCTCGGGTTGTCCATGGCGCAGCGGAAGTACTCGTTATTCTCCCAGTCGCGGAACGTCTCAGACGAGAAGCCGCAGCAGCCCATTGACGTCTGGAGTGTATCGATCAGGTGCTGGAAGTGCTCGCTGTGCCGGTAGCCCTGGATGAACTCGATGTAGGCGCCCTCCTTGAGGTGGTTGCGTACCGACTGTGGCGCCATCACGGTCGCTATGGATAGCAAGCTGCAGATCAAGATCAAAAAGGCAAGCAGCCTCTGGTAGACCTCGAGCACGGCAACGTTCTCGCATAGAGCGCCCACCGTGCCGCAGGCGGACACCGTTCCGAGGGCCACGCTGAGGGCGATGGTGAAGGCGTCCAGGTGAATCAGCAACGTGAAGGAGAGGGACTTGCTCATCAGGTTGTGCAGGAGGAGCTTCAGCTGCGAGGGCCGCAACGCGTAGGAGAGCGAGGCGCACCAGAACGCGATGAGCGCGAGAAGCATGATCGCCAGGTTCACGCCCACGATGAAACTGCGCACCCTGAAGCTGGCGTGCTCCTGGATGGTCGTCGAGATGACCTTGTCACGACTGCCTTCTGGCTGTTGGGTCGCCTCGCTGCCGCGAGTGGCAGTGGGCTCAATTTCTTGCGCAGAGCTTTGGGAACACCTGCTCACCGTCATCTCTTCTTCTTCTTCTTCTCCACATGAAAATGGCACATACCCACGCGGGGGGATTGGCCAAGGTACGGTGGTGAATGCCAGGGAAAAAAGCTAAGTATATGTGCGGGAAAAAAGCTAAGTAAAATAGTAGAATGTTTGAAATTAGAAAATATGTATGAATTGTTAAAAATCCTCAATTAATAATCAAATTAGATATATCAGGAATAAAATAAAATATGCTTTTTGGACATTCGGTGGAATTTTATATGGATTTAACAGGGTAAGCGACCAGTTGTAATGATGTAATCATGAAGGTAGCCGCAAATAGCGCTTACCGTGAATCCCGTGGCGCTCGCACCAAACGAGAGCAGAACGGGTAGAGACAAAGGGAGTCCTAACTTCGAAAGAGGGACCTCCAAATACTGTTTTCTCTGAAATGCGAACCGCCGGCAAGAGAGCAGATAATGGTCAATTGTTTCAACTTCTCCGCATGTGTTACAAAGGTTTGTCGTAGCGAACCCGCATCTACATAAGTACAAGTTGTGGCGGGGATTCTGCATCGCAAAAGCGTCATGGACACTTCACACCGCCTTGTCTTACATGATCGGACATTCCATGGGAACTTTAAATGTTGAAAGTCCACGGTATTCAGCAACGGATCACCCAAGCTGGCTGATATATGTTGGAACCGCTGGAAACGGGAGGTCTCCAACAAAATGAGGTGAGGTGCGGGATAGATTACAGGGGCAGTGAGAGCTGACCTTGCCAAGAAATCAGCCACCTCGTTGAAATAGATTCCCGAATGACCAGGTAATCGCAATGACCGTCATCCCAATACTTCCTCTTCGTCTCTTTCTTCTACTGACGCCTAGACAATTTTCCTAACCATATTGCCGTTTATACAGATGCCTCCCCGCAAAGTAAAAAGGCAGCTATTGGCATTTACTAAAGGGCTCTTGATTGGAGCTACTCATTTCGGGCCCCTGACTATACCCCTATTTTTGTAGCTGAGTTTCTGGCCATTGAGTTGGTCTTAATAAGGATTCCCTGCAGTATCACTCGGGTTATTATACTCTCAGACAACCTTTCTGTTCTCGAGGGATACTCCTATGAGCCGTTCCCTTTAATTTTTTATTCCTCCACATGTTACAGAATACCGCTGTTACAAAGGCATTATCGCCGGCAGTTCATTTTACGCCAATTAAACTGAACGGTAGTTGGCGGTGTTGTACGGTAGCTGTAACTGGGGTTCAGATCTCAACGGCAGCTCAGTTCGATTGCGGTCAGGGGCCGCATTTGAACGGATCAACTCAATAGATGGGCCAACACAGCGCTTATGTTGCGTCTTTGTTTTCGTGTGTCCCGTTTTCCCACGCTGTTTTTCGCAACGAATAATTACCAGCACGCCCAAATCGCAGCCTTAATTAAGATGGACCCGTCGCACAGGGTCGGGTTTCGGCATTTCCCACAACCAAGTATTCTGAAATCATGCGGAAGTCTATTGTCCTGGCTAGTATAAGTCCTAACCTACAGCTTTCACTAATCTAGTGAGTGCAAACACGCAAACCCTCGAAGCGGCACCGCAAAGATAACGGCTAAGCGATGAAGCCAGATGCGCCTTGACTGGATTTTCTTGGGTGTCTTGGCTCTGTGTGGTGTTCAACTGCAGCGTTCTCAAAGCTTAGAACTTGCACAGAAATTGCAGTACATGTTCATGCAATTCGCACAAATTGCCTTCGTATTTAGAGATACCGAATCGCAAACATACTTTTATTCCTAAACTGATGGCTGGATAACACGATCAAGAGGTTGAACTGAGTTTCCCGAAACGAGCCGAGTGAATGCAAACGACTTCCGTTCAGTCTAATGTCAGTTAAAAGCTGAACTGCCTTTCGGTCGGTCAGTCAGTGCGTCCGTTAAGCGATTGGTCGGTCAGTTAGCCAGTCAGTCAGTCAGTGCGTTGGGTCCGTCGTCTGTCCGCCCGTAAGTATAGGTCAGTCAGTCGATCAGTCAGTGCGTCAGCAAGTTTGCCCATTTTTTTATTTGTTTGCTTTTGCAAGTAATTATTGTTGACAGATCCCTTACTGTCTTTTGGCGCCTTTATTTTTTCTTCTCATTCTCTTGTACAAAACATAGTTTGAATTTGCCTGACTTGCTGCTGCTTGAACGCATAGTGACATGATCCATAAAAAAACTGAACCTCCACACACGTCCTAATGTCGCCTTCTTTCTTCTATGTATACCTTGCGCATAACAGCTGACGCTAAGAGTGATGTCGCACGGGGTGAGCAGCCAGCCTTTCAACATTTTCCACAAGGTATTTGCCCCAACAAAACACTACCGAAACGCTGCAGATGGCGAAAGCGCTCGAAACCGACAAAAACGTGTGTGGAGCAGGGCTTCTTAAAAAATTTGCAAAGTAGAATAGTCCTTGCTACCAAGAGTATTGCCTCCTGCAAGCCCGTGTGCCCACCATTTAATTGGAATCCTTCTGGGGCGTAGATAACGACAAAGTCGCAACTCTGTCGCAACGGCAAAGGGTGGCTTATAAGTTCACGCCCATTTAGACGGGAGTCGTTTCACTGAAAGCACTGTTTGCGTAAATCCCTGCGTAAAGAAGCTTTGCCACCGACTTTGGCCAAATCGTTAGTCACTGCAGCGTTGACTAGGAGGCTCCACGCTTTGAAAGCAGCTTTCGCCAAGCCGTCGTCTTGAGAGTCCGATTTTGGAGATTAATACGGGCGAATGGAGCTGAAACGAAGGTGTTATAGTTGCGTAGTTATTGGGGATCACTGCCGACACGCAAGCTGTGTTTGAAAGCCTTGCGCTTGAAGCAAAGTTGGAGGTGATGTTGAAATAGCCTGCCCAGCGCCGTAGCTCTATGCTCGTGCCACACTCGCAGAAAATTGGCAATAAATTTATCAGTCACCAGGCGGGGAAAACTTCGGACAAATGTTCACAAACTTCGAGCATCTCGTCATTAATCTTCCCCACGTTGCAGAAATGTAGACACTATGTGGCTGCTTTAAGGAAACTATGATTGATCAAATATTTAGAGGAATCCCCCACGGTGGAGTGTATTTGTTATAAGGTAGCAATTACTCACTGTCATCCACCCAAGCGCAGCCAACGGCTACGAAGGAAAGCTATACAGCTTCGACAGAAACTTCGCAGTTAAAGAAAAATTCGCCCTGGTAATTACTCCCTTATTGCAAATACACTACACTTTGGGGGGATTCTCCTGAATATTTAACGAACACTGTTCGCACGTCGAGCTATTGATCGATTCTCTCTCGCCCTACCATAAGCTTGCCGTCTCAGTTAGCTCATTTGGTAGAGCGACTGCTCCGGTGAAGCGGTGGTTCCGGATTCAAGCCCCGGACCAGGACAAATTTTTCTTCAACTACGAATTATCTGTAGAAGCTGTATAGCTTTCCTTTGTATTTATTTATTTATTTATTTAGTAAGGAACCCACAGCGCCGTGGCATTACAGTGGGGGGGGGGGGGGGGGCAATGTACAACAAAGAAGCACACATGACACCTCCGCTCGCAGGCAGAGTTACAAGCATAAAACTTTCACCATGTACATCTCACTTCAAAAGAACACATCACAATCGCATCACATCATTAAAGAACGAAAGAACGCATCATTTGATGTCACACTCACAACATCGCTTGGTAGTCTGTTCCATTCTCTAATGGTTTTCGGAAAAAAAAGACATTTTAAACAATTCAGTTTTTGCCGCGAATTCGCGGACTTTAAAAACATGGTCAACACGGTTGGATCTATAAAAAGGCTCCTGCACATACCTTTCGCGTTCAACCCGAACAGTTGAATAATAAACAGCATGAAACAGCTTCAGACGCAACTTCTTTCGGCGCGTGTCAAGCAATTCCCAGTTGAGTGCATCCTTCGTACGCGATGCACTGTAACGAGCCCCGCGTGTGCCAGACACGAAACGAGAGGCAATGTTCTGCACCCTCTAGAACTTATCTTTATCTCTAGCAGTAGGCGGGTCCCAGACAGTGCACGCGTAGTCCAGAACCGACCTGACATAAGTCTTGAATAAAATGTCACGACATGACAGTGGAAAAGTGCTTGCATTTCGGCGAAGAAATCCCAAGTTTCTGCATGCTTTAGCAGAAATATAATCGACGTGACGGCGCCAGCTCAAATCAGGAGTAAAATAAACGCCTAGATATTTAAATTCGAATACCTGTTCTAACATTGTGTTCCTAATAACATATGAATACACATCAGGGTTTTTCTTTCTTGTAAACTTCATATGGACAGTCTTGGACAAATTCAAATTCATATTCCATTTAACGCACCACTCTGAGATTCTGTTCAAATCTTCTTGGAACATTTCCGCATCTCGATCACTAGTGACAACACTATAAAGAACGCAGTCATCCGCAAATAGCCGCATTTGAGATGGCTGCGCATATATGGCTGCGCTTGGGTGGATGCTATTGAGTAATTTGCTCGTAAACTATGAAAGATACTGCATTAACACCTCTTTTTGGGCTAGTTGGTGCATACTTGAATTAGAGAAAAACTAACACGAAACCATGCACACCAGAAAAGAAGAGGAGAAGCGCTTGTGTCTCGTCTTCGCTCTTCTCTTGTGGTGGTTTGGTGCTAGTCTTTCTCTAATTCATGTAAACTGTGATTACATTATAATTCATATCAGCGTGTAGCGTTAATTTCTCATGATAATAACAACAAAACTGTGCTAAATTACTAAGGTGCGCTCAATAAATGAAGAGAACAGTGCAATCACCTGCCACAGTGCAGCAGTACAACCCTAACAATTCGAGGCTCTTTTGCTGTTAGGTAGTTAGCTTTCGAACCGAGTTATATCGACCAGCAAGCATCCTGCAGATGTATGTAGCACTGGTGCACGGTCCTTGCGTTGATATCTGAGTTTGAAAAGGCTGTTACTGCGCTGAGGTAAAGAATTGGTATACAAGTCTGTGTACACTGGTTCTTATAGAGTGAAGTTTTAATCGTACACTACTGTGCCACTAAGCAAACAAGGGAAGGGGTATGAGGGGCTCGTTATAAATATGACAGAAGCCAACAGCCACAGAAACCAAGGGGCACAGGGGATTTTTTTTTTTAATTTATTTATTTATTTTGTGGTGTTGATCAATTTAGAACATTACTGAATATGTTGCCGCTTAAAGATAATTGATTAGAAAAGCAGAAGAAAAAACAACCACCTGCCGCCGGTGGGATCCGAACCCACGACCTCCGAATTACGCGTCCGGTGCTCTACCTCTGAGCTACGGCGACGGCTGTCAATTCTTCTGCTTTCGGTGGTATTTATGTTTTACAAGTCACCTAACCTTGAGAGTGTTCATCAGCGCCACCCACGTTCATAAGCGGCGGACGTGGAACGTCCTGAGTTACCGCAGGTGTGACGTAGAACGTCATCGAACGGAGAGGGTGGAAGCTGCGTGAGAACCCTCTTACGCTTCCTATGGCGTCAAGGCTGCCAGAATCGAGGCCCTCGCTAAGCAATTAAGCAAACAAGGGAAGGGGAATGAGGGGCTCGTTATAAATATGACAGAAAGCGTAAGAGGGTTCTCACGTAGCTTCCACCCTCTCCGTTCGATGACGTTCTACGTCACACCTGCGGTAACTCAGGACGTTCCACGTCCGCCGCTTATGAACGTGGGTGGCGCTGATGAACACTCTCAAGGTTAGGTGACTTGTAAAACATAAATACCACCGAAAGCAGAAGAATTTACAGCCGTCGCCGTAGCTCAGAGGTAGAGCACCGGACGCGTAATTCGGAGGTCGTGGGTTCGGATCCCACCGGCGGCAGGTGGTTGTTTTTTCTTCTGCTTTTCTAATCAATTATCTTTAAGCGACAACATATTCAGTAATGTTCTAAATTGATCAACACCACTACTGTGCCACGTGAACGAACTTAGTCATCCATTTTTAATTTCGTTCGCAGTTTCATTAGTACGACCAAATCTCATTTGCTCAAAGAATTAATTTATGTGCCATTGCGCACTTCGCTACCATTGAAAAGCATGCTATTTCACTATAACTAAATTCTACATAAGCACATAATTTATTAATGATTTAAGTCGAGGGAAGCGTGTCTGCTCAAAATTTTCGTCAAGCACCATTTTTTACTAGTGCGTTAGATTGTCGCTCTTTTCAGTCAATACCAGTTGCCCCGTAGGAGATCCTTTCTACTCCAGTTCTTTCTTGCGAAAACAATGGCCTTCTCTCCTTTATAGCTTTTATAGCGTCACAACATTTTTTAATCATTTTGTGGCTTTGGACGTAGTTTAATACTTTGATAAACCATTTTCATGGAAACATTCTTCCGCCTAAATAGTATGTTCGTGTCTTAAGAACGAGAATTTGTTGCTTTTCCAGCGCAAAATACTAGTGGTTAACCTTTTTTCAGGAATGTGCAAAATTTCGTACAAGGTATAATAATTGATGAAAATAGCAACATATCTAAATGCCACAACTTTTCAAACACCCAAAGGACCGTGATTGTACCGCTGGTGCTTTGCACGGCTTTGCGTGAAATGACCGCGCATCGCTAGGCAGACGACGGACAGCTTGAGACGTGTCTGCGAACCAAGACTGGGACCACAGACCGGGACATTCCCGAAAAGAAATTCGGGGTCTTTGTCAGCTTATTCAGCCTCTCACATTCCTATGATTCCGCACTTTTTTTTCTTGTTCATTCATTCTTTCTGTCTTTCTTCCATTATTTGTCCTTTTTCTCTCCCTTGCCCACTCTTTAAGGGGTGAGGGGGAAGGGAGAAGACAGAAGAGGAGCAGGGGCTGTAAAGCAGACTGCTTCTTTAGGAACCACAGAATCGGTTGAGCGGGCTCTATAAGTACTTAGATGCCACTCTACCAACAAGAGTTGGTTCTTAGGCCTATAGCTGGTTTGTTCGTATACGGAGTTTGTTGCGAAGTGGTTATGCTCTAGACGCACGTGTGTGTGCACGTGTGAAATTACTTTTTCTTTTGCTTCCTCGTATCACTTCAAACAACGAAAAGGACAAAAAGCCGCGCCACTCCGACTAATTACGGGGAAGTATCTTACTACAAAACCGCGCCTATTTCGAGGGCTGCGCGGTTATCCCACCGTCTCCATTAAGTTTTTTCCTTCCGCCCTTTCCCCCCATTTCCCCTCCCTCACTCTTCTTATCCGCTCAGCACAGCGCCTTCCGACGGTGAAGACCCGAACTTATTTAACGACAGCTGTAACTCACCGTGACACGCTTCCTGCGGTAAAAGTGCGGTACGGAAGACAACGTTGGAACGCTAAGCCAAGCGAAAAGTTTGGGGAAAGTGTTCCTGGATCCGATCCGGTCACGCTGTGAGTAATGAAGTGTCGCCACTTCTTTCCGCGGGAACTCCTCTACTTGTCAGCTTTTATTTACAGATCCGCACCGTTTCTGTGTGCGCATGCGTGACAGCATCGAGGAAATAGGTATGTTAAGCCTGGGACGGCGCCAACGAACAACAGCCAGGCAAGAAGACGAATAATGGCACGAGGAATAGGCCCCAATAGCATAAAGGAAAAAAATGACTATTTTTCTAAGTGCCACTTTCCGGATCGCCTTTTTCGTGTCCTTGTACCCCAACTCTCTTCCCTTACCACCTGTGTTGTTCCCTTCTAAGCCTAACTTTCTTCTTTCCCTCTTCTCCACTCTATCATTCCTCTTTCGTTTTCCCTCTTGTGTCCTGCGTCTTTTTTCACCTCACCTTTCTCCTTCTTTCCACTTTGCCTATAATTTTATCACTTTCACAACAGATGACTTGCACTTGACGCAACGCTCGCCATTATTGGGCTCTGCTTCTAAACAGAGCAGGTGGCAATAAGCTGACTACACAAACACTCCGACTTTCGTGGGGCGCCTGGTCGTCGGGCGAAAAAGTAGTCTTTGTCAAAAGCAACCAGGCTTCATGATTTGCTTCTATCTTGTACAGTGGAGCCATTGTGGCTTTCCTAAAGATCAAAAGGTGCTGGAAGGTAAGAAGACCCCCAGTCCTTACCTTTAACGACCATTTCAGCTTAACACTGCACGACCTATAAGTAAACCATGCAGCCTGGTTACTTTTGACAAAGATTGTAAGAACAGACTAGCCGTCTCATAGGGCACGAAGCACCTGGCCACAAGGTAAAAAAGGTTCACGGTACGCGCGCTGAGCCTCAGATAAAGTGTTGTGTATGGTTATGCGAAACATAAACTCAACAGAAAGAAAAATGCGGAGAACAGAATACTACGTGAAAAATAAAATCCTACGAGGCATTTAGGAACTTCATCTGCGCGTCTTGTAGAAGTACAGAATACTCTTATGCCTTGTCTAACACCTGTCTTGTTGGAAGTTTTCAGTGCTGCTTATAACTCGAACTTTTTACTTCCCACGTTCTATACCAGTTACACGATGGTAATCCCGAAAAGCACAGATCCAAATCGGTTGAATGCCACCCAGGCAAGTTCGTACGGCTTGGTTAAAGCAGTATATCGGTTACATGTATATCGTGTGGTCTTTCACATAGTGATCCTGATTATGGAACAGGAAACAGTTTGCGCTATTGCTCCGAAGTATGAACCAACAAGCCCGAATTTCAACGTTGTTAATGAAAAACATCTCCACCACCAACTCTGCCAGGGTACGCTATGATATCCTGAGACACGGAAAAAAGTTTAAGGAAGTTTAGTGCCGCGAATAGCTTTTTCTAGGCTACTTGCAGATTATGTTCCGCCATCTAGTGAGCATAGTCAAAGTCATACTGTTTCGCTTCGGTGGCGGTCTTTACGGTTTACGCTTTACGGTGTCGGTCAGCGTGGTCATACTGTTTCGCTTCACTGGCGGTCTTTACTGTTTACGCTTTGCGGTGGCGGTCCGAAGAGTTCAGCCCCGTCTATTCTTTCAGCGGGGACCCAAAAGCAAACACTCCACTCAGTTTATATTTGTGCAGTCGAGATTAACCGCCGGAGGGCCTCCCAATGGAAGGCCGCGCTGCTCAGTTCGGACCCGGAAGTGAAACTCCGGGTCTCGAGAGGGGCTGAAGAGGTCGCCGGGACGGCATCGTTGGTCGGCCGCCTGGCATCCAGCCTAGGAAGAAGCTCATCATGGAGATGGGAGGACTACCACATTTCGTGACGCCTCCCTCTCTGATAATAATTGCTCTCTCTCTCCTCTCTGTGTACACGCCAGCGAATTCAAGTGCATTTCAACAGGTTTTCGGGAAGCACTTCATTACTTTTTAGCACTTGCAACAGTTCAACCAACACATATAAGCACACTTCTGAAAGACCAGAGGATTCTGATTTTCCTTTTTGCGTCGGAAAATTTCATAATTTTCTCCGAGTCCGACATTTCCCAACACGCACCAAAAGGTTCCACACGCAGTGAAACATATATTTCGTTCAAATCATTTCGGTTCAAATTATTTTTTTAACCGAAATCATCACACTGTAAGAGCTGGAAAAAGTTGGCGACACAATTTACGCCTCTTTTCGAAGGAGGATATGCTATCTTCTATACGGTACTCATATGAAGACATCGGTATAAATAATTTGTGCGGTCCATGTGACTACTGCAGTGCAGACGCTCAAGACTGGATGAAAATGTGACAAGCAAGAGTTCTTGCGGAAAGGTGGCGAATCCTCGAACCATGAATTCTCAATTTCTCGAGAATTCAAGAATTCTTGAGATAGATTCAAGTGTTTTAAACGTGGTTAGGCGCTTGGGGTGCAGCGAAGGAAGGGGGGGGGGGGGGGGGCATGTATTGGTTGGGGCTGTTTATTAGCGTATGCTTTACGCCGTAAAACCCAGTAGGAACTATAGTAACGCCTAAAGCTCTAAACTTCAAAGGCGCATAAAAGGCAATGAATTGTTATATCACATGCGTACCAGGTAAATAGCTCAGTTTAAAAGATACGGGTAATCTTTCTAAGTGCACCTCCTTGTCGGACACATTCTCTTGAACGCCCCCACTCCTACAGTGTTGGGAAGACGCACGCGTGCTCGTTGAGTATATGCAATATATATAATATAAGAGATGTAGATGCACACTCGCTTATGTAACTATGCTACAATCAACGGGTAACATTCAGGACATAGAAAGACACCTTATTGAAAGGATGCAGGAGAGCACGAAGCTACAAATATTCTGAAGGTCACTAGCGCTGACCAAACGATCTGAGAAACTGTTCGGAATGATACAGTAGGAAGAACAAACGCCGAGTCAGGGATGAGTAAGAAATTTGCGAAACTAAAATCACATTGTAATGAAGGGCGAGCAGAATCGCGTAGTTATGTTCGATTCGGAAACGCTAGCAGTTGTTCATGGCTCTTCACCGTTCGGCTGGGTCCGTTCCACATGAGCAGGCCCAGCGCCAAACTGCGAGAAGCCTAAATTGATGAGGCTTCTATCTTGTCTTTTCGACTGTGGGTTCCCCTGGTGGCTGGTCGGAAGGCTTTTCGGCCAGCGTGATTAGACCGGCCTCCAGCATGGCCTCCTGCCCTTCGCTCACGCTCTTGTAGTACGCCTCGTAGATGGCCGTCATCGCGCGGATCTGGTCCTCCAGCACAACTGACGTACCAAGCATAGCCAGCAGAAAAATGTTGAACAGCATAGCGACTCCAACGAACGTAACCAGATTGTCCATGACGTACGTCAGCGCAGCGTCGGCACAGCTGCGCGTATAGACGTACCTCCAGGCCTCCTGTTCTTCCATGAGTAGCACGCCGTGACCACAGAATCTCGGGACTGCCACAGGCTCCGTGCTGTTGACGCTCAGGACTTGGCTACGGCAGCAAGAGTGTGGCACGGAGCACCTCTCGTTGCTCGGGTTGTCCATGGCGCAGCGGAAGTACTCGTTATTCTCCCAGTCTCGGAACGTCTCGGACGAGAAGCCGCAGCATTCCATTGACGTCTGGAGTGTATCGATCAGGTGCTGGAAGTGCTCGCTGTGCCGGTAGCCCTGGATGAACTCGACGTAGGCGCCCTCCTTGAGGTGGTTGCGTACCGACTGTGGCGCCATCACGGTCGCTATCGAGAGCAAGCTGCAGATCAGGATCAGAACGGCAAGCAGCCTCTGGTAGACCTCGAGCACAGCAACGTTCTCACGTAGAGCGCCCACCGTGCCGCAGGCGGACACCGTTCCGAGGGCCACGCTGAGGGCGATGGTGAAGGCATCCAGGTGAATCAGCAGCGTGAAGGAGAGGGACTTGCTCATCAGGTTGTGCAGGAGGAGCTTCAGCTGCGAGGGCCGCAACGCGTAGGAGAGCGAGGCGCACCAGAACGCGATGAGCGCGAGAAGCATGATCGCCAGGTTCACGCCCACGATGAAACTGCGCACCCTGAAGCTGGCGTGCTCCTGGATGGTCGTCGAGATGACCTTGTCACGATTGCCTTCTGGCTGTTGGGTCGCCACGCTGCCGCGAGTGGCAGTGGGCTCAATTTCTGGCGCAGAGCTTTGGGAACACCTGCTCACCGTCATCTCTTCTTCTTCTTCTTCTCCACATGAAAATGGCACATACCCACGCGGGGGGATTGGCCAAGGTACGGTGGTGAATTCCAGGGAAAAAAGCTAAGTATATGTGCGGGAAAGAAGCTAAGTAAAATAGTAGAATGTTTGAAATTAGAAAATATGTATGAATTGTTAAAAATCTTTAATTAATAATCAAATTAGATATTTCAGGAATAAAATAAAATATGCTTTTTGGACATTCAGTGGAATTTTATATGGATTTAACAGGGTAGGCGACCAGTTGCAATGATGTAATCATGAAGGTAGCCGCAAATAGCGCTTACCGAGAATCCCGTGGCGCTCGCACCAAACGAGAGCAGAACGGGTAGAGACAAAGGGAGTCCTAACTTCGAAAGAGGGACCTCCAAATACTGTTTTCTCTGAAATGCGAACCGCCGGCAAGAGAGGAGAAAATGGTCAATTGTTTCAACTTCTCCGCATGTGTTACAAAGGTTTGTCGTAGCGAACCCGCATCTGCATAAGTACAAGTTGAGGTGGGGGATTCTGCATCGCAAAAGCGTCATGGACACTTCACACCGCCTTGTCTTACATGATCGGACATTCCATGGGAACTTCAAATGTTGAAAGTCCACGGTATTCAGCAACGGATCATCCAAGCTGGCTGATATATGTTGGAACCGCTGGAAACGGGAGGTCTCCAACAAAAGGAGGTGAGGTGCGGGATAGATTACAGGGGCAGTGAGAGCTGACCTTGCCAAGAAATCAGCCACCTCGTTGAAATAGATTCCCGAATGACCAGGTAATCGCAATGACCGTCATCTCCTCTTCGTCTCTTTCTTCTACTGACACCTAGACAATTTTCCTAACCATATTGCCGTTTATACAGATGCCTCCCCGCAAAATAAGAAGGCAGCTATTGGCATTTACTCAAAAGCTCTTGATTGGAGCTACTCATTTCGGGCCCCTGACTATACCCCTATTTTTGTAGCTGAGTTTCTGGCCATTGAGTTGGTCTTAATAAGGATTCCCTGCAGTATCACTCGGGTTATTATACTCTCAGACAACCTTTCTGTTTTGACAGCGCTCGAAAACTCGAGAGATACTCCTATGAGCCATTCCCTTTAATTTTTTATTCCTCCACATGTGACAGAATTACGCTTTCACTGGGTCCCTGGGCACTGTGGCATTGTTTCTGATGAGAGAGCTGATTTTTTAGCAAAGTCTGCCCTTGATGGACCTATTGTCCATTTCGTCCCAAATACTGTTTACTTCACTCTAGCACGCTTTCAGCGATTCCATCGTCTCCACACCTTGAGCCATGAGCCTTTCCTTGCTGCAGCGAATTTTCAACACCTGGCATTTCCTTGGTGTGTGCGGATGTGCAGTTCGAGGCAATGTGAGGTGTCCATGACCCTTTTGCGCTGCAGGATACCACAGCTAAATCTTTATTTATGCCGATCGGGGTTTTCGATATGCAACCTCTGTGAGTCTTGTGGCGAAATTGAGTCTATAGAACATTTTTTCCTCTCCTGCCGGCGGCTCGCTGCTCTCCGTAGAATTTACTTGGAGATCCCCCTCGCTCGGCTTGGGCTTCCTCTATCTATTCCGATTCTCCTATCCTTCGGGGCAAGCGCCAAGGGATATGCCCTGAAACCACTGTGCAATTATATTCACGATTATATAATTTCATCTGGTAGATTCCTCAGCTAGAATGTGAATTCACAACTTTTCCTTCTCCGTATTTTTTTGTTTTGTACAAATTCTAGCTCTGCGTCCCAAAATTTTAAATATACTCCATTCCCTGTACATGAATGCGTTTGTATCCGCTATGCACCCTGGCCAATCCCCCGCCGTGGGTATGTGCCATTAAGCCTGAGGACATCATCATCATCATCATTACTGGGTAAACAAGGGTTGGGGCTGGCTGGCTCACGCATAACTACAAGCGCACCCACTAGATCGCTGCGACGTTTACTCCATCTGCAGTCAGTATAAAAAGCGGGCCTCCTAGCTCGTAAATTAAGTATATAGGCTGATAAACACCTCACAAGCTGGTTTAAAAGTTACGTCTTTGTTTTCCTCCCTGTCCTCGCTATGCCAGCTGAGACTAAACCGGCTTTCCCTCTCATCGACAGCGCACTCCACTCAGCCGGTGCCATAGCAACCGTTGGCTCTCACTCCCTCGAGCGAAAACGCAAGAAAATGATCAGACACAGGCTTCTGAAGGCGATGCAACTGACCATACTCTCGGATCATGGTGTCTCGGACTCTCACAGAGCACTATGATCTCGAAAGCCAATCATCGGTGTAAAGTAGCACACATGCCGTAAAGCACGAAAATAGACGATATGCGAAATGCGCAGCGCCATCTTTCGGCACTCCGAGAACTAACTCCTCCATGTTGGTTCGGTACAGAAAACGAAACCGCGGCCCTGCGTTGGATTAAAACGGCTGCGCTTCGTTTGAAAAGTGGAATGACGATGCGCTCTTACGCTATACTGTTCACTATGTAAAGAAACTACGATGCGTGCCAGAACTAAGTGCGTTCCAGCTTTTCGCTTTTCTGTTTTTTCTTTACTCTTTCCCAACGTTTTAGTAACAGCAAATGTCATGTGAGGTATCGTGTGTCAGCACGCCATTCAGTGCACAGCTTGCGCTTTCTGCGCTGATTTTTCACAAAGCTTTCTAGGTGATCTGCGTTTACATTAAAATACGGACCACAGCCTTTGTTGCCTCTGATCAAAATTAGAAGACGATTTAGTGCATTTGTTAACTCTCCGGTCGGGCGTGAATATATGTAGACGCATACTTGAGCAACGTTATAGAGAAGGTAATTTTTTTTGAGCGAGCCTACGCCTGTGTTCCTCAAGCGTGTATTCCAGTCGCGAAGAAGCACGTTCATTAATGTGCAGGTAAATCGCGGCCATGGGCACTCAGTTCGGTCCATCAAAAAACCTCGATTACTCATGCCGTGGCGTACTATGCTCACTCGAAGAACCATACGCACATTACTGCTTAGTTTGTTACGTGTTCAGTTAAGTTTTTTCCGTGTTCGATTACTTTGGAAGGGCTAGCAATCTCTCTGGACCATGGGGTTGTTGCAAGATTCCACGCATTGTTTTCATATAATGTCGTACGTGATCGCGCCCGCATATGTTATTCGCGTCTTTGTGAAGCAATACATCCTACGTATAAAAACTGAGGTGCAAATGCTTTATTTTTTGAGGATTCCTATACATTCGACATCTCCGGCGGCGAAAGTCTGAAAAAAAAATATAGCTACTTTATTGTGAAGGCGGGACGCATTTCCAAGCTAGAAAGTACGTGCAACATTGTTCTGAAAACGTTTCAGGCCATCAGATTTTATTATCGTTGTGGCAAGCTGCAACAGCTTGCTTCGCAACAAAGAAATTTGTGTAGGTTTGGGAGGAAGCGAATTAAGTGTCGGAGGCAACCGAACATGCGAATTTCACCCCCGCATACACAGCTTGACCAGCGTATCGAGCCCGTGCAGGCACCACAGCTGTACGCTCTTTCTCTAATCAAGCCGCCGCGGTAGCCCAGTGCTTATCTGAAAAAAAAAAAAAACTGCGTCTTTGCTTACAATATTTTGAATTATATGTGTCCACTTTCCTCTTGTTAATATCGACTGACAACATCGCAATATTCGCTTCAACTGCGTCATAAGCAAGACGCGGTTTCAACAAATTGCGGCGAAAACCAGCCGGCGCCGGGCTCTGAAACGGTGACGTTGAAAACCGCGGATGTGCATTGTAAGTACATTGCACTAAAGGAATCACATTGCGCAGCTGGTCGAGGGTCCTGTGTGAATATACTGCAATGCATGAAGCTCCTGGCGTCGGCGCGAACGAAAGTTCACACTGTCACAGAAGTTTGTCAAGACATCTCTGCACTCAGCGCAAAATAACCACTCGCTACCCCACCAGATGAAATCGCGTCCACCTGGGAATAAAATAGCCATGATAATGCGTGATGCTTGAACCGGTGCTTTAATGCGCGAATTAAAATGACAGTGGCGCAGAGTTCGACTTGCCAACACACTTCCCAGTGCCGGTTCTGGCTATCATCAGCGCCAGACTTCATGCGAAGCTCAGGACGCGGTAGGAGGAAGTTGGCGCTTACTGAAAGCACCTACATTTGGTAAAAGATCAGCAGTGAAAACAACGCAGCAGCTGAAGCTTGCCTGTTGAAACTTCACACGCAAGATTCATGACAGCTATATCGATATCAAGAATGTACGCATAGCAAACGATGCGATGCACCAGCTCGACGAGCTCGCCCGAACGAAGATGGAAACCGAAAGTTGTAGGCGCGGTGTTGCCAGACCACCAAGCAATTTCGCATATCGTCTATTGGTTACTGTTCACTAGCCCCCGCTCTTGCATTGTTATCAATAAATTTATTTGCCAACGGAGGAGAGGGGAGCGAAGTTCATAATTAAGATTAGGAAAAGTAGGGAATGGATCCGGAAGAAAATGCAAGGAGGTTAACCAGTCAATGCTCGGTTGGTTGGTGTTTCCGTGAAGTAGATGTGGACAGGTGAGCGCACCATGGTGCTGGCCGTGGATCTCGAGAGCCAGATCGCCCTGGTTTTCAGGGCTAGGTCAGAGGCTGTCTCCGTAGTGCTGCTGGGCAAGGAGGCCTTCCTACAGAGGAAAACGTCGTCACTTTCTTTTCTTCAATAAAAGTTATTCTCTCTCTCTCTCATCAAAATCGCTGTTTGTGCATCTCCATGCTCCGATGTCGCAGGTCATCACAGGACGTGTGCGGGTGTTCCGTTGTATGTTTATTTCAGTAAAAGACATTCCTTCGAAATGTGCATTTCTTGCCATTCCTGAGAACCAAATAATGTAACATTGCCGATAATAAACCGCATCTTGAAGGCAGACCAGAAACAAGGACGATATGAGCGCATCGCGATATTGAAAACATGACGATTATGATGGAGTATAGCTCGCGTTCAAATTCCAGAAATCTCAAAAAGTGTGTAATTTCTTGCAGCGTAGACCTGCCTAGTACGTGGTCATAAAGTGTGGTGGTGTAACACTTTTATTAAAACAGCCTTTATGTCATAAAGTGTAGTGAAATTCTTCTGTCTGACTAAGGTCGGAATGTCGGACTTGAAAACCGCTCGCGCCGACCAACAGCACCGACCGGCTCTGTGGCGGTGCCCGAGGCGCCCGAAGCAAAAATTCAAAAGCAGTTTACTACCAAACATTGCATTTCAGCAAAATATCGTGCATTTTAAGAATTGAAAACGAGTAGCAGCGCGACAGAGTATATTTCCGGCTGGCAAGCCAGTCCAGAAGTAACTGAAACCGAAACTGGATGAAGTTTCACGGTTTTACAGTTCCCGTGCTAGAAAACACAAATAAAGTTTTGTAATATGCTCCCGATCAGGGGCTTTATCTGAACCACAGTTAGGGTTCCTACCACGATGGTTGTAGTGGCTAGTGGCGGTAGTGGTAGGAGCTTTGCCGCTGTGCCCGTAGTGGTACCAGCGGATTTGTCTACTTGCTCGACTTAAGTCGTTCCCGAGCAGCGTGTGCCTTCAGCTGATGGTACCAAGAGCCCCAGAGTTTTGAAAGAACTGCTGGAAGAAGCAAAGCCGGCGATTCGTGTTCAGCTGGTTGTGCTGTGCGATGAGCAATGGAACCTGAATCAAAAACGATTTCCGAGCAAACACGCGACGATGTGCTCAGCGATGATCCGTTACTGCTGCTGTCGTATGTGCATAAGCTCGTTCGTGTTGAAACAACTGACGGGAAAGTGCTGGCGGGCTTCGTGAAGACCATCGACCCCGTGTCCAAAAGGTTAGCGTGAACGCATGGAAAATTACAGTTGCGTTTATGGCCCATCGTTTTTAGGGCTGTTCGTAGTAGATCGTACCTTGTCACGTCAGTACAGCGTACTCGCGCTGCGTGCGAATGGAAACGATGTTTCTGGTTGTAAGGAGATCGGCGAGCTTGTAGCCCGTTTTCCAGCAATGTACGACATTAAACGAGTTCCCGAGACGGCGCATCGTCGTTGTACGGACGCTCGATGGAAGCGAACGTAGCTTTTAACGCGAAATCGGCGTTTTTACACACGTTTGATATATTATAGTCGCGACTAATGCTTTTCATCTCATCATCTCTTCGCAACCCGGAAGTTGAACTTTCCGCTAAATGAATTGTGGGGTGTGACGTCCTGAAGCGACAGAAGCTATGAGGGACGCCGTAGTAGAGCGCTCCAGATTAATTTGGGCCACCTGGGTTTCTTCAGCTAGGGCTGACACTGCACAGCTCACGAGCGCCTTTTGCGTTTTGCCTCCATCGAAACGCGGTCTCCGTAGCTGGAATGAACCCAGTTCCTCCAGAGCAGTATCCGAGGGCCCTAAAAACATCGCGGCGGATCTTTCCGATATATAGTGGAGCAGCTAAACGCTGGCCAGCTCATACTGAGGGAATTTCATTTCTGTGAACCGCATTTTCTTTTCCTGCAGCGTTGTCATGGTCCTCCTCGACGATGGAAAGCCGAACACTCTGCACGTCGTCATGGGGCACGCTGTCAAGTCGCTGACTGTCGTCACGGACGCAGCTCCTGCCGAAAAAGAGCAGATCAAGCAGCTGTTTATGCCAGAAGACGGGAAGCTGAGCAGCGAAGAGCTGCGACAGAAAAAGGAGAAGCTGAGATCGTGGCTGTGCATCAATCGTATTCCCGTCACAGAGCCCGCTGATGAGCCCGGTGTACTTGTCATCGCAGGCTCGGTTCGCCTGGTGCCTCCTTATGGACCAGAGGATTTTCAGTGCACAAATTCTCTAGTTTTGGGGAAGATGAGTGGAATAATTTCGTCTATGCCTCTTGACATTGAATCGTGGACAAGCCCCTACGAGCCGATGAAGTAGGCGGGTGCTGTGTAGTGGATTGCCCTGATGTGCTAGAGCGAGTTGTTCTTTTCAAGGGCACTGACCGTGGTGCTCTGTGATGCTGGATGGTGTTGCAAACACAGGAGGCAAGCTTATGTCACTTGTAGCAACACTTATCCATTGTGGCCTCATTTCCTCCTATCTTTGCATGGTTTTTCAGCCAAGGTAATCTGTGTACGGACAGCAAAGCTCTCAAACAGCAGCAAGACCAACAGTAGTCCTGTTCTAGACTTTTGTCCCGCCCAACCTGTAGCTGTCATTCCCATCGGCTTTTATCAGTGATGAGTTTTCTCTTTTTCAGTAATTTGAGGAGTACATTTAATGAAAAAGAACTTTTATACAGCTTCAGGGAGTTTTAAGAACAAAAATTGACCACATTTTCCAAATTAACAGAGTTTTCAAACACCTGCAAGAAATACGGAGCCGAAAATAGGAATTTTGGTGTGTACTCATGGGAATTCTCACTTCTGGCATAGAACATCACTGCCAATCATAACAAGCAAATCAACCAAAGAAAGATGGTGTCATCTAAGAGCAGCGTTATCAAAGAATGCAAGGTCAAACTCTAGCATAGCAGTTCCCTTTTTACTCTTAATTTCATTTGGAGCCACAGTGTGTGAAAATAGAACTTTTCAAAAGAACTGACTGATCTTACTTGGGGAATGTTCAGTGTACATCTTCAATTCTTGTTACCATAGGGTTGTACAACTACTCGTGTTGCAAAGCCTTGATATTTCTCTGACAGGTGCTTAGTAGAGATTGTGAGCAAGCCTAGTTGTAAATGTAGTCAAAGCAGCTGCAAAAGCTGCATCGTTGACATGCATACCATCAGCTGCAAACTTATTTTTTGTAAACATGCGGAACAAAAATGTATTCTGTGCTGCAGCTGTTCTAAAATAACAGGTTTGAGTGCACATCTGAGACAACAAAACTTTTATTATAAAAACACGTGTCCATAATTACGCTGCAATGTTTCAGTGACTTGAAAAATGCGCACAAAACTACGTGTGTGCAGCAAACTGGCGTCTATGACGGCCATCTCACGGGTGAATACTTCAAGGAGATAAGAGTATGTGCAACCTCAGGTCACAGAGTTGAATTATAAAATCAAAAGACCCGTTCACAAATTCATCGCTGTGGACTAGACTACTGAGAGACAACCTAAATCCTTCATTTTGACACAAACTGTAAAGTCAATACTGAAAGAACGCAAGAACAGCACAGGTATTGTCACAAAATTAGGTGACTGCACTGAAGTTTGCATTCCGTACTTTCAGTGGGTCACACCAGTTTTTGTGGTTAAACAAAAACCAGAGCCACTTGGTGTGTTTATGGTGACAGCCACCAATAGATTAACTAGAAACATTCCTAATAGCCAACGGAAGGCGCATTGGCTAGCCTCCTTTGGGTAGAATACAAAGATGATTGATGCCATACTTTGTATATAAGTGTGTCAGTTAGTGTACACCCCAGTTTCATAGTCTTTCACTGAAGATGCCACACAACTGATGTAGGAGAGTGTTAAAACGAGATTCCTACATACATGCAATCTCGAACTGCGTGGTTAAGGTGCTACTTCGGTAATATAAACAGTTTAAAAACATGCAAGAACACTAACAACGACAATAATTTCCTATATCTTCATCACCAGGTAAAAAAACAAACAGTTGCATATGGTCTACGCTATATATCACATCTACGTATAGTCTCTCCCTCTGTTTCGTCATCACCACAGTTGCAGGTCGTCGTCTTAACACGACGATGAGGCAGAATGAAAGGCTCCTTGAGCCTAGAAACGCGCACAGATGCAGTCTTGAGAGGAATTACATCTAAAAAATAAAGCACCGGTGGAATGATGTTCACTGTCCACACACAAGTTCGCACGGATTGTCGTGTCCGCATGGGCTGCCAGCAGGCTCACAACTCAATGGTCGTGGCGAGCGTGTGGTTCTCTTCCCTGCAGGAGCAGAAGGGAAAGCTGCAGCATGGCTGCAGCCATGGAAGCCAGACCGAGTTGAGGAAGTCGAATTGCTGCGGCACGCTCTGCAGCGACGCCTTGTGTTTCGCCACAGCCGCTTCGACCGCGGCCAGCACCTTGGTAACGCGGGGGTCATCGCGTTCGTTGAGTGGCCGCGACTCGGACGGGTCAGAAGTCAGGTGGAACACGAGCGGTGGGTTGTGGTTGAGCACGTAGCTGCCATAGCAGTGGCAGACGTAGCTGCACTGAGCTGGGTCGGAGCTGTGGAAGTGAACTTTCCACACTCCAGAACCTGCGCAAAACAGATGTTTAACATTTATGGTGTCAATTTTCCGTTTGTTTGGTGTTCTGAAACACAAAACACATTTTGGCATCATTGTGCGCTGTTACAAAGCAGGAATTTAGATCTTTCAGAAAGTACCAGGATCTTATTAAACTCAATGGAATATCAACATCAAATTACTGATGAAAGGACAATGCTGAGAATACTACAAACTGTTTTGATGCAACAGAAGCATAATTTCTTCCAGACCTTATCCTATATGTTTCACAATAGCAAACCAAACTCCATAAGAAGACAGCAGAATTGGAAGGAATCTGTACCCCAAGACACGGTTAACATGCAGAGTACTGCATTTGCACTCTTATAACGCGACCACGAATATAACGAGAGAGTGGGAGCTACAGACCAAGAAAATGCAAAAAAAAAAATGCTACGCAATCTTGCCCCGTTTAAGCCAATTACAGCTGAGGTCCCGGTAAGAATGGATACATCGATATTATTTGAGAGCCAACAGTTCAGGGATGTGCACGACATCGAGCAAAGCAAAGCCTCCAAGGTGTAAACAAATGCAGCCTCCCACGTAAGAAAGGCACTTCACGCGTTAGTTGACACCTCCTACCTTCAGCAGTGAGTTCAAAAAAGGGCTGGAGCCGGATGTTTAATCTGATTTAAATTAGAGAAATCGGCCACACAGGACAATAATTCAAAATTTCTAAGAATGCTCGGAACGTGTAGATCGAATTCCCGCAGTAAAAAGACGAGTTCAGATTCCTCTTTAGTGCACCTTTAACATATGCTGCTGTCAAACCACCACACTCTCACCGTCAGCAGGGACATAGCGGACGGCGTGGACGTGCAGGCCACAGTAGTGGAAGAGGAACTCGTGTGGGGCAGTGGCTGTAGACTCGTTGCGGAGCAGCGGGAGAATGTTGGTGCCGTCGATGAGCCGATCCCGGGGAGGTTCCGTCCCTGCCACGGCCAAAAGTGTGGGCAGCACGTCGAGCTGACTCGTGGATGCGTCGACTCTGTGGCCGGCAGGAATGTGGCCGGGCCAGGAGACCAACGTGGGCACGCGAATTCCCCCTTCCCATCCACCCATGGTCTTCCCGCCTGACCAGCAAAGAAGAAAGGAAAGGGTGGGCAATCATGCCGAGTGCCGAAACATTTGGATGGGTGCTAGTGACTCATGCTGTACAAATTCATCGATAAGCATTACTCCCTTCTTCAACATGTGCACACCTACTCCTAGTAAATGCACACAGTTCTGTGCATTGTGCTTCTGCACAGTGACCTTCTACACCATACCCAAAAGAAACAAACTCTAAGCAAGAAAAACAGCAATGTAATAAATTATTTAAAACAAACTGTAGCATATGTTCTCTTCCAGTTCTGTCATTCTTAAAGGTGCAGTGAAGAGGAATCTGAACTCGTCTTTTTGCCACGGGAACTCAATCTACACGTTCCGAGTATACTTAGAAACTTGGATATATTGCCCTGTGTGGCCGATTTCCTTAATTAAATCGGATTAACGTCCGGCTCCCGCCTTTTTTTTTTTAATTCTCCCCGTACGGTGGGCGGAGTCGACCAACACATGAAGTGCCTTTCAGCCAGCTACGTGGAGGCTTTGCTTTCGCTTTATTTTGTTTTTTAGGTTTCCGTGAATAAATAGTTTCATTCGCAGATAATATAGCCGCAAAAGAAGCCCGAAGAAATAAAAATATGCGCAGACTGTTTGCTTCTACGGATTACTACGTATTACTCCGCCGATGGCAGAGCGGCAAGCCGCCACGGGACTGGACGAAAGGCACTCCACGCGTTGGTCGACTCCGCCCACCGTACGGGGAGAATTCAAAAAATAAAGGTGGGAGCCGGACATTAATTTGATTTAATTAGGGAAATCGGCCACACAGGGCAATAAGTTGAAGTTTCTAAGAATGCTCGGAACATGTGGACTGAGTTCCCTGCTCGGAACGTGTAGATTGAGTTCCTGCGGCAAAAAGACGAGTTCAGATTCCTCTTCACTGCACCTTTAAGGGCCTGTGCACTGTTATATCAGCAAAAAGAACAGAGCATGAAAATTCGGCATCCCCACTCTTTCAAAGTCGGGAATGCAGAGATGAAAATCGGAGTGTAGGGTGCCAAATCTGCATTTCCAAACGCCTGAGGAAGAAGGTGGGTGCTCACCTCGGAAGACGCCATTGTGGCCGCCTTCCCGCTGGCCGTCCAGACCAACCTCTTGGATGTGGCCGCCATTGTCGGAGGAGAAGTAAACGAAGGTGTTGTTCGCCTGACCCGTCTCCCGGAGCAGCTCCGTCACCTGGTGGCACAGCAGAATCAGAATCAAAAAGTCTTTAGTGAGT
Organism: Amblyomma mixtum; assembly: GCF_055824585.1. Classification (NCBI taxonomy): domain Eukaryota; kingdom Metazoa; phylum Arthropoda; class Arachnida; order Ixodida; family Ixodidae; genus Amblyomma; species Amblyomma mixtum. The sequence continues at coordinate 61,666,900 of NC_143019.1, forward strand.
AACACAAACGAAGTGTATGCACAGATATTTGGACCGATAGCCAATGAGGCTAGTCAGCGGTCCAATACAAAATAACATGTAGGTCAGCAATCACAAACACACTGAAGAAAAACTACCTTTGTAGCCTTGCTTCGATTCCCAAAAAATGTTTCTTGCATGTCAGTTTGAAATTCCTAGCTTGCTTTATTTCAATTGGCAACAAGTTCCAAATTTTCACTCCTGTAAATTCTATTCATCTTTCTCCGTACGCATTATAGCAAATAGGAAGATTAAACTAGTGTTGCAGACGGGAATACTTAATGCACCAAGAGATAAGGGGTAGTTGGTATTTATAACCATAAGAGCTATTTTGTAATCGCATAAGGTTGTGAACGACATGATTTGCATTGCGTCAAAAATTTTATTGTTAGAACTATACGAAAAAGGTAATCCCATAGTTTTCAAAGCACGTTTTTGTAGTCTCAGCAATGGTGATAAATATGTTTTGTATGTGATTCCCCATGATTCGCTGCAATAACTGAGATGACTGTGACATAACGAAAAATACAGTGATCTAGGAATAGCACGTGGAAAGTGCCGCCATGCCTTTGCAAACATAAAACAACCATACGCAACTTTTTTACACACACTGTGCGCCTGTTTCTTCCAAGAGAAGTGGCAGTCAAACATAACCACTAAAAACATGGAGCAATTTATGGCTGCAACAAGGCTACAATGCAGTCTCGTTGATTGTTCATGGTGCAGGGAATTGTGGTAAACTGGTTAAAGGACAAAAGATGATAAGACACGAAGGAACAAAAGTACTGCTTCGTCTATGCTTTCGTTCCTTCATGTATTTTTCGCCCTTCATCGTGTGACCAGTTTAGCACAATTCCCTTCACAGCCACTTCTGTCATACGTACATAGGTACACCATACTGATTTCTTTCTGTACCATAAAAGTAGTGTTGAAGGGACAACAAGAACGAACTGCTGTTGGCTTGTATCAATATATTACTGTGTCAGAGGCTGCCTGCCCTGCAAAAGAAGTTTTCATAAGATAGAAAATGCCGAACATTTTCATCCCTTTACCTTCAGGGGCAATGAGTTATCAGCACCATCTAATCAGCACAATGATTAGTGGTTATCACGGAGTCATTTATCAGTCTTCATAACACAAGTTCGAATCATGTGGCAGGAAAAAAAAAACTATTTTAAATTCAACTTTCTCAGCAACAAATGCACCTTTTGCTGGCAATCAACTTAACCTTGATGACCTAAACAGAAACTGAATGGACGCCGCCGCGGTGGCTCAGTGGTTATGGTGCTCGGCTGCTGTCCCGAAAGACGCGGGTTCGATCCCGGCCGCGGCGGTTGAATTTCTTTGGAGGAGAAATTCTAGAGGCCCGTGTACTGTGCGATGTCAGTGCACATTAAAGAACCCCAGGTGGTCGAAATTTCCGGAACCCTCCACTACGGCGTCTCTCATAGCCTCAGTCGCTTTGGGACGTTAAACCCCATAAACCAAACCAAACCAAACCAGAAACTGAATGGAGTTGTCCTTACTGTCGCTCTAATAAGGCCATCCAAGTTTCCTTTGCTTAAACAATAGCTATTTGTGGAAGCATTATAGTGACAAAAGCTGTCTGGCTTTCTACACGAGGGTGCCGTAAGGTTAACAGGATGAATTAAACACACAATGCAGCACTAACCACTGGCAGTTTGTTTCTTGTTAGTACAAGTTTCTGCACTGCACCCTTCATGTTTTTTAGACAACTGTACTACTTTTAATGATGATTATGGCTAGCCTATAGTGACTCTTTGCATAAATAAGAAATACACAGTCAGCTGTTAATGCATCAACATGTTTGGTTTATTGGGGTTTAACGTCCCAAAGCGACTCAGGCTATGAGGGATGCCGTAGTAAAGGGCTCTAGAAATTTCGATCACCTGGAGTTCTTTAACGTGCACTGACATTCCACAGTACATAGGCGTTTAGAGTTTCTCCTCTATCGAAATTCTCCACGTGCGTTTCTTTACTTTGTGCTGTTAACCTTGTCGCACCCTTGTGTGATGACGCACATGCCGAACCGACTTGCCTAACAGTCGGTTTCTATCTCCAGTTTGACTCAGTTACGTTGGATTCATTAACAACATGCACCACTGCCCAAGCCAACAGACTACACTATAAATTTCACTGCGCAACTGCAGAAGCTCGCAGTGTGCATGACAACAGTTGAAGTGTGTCGCGGTCCTTGTGACACTTTTACAGTTTCATGCATATTGTGGTTGTTTTCAACTGCCCAGTGATCCTTCACCACGAAATGAACAGCACAGAATGAATGCCTTCAACATTTGTTTCCGCCATTATGATTACCACTATCAGGACAGGTGTCACATAACAACCAAGGATCAGTGGCACAACAACCAAGGATCAGTGGCACATAGCAAGGATCAGTGGCAATCCCTACACTTCTCCTAACTTGGTCCTGTCTGATCTGCTGCTCTAGTGGTTTAGTGGCTATGGCATACAGCTGCTGACCCCAGGACGTGGGATGGAATACCAGCTACATCAGGCGCATTTCTATTGAGGCAAAATGCAAAAATCCTCAAGTGAGGTGCAATGCCATATTAATTCTGAACTCCGTTATGACACCTCTCAAAGCCTATGTGCAGCTTTGTAACATTAAATCTGACCTGACTGAACCTGACTGACAGACTGACTGACCAACTATATACATGACCTGGTGTTTCACCTGATACTCCCACAAATCCAGTCTGCTGCAAAAGAAAAGAAATTGATAACATAAACATATAATAGGAAACACTCAAACGTGCCCTCACTTTGCCAATGGCCCAGTCTAGCTCCTCGATGTTGTCGCCGTAACGGCCGTGCGCGCTCCTCCCGGCAAACGACGGGTGCGTGAACAGCGCCGTGTGCACGTGGACGAAAGCGAGAAACAGCAGGAAGGGTTTCTCCTCCGCGACGGCGGAGCGCACAAACTGCCCGGCCTCGGCGACGAGCCTCTGCGTCATCCCTGGCAGTCGGATGGGTTGCTCGACAATGTCGAAGCCCCGCATGAGCACGCCGTTGATTGTCGGAATGCCCTTGATAAACAGCAGGAGCGCAACGGGGTCGACAAAGAACAGCGTGAAGATGAAAGATGCCAGGATGGCCCTTCCGCGGCGGAGCAGGAAGTAGGAGCTGGCGGCGCTCAGAGCCATGGCCGTGTAGCAGATGGCGAGGAGGTTGGGGCAGTAAGTGGTGACCACACTGTCGCCCTCACTGCCAAAGTCCCTGAGGTTCGTCAAGGGCAGCCCGTAGAAGTAGTCGAAGCCATGGCGCATGGGGTGGTGGCACGGGTCCTGCTTGGAGGTGCAGTAAAGGCCCAGGTGCCATTTGCCTGCAAAGTAGGCACCGCTAAAGGGAAACTCTCATAGTTTTTCCAACACTCAGACTTAATGATCCCATCGCAATCCTTCAAGTCCCCGCTCCCCGGTACAACAAACCTAACGAAGTACTACTATTTTAGAAAGGTAAAAACAGCAAACCAACTCGCTTTGTGGCCAGTGACAATGCTCTGGGTGACGCAGCAATAACGTCACAGACATTACTGGAAAAACACTCATACATGCTCTTCATGGTAGAAATAGGGATCGGAAATGAAAACTCAGTTCATGACACTGTAATACAAGATTCAAAATTTGTTGTTCCCACAGGGAGCAGATAGCAGTTGAATTTTTGCAATGTCGCAAATGCATAACCACAGAAATCGCCTGAATGAACTCTACTTGCACTATTTCAAACGCCCCTATCAAAGACTGTCTGCAGATAAAACTGCTGTTTAGGCACACGGATAGCAGTGCTTGAGAGCTAGCAGAACTTAATTCCTTAAAACAATAAGCTACCGTTTATTTTATTTTATCTCGGCCCTTTGGCAGCACCAAAAGTGCTGTGAATGCACAGAGATAAGAGCATCCGGGAGATAGCGTAGGCTTATTTCATTGTGACGAACGTGTTGTGAGACTGCCAGTATCTTCGCATGAGCTACAAGTGGACTGATTACCTAGAAGTGTACTTAAAGGCGTTTTTATGTTAGTGTATGCACGCTTTCCACATATGCCTTAATGTTCCATTTAAGCTTGTGCTTCCATTTACTAACTTGAACTGACAGAAGCGGTGTCATCTTGTCCAATTTTCACTGTGTTTCTGATTTCTTTCACTGCAATTTATAATTTTAACAATGCTGTTTTTTAGACGCAAACACACAACAGTGTGGTTTAACAAGGTGGACTGTGTGCTACAGAAAACAGGTGCATACATATGACGGCAAGACGTGAACTTTCAACTGCCATACGCAGCTGTTCACAGAATATGCTTCTGTGTATGGTTCTGTAGCTCTAGTCTGGAACATTGCTCCTGACATGAGCAGTAATATCAAGACCAGAAGCTTATGTGAATAGTACTACTATGCACATATTCACACTGTTAAAATTGCTCACATCACGGTTTCATTCATCGCACCTGATGAAGCTTAATCTGGTAACCAAAAGGTACTGTATTTAAAAAATATGTTGAGCTTTCTTCTCAAGCTTCCGAGCTCATAAAACTTGTAGGCTGAAAAGAAGAGGAGTTTAGATTAATTTTTTTTTTCACTGGGAATAACCAGGATAGCGATTTACTTTGTACTTGTTGACAGCAGGGCATTCCTTCTTTCAGAAGTACTTGTATTTGGGCGTGTTGGTTCATAACTTTTCAGGAGGACACAGGGGCGCAATAAAAGACACGGACAGAGAAGTAGACAGGGACGAGTGCTTTTACTATCAACAGGCTTTATTCGACGTAGACCGTTAATATACCTTCACTTTACCCAAGCGCCACTAAGCGAATCACAAGCACGTGAGTTCCAGAGAACACCAAAAGAATTCCGAAGGCAGGCGATTACAGAAATCTATCAACCATTTCAGATCGGCGAAGAATGCACTAGAAGACTAAAGTCACCTGTTTTCCCCGCTTATCGGACTGCAAAGTATTGTTGAGAAGCCGCGATCAGATTGAACGGGAACTGGTGGAAGCCTATTACATTAGAAAAAAAGGAAATAACTGCATCAGTGATTGATCTGTGATACTTCGCCGATCTGAAATGGTTTTCTTAGATAGATTTCTGTAATCGCCTGCCTTCGGAATTCTTTTGGTGTTCTCTGGAACTCACGTGCTTGTGATTCGCTTAGTGGCGCTTGGGTAAAGCGAAGGTATATTAACGGTCTACGACGAATAAAGCCTGTTGATAGTAAGCGCTCGTCCCTGTCTACTTCTCTGTCCGTGTCTTTTATTGCGCCCCTGTGTCCTCCTGAAAAACATTCCTTCTTTACATTATATGTGTGTGCATTTTCATATGTTGAGTAAAAATGAGATTACAGAATGTCAGGGAGGCACATTCATCCCTCTGGTCTCCAAAGCAAAGAGATTTCCAAACAAAAAAACTGCAAGTGTTATCCTCACCTATGTACCCTGTAGTGTAGCCCTGCTGCTGAAGAACCCTGGCAAACGTCGTCTCATTTTGAGGCAGTCCACCGCTTGCCGCAATTATTATGAACACCTTGTTCTTGAAATAGCTTTCCATGCCTGGAAGAGAGTGCCAGGTGAAAAAGCTGTCAGCCACACACACTTGCTGGGAGCACTGTTCGCTGAATGCAACCAGTATAGAGAGCAGCACAGCATCATCCAGCTGCAGAAAGCATTTCACAGTTGTAGACATTAACATCACTAGAAGCAGCACTGTGTGTCGGTGCTGAGGTGCAGCGAATTAATATTACATTTTAAACTTGCACGATCGTTGTTCAAATCACATGTGGTGCTCTTGAATTTTTTTCTTTCAGAATAGTCCTATTTACAATCATTTCTCACTTTATATGCCAAAGACTAGCAGCATAATACTAATTTGTATTCTCTCACGGGTGCTGTGTTACCCTCTTGGTCAGCTCTAGAGATGCTTTTGGGCCTGCAAGCTTACTGGATATCTGGCTGCACTAGTTGCAGTTGGCCAATGCACTTGTCTGGTAAGCCAACGAAAATGATAGAAACTACACTCAGAGGCAGAAGAGAAGGCTGTTGTGACTACCACTGTTACTCTGCTATTACTATTACTCTAGTATTGTGGTAATTTGTAGTGACAGTAATATGTTTCTTCTATTTTCCTCAGTTCTGTGCTTGTCGAGATGCAAAAAAGAGAGCCTGGATGACACACAAAAAGCCATTTAAAAGTCTGGACTTTGGTGTTTTTGCTTTGCCACATCCTCCACCCCGAAACACAGTTCACACAATGCTGAAGGAACAAGTCCCAGCTAGCAAAACAATGTACCTATCTTAACTAGCCCAACAGCCCTAACTAGCCCAACAGCCCTAACTAGCCCAACAGCCCTAACTAGCCCAACAGCCCTAACTAGCCCAACAGTCCTAACGAGCTCAACAGTCCCAACTAGAACAACAGCAAACCTGTTATCACTAGCCTAACAGTCCCAATCAGCCCAACAGTACAACTTGCCTGAACGCACTGGGTACCTTCCCGTGAGCAGAGCCGCCCTGCTTGGCGTGCAAACGGCTGCAGCTGCTGTGTGTTGCGTGAGCATGGCTCCATTCTCGGCCAACCTGAAGAGAAAGTGAGGACAGTATGCGTCAAGGAAGCCCAATCAGCATCATGTAGTTGGCTAGGGCCAAGCAAGCAGTCAGCTGGCTTGCATCTCGACTGAGAGCCTTATCTAAGATATGGCCGTCTCCTATTACTAACCATGCAACCCATCATGTCACTTCTTTCGCTAACAATATTATCCTTGAAATCAGTCGATTATTCAACATCTTGTATAATGCAGGATGTTAGGATTTTAGGGCCTGGACTCCATTTACACGGCACCCAATATTTTACTGACACAAAGGAGGCAATACATGAAGTAGAAGAAAAGAATAGTCAACACGCAAATAAATTGCCACAAAAGACATGCATTGCATTTAATATGGAAAAGAAAAGAAAATCGCCAACATATAATACTTATTAAAGGTCTTTTCTCTGACAAACACTGATGCTAAAAAAAGCCAACCTTCTAATAAGAGTACATTTCTAGCACATGAACAGGTTCAGGATACTTGGCACTGTATCTGACTACCATAATTAGCTTGTATAAATGGCACCTCCAGCGTCGTCCTGTCTATCCTGCTACTCCTTCTCGTAACACATCCTTTCCTACTGAAATTTTTCCGCATCATACGGGTTAGTCTAGCATTACACGCACAATTGGGGTCACATATCAAGCTCCTGCAACACCACTGCCTTGGCACATCAAGGTTAGTTGGTCGTTCTGTTGAGACAATTCCAGCCAAGCATGCCAGTCTAGATGAGGACGATTCGGGAAGTTGGGGGGTCTGATAGCAATAGGGCAGAGGCAATCCTTCAGGTTGGCATACAACGAGTTGAGGCAGGAGGGTTTGGTGCAATCCTAAGAAGTATGGCCACATAGGGGTAAGGAGAGAGTTGGTGTGAATTTTTGTGAATACATGTGATTGCAGGACATAAAGATGGGGGTGCCATGTCGTCAAGTCATGTCAGAACTGCAAATACTGTTCAATAATGGTGCGTTTTTAAAGCTCTACCTCAATACTCATACGTGGTCTGACCCAGGGGATTGCAGCAGCCCAGTAGTGAAGTCCACGGGCAAGCTGATGAGCCAGCTCATGTCTTGCAATCTCTTCATGACCAAGGGTACATCTAAGAATCACTGAGGCAGGGCATAGCGCAAAGTAAACCTTTTCAACGTATTTGTTTAAGTCAAGACAGCAGCACAGTTCTCCTTCAAACACAGGGCTGCTAAGGGATCGATGTACAGCATATTCCGCAATTCTAAGCGCACCTTGTTCTAATAGAACCAGGCAGGTACCCAAAACAACTGCTGCCAAACAAATGACATTTATGTGTGAAATTTTAACTCAAACAATTCACCGGTTTAGCCAAGAGGAGCACTCCACGGTGCGCATAAAATTTCGGAAAGCATTGGAGAAGTGCAGGTAATCGGGCAGAGGATTTAGTTGTGTGAAGGTTTGGTTTGGTTTATGGGGTTTAACGTCCCAAAGCGACTAAGGCTATGAGAGACGCCGTAGTGGAGGGCTCCGGAAATTTCGACCACCTGGGGTTCTTTAACGTGCACTGACATCGCACAGTACACTGGCCTCGAATTTCTCCTCCAAAGAAATTCAGCCGCCGCGGCCGGGTGTGTGAAGGTTTGTATAGCACATATAATGACAGAGATATCAAGGGTGATGACATTGGGGGATTCACATATGGGCTACAAGTGTGCATGTAAGGGGCAGGAGAGCTAAGAGAATGGGAGACACATGTGGCAGTGACAGCTGAGGGGGTGTGGGAGGCATCGGTGCATGCTATTATGTGCATGAAAAAATAGGACTGATAGTTTTATTGATGGCCTAACTTAGCAGTGAGGCTAGCATGATCATGGGTGAAGTTCTGTCAGCCACCATATTCTTGTTGCAATATCATTTGCAATGGCATTTTTTTTTTCCACTCTGCTCATATGTGACAGCATATCTATCAAAAGACTGGTTCCGGCTAGTTAGTCTATACTCAACTTAACTACATAATGCAAAGCACACATCAGGGACAAGAAACACAAACAACAGAAACTAGTGCCAACTGCCAACTATCTTAATTTATTCAACCACACACATATAAATAGGTAGCCATCATCACATGTCAATGCATAAGCAATCCATACTAAACTTCCTGAAGCAAGAAGGAGCTAAACATGACCTTTTTTCTTTCCAAACCATTTACACTTCGGAGATTATGGCGTCCTACAAATTTGCGTGTGGTTGAATGAATAAAAATAGTTGGTAGTGTTCGAGAGTTTGTGTTCCTTGCAGCTGTGTATTTCGCACAAAATAGTCAAGATGGGTATTATGACCGGCCAGTATCGTTGAATTCGGTACTGGGAGTAAAGGAATGAAAACAGCTCCTCCAGCCTACCTGTCCATGTTCGGCGTTGAGATAGTGTCGTTGCCGAAGCAGCCCACGTCGCCGTAGCCGAGGTCGTCCGCCAAGAGTACGACAATGTTGGGACGCCTCGCAGTCGCGCACGCCACGAACCCCAGAAACAGCAAGGCACAGTAGTGCGGCGGTAATAACGGCAGCATGGTTCACGCCTGCGAGATGCCACACATAAATCAACGGCGCCCGCACGCAGCCACAAACGATTCGCCAAGCTCAAGTAGCAAGCAATACCTGCCTGCGGGACACCGGCAGGAATCCCGCAACGCGAAACCACAGCCTTCCCAGCGATTGGGAACGCGTGAGAGTGATCGCGTACGCCTTTTCGATAGCGCTTGTGCGCGCCGAGATAGAGAATCAGCCGCTAACCTAAGCTCGATGCATTGCGATTCGAGATGCAAAGAGCACATCTACTGGTGTTCGCTGATGAACGTGCAAAGGTCTCGTGCGAGCACAGCTGTACTGCCGCCGGAAACGGACCAAAAATAATATATCTTACCAAGAAAGTCAGCGATCGCCCAAAGCACGCGCTGCGCGCAGAGCAGGGAGGTATTTAAACCATTAAACTTCCTCCTAGCATGCTGCGCGCGTACACAACGCCGCAAAGCAGCGCATCAATGTTATTACTGAGATATTCCGAACTTCAAATCTAAGCAGACATCGAACGTAGCCAGCGTAGAGCCGAATGTCCGCGCATCTGTTGCACTTGACCGACTTTGCTCGGTCGACTCGACGAATCAATCGAATGCGCAGTGGTATCGTACCGCGTTATCTACATGCCATTCTTCCACAGCGAAGTTGTTTGCTTACATAGCAACGGCCGATAAGCCTTCTACACCGCGGTTAGAGTGCACTACCGCGGTACAGCATTGGTTAGCGGCGAAAACCACATTAACTAGGTGACCATAACCAGCGCCTCCTTGCTTTGGCTACAGTGAAAGAGAATATTTTAATACACTCTACTTTGGCCATGGATAACAAGCACCCACAGCCCTCCAGCCCGGCCGTGATGGAAGCATTACAAACACCAAACATGCAAACACACATGCAAACACACAATGGAGGGAGATGACGGAGATGACGCCACGGCTACCATTGCTGGGAAGTCTTTCGGTTTTGGTTCCCCGTTGCCGCAGATGATAGGCATTTCTGAATAATTTTGACAAAACCAGGCAAGTACGCCACCCAAATGTAGCATTAAAAAATCGGCCATTAAATTCAACTTGTGCGAAATATGAGCCCGAATGAATGTGCGGTTAGACTGAACGAATTTTTTTTTTTTCGATTTCGCGTACCAGCATCAGCTCCATGGCTAGGGGCATTAGTTTCGAGCATCGGCCGTCGCAACAACCCTCTTTCTTGTTTTGACGGAGCTTCATTTGCTGCGTTTGTTTTCTGCAAAGAAGAGCACGCTTAGCTTGCCGCTCGGTGAATTTGCAGCGTCGAATTGAAGTCTGAATACAGACATGACAGGGGAAGGCAAAGCACATGAAAAAGGTCATCATGCCAGAGGCAAGTGTGTTGCGCACTTGTAATCAAAAAGTGTGCATGAAAAAGGTTCGACCTGTTGCGGTTTGCACTTGTTCTATTCGCCGTTCGTTGCTTGTCGCTCAGCCGCTACCTTTATTTACCTTATCAAAAGTATATGTTTCCTTTACAAAGAAAGCTGGCTAAGCTTACAAAACTGTTTGAACGATATAAATCCGGAGACGTCCGCCCCGTTAGTTTTAAGTGCAAGACTTCTAGTTTCACTTCAGGCATGCCTGCATGGACGCGTTGCGGCACAACGCTCTCAAAAGTACTGTGCCGTTTCATTCCAGCAGCATGACACTTGAATATTCTGTGAAGTAAGGTGCCAGGCCTCTTTTTCTTGTTCCCCACTTTCTCTTAAGTAACCATGCATGAATTTTACCTTTCTTGATTTCAAAACGTCTTTCAGATAGCGCGGAAATTGACAGATGTGAGCAAGAGCATAGCTGGAAAAACCGATTCATTTGGCAGGTGCAGTTCATATTAATTATTACTAACTATTCTAGGCCACGACAGGGGTGGACATTGGTCCTCACGAAACAGACAGCGAAAGCACGATGACAGACGTCACCATGAGGACAGGCGTCACCACGATGAGAAGCGCGACTCCGGTGTGGACGAGTCCCTGCCAGTCGTGAAGATGTTCAGGGCGTTTCAAGTGGAGTTGGACGACCGCTACGATCGTTACGAGCGGCTTGTGAAGCTCGGCCGTGACGTGACCATTGAGAGCAAGCGCATAATCTTTCTGCTGCATCGCATTATAAGGTTAGTTGGTGTTGAAAGGAGGCGCACTTTTCACGTGACGTCACGGGCGCCATCTTTAGGTACTAGGCTAGCTTCATTAGCGTCCACAATGTACGCGGAAACCTGTTGGCGATAAACGGATTAACAAAGTACCAAGACTTTCACTGGGCTGTCTGCTCCTAAAGATAGTGGTCGCAATGAAGTGGGTGCAAAGTATGCATAATGTACATTGTGGGGGCTTATTTTTTAAACTTCTTTCTCTCTTTTTTACCGAAACACTGCGTGAGTTATCTCTTAAAATGCCTTGTATTCAATTGTGTGCATAGCGCACTCGCAGCTTTTTCTGAGTATCACACCTAGGAGTGATTTCTTTGTTCAGGCGAATTTAGCATCCTTCTTATCACAACTAGGGCACCTTTGTATGCAAACTAGCAAGTGCACTAAATATTTCTCAAAATAGAGTGTGGTAGCACGCCATCTGCAAGTTTCATGAAAACATATTTTACCACCAGTAATAACGTAAATCTATATTTGCTGAATTTTTAGCGCCATGTTCATGTTTGAAACAGGAACTGATTCCATGATCCCTCACGTGTTCACCTGACGGATCTTTTCTCTTCGATGTTCTGATTTGCAACCATTGTGACACTTCATGGAAAATTTTGTACACACCTGTAAAAAATTAACCCTTGGTGTTGTGCATTGAAAAACTAATAAACTGACCTTCTTGTGGCATGAATATACTATTTAAGAGGGAAAATATTTGTTAATTAAGGCTGCAATTTGGGCAAGATATTGCTGGTTCATTGTATTGTTTTGTACACTCTGTCTTCTCTTCACTCTGCCAAATCCTAAAGATATTTTTGAATCGAAATAATGAGTGCGTCATGAAAGGGTTGAACATTTTTGTTCAAAAAGACAAGACAGGGAATGGAGCAAGCACAATATTTGTCCCTGTCCTTTGCAGTGTGTTTTAGGGGAAACTGATTAACCAACTCATCCGTCAACACGCATGCCATCTTGAAATTCATTTCCCTTTTTTCTTCTTAGAAAGGAAGATAAGGACAAGATACTCGCTGAAGCTGACCACAAGATCCAGGAGCTGAACACGTCAGCCCTGAGAGAAATTGCCATGGAGCTGAGAGGGCAGAGCTATTATTTGTACCTGAGGGCTTTTTCACCAGGTGCGTAGGAGAGTGCTGCTTATCTTAGCTTTTTTTTGTTTTTAAATCTTTTAAACTGTAAGTGTTAATGTGTTAAGACTATTGAGCACTGTTGTTTTTTTTTTTTTTAATGAATATCATCAGCCCTATTGAAGGGCCATTACAAGAGTGGCAACAAAAAAGAAAACATCATTTCCAACAAATCTGGTAACATCAAGTGTGCAATACATGTAACAACTCGTTACAGCTGACAACAAAGAATCTATACATTGCGTGTGTCATAGAGTCAAAAAAGAACTGCCATAATCACGCATACTCGAGGACATGTATGAAGAAAAGCACTATGTAAAGATAGAAATATGCAGACAAATCCTCTTAAATTGTAAAAGCTTGCATTTGGAGAAGAAACAGTAAAAAGAGCACCATTATACTGAAGCCTGCTCATCATCAGGCATGGACTTTTCTGTGTTCAGGGTATTTGGTATTTAAGTGCTGAAATACAACTGCAAGAAATGAACTGAATTTTGAGGCCAAACAGATTAAATGAGTACTAACTGTTTTTGCCCACTCACAGGTGTTCAGGAGTACGTGGAAGCTGTGACCTTCTTTAACTACATTAAAGATGGCCACCTGGTCACATTGGATGAGATTCACAAGGCTCTGGTCTTCGAAGAACAACCTGAGGTATGCAGTAGCCAGCATTGCTGCTCTGTTATCATTAACTCAGTTGGGTATTTTGCAAGCCTGTTGTTCCTGCAGAAGGAACAGTTTGCAGTTTTACTGCGATCTTCTTAATGACTGTGTTCACATTCTAAGTTGTAAAAATATAATCTAAGTAGACACTTGTTTGACAAGTGACATGGATGCACTTTTGTTGCATGTGCTTCTGGCAGGTTGTGTTCCAGTTAGTAATCTTGTCAAGAAAAGGAAGTTAATGAAAGTGATCATAGTAGATCAATCTGGTTTTTGAATCAGCTGTAAGTTTTCATAGAAAACATTGGCTTTTACAAGCTGCTTTATTTTGTGGTTGGGAGGAAACAGTATTCACCATGATGACAGCAACACACATCACTGGTCGGTGAATGTGATCAAAAGTAGTGAATGAAACTGTGTTTCATAATAAACAAATGGTTTAAAGCTGTGTTTTTGTCTACTTCTAAAGATATCTTTCTACTCTTAGCATCGAGGTAAGACTACCGTATTTCGTGTTGCAGTGCTGAGACTGTTCAGTTAGCAAACCAATTATGGGTTATAGCCATGCTCTATGCAGATAAGGTTCTACCATACTTCTGAATGTGTGCATAAAAAGAAAGGGCAAGCCATAATGGTTCGTCCGTCCATGCAGCCTTGATGGAGACAGCTGGAGACCACAATATATATTCATGTGACATATTTGAGGTTGGTAATGACGTGTCAGTCAGTTCCAGAAAAGTGCATGGAAATTTCTTCCATAGCTGGAAATGTGAAAAAGCTTACAGGGGTTTGATCTAAAGAAAAGGTATGTTCTACTCAGTTCAAAAAGGAAGCCTTTTTGTGCTTTCTTAAGTTAAGTAATGAAATTGTGTAGAAAAAACTGGGAGGGACATTTAAGTTCTACATTAAGGTTATGACATGATAGCGTTAATGGAGGAATGCTCATATATGCGGATTCAGTCATTCTCTACTTTATATTTATAGATCACTGGGAGACCTTGTACCACTCCCGGTGCAGTAGTGTAGGGGTTATGTGACACGCTACTACCGCAGCAGATGGCTGTTTCAAACACAGCCAGCCTACACAACACAGCCTTCAAACACAGCCCTACTTGGAAACGCTTTTGCCTGGAGGCAAGTTCGGTGTACACACATAGATTACAAGGAACAACAAAGCACAGGCTCGTTCATTCTTTCATCATCACTGCGTGCACTACTATGCACCATGTTGCATTGACTAACCCAAAGCAGGAGGGAAGGCAGTTCTCTAAACACAAACTCGGAACATTGGAGGGAGGGGAGGCTCAGTTCACTGACCAAAATGTCGTAAAGAGGACTTGTCTTCACCCGAGCCGAGACAAAGGTAAGTCCTGTTATGGAAGTGTTCACCGAACTGAGGCTTCCCTCCGTCCACTTGCAACTAACCCATCGACGCTGTTTAGTTGTCTGCCATCTGTGTTTTATTTTAAGCAGCTTTGATGCTATGCGCGGATATGGAAAAATTGACATAAAGCTCGTTGCTTCTCATTTTCCCACGCAAAACAGGAACCCGAGAGCGATGCAGCTGCTGAGTCCACATCGGCGGGGGAGAACCCACCGGCTACCTATTCTCTCGAGATTACTCCCTTGGACTACATGCTCGGTGTGGGTGACCTGACGGGCGAGCTGATGCGCAAGTGCATCAATGCCGTGGGGCAAGGGAACCTGGAAGAGCCGTTCGTGCTCTGCTGCTTCCTGCGTGACGTTTACTCTGCCTTCCTCGCCTTCGGGAACATGGCCGGTCGCGATATGAATCGGAAGGTGTGGACGCTGTTCCAGAGCGTGCGCAAGGTGGAGAACGCTTGCTACACCATCAAGGTCCGGGGCTCGGAGATCCCAAGTCACATGCTGGCAGACATGTTCAACACTGCCTATCCCGAGAAGGAATCTCCAGACTGTGGTTGAGCGAAAAACAAAAAAAGCTCGTTTCGTGGCACATTGCATTTGTTTTGTTCTTCAGTTGCATTCGCATTGCCATGTAAAGGCTGTGACAATAAACGGAGTTCTGTTCCCTAACGTTTCTGTCAAATGTGAGTCAATAGAACCATTAATGGGTGTCCTATGGGAGTACTCCCTAACATTTCTGTCAAATGGAGGTCAATAGAACTATTAATGGGTGTCCTATGGGAGTACTGATGTTGCTTTGAATCAGTGCACTTCTTTTAAGTATGTTGGCATTACAGAGAGAAGGAACGTTAGGTGCCTAATATGCTTAAAATGATTTGCGTGTGTTAGCCTGAATTTTAATCTTTAGTTTTGTACGTCTGGACTGACGGGCTGTTCGACCGTGCGAGATGCTTTGTTAGCAAGGTGCCTTAGTTATTTTTGAACTGCTTTGAACTGTAGGAGGCTTAATTTCGCGTTAATGCGGTAAGCACTCTAGGCACAAGTGTGCAGCCCTGGGTGCTGGTAGCATGATAATATTTAGAGATTTAGAAAAAAACTAGTCAAAGTTAGAACCTTATAACGTATATGAACAACAACAGCAATATTCAGGATTGGCAAACTTGCTTCCGGTTTCGTTTCTGCTTGCAGGTGCCAGCGCCATCGACAGCAGTTCCAAACAGCAAATCAAGACCAAAGGGAAAATCGAGAAGTCAAGGAAGTTGAGATCAGCTGGGCTTGTTCAATGCGAACTGAAATGCTCCTTCGCGGGTCACTTGCCTGCGCACGAGGAAAAATGGTGAGTAGATGCCATCTAAAACTCGGAATTCGTGTTTATCCTGCACTGTTTGTAGAGAATCCTGCGGCTAATTGATGGGCAACTTTAAAGTTTCAAGTTCGTTTTCCCTTCACTTGAAATGCATAAATGATTGAATGATCGTGTTACTTAGGATACAGCTCTCTTATCTGTCTTTGCATGCGCAATTCCAGTTTGTGTTTTGCTTTTGGACGAGGCGTTGAGCAGTTTTTTTAGTGCCCAGCCTCCAGTATGACCCCTTTCTGCTTGTCTTTCAATTCATTTTTGCCTGCTTGGTTTCGTTTAGGTAAACGAATTCAGCAAAAATGTTTCACTGCGTCCGGCTGCATCGGCTGTTCAAATGGGCCTTATGATGTCGAAGCAGCGAGAGTTGAAGAAGTTACCAGTGCCTCCACTGAAAGAGACCCTTCAAAGATATGTGGAGTCAGTCAAGCCACTTGTTACACCTGGCCAACTTGAGAAAACATTAAAGGTTGGCAGAACTTCTTGTCTAGCGTTGCTGATGTGCTTTGCGCGAACAACGCTTTAAATTTTCAAGGGCTTGAAACGAGCTGATCGACTGCAGCTGCTTGCTCTTACTTTCAGTGAGATCTAGATCTTTACTTGGAGGAATCTAAACTTTTGTTAGAAGGAAGCTGCGTAACGTGCCTATAGATATGTGAATCGAGGTGTATTATGTATCCTTGTTAACTTGTGAAAACAAGGTTTTGCATGCTGTTTGGGTTGATGATCAAGTCGGGGCATTGGTAGACGTCGTTATGAGATCTGCTGTTGAGGCATTTTTTACCATACTTATAACTGTAGAGGAAGGTCCTTTTCATTTCACCTTGAATTAAAGGGAGGCAGCTAACATGGCCAGTATCCTACCGCTAGTTTTTGGCTGCTGCTTTAAGTAGTAGAAATGGTGCCAAACGCTGTGTCAACAAGTGTGCTGTATTTGAGCCTTATCTCTCGGCACAGAATTAAGTACTGTACGTTTGATCATACTGAATGATGGTGTTGAGAGACTGAGCATTGGGCATATATGCCCCCTACATGTGCTTCTTGCATTTGTACTTAGCCATTTTCTTTTTTTTCCTTGATTTGAGTATCTTATCATTGGTGCTTGTGTGTGAATTCGCTGTTGGTGCCAAAAATCTGGTTGTTCAGCACAGTAGTGTTTCACATTTATTTACATTTGCAGTCAAGAGCAGGCATGTTACCTCTCATTAGTGGTTGAAAGTGCTAGCCATTAAGGTGTATTTTTATACAAGTGTTATTATACGCGTGTGATAATGCTGTGTTTTGGTTTGGTCTATGAGTGGTGCTGTACGCTGACAGCAGGTAGCATGGCAAATGAGGTAATGACATAGAGAGCCTCATGGCTGTTGCCAGTGGTTGCTAGCTTTTGTTATAATTTCTACTATAATCACTAGCTACACTGTATCTACCGTGGGCTGTCAGTGTATTGGCTTAAGCCTGTACACTAGAGTGCTCATTTCAATTGATAAATTTCATTTTTTAGCATTGTGGAGATTACTTTTTGCTGCATGTTACAGTGGCACTAGCTATTTGAACTGCTGTTGTGTGAATGTGTATTTTTTGTCGCTTGAAATGCCAATGGCAGTCATATTTTAAGCAACTTGTCTAGTGCTGAACCTTTGAGCTCTTTGAAGTGGGTTTTTCAATACCTCTATGTTGTGATTCCAAGCACATTTTTCTAATACTAGGCATGAACTGCCTAAAATTGCTTTTAAATCTTGTTTTCTGAGTTTATTTGGTGCATAAGAAGAGGTGGGTAGAACCTGACTTGTGCAAAAATGACCCTATGTTAAGTTTCAGTATATATACTTTATTGGCTGAAAAGCCAGGAAGCTGTGAGCATGGAAGACACACTGCAAGCATACAAATAGCGCTCATCAAACACAGTGTGGCAGCCACTTATTGCGACAGTGGAGCTATACAAACAAATGTCCTTTCCAAGCATGTTATTGGGTATTTTAACCAGCCTACATATACCCTCATTTGCTGCCAGTATGGTCAGCTGTGGAACCAAGCTGTTTCAGTACTAGTTTCTGTTTTTATGCCGGTCACATACTGCAGGGCATTCTGATCAAGAGTTGTAAATTATCAGTTTGTATCCTCTTAAACCCAGTGTTGTGAAAACAGCAGCTTGAGATGTGCCTGAATTTCGTTTTCCTCTACTGTAATTCCTGATACGGCTACCCACATGACAGCAAAGCTTTGGAATCTTTCCTTTGTATAATCTGGACTGAACATTTATTTGAGTGTCGCTCCTGATTCTTTGTCATGTAAGCACACATACCCTTTCTGCTATTAGCACCATTTTGGGGTGGAGTTATGATGCCAACTTTGTCCTGTCATGAAACATGCTTTCCAATCTCATTATGACTAATACTTAAAGATGAAATTTTAGGTTTTTAAATGCCCAACTTCTGGACAATCCAATTATGAGACACTTGATGCTGAAGGCATGTTTGACTGTTCTTGTCATTTTTGCTGTCCCATTCACATGTATAGAAGTGGCAGAAGTTACCCTGCTTCATCATGTCATTGTTTTCTTACTGGCCTTTCGGTGTTTCCCAGGTTGTTCAGGAATTTGGACAGCCAAATGGAATAGGAGAGAAGTTGTATAAGGTGCTGGAATCTAAAGCAGCATCAACAGAAAACTGGGTCAGTGTGTGCTTTGTTATTTTAGGTGGCATGTTTTTGCTCCTGAAAGCATATATCAATTGAAACTTTATGAGCCAAGAGTTAAAGTTGAACATTATATTGGGAGCTAGGATGATGTCACCTTAAGTTCTGCCGAGCACAGATTTTGCATACCTCCTAGTCTGCTGCTCAATTGTGGGGCTGTGTCAGCTCGATGGTGAGGTTATATAAGGTCTTAATCTGCAGTGAACCATTCTTTGCTTTGCTGTGTAGCCTGACACATTTCTGTAAATTCTCTTTTCTGCTCAATAGCACCAAAAGACACTTGTTAGGATATTCTAAACTAGTAAACATAGACATGCTGTGTTGAAATAGTCTTGTGGGCTTTGTTAGTGCTTGTTTAAAATTGTTTGCTGTAAACGTGCAATGCTTTGTATGTTTAGCTTGCAGATTGGTGGTTACAAGGAGCCTACCTTTCATATAGGATGCCAGTAGTTGTGTACTCAAACCCTGCTATGGCACTTCCTAAGCAGACGTTCAGGCAGAAGGAAGACCAACTCAAGTAACTTTTTGAGATTTTTTTCTAATGCTATTTTGATGCGAAAAATGTCAAAGATGGCTGCCTCACAGAGTTCAATTTGCTCTTAATTCACAGGCACGCGGCTCTGCTCATAGCTGGTGCTCTAGACTTCAAAGCATTGGTAGAAAGGTGAGCTTTCAGTCTCATGTTCTAATCTGTGAAGAAAACTCATTCTGCACGTGTTGAGCTAATAGCCGAATCCTGACCCGATTCTTGTTTCATTCATATTTGTTTTCCTGTTCTAAAGTGCCCTCAGAGGGTATAGGCCAGGAATGGAATTATTATGAAAAAATCGTTCAGACATAACAAGAAGCTTTTTTCCAATAGCAGATCTGTGAAGAGGTCAAACTTCTGTGATGTCCACTGTGTCAGTGCTGGAAGAGCATGCTATATTGATTTCTGACTGTGTTGTATAGTGATTCTTCAGTGGAGTGTAACTGCCGTCAATCTTTATTTACATAGTTGTTTATTCACACGCGCAGTTGAATAGTGTTTTCCTTGGCTGGTTAATATTATATGCTTAAAGTCATGTGTATAGCACAAAGTCAAGGACAGCGCTAACACATCAGTTTATTATCATCCATGTTTTTGTGCTACAAACATCACAGTAAGTATTCACACATAGTTTGCTATGTTTTTTTTTTAGCTTAAGACGCTTGCATCAGCTATTGTGAATTTGAGGGTTTGACGTCCCAAATTGACACATGAGTAAGGCCCTTAATTTTCTGCGGTGCAAAATTCCAAATTCTAACACAGAATAAAAATGCACAAAATTTAGTGAAATTGTGCAAAATTTCGCTGTAAGCATAAGATGCACGAAAGAAACATGAGGTTTATTTTTTTAGCAAATGCCGTACATCCTGCAGAGATCTGTCTTCTAAAATTGAAGGCGGCTATTGTAACTCAGCATCAAATAATGTTTCGTGTTATGTTCACTCGAAGAATGGCACTTGTTTGATGTAAGGTCTTCATAACGACTGCAATGGAAGAGAGTGTTGAGGTCGCTTGTTCCGTTCCAGCCCAGAAAGACAGGAAATAGAAATATTCAACTTGCTTGTCGTGCTTAGGAAGAAACGATGTTAGTTCCCTGTTACTGGATTTCAGTTCTTGAGCAGTATTCAGGTACACTTGCCACTCGGCAGCTAGGACGGCAGTTCTTGACTAAGTCCGGGCGTGCTTGCAGCCTCCAACTTCTTTTCTGGTAGATTCTCCCTGCTGAGAAGAAGGCTGAGGTTTTTTTTTTATTTTGGTTGGGATCCTCGAGATCCTTGCCCAGCCAAGGATGGCCACTGAGGTTACCCGACCCTGTTGAAAGCTTTTTTCAGTAGCCATTTCTTAAATTTCTTCCATTTTTCATCGCTAGGTAGTGCTAACATTTTAGGCACTACACCACCGATGATTTTTCACATTTCTATAAAACTCTGCAGGAAACTTTTTTTATACCTTGTGCTTGGCACGTGATGGCCTTATTTGCTTATGTGCCATAAAACCCAACACAACACAGCACATTTTTTTCAAATAGAAACCTGACCTGTAGCAGACCTTCCTCTGGCTGTGGCTGGTCTGAATGGTTTGGGATTTCGTTATAATCATAATGTTCCTTTTAAAATTTTCCTGACGACTCTAACTCCCCCTCATGTTGTATTCATACAAATACGGGAAATTAATCGTTTTCCCGTTACTCTCCTTCTGATGTCCATGACACCAATTGTATAAAAAATGAAAATCTAGCTGCCAGCACAAAATTCCGCAAGAAATGCTTAAATCCACAATTTTTTGCGGAATCATGGGAAACTAGGGGACTTGCACATGGGCTATGAGGGGTGCCACAGTAGAGGGCTCAAGATGATTAAGATCAATTCAGATAATTAAGATTAATGTGTGCACAGCACAGGAATGTTTTTGTATTTCCTCCATCGAAATATGGCCACCACACAGCTGTACTCAGATCTATGAACTTGGGATCAGCAGCCAATCCACAAATGCACTGAGCCACTGTGGCAGGTATGGCCATCAGTAAACTAAGCAAATAACAGCAAATGGGAGAAAATTAAAATTGACAAATTTTGATGCATTATAACTGCACCTGAACCAACAGGCACATGATCATAGAGAGCTGCGCATTAATTGTGACCACCTGGGTTTTAAACAATCACATATGAATGTTAAAGAACCAACAGCCACAGAAACCAAGGGGCACAGGGGATTTTTTTTTTTATTTTGTGGTGTTGATCAATTTAGAATGTTACTGAATATGTTATCGCTTAAAGCTAATTGATTAGAAAACCAGAAGAAAAAACAACCACATGCCACCGGTGGGATCCGAACTCACGACCTCCGAATTACGCGTCCGGTGCTCTACCTCTGAGCTACGGCGATGGCTGTGAAATCTTCTGTTTTCGGGGGTATATATGTTTACAAGTAACCTAACCTTGAGAGTGTTCATCAGCGCCACCCACGTTCATAAGCGGCGGACGTGGAACGTCCTGAGTTACCACAGGTGTGACGTAGAACGTCATCGAACGGGGAGGGTGGAAGCTGCGTGAGAACCCTCTTATGCCTCCTATGGCATCAAGGCTGCCAGAACCGAGGCCCTCGCTAAGCAATTAAGCAAACAAGGGAAGGGGATGAGGGGCTCGTTATAAATATGAAAGAACCAACAGCCACAGAAACCAAGGGGCACAGGGGATTTTTTTTTTGTGGTGTTGATCAATTTAGAATGTTACTGAATATGTTATCGCTTAAAGCTAATTGATTAGAAAAGCAGAAGAAAAAACAACCACATGCCGCCGGTGGGATCCGAACCCACGACCTCCGAATTACGCGTCAGGTGCTCTACCTCTGAGCTACGGCGACGGCTGTGATTTTAAAAGCTTGTCCTGTTGCAGAAGAGCAGGGGGCTAAAACTAATTTTTTCTTTTTCTTTGTCTGACTAGGCAGCAGTTTGAGCCAGAAATGATGGGCAAGGATCCTCTTGACATGTCCCAGTACCAGAAAATTTTCAGCACGTGCCGTGTTCCTGGTTACAAGCAAGACAGCCTGGCGACCTACTTTCTCAGTGACAATCCACCCAAGCATGTGCTTGTAATTCACAACAATGAGGTATGGCAGCAAATCTTTCTGAGGCGTTCTAGAATGATGAAATACAAATGACGCTGAAAAAAGCTGAAACCTTGCAACATTTGCAATGTGTGCAGACCTTTTTCGGATGTCTCTCGGTTAAGCAGTTCAACTCACTCAAACGTACAGCTAACTGACTGGAAAACTTGTCAGTCTGGTAACGCATTCCTCTTGTATTGCTTCTGTCTATTAGAGGAAACTGTCAAGTGCACTTCGTCATCTTATTTGGGCAGCCCTTTTACCTAAGTGCGGTAAAAACTGCTAAAATTTAGTTATGAAATGATGTCATGACATCCTGAAAGTAATTGCTGTGCTTCCTTGATTGTTTGTTATTTTTCTTTATTTTTGGTACTCATGCATGGCCTTATTCCTCCATGGCAGCCCTAATGCTTTGCGTTCTTCTGGCAGTTCTTTGCACTGGACGTCTATGATGGCCAAGGGAATCCATATGATGAGCACCAAATTCTTCAGCAGCTTCATCAGGTGGTAAATATGTCGACAAGTGCTGGCGCTGGGATTGGCATTCTGACTACTGAGCACAGAGATTTTTGGGCAAAGGCATTTGATGAGCTCTGCCAGGGTAAGCATTCTTTTTTTCTTGTAGCATGGGAAGTCAGTTACTCATCATCATCATCAGCAGCCTGACTACACCCACTGCAGGGCAAAGGCCTCTCCCATGTCGCTCCAATTAACCCTGTCCTTTGTCTGTTGCCGCCACTGTATCCCCGCAAACTTCTTAATCTCATCCGCCCACCTAACTTTCTGCCGTCCCCTGCTACGTTTGCTTTCGCTTGGAATCCATTCCGTTACCCTTAAGGACCAGCGGTTATCTTGCCTTCGCATTACATGCCCTGCCCAAGGCCATTTCTTCCCCCTGATTTCAACTAGTAAGATGTCATTAACCCGCGTTCGTTCCCTCACCCACTCCACCCTCTTCCGATCTCTTTACGTTAACCTATCATTTTCCTTTCCATAGCTCGCTGCGTTGTTCTTAACTTAAGCTGAACCCTCTTTGTTAGCCTCCATGTTTCTGCCCCATAGGTGAGTACCGGTAAGATACAGCTGTTGTATACTTTTCTCTTGAGGGATATTGGTAAGCTACCATTCATGATCTGAGAGAACCTGCCATATAGTAGTCAGTTACTACTAGCATACAACAAAAAAAAAGAAGAAACAAACAATTGAATGTATGGAGTGAGCTGAATCTCAAATTCCAGTTGAATTTTCATACTCAACTGTACATTCCCCATTGTCTTTAGTGAAGATGCATCTAGTGTGCATATGAGTCAAATATGAGGAAAATGAGACTACATGAGGCAAATGTTCCTGAACTGAAGATAACAGTCTTGAAAGGCTAACAGCCTGGAAACAAGATAACAGGCTGAAGATAACAGCCTGGAAAGTTCTGAGGAGCAGGTTGAGGTGTCATACAGAGCTGAAGTTATTGCTGTTCAGGACTAGCAGACACCGTCTTGAAGTCTCCATTGTCTGTAGTGTTCTTTTGGTACAACTGTGGCGGACTGCTCAAAGACTCGGAGTGCAGAGGTGCATTTGAAGAACTCGGGATTCGAAGAATGAAGGTTTTTTACTGTGGTTTTGGTTTTTTGCAAGGTACTTTTTTTTATCGGATTATGTGTTCTTTGTAGTGCCAAAGTTCATGAAATAGTTTCTTGTCCAGACGGCCTAAATCTGGCTACGGGTTGCAAATTAAAATTGAAACATAGAATTAATTCCCGTGACATGCTGTCTGCTTAATTTACGTTAATTTGGTATAGTGGTAACAATCATGTGAAATGAAAGGGACAGATTCATTTTGAATCTGTTATATCATGACGATAATTATTACCATTTATACGGTGTTCGTAATAATGAGGTGAAGTCAAGCTTCTGGACTAAGTGACCTAGCTAATGGACATCACTTGGGACAGTAAATGAAACTGGTGTAAATATCCCTGCGTGGCAGTTGGGCACGAAATTAATACACAGGTATTTAGAGCATGCAGTCAGTGTTCCTTTATGGTTATATAATGTAATAGGAGGAACTGGAAAGAACATTTTAATTGAAAAGTGATTTTTCATGCTGGTGAGTAAAAGGAAATACGAAATACGGAAAAAGGAAGTACGTTGTATGTAGAGATCATTTGGAAAACTGGCATGGTTTTGAAAACTACTTTTGATTGCATTGCACATAACTGTGTTGACAGTAAAAATTGCAGCCATTTACTCCAGTGGTATGATGGATCATCAGCACTAACTGGTTTGTAGACGTGTAATGCTATGGGCTGCAGATGGAAAGACGAAATTTCCGCTAAGTTATCCATCGACACACCACGCCTATCCAGTAAGCAGTTCACTGTTATTATTCAGAACAATTGCTTTGCCTTCGATGCAGATCCTCGCAATGCTGAATCTGTGGAATTCATCAAGCAAGCCATCCTCGTTGTCTGTCTTGATCAGAAATTGAAGGTCAAGGACCCATATGAAGTAGCCTGTGCTTATCAAATGCTTCTTGGAGGCAGACACGGGGAAAATGCTGCTAATCGGTGGTGTGACAAAACCGTTCAGGTGTGTATTAATTTTCTTCTCTGCAGACTGGCCTGAGAGGTCAGTCAGTGGTAGCCAATGCATTCGCAGCTGTGTCTCGTGATTTTAACAAAACTTCATGCTAGGCTGGTTGGTAGGACATAGTTGAAACTTGGTTCAGCGCAAAAGACGGAACACAGAGAAATGAAACGACACACACGAAGCGCTCCATGTGTGTCGTTTCCTTTCTCTGTGTTCGTCTTTTGCGCTGAACCAAGTTTCAACTATGTCTCGTGATTTGTCATCTAGTACTCTGATGTTTGATTTCCACTGTGTTAGGTTTTCATGAGGTCACTGGTGTTAGAAAAAAATTTAATATGGTAAAACCTCGTTAAGGCATACTCACTTAAGCAGCAGTTCCACTGTTTGCAAAAAACATTTTTTTTTTTTTTTTTTGAGGCATTGCTGCATATGGTTTGTACTTCTAATTAATTCTGGCAGAGTCAAACAAGGACCTTGCTTGAATGCAGTATTAAAGAAAAACGCCCTCAAATGCCACATGTCTTTCACTGCTTGCTACACTTCAGAAATTTTATCGAAGCTTACTACAGGTGTAGCAGGCATGTTGTGTACCCGACGGCTACACGGTGTTTCAGCGTGGCACTGGGATGTGAAATTTCAGAGATATGTGCCAAATTACCAAACTGAGGACTGTTATGCTACACTTTGGCTTTTAATTTTTTACAAAACACTTTCTTCATAACTAGTGCTCACCTACTGGGCCCAATGCTTCTTGATACGTCATATCTGGCAAAGTCACTTGACTGTGTAGCATGCTGCCAGGTGCAACACATTGTCTGCTACGGGGCTCTTTATACTCTTGTAACTACAAGGATAGTTTGTTAACAAGGCTAGACAACTTTGTCGTAATTACTAGTTTTATGACATGCTGCAGATTTGAGGCCATCCTGGCCCTCGTAATTTTGTTGCAGTTGGCCTTTAAATGTCTTCATTATAGAGATTGCATCATTTTTGAAGAGGCCAGATTCTTGGCAGAGGTATTTTTGTCAAGAAAATGATGGCTGTGATGTGACAAAGCTTGAATAAGGGGGCGATTTTTGAACATTGCCTACTTTCAGTGAATTTGTGTGCATTTTACCTCTTTCCCCCCCCCCCCCCCCCCCTGCACGAGGTGGCACAGTGGTTAATTTGATTTTTTTTAAATTTTTTTAGCTGATTGTTGGCGAAGATGGCTACACGGGTCTCCTTTATGAGCACAGCCCTTCAGAAGGCCCTCCTGTTGCGGTGTTGGTGGACCACTGCTACAAATACATGTACGTGCACGGAAACATTTTCCTAGTAGCCAAAAACCCCGTATAAAAGCTGTACTGCTCTTTCAACACATTTATATTATGGATGTCAAATTAAGAGCATTTTTCTTGATTTAAGCCAGTCTGTGAGAGGTGTGTACTGAAGGTGTGGTGTCAGTTTTTGGGCATGCTGAAGATGAACAACTACCACTTAAAGTATATTTTGACAGTTGCTGGCACAAGCACCTTTATTGTTGGGCACAGTTGCTTTTGCTACAGTCTGTTAAATGATCTGGAAGCTTATCTCGAAGAATATTGCAAGGACGACTAGTTGCATGATGACAAGTAGACTGCTGTGAAATTTCCTGTGCTGTCTGCTGTGATTCATCGAATTTGTACTGCTTCGAACCAATATGCAACGTTTTGCAGCACATGGAAAATGCTGTTGATTTGGTTCGAGCGAATGCAGTGAGCTGCTTCCTCGCAACATGAACACGGCGTGAGAAGTCTTCCCCAGTGCTGTAATGAGTATCATTTAACACAGGGCCTTTAGAAAGAATTCCTTGGTTTTGAAGAATGCAAATTTAGTATTATTAGGCAAAGGTGCCCGGTTGAGTGGTGTCCAAGATTGTGAGCATGTTCGATTTCTTTCGGGTAAGTTGTTAATTTCAGGGTTTCACAGCAGTGGCGGAGGACTATTTCTTGGGATTGGGCATACGTCTCTGAAGGATGGTCGTCTGCAAGGTTATACAAAATCAAGTTGTGGTGTCGTGAGCGGTTCTTGGCACTGTCTGTGTGGTCTTCCGTTTCAGAGATACGACTGGTTATTTGAGTGTGGTTAGTGCTTACTGCTTTCAGAGCTACCAGGTCTTGATGGTGTGTTTCTAGGTCAGCCAGTCTATTACTGAGGTCGGAAATAGTCTGTTCAGTAGGTGTCATCTGATTTCTGAGACACTGTGCCTCACCAATTAGCTGCGACTGTCCGGCAGATGGCTTTTTCAGTTCTGCGAGTACTTTATCTATGCCTGGGTTTGATTCAGTGTTCCCAGCCAAGAGTAATGGGGAATGAACGACAGTAGCACACTCTACAGCAATAAAAGGCAATGCTATGGGCTCGGCAGCTGCAAGAGACGACAGTTGCTAGTTTCTTTTTGATAAAAAGACAGTACGGTTTACTGACCTGCATGGCGAAGACCATTGGGTTACATGACCACATCATGGCACAGCCACCAAGCCCACCATCATGATACATTGCCACCACTTCCATCAGCTGCTGCTCTCCAGCCTCTTAGCACCTAGTGCAATTACAGTAACATCAGGATGGTATGATCACGTGTTATTATGAATTTTGGTATGATGTGAATTGGTAAAATACTCTGGCCAGCCTGCACGTGTACAGTGTGCTCAATTTCTGATGTTTTGAACACACCCCTATGCCACTAAGAACGATACATATGGGCTAGCTGCTACCACACCCTCAACCACTAAGCGTTGCCCACACATCACTGATGCCGTGAGTGGTAGCGCACGGCCGTAAATAAATCTCATCAATTTTAAGCAGTTCTGCGTGAATGTGTTTCTCGTACTTCTGCATACAGATTTTGCTCATATTGGATTATAGAAGTTTCAGATGATAGTATGAATATTTTTCGCAGCCCCATGAGATTTGTGTATTTGAGATTCTGCTGGAGTATAGAGCACCTGTGCAAAATCACAGCAGTTCTGAGCAGTGTATTGGGTACTTCTTATTAGCACAGTCACTTCAGTGTGCTTGCTTTGCCTTGTATCTCTTCTGCAAGGCAGCCAAGTAACGTGCAGTAAGTATCTATGCAGTGATTGTTAATACCTAGCCCCTCATTGTCGTGTTAGCTACCAGGCACATTTTGTGAGCCTTCTTGAAGTCACTGCAGGCTGGGTAACAGTGTAGATCTTCATGTATTGCTAAGCTGAGATACTCGAGGTTTTGTTAACATCTTTCTATCATTGGCTCTGTGAACAGCTGTAGCTTGTTGTGGTTGCTCACATGGCTGGCTCAAACATTGCTTCACCCTACTACTGCTGTCACCATTCACATTCTGCTTTTGTTTTCATAATGGCAGAAGTTTCCTCAACGCTGTTAACATGAAGGTTGCATTGCTTTTGAGGAGATTGCTGTATAGAGTTTGTTGCTAGAGGTGTATTAGTGTGTGGATGTGTTTATCATTTGATGTGGCTGTAGATCTGTAGGATAGCCTGTAGGTCCTGACCTTTTAAGAAAAAAAAAAAATGTTGAAATTGCTTCTACTCCAACATTTCAGTGACAAGAAGCAGGGCTCTCCACAATCCAGTAAAGCTGCTGACAATGTTCCTAGAAAGCTTGAATTCCACTTGTCTCCAGACATCATCAAGGACATTGAAAAGGCACGTTCTTCACTCTCTAGGTCAGTATTGATTTACGGACATTAAAAAAAATTGAGGGCACATGCGAATGAATGTGCTGGTAACATCTGGAAATGTGTATTGATGTTGTGTTTACAGATATGTGCTTACTGTATGTGTTTGTTTGTATGTACTGTGTGTAGAACATAGCTTATGGTATCTTTGGCTGACGGCACTCGGGGAGTTTTCTGCACACTCGTGTTGTGCCACACATTTGGCTGGCCGCCACTTTATAGCGTATTTTTTGTCAAGGTATGCACAGTTTAAAGAGTATCAGTAAAGCGACATCGTGGTCAGCTGAGATCAGATTGAGAATTGTGTACCGATATTTTCGGCAGTTACTCTAGCTGAAGCTCTACAGCGTATCATTGAAACCAGCCAGCACCACTTACCGTAATCGCAGGATTTCACAAGCATGCTCGTGGGTCCCACGTTTCCTACCATTTCAACGAACGTCTGGTTCGTGCTTACGGCCCCGCATGCTATCACTGGAGAACTTGTAGCAATTGCTGCATCTAGCAATATCTTTTCCTACCTTTTTGTATTTTTGTTAATAAATTGCTAACTAAACAGTGTTGGCCGCTCGTAAGGATAGCCTCTGAGATTTTTGAGAGTCTCTGAGGCCACCGTGAACAGAGGGCAGAAAGAGCGAAGGCACTCTATGAGTGTTTCACACGTTCGGCTGAGGTACAAAGGGACGTAGCACTCGTGTCGTATTTGGCGTCAGTTCCTGCGCACCAATGCGGAGGTTCCGTAACCACTGAGCCGCCGCGGTGGCTCAGTGGTTACGGTGCTCGGCTGCTGACCCGAAAGACGCGGGTTCAATCCCGGGCGCGGCGGTTGAATTTCTTTGGAGGAGAAATTCTAGAGGCCCGTGTACTGTGCGATGTCAGTGCACGTTAAAGAACCCCAGGTGGTCGAAATTTCCGGAGCCCTCCACTACGGCGTCTCTCATAGCCTTAGTCGCTTTGGGACGTTAAACCCCATAAACCAACCAACCAAACCAAACCAATGCGGAGGCAGTGGATGCCATTAGTGACAGCACATTTTGCACTGCTGGATGAAGCTGATCCTGAAATGCATCCACCTTTTCTCTTCTCACAACCTCCTCCTTCTCTTTCTCACACTAATCATGGGTGAGAAATCTAATCACTTAATGCAGCTCACTGATAGGCTTCATCGTATTCTTACTCACCAATTTGTATTTCCTATGAAACTTTTTGAGTGTGAGGACTGTGATGTGCATGCATGTGAATTCTTGTTTGCAGGCTCACGGCTGACTTGGACCTTTTTATTTACAAGTACAAAGGGTATGGGAAGGAATTCATCAAGTCTTGCAAGCTGAGTCCGGACAGCTACATCCAGATGGCAATGCAGCTAGCCTACTACAAGTGAGTACTGAACTGAGCCATGTGTAAGAGCAGAGAATGTCACGCTGTATAACAGAGATTCACAGCCACTTTCTACACATGTTCTTCTGGCATACTTGGTTCATCTTTCGTTACTTGAGCGCTCGTGAAAAAGAAACCCAGACTTTGAGGTTTGTCTCGGTGAGAGCTCCAAATTAATTTCAGCTATGTGGGGCTTTCTGTTGTCATGCGTATCCAAGAAGAGTCTTGAACCTCCCACTACCCCTTGAAATCGAGCTCAACCCCTCCATCGGTACAAGAAACTGCCTTAGGCCTCCCGAAAAAAAAGTTTGTGGCTATGTGTCTGGTTTGGCCATACAAATATCACTGCCAAGAGAGGAAAATTGTCTTTTAATAGTTTCACTTAAAAGGGCTGGAAATAGTGAATTTGCTTTTTCGGGTGGTGAAGATGGTTGGACCATCTTTGGCATTTTCTTCTTCCTCTCTCTATTTTTGATGACTCAACTCGCGTACCTTTGAACAGGATTCACAGAGCGCCCGGGGCAACCTACGAGAGTGCTTCCACACGAAAGTTCATTCATGGGCGCACGGAAACCATCCGCTCTACCTCCATGGAAAGCTTGGAATTTTGCAAGGCTTTCGAGAGCGGTGAGACAAAGCTACCGGAAAAGGTTGACCGCTTGCGGAAAGCTGTTCAAAATCACAAGGACTACACAAATCTGGTAAGGACGGTGCATGCAATCAGTCAGGCACAGCTGATATTGCAGTTCATAGAGTACTGGTAAAATTAGCCTCAAAAATGCAGAATAAGTTTCAGCTAAGTGCTCAGTGCACTGTTTGGGTACTAATCTGGGCATCTTCCAACCTGATGATGCAACTTTTGTGACAGTTCTGTCTTTTCTGGAAGCTTCAGCTTTACATGTACGTTTTATAGGGTATAGTAAATTGAGCTGCCCCCTTGAAGTACAGAGAAATGCAATGCAGTACTAGCTATGCACAGTTTATTAATACGAACTATTTGAGAACAACGTGGAATGAAATAAACTCCGTGCTTTTGTTACGACACATTTTTTTTTTTTTCAATTTCTCATTAGCAGAGTCAGAACACACACTGCCTTAATTAAGGCCTACTACTGTAACAGATAATTAGTGAGCAAAGAAACATATTGATTCATGCTTAATATTAGCTGGAAGTTTTATTTACTGATGAAAGCAGCAGACGAATTCTGGCTTCAAAAAACATGCAGTATGTCAATACTTTGGGAGAAGTACTGCTTGACACGAGTTCCTGCGTCTTATCAGTGCATTTTAAGAAGGTTTTGTTTTATTCGTGGAATAATATCTTTCACGTTTGTTTTGTGTACTGTTTTCAAGGCCATTAACGGATGCGGTGTTGACCGGCTGCTGTTTGGTCTGAAAATGATTGCCATCGAGAATGAGATTCCTGTGCCTGAGATCTTTAAGGATGCTGCATACAAGATCAGCACTGAGTTCAAAATATCATCCAGCCAAGTGAGTTGATGTGTTGAATGTATCAATTCTATAGGAGGCCTGGTGTTGGGTGTTGAAGGTTATTTTACTCATACTAATGTGTCCCCTTGAGACTAACTTTAGTTAGATCGGTCAAGCAGTATTGTAGCATTTGTCTCTGATTTCTTATGCCCTCAGTGTAAAATGAAATTGCTTCAGGCATATTTCTGTCCTTGTGCCTTCCGGTTAAGGTCAGCATTCGGTGCAACTAGCTGCCATCCCCAGTAACTCTGCTCAGTAGAGGCAGTAAGGAGCTGATGTTGCGAGAGCAGCCAGTGCAATGTATATACGACTGTTTGCTTTCTTAACTCTTTTCCTACCGCACCCATTGAGCATCGTTAGCCCGCTAACGATCATTTCATGCCCTGATTTCAGAACCTTCTGCGTTGCTAATGACTACGTTGCAGATGTAGTTTGTAGGCCAGGAACCAAAGTTTTGTTTCCGATGTAGTTTTCTTTTGTCCTTCGAGGGGGCACTTTC
Organism: Amblyomma mixtum; assembly: GCF_055824585.1. Lineage (NCBI taxonomy): Eukaryota > Metazoa > Arthropoda > Arachnida > Ixodida > Ixodidae > Amblyomma > Amblyomma mixtum. The sequence goes on from NC_143019.1 coordinate 61,698,785, forward strand.
TAACGCGCTGCGAAGAAATGAAGACGCGGACCTGCGCTCATTGCCTGCCATGTTGCCCACAGATGACACCTTCACCGCTCAACTTAGGAGCCTTCCGCGTTGCTTACAGGCACGATGCGCATCTGGCTTGTAGCCGGAGAACTAGAGTTTTGTTTCCGATACAGTTTTTTTTGCCCCTACAAAACGGCATTTTTTGAACGCACTCCGAAGGTGCGGTACTATCAAAGTCGCTTGGCAGCCTCCGCATGCGCGGTACGCGCTCTAAGACATAGAAAATCTCAGGACTCCGTTTCGTCTGCGAGTGATTTAATCGACGTCCTGTGCAACGAGCCTGAAAATGTTGCAAGGTGCTGAAGATGATTCACTTTTCACATCGTTGATGATGGAAACCAGCCTGAAACACAGGTGGCCACGCTCCGATGCACAACTATAGGGTTTCTAGTTATTATTTTGTAGCAACAATATTATTCAAGATAGAAATGTTTTTTTTTTTGCAGATAGTGGCCAATAGAGTAACAAACATTTTGCATATTTCAAAAAAATTTTTACTTTTTTTTCTTTTTAAATACAAGCGTGTTTTTGCACATTTTGTTGAATTTTTTTCTAAAATCTCGTTTTTAGCTAATAAAATTTTTTGTCGCAACATGCAATTTGTTGTTTAAACGCATATTAATAGAAAGCACCTTTATTCAGCTCTGTTTTTGGATATTGCAATAAATATTGAATGCAATAGTTTTTATAGAAAAAAATATGTACTGAAACCTTCAGAAAATAGTCATTTTCCCCATGGTAGGGAAAGAGTTAAAGCTTTTTGATGTTAGAATCGCCTAATGTGAACTCTCTCCTTGTTTCATACAGGTGGCGACACAATGCGATGCAGTCATGTTCTATGGCCCTCTTGTGAAGGACGGCTATGGTTGTTGCTACAACCCTCAACCGCACACAGTCACCTTTGGCTTGTCTTCGTTCAACAGCAGTGCTGCTACGTCCACCGCAAAATTCAGGGATGCTTTAGAGGAGAGCTTGACAGAAATGCACGATTGCCTCAGGCTTTCGCAGACATCAAAGTTATAAACAGCAAAGCTGTAATGAGAATAATGTTTGGGGTTTTCATCACTGTGCCTTCAACAACTGAACTAATATTTGCTGCTTGCTATCAATAGGATGTGAAAGAGGACGTCTTCTCCAGGCCTGCAAAATATGCTTTGGATCATTCGATTCCGACAACTTGTTAGGGAAAAATGTTAGCGCTGTTTTGGTTTTGCAGTGTATGTTTGTTTGTTAGATATAATAGTTAAAACCAGAATGTTGCTTATTTGAACTTCCCAAGCTGATAGTTCACTTTTTATCTTATATCCTGAATGGAAAATTCCTCCATGCTTTATTTTGTTTTGATCATTTTATGAGCAAGGCGTAGAAGCTTACATTATACATTATTCACTGTCTGTTGTGCAAGTTCCATTTTGTTATAGTGAGATTACCAATAAATGCAGGTATAATGTTTCTTAACTTACTGAAATAAAAATGGAAATGTTTTGTTCATTTGTTTTGCCACCTGTTTCTTTTTTTTTTTTGAGTAGCTCTTTCTACTTGAGAAGATGGCATATGCCATCATGGTGGTAGCTGTAGTAGTATGCTATATTTAAGCTAAGAGGGTGCCATGGTGCCCTCCTTTCCATGGAAAAATGTGTGCCTTGCAGGAAAAACATTTTACTGAAATCATCTACACACAACAAAGGAAACGGCAATATTTTGACAGCTTGCGTATTGCCGCATTTCATAGCAGTTTTCAGAGAAGAATTTAAATGACATGTACAGTCTTTGTCAAAAGTAACCAGGCTGTAAGGGCTCCACTGTACGAGCTAGAAGCAAACCATGCAGCCTGGTTACTTTTGACAAAGACTGTACATGCAGCGAAGACATTTAGTGAGACATTGTCCCTTGGTACGCCTCCCGTTTCTGTGCGAAGGAAAGTTCAGTTCACTGCAGCAATGGGGCTCTTGGAGGGGTTTAGACACCTAACTTTTCGGTGTATGTTTTCTTGTTTGTAATGGCGCGCAAGGCATTATTATACATGGATTACCACCTGGTATTCTCCCACGACTGCTGAATAATTTATAAACGAATTTATTTTGTGTGTTGTTTCAGTTTCAACAGCCCAATGAGGACTGTGACGTCAAAGTGTGGTTATCGGTCGCGTGAGGCATGAAAAACGACATCATAATTGCTACCTCCACATTCGTTGTCATTCCTGCTCTTGAGGAAGGCTGGCTTCAGCGCTGTAGTGAATTGAAACGATAAAGCAGCGAATGTGATTATATCAACGTTTTTCCATGCCTCGCGTGACCTATAAGCCTCGTGTTGACATCACAGCCATCGTTCAGCTTTTGAAACTAAAATTGAAACAGCACGAGAGAAAAATCGCTTATAAATTATGTAGCAGTTGTAGGTGAATACACAATGGCACCTCATGCGTAGTAGTGCCTTCCACGTCATTGTAGAAAAAAAAACATGCCACCAAAATTAGGTGCCGATACTCCTTTAACATGCCTCAGCAAAGGTAAGTGCATGTAACTGTTCTGCCATGTTGACTGCGTGCATTTAAATTGCACCGTTGCACACACTGCAGCTCAAGCAATGGGCTTTGGGGTGTGACTATGCTCTTATGGTCATTTTTTAACCGCTCAGACGAGGACAGACTGGATGTGCTTTAGCGCACGTCCTGTCGTGTTTTTTTGACCTCATCTGTTTCTTTTCTGTGGTGCTAGAAAACCAGCCAGACCAACTTTCCACGCTGACTGTTTTGCATAAATTTGTACTAGATTCAAAAGTGAAAGTTTGAAGGTTTTACCACTAGAGCTTTGAAACTTTTTCGAGAAATCCATTTGGAAATTCATCTTACAAAATAGAGAACATGCATTATCTCTCTGTTCTCTCCATGTGAAGCAGTGCCAGTGAACTAGCACTACAGCAGAGTCGATTGTACGAATCTCGCAGGGTTGCGAAAAATATTTGTATCATCCAAAGCAAACGACCTGTATGCAGAGGTATGGGAAATGTATTCAAGAGATTTGTTCACAGCCACACGTCGCCGCTCGCTGATTACGTTGTCTGCGATGCACTGGTCGTGTGCCACAGTTCAATGCCTGTGGCGCATACCAAGCAGCTTGCAGTGTACAGGCAGCGCTTGGTGATCAGAGGACGTGGCTTGTGCATTTGGATCATCCCCACAGGCACGGAGTGTTCAGCACTACCAAGATTCTTTACGTTGTAGACAGTGCACTCTGGCCAGGCAATTTTACCTATTCATATCATCCTCATATTCGCATCAAATGGGATATTATCATCGAAGTTGTACTGCAGTTTGCGCTTGTGATGTGTGTAAAGGATGTCAGCGGGGTAGCTACCATGTGAACCAGTATGTTGTATGAAATATGGTGACAGATTGTCAGTTAATGCGGTCGCAAGCCTCTTGCATGTGTACTGTGGTGGCCAGGTTTGCATTGAGCCTGAGTACACTGCCTTCACTGCGTTGTAAAGGCAGAATCATGCAGTTATGTGGCAGACAGTGTTTAGTTCTCAGCGTGTTATGTTCAAAATCTGAGCCGTTTCACTCCCCCCCCCCCCCCCCCTGCCCTCCCCTTATTTTACTTCTAAACCTGACAAGACTCTTTTAATTAAAAACGCTTTTTTCCCAGACACTGCCTTCAGTGTCAAGTGTCGCCTCTCAAGGACATTTGAGCACGTTTTACAACAACAGCTATTGTAGCTAAGGCATATTTTCTCTTCCCCTTCCCGTATGCTCTCGTCATTCGCTGGCCAAGACAACGTGAGCAGCTGTCCAAATTATTGTGAGTTTTTTTTTCTATGGGATTTTGATCCAGGATTCTAGCCTCGGGTGTTGATATCCCCCCTGCGGTGTATCCACGGATTGCCTTTTTACGATTGCTGACTATGTAATCTGCTTTAGTGTGCGCGATAGCCAGTGCCTATCGCAACCTCCTCTGCTGTTTGGGTCATTCTTGTCATAACTGACGCCGCGGTGATTAGTCTGTGTTCTCCATTAATTATTGTAGCGTTCATTTTTCCTTTTCCCATGTAGGTTGCATCTACAAATGCCACTCTGTCAGGGTCTATCTTTTCCAGTTTTCTTTGCAGTGCCTCTGCCCTTTTTTCTCTCCTTTTTTTTGTTGTGTCCGGGGTGCATGTTTTTCAGCAGTGACGATGTGTGGGTTGTCCTGCTGCCGCATTTCTACTGTTTTGTCCCAATATTATTCTGGCTGTATTCCAATTTTACAGAGTATCTTTCTTCCTCCCTTTGTTCTTTCTAGTCTGCGCTTTTGCGGTGTAATAGGCTTCCGTGTATTCTAGGGTGTTGTGTAGCTTTTCTAGGGCCCCGTGGAGGTGCTTATGGATAGGCGCAATGCCCTCTTGACGCACCTCCTGATCATTCTGTTTATTAATTATCTTTTTCCACTCTTCTTTTGAGGTCTAAATATGGATAGTCCGGAAAGAGTGAATCCGCGGGACATACGCTAGTTCGCTGCCAGCGGATGTCCAAACTGAGAAGGTTGGTTCACGTAAGGTAAACTTTGATCATTGCCTAGAAAAAAAAAAAACTTCCGGCAGATAAGGTAGACACTTGGGCATGCTGGTTAGACATTATCGGTGCAGCGCATAGGACGAGAAGAGACACAGACACAACGCTGATGTCCGGCAGATGTCTCGTCAACATCCAGTCTGGGCCGCGGATGTTCGTATCTAAACAGGATGTCCGGCGGATATTCGTGGTCCGTTGGGTAATGCTTTCGCATTAATAAAGCGCAGCGTTGTCGATGCTAGCGCAACGGGACAACACAGTGCTGAGTAGACAAGGCTCCCTACGTGTTATGTGTCCTGTCGTCTGCTAGTGTCGTCCCGTTGCAATGCAAATTACCCTTTTTCAAACGCCTTTTCCGAACACTCCGCACGTCTCCTCATGCAGTCGATGACGCATAAGGACGGCATACTCGTGGAGAAAGAGGAGAACGATCAAGACGAAATGCCAAGGTGGAAACTGAAACTGAAAAACTATGCTGATTTTCTATTTCGTGCATTTGCTTACTAATGCCCCTGGTGGAGATCAGTGGTGGTTCATTATCTTTCTTTAGCTTCTTTTTTAGTGACTTTTCCAATGTGTGAACACGAACACGATTTAAAAGCAGCCTTAAAACGTACAGCCTGTTAAAATATCACGCTAAAAGCGACCAGCAAGCCAAGTTTTTTTGTAATATAAGCATTTTCCTTTTTATTGCTTTTAAACTCTAGACCTGCCTGCTGTGTCTATGCGGCTCTGTCCAGGCGGCTAGTGTGTTTCTATTTCATGCATGTATTTCATGGGCTGCTTGGCTTTTAATTGATCGAGTGTGTAAAATCGAGGATGAATTTTGCTGCTCACGTTCTTTCTGAGGCTGTTTAGGATTGTTGACGTAATCCAGGTGAGGCCTCTAAACAGTTTCGCGATAGCATCGCTTTGAAAAGTTCGTTTGTCTCTGCAGTGGACAGAAAAGCCGACTCGGGACCCCGAGCGCAACGCGAGGCCTAGGAATATTTGCCCGCCGTGAGCGGTTCTGGTTGAAGGCGCAGCGCCTTTTCATCGTACTGTCTGCGCGGCTTTAGCGCGCCTTGTGACCGTTAGTGCTCCGTAGAGACTTTTCGGGAAGCGCAGAAACGGTGACCGAGTTTGTCGGTTCGAACACTGCTGCCTGGTTCAACCGAAGAGTACCCATCAGTTTTACTTGGAGAGACTTTCGATTTGGAGCGTAGAACTAAGACATTATATTGATGGAATGCGTAGCATCCTACCGAAATCAAACGTTCAGGAATATTCCAAGGCCACGCTGAGATTGGCGCATTCACTTGATCTTTTGGCATTTGCAGATCGCTTTCTGAAACCGATCTCTGGTTCGATGGAGGTCCCGCTTTCGATGACGGGTACACACATCTCCCACGAAACCGTAAATTATTTTCATTTTAACGCGAGAGCTATGCGGCAGGACTTGATGCGAACGATATATGCACGTAAAATAAACATACGGGATAACGAAGACAGCGTGAACTAAAAGATAATGCGGCTGCAAAAGCTGTCGGATCATGATGCGCTCACGATCGGACAGCTTTTGCCGTGAAGATAAACATTTTTTCCGCCGCCCTGAGGCCCAGCATGCAGCTAACAGGTTCGTTATGTTATTGGCACATGCCAGTGAAGGCTGGTGCTTCCAACCCCATAATGAATGAGTGGCTTTCGAGTTGACATCCCGTTTCTGGGGACAGTGGAGCTGTGCTCAATCATCAGCCCATGTTTTCCATTTTAACCACGGAAAAAAATCTCGAGATTGTGTCATCTTCAACTTTTCTTTGTCCTGGTTCTTTTGTTCATCATTTCGCACTTCAAGAAATATTTTAAAGGAATCAGAAATAGTAATAATAATAGTATATAACTATCGCCGGCTGTGCGTGCACTCGAAAGAGGGATTGTGCTTGGTTAAGTAGTTCCAAGTTGTCTTGTCCATGCCATATGCTTGGCTAACACAGTGTTCAGTTTGTTTTATAACCTGGAAAGGCACTGCTCTTTTACAGATACATTGACAAGTCTGCCTCGTGGAGATAAACTAGCAAAATAGGGCGTATGACAACAAGAACAGCAGGACTTGATAAATGCGAGATTGGCACCTGTTGTGTTGTCCACTTCCTCTTGTTGCCATCCTCTTGCGTTGCGTAAACCTGTACACATTCCCATTTACCCGGTTCTTGATCCTCTTTGGCACCTCGCAGGCGGTTTGCTCTCTTGCCCCCTTTTTGTCGTCGATGCGTGTGCACGGCCTGACGGCAGGGCTGGTGTGAAGCGATCTCCGGCGGACATGTTCTTCCAGTCTCGCTCCTCGCGTGACAACATGTGGCACGAGGCACGCAAGCAGGAGCGCAAGATCCGTGGCATGCTCGTCGACCTCAAGAAGAGGGCTGAGCGCCGCAAAGAATTCTATGAGCGCATTGTGAGTCCTCTTGGTTTCGACGTCTGCAGTCATTTTTTTTTTTTTAAGCAGTACAGTACAGCATACTGTGTTTACTCAAGTAACACTTGTTGCTGGTAGTCACCGCAAAGTTCTACGTATAAACGTTAGCAAAAAATGAGACATTCACAAGAAATGTGGGCAAGAAGCGCATTGTCTTGTTCACATTTCTTGTGAATGTCTCGTTTTTTGTGCTAGCGTTTGTATTTACTGCAGTGGAGTGTAGACACAACTGTATGAGGGTCATTTTTACTAGTGTGATACAAAAGAAAATTATTCAGTTATTTAATAATGCTGACCCAGTTTTATATTACAAAATTATACAATACAAAGTTTTATTGCCTGTAAAAAAAAAACATTACATTTGATTGAACGTGGTTTGTGACTGCCATGTAGTATTGTTTATTGGTGTCAATATTATGTTGGATCAACCATCTTGCAGACAAAAATGTATCTGCGTTCTTTGAACCAGTGCCTCTGTTTTAACCACTGCACCTAATTTTTTGGGAAAAAAAAAGGTTGCAAACCAAAGACATGAACATACTATCTTTTAATTTTGTTCAGTGCCTGGTTTGAGCTTTTGTTTTTCCTCAAGTATGAACTATAACAAGCCCAGGAATAAGCACCGTGTGCCTCATTCTGCCAAATTGCAGACCCAGCTATCATCTCTTGGTCAGTCATACTCTGCATGTGTGCAATGATTCCACAACTACCCTAGTAGATTAACAATCCAGACACATTTTTCACCACTCGTGCTTTTCTAGAGGCTCGTGTACTGTGCGATGTGAGTGCACGTTAAAGAACCCCAGGTGGTCGAAATTTCCGGAGCCCTCCACTACGGCGTCTCTCATAGCCTGAGTCGCATTGGGACGTTAAACCCCATAAATCTAAACCTAAACTCGTGCTTTTCTTTTTCACTTGCTCTCTGCAAAACACTACTGCTTTGTCATCATTCCGTCTTTTGTCGCATACTATTGGCATTGATGATATGACAGAAGCTCTGCATTGGAATTTATGCCCCCTGCCAGTCTAAAAAGTGTCGTGTAGTGGCTTCTGATGGCTTGTGTGATTGTTTATTACAGTATTCTGTGTCTGCCTGACGGTCTGATTGTGTCTGCTGGCGCCTACTGCACAGGAGAGCATTCTTTAACTTCAAATTGAGAGAAAGAAATGAAATTTAAAATGTGATAATGTACTGTGGATTGGCTAAAGTTTATGTGAATATGCATCAAGGGCAAATGGTGACTTGTATGACTGAGCCATTGTAGGAAGCCATCAATACTTCTAAATGGGGTGGCATTAAAAACTTCATCACGGGAAAAAAAAAATGTGTCGTAGGACAATAATTCAGAGTGTCTAAGAATGCTCGGAGCATGCAGATCAAGTTCCCGCGGTAAAGAGACGAGCTCAGAATCCTCTTTGTGCACCATTAAGTCTGAGGACGCCATTCGGCAGTGTATTCATTGCGTTTGGCTTTCTCGCAGCTGCGTTTTTGTTGAGCTTACCTTCTGTGTGTGTTTTCTGTTGTTACCTGTGCAGAAGCAAGACCCGGCTCAATTTCTTCAGCTTCATGGGAGGCGCTGCAAAATTCACATCGACCTGGCCATTGCACAGGCAGCCGACAGCCCCGCAACCATGTATGCTTCCATTACTTAAAGGGGCCCAGAAACACAATCTTAGTTAACTGTTTTGCCTGTTGATTGCATACAGTGAGTTATAATGGTGCTATTAGCGTCGGTAATACCGCGTATATTCCGTTTTTTAATATTTTAATGTCCTCCCAAAAACAACTTCATGGCTCTGATGGTGTCGCCACACAGTGGCGGGTTTTTAGCAGCGGATATGACGTCACCTGGCGCAAGCTTGATGACCGGACAAACAGTAAATATACTGCAAATTGTGTGGATAAATAGAGACACATTTTGTCACCTGTCTGCGTTTTATATTATATCAACAAAAACAATTTGTTTGTCTTAGATAAAAATCCTGCAAAGCAAGTAAAATAAAAATACACCACCAGGGGCGCTCTGGCATGGAAACGACGCTGCCCGTCTCAGCAAGAACGACTTAGAGAGCAGGCAACCATGGAGTACAAACTTCCGCGACGTGCTCTGGCTGGCTGTTTTGATTGGTTGTGCCAGGTGCCATCATTGGGAGAGCGAAATAGGAGCCAAAATCGAGTTGAGGGCAGCGTTTTGTTTGCTTGTATTTTCAAATTTCTTCACTGAATAACTCCAGTTCCTATGCATCGATTCCTGCAATTCTTTTCAAGTCAGCATCTGTGTGCCATAAAGAATCCACCTGAAGCATAGCCGGTATCTCCCCAAGCAGTGTTTCGCAGCCCCTTTAAGGGTGTCACTTTTTGTCGAAAAAAGAAAAAAGGCCTCAGACCACACTAAATAAACTGTTCTATTATTTAAGTTCAGCACTTGTAAAGCACCATGGAAGAATAGGGCATATGTGAGGTGAAATTTGGTATTTCTTTAATGCTACAGAAATTTGTGTGAACATTTTTGCGAACCTTGGCAAAGGTCTTTGTTTGCTTATTAGTGGTTTGTATAACGGTTTCAGGGGAATTTCAATCAGCATTGTCACTAGAGTGTAATGAAAGAGGAAGAGGGAAGGCAGGGAGGTTAACCAGAAGGTGTTCCGGTTGGCTACCCTGCACTGAGAGAGAAGGATGAGGGAAGGGGTGAGGAGCACAGTCACAATAAGTCATGCAACCATGTCGCTGTCTATTTACGCGGATGATATCTTATGTGGACAACAAGTGTGACGTGTCCCCAAGTTTGTGCGGGACTTCAGAAGGCGGCATCAATATTGATATCTTACCTTCATCTGCAAGGCCTAGATATTTCGACAGAGAAGTGTTTTCTTGTGGCGTTCACTTGGAAAACATTGTCACCTTACACCAAGTGTATAATGTTGTGCTTGGATTGCTTAAATTCTGCCTAGTCGCCCATTTTCTGGTGCATGCTGTCTGTGCATGCAAGGTAGGAGAGGATGTTATTTGGGCATGTTTTTTCACTTCTTGAATGTTCTTTTTAATGAATATTAATTGTATTAAATTATTAGTGCTGTGAACAAATTAAGATTCTCCTGTGAATAGCCTTGAGTCTAATCTTTTTCTAAATTTAGCATAGTTGGCAGTTCCATTAAAATGTGGTAAATTCTGTTATGGTGTACTTAATTATTGAGTGTTTCTTACTTTCTGCGTAAGGTGTGAGGAAATGAAAAATGGCACAAGTGAGATTTATTACATGCTTCTTCTTTGGCCACAGAAAGTTGGCTGGCTTTCTTTTTGTGTAGCAAACTCTGCAGCAAATCGTAAGAACTTTGTTGTTTTACTTCAGGATGCCCTGGCAAGGCAACAGGGACGTCATGATTGACCGCTTCGATGTCCGGGCACATCTGGATATGATACCTGACTACAAGCCTTCTGACGATGTTCCTGTGTGAGCCACTGTCCCATCTTCTCATTTGTGGAGCTCTCTGTCGTTTGACTTGTGATGAAATAAGGCATTGGAACTTCCCCTCCCCCCATCCACCTGGTTGGAAGGGAAGTTTCAGCGTTTTTTTGGACACTAAAATGGTCGTGGTAAAGCAATGTTGACAAAGGTCTGCTGAATGGAGGCTCTGAATGGGATGGGCTCAGTCTGGTCTTCTTTGTGACCACAAGCTCTGATCCATCAGCTGTTAAGCGTTAGCGTGCTTCATAACTTGGGTCTGTCCGCCTGATAAGGGAAAGCTTCATTAGCCGACCGAAAATGGAAAACGCAAAAACTGGGGTGGGGGGGGGAATGATGCGATAGTCGTATGCCACATTGGTAGCTAAAGCTTTACCATCTCCCTTCTTGTGTTCGTCCAATGGCTGTTGCCAGGTTGCTGCCTTGTATCAGGCAGTACATGGTGATGTGTTTGGGAAGGGAAAGAGGCAAATGGATATCATCTTTGTTGGCCATGTCTGGCTTCTAATGTTATCTTTTAGTGTTGTCACGAACAGATTTTATGTGGCATATCTTGGAATTGACGCTTACTGTTGCCTAGGTCAGGAAGTCCTGGTCTGCTGAATGCTTTGCCTAGTCTTATCAGTTCCGCTGATTGCATAGTGAAGCCATCTGTCTGTTCTTTTAATGCATTTTCTTTTGATCCGGCTCTTTTAAGCTTTGCAGTCATTGATAAAAGAAAATAGAAAATTGCCCATAATTCTGTGCAGCTAAGCAATTCATTGCAGGGAGCAACAAATCCGACCAGGCTCTTGTGAAAGTTTGTTGCCCTTGCATCATAGAAATGGATCATCACCGTCATTTTATGACATTGCAGGCTTAAATCCAACTTCCTGAGTGTAATATGACCACACCTTGCTATTGATGGACTGGGCGATGTGTCCGGTTGTCACCTCATTGTGTTTACCATGCTCTGTGGCTCATGAAATGTCTGCAAGAGATGCGCACTGTTTATTTATTGATGATATGAATTTATGCTTTTATGTTGCAGCATTTATCTGTACGGTAATCATGCTGCTGTTGTGGGTTTTTGTAACAGGTTATCCGAGGAGCAGAAAGAAGAAGAGAGGCAGATAAACTATGAGCGCTATCGCACACTTGTCCAGAATGATTTTCTTGGAGGTGAGCACCATCATTGCTTGTGCTTTTTCTTATTGATAAGGCAGTCCAGACGATAAGTTGTTAAAAAAAAAAAGAGAACTGAAAATAAAAGCTGTAGCGCTTGCAAGTAAACTCATGCAAAATGACTGTTGCTTGCTAGTCTTCTTGAGGAGATGGGATGAAATAAAAGGTATGAAAATAAAAGGATGAAAATGAAGGTATTGTCACAAATAAAAAGATAAATCAATGTGCATGTCGTATACTGCGCACAGGTGTTGTCGGTTTCTTGCAAAAGCAAGCTCCCTTTGTGGAAATTGTGACATGACTTAGGCAAGCGGGTAATGACAATGGGAATCATGAGTGTCACAATACAGCTTGCAGTTGAATAGCCTCTGTAGCAGCTTAAAGACGCTCTCATTTGATCATTTGATTGTTAAATAAAATATATTTGTTCATTCCACTAATGAAACAAGTTTTTCACGTGATCGAGCTGCTTGCTTTGCATTGTGGTCCAGTGCCCTGAAATTTGCGTCCTAGATTTTAATGTAGTTTTCTGCACATTGTCCAGCGTACGAGCACAGCACTCAATGTGTTTATCGTTCGCATGTTTAAGTCAAGCTTCTGTGAAGTCCAGCTCCTTTTAACTGCCACTGAGACACGGTGACAGCCTTTTGTACCCTCAGATTGTGAATAAAACCCGTAAACTGTGGCGTTGACCGAACGTTCCTCAGTGGTCGAGGGGTAGCGCACCCGGCTCAAGACTCAAGGAGCAGTGGTTCGACTCCTGGCTCGACCGTTTTTCTTCTTTTCAGCTCAACAGCTTTTCTTTTCATTTTCAAACTGCGCGAAGCAGCAAGTGCAGATTAAGGAGGACACACGCACACACAGTGCAAAACTTCCTAACTTGTATTCGAAGAATCGCAGAAGCCCTTTCCATACTTGAGGAAAACAGCGCAGGAACAGGGACAAGAGAAAAGAAGACGATGGGACAGGCGCTGTCCTGTCGTCTTCTTTTCTCTTGCCCCTGTTCCTGAGCTGTTTTCCTCAAGATGTACCAACTTGCTCAACTCGCCGTTTTCCTTCCCATACGCTCGGCAGCCACCACGCGAACAAACCAGACCAGGGGGTATTAGTATCTGCAGATGAATACTGTATTTGCGATTCAAAGCTGTGCCTCTGGAATTACAAAATGGCGGGAATGTTTCTGTCATTTTGGAATTAGGGAGCGAAAAATTTGCCTCATCTGCAGCAGTTGGTCATTAGGCAAGTGCCAAAGCACCTAATTTTTCAGTGGATTTGGTAAATGCTACAAAGCAGAATAAGGAGAAATTCTGCCTGCCTCAGTATTGTGGTCTCCATGAGTTTGCATCCTGCGTGGCAGGTTATTGATTGATTTATTTATTTATTTATTTCACTTTGAAGCCATATGACACACGTATGGTGTCTTGTGTCAATGTCCGTTCTTCGGCCCCTCTGCAGTGTCGGAGGACAAGTTCCTGCATCAGATCTTCTTGGAGGAGCGGTACGGCCCTGTCGGGAAGCCCATTGGCACGACCGAGGAGGAGAAGAAAAAGTGTGTTTCCGTTCTCGCATTTTGCTCCAAAGCTGGCCGGCGAGACCGAGCGAGTGTCATTCCCGAACACTTCGGTGGACAGTAGTAGCGGGATGCTGCAACTTCCTCTATGATAGGAATTGTTTTTTTCGTTATGAGGAGATTTATAACGTGAAGGACGTCTCGGTGAATGAAAGAATTCATACTTTTGGCTCGTGGTATGTAATGAAAAGTTCGAATTTGAATTTATTGGGCTTTTGACAATACAGCCATGGAACAGAGGCAAAAAGCGGTACGGAGGATAGTATCATCACAAAATACATAAATCACAAAAGAAGCATCGATGCTGTCATCACTTTACAGCACTGCAAGTTATTTTTCCGCAGAGTCGAAAATGACTGCGCAGAAACCTAAAACTAGGGGTTGGACTTTTCGTTTCGTGTTTTAAAAAATTTCGGCAGACTTTTTCCGGTTTTTATTTCAGAACGCAAGTTTGGTTTTTTTTTTGACGAAATTGTTTTGAACGAATGATTTACTAACTCTTTTCGATGATTTAACATAGTGATCCTCTGTGGTCAAAAGTTCCTTAATGTCTAGGCATTTTTGTCAGCACCGACAGTTTATTTACCAGCAGTTAACGAGTTGTTCTTGTGGAAGAAATTGCTATAGTCGTTAAAAGAGTAACTTAAGTTAAACGAGTTAGCCAGTAGACAAAAACACAAATGGAATTTTAAACTTTTTTGGGGGGTTTATTTCATTGTGCTTTTTTTTTTTCAAAATTTCATTTGCATTGGATGTAATTACTTACAAAAACTAGATGGACATGTTATTGTTGGGTTATTGTGTTGGGTTGAGTGTGAGGGGGTCCTAATGTGGTCTGTGTGTTGGCAGTAGCGATGGAACTGCCGCTCATTTGAGATGTTATAAAGAGTATGATACTTGTTTATGATGCCCACGCATGATTTCATGTCAGTGTTCTATATGTGATTAACTTGCTTAAACGACTAACTGCTGTGAGTGATGACAGTGAAAAACAGTGCTTAGCTAGCAAGCGGCAAGGAGGTGAGCTTCCCGGTCTGCAGAGGCTTGTAAGCTAGTGGAGCAATATCTCGTATCACATAGCTGCGCTGCTCATCCAGCAACATCATCGCGTCATCACACCCCTGGCTTCTCTGCGTAGTTAACTTTCAACTTTGACTGAGTGTACCTAACTCGTACTCAAAAGCTGGCTTGGACATCTTTCAGTTTGAAACTGCATTTTGAAAACTCCACTCTGCTTTCTGTTACTGTTTTTTTTTTTTGTTCAAACCCGAAATTCCAACCCGTACCTAAAACACCATTTGTTCATTACTTTGTGTCAAAGTGATAAGTGCCGTGAGTCCACTTTGTTGCAAATTGTGGTGACTTTTTACTGAATTCCTAATAAACGTCGTCTTATCTCTGAGATAGCTTCTCGTTGAGTTGGATTTTAAAGGATTTGTATTCTTTTAGTTGAATACTCATTATGTGGCTGTGCAGAAGTGGCACCGCTCACTAAATGCCGTTTCCTTGCAGGCTTGCTGAGAAGAAGGTAGCAATTGGCTATGTGTACGAGGACAGCACGCCCACTCCATCCACATCGTCCAATCAGAATGAAGAACAGGAAGAGGAAGAAGATAAGGAAGATCTCAGTGACATTGATCTGGGTGAGTTTGAGAGTGCTCCTCGCATGCACTGGTGACGATGGGATATTTTTAGTGCAAAAAGGGATGCGTGGCCCATATGGCACCTCTGGAAAGCTTTCTTTTCATAGCTGTGCGTACTTGTGAAAAAAAACTTGAGGGAACACATAAGCTCCGCTTATAGCTTTAATGGGTCCCTTCAGCGACCTTAGGGTCCTCTTTGTATATCACTTCACAGACACGGACACTGTTCTTTACCTCAAAGTTACATGATGCTTAATCTACCCTTAACTCTTTTGTTACCATGCCGTTGTGCATAGATTACTAGTGATTTATGGATTGAAGAGCAATTTCAGAGCTACTGGGGCCACCGAGGTTTTGTTGCCCCACCTAGTGGGTTGTTTGGACACTACACTTTCGCTTTATTTGTAGTTTGCATCTTTTCCGCAAGGCGGCACATTTTGAAACTCAACCTGTGAGGTTGAGGTTCCGGCATAGCCTGCTTACAGCGCGGCTCTGCACTGGATTAATAGGTACCATGTAAAGTCCCAAGACTCTCTTTGGTAGCTGTTTGGGCTTGTGGGCTTCTACAATACTGTTCTCCTTCGCAACGATGGCTCTGCCACCATTTTACAGCGACAGCTGTTAAAGTCACATTTCCCGGTTTTGGGACATCGGCGTAGCACCAGGCCACTCTGATTGATCTGCATGCAGTGACATTGCTCATGACATTTTTTTTTTTCTTTCCTTCCCTCCTCATTCAGCCTAGGTAAATGTGTTTGTTGCTCTAGAAAATGGGAATTTTTTTTTTTTTTTAGGAAAGAAAAAGCACAGTAACTGTCTCACTACTCTGTGGACCCCTGAACCATGGCATTGTGGGAGGAATGAAGGAGGGAGTGAAAGCAGAAAGAAAGAGTGCTGTGGTGGAGGGCTCCGGAATAATTTTGATCACCTGGGGACATTTAACGTGCACCGCCATTGCAGAACACACAAGTGCCTTTAATGTTTTGCCTCCACTGAAGTCTCGGCCTTGGCCGAGACTGTTTCTGTAGATGAACATTTTGACCTGGAAGCTTTGGCCTGGCCAAGCGTTGTGGCATGTATTCTTATCGCTTAGTACACAAGTACGCCCTTTAGGATGGCAGCGGATGTCTTTATGTGTGGGAAGGGTTCTTTGCAGTCGTGCTCAAGCTAGTTTCTGTCTTCCTCTCTTGCTGTTCTCGTGCACCAGACGTCACTGTTGACGTAAACCAACTCAACATTGACCAGGCGCGAGAGATGAACGACCACTCGCACGCCTATGGCATGGAATCCACGGATTTTATCTCGTAAGTTGTGGTGACATCACTCTCCGTAGCTTGGTAACATCAGCCAGGCGTTTGATTGCTGGCCTGACCAATGCAGGGGTGGGGGAGAAGCAAGGAAGGTGGAGGGCAACTGCACGAATTCTGTGTCTGACGTGGCCTGGGGGTAGGCCTGGTGTGATGTGCATGTGTGTATGGCATTTGTTGCACTCCAAGCTGAAAGAACATGATGTTACTGTTCAGAGCAACAGTTGTGGTGGTTAGCGACCTCTAGTGTAGCGGACGTCAGGTACGGGGGTTACCCTACTCTGGGACACCCCACCCACTAGAGTCCTGCCCCGCTCATTTCGTCTTGCCTCCTTCCCAGGTTTGGGCACAAAATTTAGTGGCTTTTATTTGGTGGACATTTGCGGTAGGAAATGTGAGGGATGATTTGGCGCTCGGAAAAACAAACTACTCTGTCAGCTGTGGTTGCAACCTGTACAAAGCATGAAGTATGAAGCGCGCCGAATGGCTTGTTTGGTGGTTGCAGTGACATGGTTGAACTGGCACGAATTCTGTGTCTGACGTGGCCTTGGGGTAGGCCTGGTGTGATGTGCATGTGTGTATGGCATTTGTTGCCATTTGTTGCACTCCAAGCTGAGAGAACATGATGTTGCTGTTCAGAGCAACAGTTGTAGTGGTTAGCGACCTCTAGGGTAGCGGACGTCAGGTACGGGGGTTACCCTACTCTGGGACACCCTACCCACTAGAGTCCTGCCCCGCTCATTTCGTCTTGCCTCCTTCCCAGGGTTGCGCACAAAATTCAGTGGCTTTGGTGGACATTTGTGGTAGGAAATGTGAGGGATGATTTGGCACTCGGAAAAACAAACTACTCTGTCAGCTATGGTTGCAACCTGTACAAAGCATGAAGTATGAAGCACGCCGAATGGCTTGTTTGCTGGTTGCAGTGACATGGTTGAACTGGCTATGAAGATTAGTGTGTTCACATTAATTTGTGAGTAGAGCTGCTCATTCTGGTATTTACATTGAGTAGTTGCGTTTATCATCTGCTGACTGCTTTTTGCCTGCATCACGCAGGGTTTCGCTTATGCAGGAAAGTTCAGAGGACCTACATATTGGTTCTGTACATGGAGTTCTGGCTGTTTAGTAAGGAAATATCTAGCTTTATTGCTATGTCTGCCTGAAGACCTTACTATGCTTTAGCATCGCTGCATGACATCATGACTGTAACAAGAGTTGCGATGCAGGTGATGCAGCTCTGCAGCATTCTCTCGTGGCTCTGGCCCTTACTTTTCTGGTTCCCGCTGCCCTTTCAAATGTTGAGGACAGACAATGCTCAGTAACCCCCACACCTTTATCGTCTCTGTGGGCAGCTTTTCCTGTTGCCAATGGTAAAAAATTATCGCATTCATACCGCAAAGGACAGGACAGCAGAAAGGAAGACGAACGCTGGCATTATCCATATATACCATATTTACCTAATTCTAATCCTCACCTTTTTTTTTCCCCGAAAAAATGACCTGAAAATGATGTGAATGTTAGAATTGAGTACGAAAATGAAACTACGCCAGCAGTGACCTGTTGTCATCGACATCACAAAATCTGGGCTGTTGGCCACAGGCTTGTGACTGCAAAAGTTAGGGCTATGCATTTGGTGAGGCAGGAAGGCCTAATGCAGGCTGCTTAGGCCTAACGCGGGTGGAGTTCCAAGCCAGCAGGTGCTTGGTTATGAACTTGTGGATTTTCGCTTTGGAGGCGAAAAGGCCAGAAAGCCAGAAAGGCTTAAGCTTAAAGTGGTGGTGCCGTTTGCTTCGTGACGTCAGACGGCTGCAATAAAAGTGGCTTGTTTCAAATGAAGATTCATTTCTTAATTGAAGCATGAAAATCTGGTGCGCGTTACAATCGAACGCATTGCACTTTTTTTTCTTTCTGACTGTGATAAACGAGCGTGCACGTTAGTGTGATAAACGAGGGCACGTTAGAATTGAGTAAATATGGTATATCTTTTCTGTTGTCCTGTCATTTGCATCAGATAAGATGAATGTGATGTCATAATACCAACTAGCCCAGCAGTTAACTCTATTTAAAGGTGCACTGAAGAGGAATCTGAACTCGTCTTTTTGCCGCGGGAACTCAATCTACACGTTCCGAGCGTTCTTAGAAACTTCGATTTATTGCCCTGTGTGGCCGATTTCCATAATTAAATCGAATGAACGTCCGGCTCCCGCCTTTCTTTTCTAATTCTGCCTCGTACGGTGGGCGGAGTCGACCAATGCGGGGAGTGCCTCTCACCCAGTCCCGTGGCGGCTTGCCGCTCTGCCATCTGCGGAGTAATACGTAGTAGTCCGTAGAAGCCAATAGTCCGCGGGTATTTTTATTGCTGAGGGCTTATTTTGCGGTTATATTATCTACAAATGAAACTATTTGTTCACGGAAACCTAAAAAACAAAATGAAGCGAAAGCAAAGCCTCCACGGAGCTGGCTGAAAGGCACTCCACGCGTTGGTCGACTGCGCCCATCGTACGAGGCAGAATTAAAAAAAAAAAGGCGGGAGCCGGACGTCAATTCGATTTAACCCTTTGAAGGTTTTTGCCGTATATGTACGGCGGCGGTTTTCTGTCCCGCAAGGTCTTTGCCGTACGGGTACGGTTTCGATCTGCCGTTTGAAATTTTGCGCCAAAAGAACAATGCGTGCTCACTGGGGGGTGCTGCCACCTCTTAGGACTTAGAAGAAGTGTTTGAATTTTGTGCTGCCTTCTTACGGAGATAAGCAGAACTTATGTCTAGCTTTAGCGCGGCGGCACAGACTGCGGCAACACCCCTTTTGTAGTTTTGGTTTCGCCGCGTGATCGCAACGGAGTCGCGCGAAATTTTGAGTTTTCTTTTTGTCAGCACTATCTTGCAGGGGCTGCCGAAGTTGATTTCTATCTTTATTGGCACTGCTCTTAGCTTGGTTATCACCGTTGCTCGCGAGGTATTCTCGCCCTCTGTGGCAAAGCGCCTACGCGGTTTCGATTCCGCCGCGGGATCGCAACGGAGTCGCGCGAAACGTGTTTTCTCTTTGTGGGCACTGTTTTGCAGAGGCGGCGAAAGTTGATTTCTATCTTTATTGGTGCTGCTTTTAGCTTGCTTATCACCGTTGCTGTTCTATTCTATTGAACATTTTCCAGTTGTGAGTGATGCTGTCACCAAAGTACTGTTCCTAATTTTTTTTTACTATTTATTCTCGATTGTATACATTTTGTAGATTCAAGATCCGCAATAAAGTAATTTGACCACCTGGGAAAGTTTTCTTCAAAATAATTCGACCCTCAAAGGGTTAATTAGGGAAATCGGCCACACAGGGCAATAAGTCGAAGTTTCTAAGAATGCTCGGAACGTGTAGGTTGAGTTCCCGTGGCAAAAAGACGAGTTCAGATTCCTCTTCAGTGCACCTTTAAGTGAAGACTGCGCAACTGAGGTGGTTTGAAGTGGTTGGCCTAGCATGAGCCGTGTGTGCTCATAATTTTTATTCCGCATTTCAAGGTACCTACACCTGGACAAAGAGGAACAGGAGCGTCTGAAACAGGCGAGGGAGCTCGAAGAGGAGAAAGCCATGTACTCGGTGAGCTGCTGCTGCTGGGGTCATTCTTGGCCGAGACATTGCTCGAGCAGGCTAGGTCAGGCTTGAATTCGTAGTCTGAAGATCCTTGTTGAGACTCGATCGGTCATCGACTGGCCGTGGCGTCATTCGGTCGAGTTGGAGTAGGGGTTCTCAAATTAGGCTTTGTTAAACCTTCGGTTCCTGGTGTGCCTTGAGGCTAAATAGATGGGAAAGTGGTGAGCTAGAGATTGCTGGTTGATGTCTGGCTTCTGGCTTCAGTGGGTGTGGTTTGGTTGGAATCGACGCGTAGGCACCTGTAAAGAGAGATTGCTGTGTGTACTTTGACACTGAGCTGGTTGAAATTGGTTTGGCACATTTCACAGCCAAAGCGTAGTTTTGGGACATGAAAACAAAGTAATGCTTTCTTTAATGTTGTTAAACAAGACTTGCTTCCTTATCTCTGAAGGTGGAAATACTGTCGAGTGCTTGCCTTTTGTCTTCTTATCTCACTGTGTTTGAGGAGTAAATTGGCTCAAGCTTGTGTTTAGAATCGGGTGGAATGCCTTGTTTATTAGTGGTTCTTACTTGGCTTGTTTTACATTCAAATAGTGTGCTAGCTTTTTATACATTGATTTAGTGTTTTACAAGCTGGTTCTAACTTTACATATCAGAGCTAATTGTGAGCAGTTTGGTGCTCATGCCCACAGTTTGTTCTTGTCTCTGTGTCTTAGCTTTTTACTGCATTTTATGCTGAAAAGCATCTCATTTCAGCAGTTCCTGCAGTCTCATTAATGTTCCGTAGCATATGTGTCCGCTTTTGCCAAATTTCAAGGTTGAGTGAAATTCTTCTGCTGTCTTTCTCCCTGAACATAATTTTGCCCAAGTCTGAGGTGGTCATCATGACAAGTGTTCTCAACATCGTGTTCTTTCGTGGTTGCCGCAGGGTCGAAAGTCCAGGAGGGAGAGACGGGCTCTGCGAGAGAAGAAGTTGAAGAACCGCAAAGTCACCAGTCCGCCCAGGTTGGTCGACCGTCACTCCGTGAGGTATTTATTGAGGAGAGAATTCAACTGAACGATACTCGGCTTCATAGCAAGACCCCGAGCGGCAGAGAAACTTCATGCGTTAAGTGTTCGAGCCCCAGTTGAGTGCCAGTACAAGCACTCCAGCAGTTCGACAGAATGAATAATAGCAGAGGCATCTGGATGTGGGTGTGGGAGAGCTGAGCTGAGTTGCCCTCTATCAGTGTGTATTTCTTGTAGCATTGGAAAATAACATTTGGAGCTTAAAAAAACAAGAACAAAAATGCGCCGGCAGTTTTAAAAGCTGCCTAGTGCAAAACAGGGGCCCAATGATGTCCAACTTTGAGAAGATCAGGAAGTCAGCTTAGTGCTGTTTGCTAGGTGTGAAGTGTCGCGGTTTTCCAAGTTAGTTCCACTGGGAATCATCATCATCATCATCAGCCTGACTACGCCCACTGCAGGGCAAAGGTCTCTTCCATGTCTCTCCAATTAACTCTGTCCTTTACCAGCTGCGGCCACCGTATCCCCGCATACTTCTTAGTCTCATCCGCCCACCTGACTTTCTGCCGCCCTCTGCTACGCTCGCCTTCTCTTGGAATCCACTCCGTTACTTTTAACGACCAGTGGTTATGGTCATCATAATTAGTATTATGGCTGTAATGTCCTTGAACTCTGTTCATTACAGACTTTTAACGTAAAAAGCATTGAGAGGAGAGTTCTTGCTAAGCAATGAAACTGCAGGTAATAATATGCAGCTGGTTACATTCAGAGGAGGCAGTTGCTGATTATGCAGTGTTAACTAATGCTTCTGTGAACTTGTGGGTATCGTTAATTGTCGCAGAGACCTGCAGACCTCCAGGGAGGCAGTTGCACCCTACTTGAGTCTTGAGAGACTTGGTTTTTGGCCCACTTCATCAAGGTGTGTTGTGTGCTGGATGTTCTTCACGTGCATCTGCTCTCTCTTTCAGCTATGCAGCCCGGGCCAGTCCGACGTACAAGCCATTCAGGTAGGCCATGTGGAAACTACCTACTCGTTCTGATTGGGCCATATGAGCATTCTTTTATCCTATAAGGGGGCCTTATTTTTGTCCTGTGGTTCTCCCTTGTTCAGAGTAGCATCCCTCAGACAGCAGCTCCAATGTTGCAGGCGTTGTTTTGCAGATTGCGTGGTTGCATGGCCTGCTGCAGCGTAGTCTTGTTTCAGTGCTCTTCTATTTGTCCATTGCCTGATTCCAGTGATACTTCGCCTAGTTTATTGGTTTTTCTCAGCCTGTGTCAAAAGGAATGGATTGAAACAGAATTGTGAGAGGGTGATGGTATACCGTAAAAACCCTCGTATAATACGAGGTTTTTTTCCCATAATTGGCGTCCTAAATTTCCGCCTCGTACTATTTACGGATCCGAACAAAAATTTTCGAAGTTGCTCGAAGTTTTGGTTTCGTTTTTGCAGCGTGGCTACGGCTTGGCTTCGCTATTGGTGCGTGGCTACGGCTTGGCTTTGTTACTCTTGACAAACGACGTCACGACGTCGTTTCTTTGTTGATCCGTTGGGTGCGCCTGTTGACAACGCACGTGCTCGCATGTAAGGCACGCTTCGTGAAGTGGATATTGTTTTAGAGAGCACGATGTCACGGTCTTGAAAACAGTACTCGGCTACTTTCAAGCGATTTTGGCTGCGGAGAACATCGGCAACGGTGCGGCCGGGAGGCAGTTTGGTGTCGTCGAAGGAAGCATTCGTGGATGGCCACAACAGAAAGAAGCCCTTTTCGTATGCAGCGGAACGCGACAAAGCTTTCGCGGCCGTTTGATGGTTGTGTAAACAAACCGTTCAAGGACGCAGTCAGGCGGTGCTACGCAGAGTGGATGCGCTCAGGTGAGCCTGCAGTGACACCAACCGGGCGGCTGAAGCGGGCTTAAGAAGTGCGGCATCTCAAACGCCCTCGATGGCACGGAAGATGAGTACATTTGGGATGATTTGTCGGACAAAGAAATGTCCGAAGAAAGCGCTACTGAAGAACAAAGTAATTGAAGTGAAGTGCGGGTTGCGATTTGAATAAATGTCTTCTATGAGCTTGTGTTACTCATATTATACGCGGGTAAAACTTTTTTTCCCATTTCGCGTCTCTAAAACTTAGCCCCGTATTATATTCGGGTTCGTATTATACGCGGGTTTTTACGGTAATCCCAACCCTAGCGTCTTAGGTGCGCATGTCTTTCTTCCCTGTGAGGTGGACGAGATAAAATGTGTTAAAATACCCTGACAATGCACCAAAAATTAAAGCTGTGTATGCTGTTAGCAGTGGATGAGAAGCGCAAATATAATGAATGAAGACATGGAATTGAGGCGCTCAGGTAGCTCAAAACACATGTGACAAGAGTAGATATGGAGAGGTGATGTAATTTAGCAGCTAACAGGCAGCTACAGTATGAATACAGTTTTGGTAATTGTGCCCTGTTCAAAGTGCGTCTTAAATTTATTCATTGGTACCTGCTATGATGGAACTGGTTGTAGGAGCTATGCCATGTCACTTGATTCGTAACTGTGGAACGATTACATATTGCAATGGTAATGGTGTTGTGCATGCCGTGTCCAACATTGAAAGAAGAATGAAATTATGCACCTCAGCTGGAGGAATTATTCACGGCCAGGATTTTAAAAAAAAGTATGGGAAAGAGATGCAGCATATGCAGTTTTTATTTTATAGCATTCAGAAATCAGCTGGATTCTCTTCATTAGTCTGTAATTAAACATTGCTCATCTGAAGTTTTTTTTTTTTTTGTTGCGTGAGCTATTTATTGCATCCTTATGCAATATGTTTGTCTGTTGGGTGAAAGACGCGCACCCCTTTTGGGAGCTGGTAAACCACATGGCTGCAACAGTGTGTAGAATAGTAATTTAACTTTGAACAGTAAGGACACTAGCCAGACATTGCTCAGTAATGCAGATAGGTGCTGGCTGAGTAATCTTACTCATTTATGCAAACTAAAGAAGTTCTTGGGGCAAAGTTCCTGGCAGATTATAGTGAGCGTTACTGCGAGACTTGTGGAAGGATTCTCACTGACACTATTCAGCTTTTGTTACTGATGTACATGATTTGTTTCGATGAAACTACATGCACCACTTGGATTTTTTTTCCTTAGTACTTACATTGATGGCACTCAATGTATAGGTGCCTTTTGGATTGAAAGCGTTCAAAAACGTTTTGTAATTCCACAGCTTGACACTGCCTGGTAAAAGAAAGGGATTGCAAGTTCTGCAGTTTGTGTTTTGTGTCAACTGCGTCTCAAAGCGATAATGCACATTGAAATCGTCCTTGGACCATGGCATCTTGAAGTATAGATGAATCGATAATTCACACTCAAGGGGACTGAAAATTATTCCAAGTTAAGTGGATATCGAGGACACCAACGTGTCAGTGTGGTTAAGGCAGGTTCAAACTAGTGAGAGACCTCTGTATAAGAGATTTCACTTTGAACTTTGAACCTTCTTTAAATCTTTCCTGGTTTAGGGCGCAGTCAAGCTCCCGTTCACGGTCCCGGTCACCGCCGAACATGGGTGAGGTCACGTTCATCACCAGCTTCGGAGGCGACGGATCGGATGATGATGACGGTGCCGCCAAGAAGAGCAACTCTAGGACGGGTGGACCGTCGGCACCGGGGATCGGGAGTGGAACCACCTTGCCGGCGGGGAGCAGAACGACCGCAGCCACGTCCTCTTCTCGAGCCGGCAGCAGTCGCCAGGACGGAGGCTCTAGGCGAAAGTCACGGGACCGCTCTAGGTTAGGATTTGCTTTGTAGGCCGTGTGCATGGGTTGCTTGTTTAATAACTGTGCTTGTGCCTGTTTCTATGTCTAAAGGGGCTTTGATGATAAAATAAGTGGGCCTGTATCAGTAGGACACTGCGTTGTAATCACAGGGAGACCACTGCCACCAAAAACTGTGCTTTTATCAGATAGAAAAGATACCATTACTGGTTGATTTCGCATGTAAAACGCATTCTCAACACTTAATTTTTGCCGCTAGTCAGTCAGGCCACATGCAACTTTTAAAAGGAACTTTGGAGTGGCATTAATTCTTGGACCTTCTAATCACATTGTTATGCGTTGTGTGGGAAACTGCAAGACAAAGCGTGGCAGTGGGACGAAGAGGGAGTGATGTGCATTCCCACAGTGAAATTTTTTTCCTCACTCCATTTTTTTTTTTTACTGTGCTTGGTTAATTCGAAAACCCATTTGTTCTTGTGGTACCAGTGACTTCAAGCTAGCGAGTTCTTGCTGTACTTAAGTTAGCATAAATGAAAACTAGTTGCATTTTTACATTTTTCTTTATGGTACACAATATGTCGGGCATTATGTACAGCCGGCCAAATCTTTAGCTGGCGTGCGTGACGGCCATGTTTTCCGAGCTCCTGCCCCTTGTGACGGAGCAAACTTGAGAAAATATCAAATTTAAGCACAGGCTCACTAAGCCCCTGCTTAATACTGTGGTTTCCGCAAGTTTGCTTCTTCTGAAAGCGCAGGCGCACAGAAAAAGCGGCAGTCGCGCACGCCAGCTAAAGATTTGGCCGGCTGTACAAGGCTTATGCTGTACATTTCTTTTTGCCATTACAAGCCTCATGTGCAGTATAGTCCAATACGACAAAAATTACTCGGGCTAGCTTTCAGCCAGTGATTGATTACATGCCAAGTTTGTACTCAGCCAGCCATTTTCAGTGTCGACTGGGTATTTTTGCCATTCAAGTATTGTTCCAATTCAAAACACGGCTGTGGTGCCTGTTTAGGTTTGGCTTGGAGGAGAGGGGAGATGTTAGTCTTGGAGGATAATTGAGCAGTGTCAGTTGTGTTAAACCACTGTTATCCTACTGTGATTTCCTGCTTTGTGGCATGACTTTTTTTTTTTTTTCCGCTTTAGTTAAGTTTTATCACAGTTAAGTTATTCCTCAATTCATGCTAGGGCTATAGAGCTGTCAGTTTGGTCATGAGCTATAAGCCGTGTCCTAAGTTTATTGTGGTATATAATGAATTGTGGTAGCTAGCTGGATCACGTGGTAGTGACATCAGATTGTCCCGGGAACAGTTGCTTGGCAGGGATGACTGTTGCTGCTACAAGGTGTTCAGAAAAAAGCTTCTTCCCGCTTCAGGTCAAGGGACCGACACCGTGGCTCATCTCACGGATCAGGCTGGGTGGGACGGTCGGCACGGAAACGTTCGTCAAGTTCAAGGTATGTGGGGTTACGCAATTTCAAGCAATTTTTCATAACTGCTGCACCACTGTGTCAGTAGTGGTATGACGATTACCCGCTAATATGGCGGCGGTTGAATTTCTTTGGAGGAGAAATTCTAGAGGCCTGTGTACTGTGCGATGTCAGTGCACGCTAAAGAACCCCAGGTGGTCGAAATTTCCGGAGCCCTCCACTACGGCGTCTCTCATAGCCTTAGTCGCTTTGGGACGTTAAACCCCATAAACCAAACCAAACCAAACCGAATGTGATTGAGGGGGTCGTGACGTCAGCACCACGTGACCATCAGTGGACCAATCATAGAGCACCGCCTAATTTCAAAATGTGAGGGCCCCTAAAATTTGTAAGTTGGCCCACCCCTAAAAATTCCGAAGGACTCCCTGAATTTTGGAAGTAGGCCCACCTCATTGAGGTGGATTAGTGGGTTGGATTAGTATAATTCTACATGATAATCAAGTTAGCTATTCAAGTAAGTAAGCTATTCATACATTCTAGAAGATGATGACTTATATACATACCGTATTTACTCGAATCTAACGCACCCTCGATTGTAATGCGCACCTGTTTTTCGTGACCCCCTCACCGAAAAAAAAGCTCCTTGATTGTAACGCGCATCCGTTTTCCAAGAAAAAAAAAGAAAGTACCGCCTACCTCGTGCTTTCATGCAGCAATACAACTTTGTCTCGTTACAACTTTGTCTCGTTTGGAAAAACAAAAGATTTAATCTCGATGCACTAAAGTTGCGATAATAAACACACACAAAAAAAAGGAAACGGCTTATCTCGCCAAGATTGTTTTCACTGCGCTGGCACAAGGTTCACTCGTTGTCGCTGTCAGACAACTCCTTATCGCTGTTGACGGACCAAGGCATTTCATCCTCGGTGCCGTCCCTGGCATTCGATATCCCACATTTTTTAAAGGCCTTGCTGACCATGGCAGACGGTATCGTGCACCACGCATCTTTCGCCCATCCAGCGAAGTCTTGCAGCGAGGCACGCTTAATCCTATTAGTGGGAGTGAATTCGTGGCAGCCACTCACAAGCCATTCGGTGTAGAGCGCCCGAATCCTATCTTTAACCGGCTTGTTTAAGGGGGCACACTGGTCTTGAAAAGAAAATTTTATTAATTTAGTCATAGTTATGAAATTTCCAGGGCACATGTATTTTTGTGCGCTGATTCTAGATATGTCATTTAATTTTATGTAAAACAATTCTTTGAGCACTTATGCACTTTTTATGCAAGTATTTTGCGGAGAGTTTTGAAGAAAATTTGCTGCAGGAAACTCGCTGAAATGTATGCCATTGGGTTCTCTTGACACCAAAGAATACAATAAGGGTGAAATTATAATCCTGGCTCTCATAGAACTCGACTAATAGGGTACTGAAGCTGCCACTTCAGAAACAGGAATACACACTTTCCTTCTCATTTCTGAAGCGACAACTTCAAAACTCTATAACTTAAGTTCTATGATAGGCAGGAAGACAATTTCACCCTTATTGTATTCCTTGGTGTCAAGAGAACATAATAGCATGCATTTCAGCGAGTTTCCCACAGCAAATTTTCTTCAAAACACTTCGCAAAATACTAGCATAAAAAGTGCATAAGTGCTCAAGGAAATGTTTTACATGAAATTAAATGGCATGTTTAGAATCAGCACACAAAAATACATATGCCCTGAAGATTTCGTAACTGTGACTTCATTAATAAGAATTTTTTTTTTCAAGACCAGTGTCCCCCCTTAAACAAACATCGAGTGGCTGGAGCTGCGATGTCATGCCGCCGGGTATCACGACAAGGTCGGTGTTGCACGCTGCGAGCTTGTCCTTGATGCGTTGGTCGAGATGGCACCTGAACGCGTCGAGCACAAGCATCGCACGCAGGCCCAAACTGCCGCCGAGTTTCTTGAGCCAGACGTGATCGATCCAGCCGGCGACCAAGTTCGTGGTCATCCAACCTTTTTCATTTGCGCGCACAATCACGCCACTCGGAAACACGATTCCTTTCGGGAGCGTCTTGCATCTGAATACAGTCTAGCCCGGTTATAACAAAGTCGGCGGGAATCGGAAATCACTTCGCTATATCCGCTATTTCGTTATATGCGGACTACGAAAAAAAAAATGCAAACATCGGCATACCGATTTATTGCCGCTGAAAGAAGTCCAGCGTCCCCTGAACACGTTTCGCGAGTGCGCACTTCAGGATTGCGGCTTCCATACCATCTAACTGAGAAGCAAAGATCTGGTCGAACTCCGGACTCCCGAGGTACATCCGTAGCGTGTCAACAGCTGCGATGGCCGCTGCGGAGGTGACCGGCTTAGGGGCACAACTAGCATCGTCGCATTCGCTGTCGGAGGCGCTCTGCGCTCAGGAGTTATTCGACTTGATCTAGCTGGCGAACGGACAACCGTTCACCAGCTAGATCAAGTCGAATAACTCTGTCCTTATAAACAGCATACAGTAAAAGCTCGTTAATTCGACACTGACGGGACTGCGAAAAATTGTCGAATTATCCGAATGTCGAATTATCGAATGAAGAACAAAAAACAGTGTTTGCCGCAACAGGACGTACCTTTGTTTGGCAAAGAAATATGTTATCACCGTCTGCTTTTTCGAGCGAATTTGAGCGACTACGATAGCTCCAACAGCTGCCAGGTGCTCCGCGGCACACGCACCGTCAGGGATTTGTTCACAGAAGTCCTCCCGCACGGACAAGGCTTCTCAGGCTTCTTTCACCGTGCACTTCGGCATTTGGCACAACTGCTCACAATCGTCACCTTCCGATGAATTGTCGTTGTCAGCGCCTGTCACTTCAATTATTTCATCCTCGATCAGCTAACAGGACACAAAGGCGAGGCGCGCAGGCACTGCGCGCTACCCCCTCGAAAGCAGTGCGGGGAGGAGGTGAAGCGAGCGCGGCTTCAGCCGCTTATCTTTTTCAGCCAGCGTCCGCTTCGGTGGGTGGACGCGGTTGTTGCTGCGACGCGCGTCTTATCTTTTCTCCTTATCTTTCCTCTGATCTTTTAACTCTCCTCTATCTGCACGCAGCAGCGGTGGTGGCTTGGCTAAGCCAGTAGGCAGGCCCGTGCAATTTCCTTTCACCCTTCTGTCAGTCGCAACAAAACAGCAACAACAAGCAGCGCAGTAAACACGCTGACGAAGCGCGCAATTACCAAAAAAGGCGCCGCCTTATGGTTAAATAACCGCGATCGTAACAGCAAGAACACGTGGAAACGACGACACTCGCCAAAACCAGACTTGCTGTCGACAGGGTTCAGCGGACGACACCAACACGACTGCTGAGACACAACAAAGCACAAAAAAAAAGACGCCAGTCGCTTCGGCCGCCGCTAACATCGCTTCCCTCGCCCTCGATTGGATTGGATTAGGGGCTTATCCCTTTGTAACGGGTGGACATTACACGAACGTCCTAGCCAACTTTGTGAGCAGTGAGCCCTCGCTCACGCTGCTGACGACGATGACCATACGGATGGCATATCAGCCGTACAGTAGCGCCGCTCGTGGCAGTGTTTTTTTTTTTCTGCTCTCGGCCATGGAGGAAGGCTTGGCGGGCTGCGGAGTGAAGTCGAATTAACCGACGCACGGCAAAATTTGTTCGAATTAACGAGAGTTTCGCCCCATAGACTCCTATGTATAATTGTAGGGACCTCGCGTGCACGTCGAATTATCCGATTATCCGAATTAACGGGGGTCGAATTAACGAGCTTTCACTGTACAACGATCCGCGATAACGATAAAAATGAGCCACGCTTCCAACATGCACAATGCTGCCGCGCTTTCTCCCTGCCTTGCGCACCGCGGCACCGACATAAAACAAAGCGCGCGCTGCGATGCAGTGAAGCAACCTTTCGCTCCACAGGAGAGCAGACGACGCCACGAAAGGACGCCGTCAGCCGAATTTTGCTCTTATTTTCGCAGAAAAAATTGCCTCAAGGACGCAAAAATGTGTTGATTGGCAGATTATTTTTCGGTTGGTATTAAATCTCTTCGTTATATCCGCTGACGCGCTCTTATTTACTTCGTTAAAACCGGACCCAAAATGTATTGAAAATGCAAAAATGGAAATGGGAAATTGAAATCCCTTCGTTATAACCGCTATTTCGCTATAAGTGGCTTCGTTATAAACGGGCTAGACTGTATAAGATACGGGGGCAGCTTGTGTCCATCCGCGGTGCAACAAAGCATTGCGGTGACGCGTATTTTTTCATGGCCGGAAGGCAACACGTGCACTTGCTTCGCCCCCTTCTTTTCAACAGTTGTATTGGCAGGCATGTCGAAGTGGAGCGGTGTCTGATCAGCATTTCCAATCTGGCCGAGGCCGTAGCTGTTCCTGCGGCGCAAACTCAAAACGAACCGCTGAAAACTGCAGCTTTTCTTCATATTCTTCAGGCAACTTTTGGCATATCCCCGTTCGCCTTCGAAGAGAAAAGCCTTTTCTCTTCATAAAATTTGACAGCCAGCACCTGCTGGCTTTGAAGTCACTCTGTGTTAGCCCTGTTTGTAGGGCTAACTGCATCGCCCGGACTTTGAGCAGATCGGTCGTCACTGGTTGCTGCGCCCCTCGCTGCACTTGAACGTATTCTGCGAGCCGCTCTTCTATTTCAGCGAACCGGCCCTGCTTCGGTCCACTGAAACCCTTTCGTGCAGCCTCGCTGGCGAAAATCGTTTCCTTCTGCTTGCGCCAGTCCCGCACGCATGTTTCTGGTACTCCGAATGCGCGTGATGTGGCCCGATTTTCGTCCGTCTCTGCACACATGATGACTTTCCTTTTAAATGCGGCATCATGATGAACTCGGCGTATCTTTGCTGTCGGCACGTCCATGCTGGTAGATCAAACGCAGAAAATGGATAGACTAACCTAAGCACATGCAGCTAGGCTATAGTGGCTGCTACTATGCTGCTACGCTCGAAGTGCGTATGCGGCGGCCATTTTGAAAAGCCTATGGCGATATGATATCGGAGATTTAGGGTCGTACTCGATTCTAATGCGCACCCAATTTTTGGACCTGATATATCGGAAAAAAGGGAATGGCAATGGGACCGGTTCCAACGTGAGTTTTGGCAGGAAAATCACAGAACATGGCACTCATTGTAGACACCATAGAAGGCAACCTAAATGACATCTCATTTTCTTTAACTCTTTCGGGACCGCGGAAAAAACGCAATTCTGATGAGTGTCAGAAATAATTTTTTTATTACAAATACTCATTGCGCTATATAGCTGTAACATATATCAAAATGTAGCTGATTAGATAGTATTTCACGCATAAAGACAGATTAGACCTAAAAATGATATAATGCTCGCTCCCATATTGCCGCCTGATGGAAAACAAACGAAACTATGCTGAAACCGAGATTCTAGTTCCTGAAAACCCCCTAGATGGCGCTACTTGTCCAAGCGCGCGGAAATTTGAACGTGACAGCACGCGCAAAACCGTCGATCATATATGATCGATGGCCTATGGGTCGGTCCCGAAAGAGTTAAATATCTGGTGAAGGCCCCAAGCTTTTTTTTTTTTTTTTCATGTTGTGTGTTACCTTCAGTTTTTTTCTTCACTATTTCAATCAAGCCCCTGGCCTCTATTTCACTTTTTCGCAACTAGAAAGCTTATGTGGTGCGTTCTGATTGGTTTAGGCTGTGTTCACTATTGACTCTGTGCCTGTGTTTCATGTGTGGCGTTGTCACAGCAAGTTTGTTGAGTGCATTGTGTATTGTTGCAGATAAGGAATGTGTTTCGCTTGTTTCAAGCTTCAATATGCTTGTCCGAGGAAACGCCTCAGGCATGTTTCAGTTTCTCTCATGCCGTCTCACCATTGCTCTGCAGGTCATCATCCGGAGGCAGAGGTCGTCGCCGCAGCCGTAGCCGTAGCCGAGGTCGGCCATCGTTCCGTCCCGGTCGGAGCTACAGGCGGCGGTCCCGGTCACTGCGGTCAAACTCTCCGCACCATCGAGGTCGTCGGACGTCTTCACGAAGCCGCTCTAGGTTTGCAGAACTTTTCTTGCTTAGTTAGCTCTGGTGGGATGAGGAAGGGCTGGGCATATGCTGGTAACTAGCAGATAAAATTAAGTATCAACCTAAGTATCGAAATTAAGATAGTTGACCCCATGTCTGGTTAAGACAGTCACCCCCTTGGGCTATTGTTCACTTTTCTGAGTCTGAAGCAGGCATTTTGCTGGAAACCTGGACATTTTGTTACCTTGGAATAATGGCTTAGTGGAATCATCCTGTAACATGAGATCGTCGATGGGACTGTTGTCGGATGTGTCAGTCTTCAAGGCCACTGCATAAACATGTCCCACATGCACCGATTAAGAAGTGGATGAATTTTAACCAGCTATGCAGCTGACAGCACTAATTATTCGAGCACACAGTGTTCACCCAAGACAGAGCACAACCTATGCTTGGAAGCTGGAGTGATGGAGGTGAAACACTAAAGACCTCCCGCGTGCTGTGCAATGTCAGCGCTCATTGAAGACCGCCCTAGGTGGTCTAAATTAATCCGTGGCCCTTCGCTACGGCGTCCCTTATAGGCAAGGTGTCGCTTCAGGACATTAAACCCCACAATCCACAATCCAGTTCTCATAGCCATTTTCATGGAGTCATCAAAGCCTGACTTCAAAGAATTACAGCTTGTATGGGCAGCGAAAATAGTTTGGTCATCCTGAGGAAGATGAAATAAAGGTGATGCTAACGATGGTTTTAGGGCTAGAGCTCTGCATAAAAGTGGCGTTCTGAGCCATTCTTTTGTCACTTCTTTTTTCTCCCAACATTTGCTTAAAGGGACACTGAGGAGAAATTGAAGCTGGCTTGCATCGACGGAATACCAGCTCCTGATTACAAAAACGCCATTCATACTGACAACAAAGCTCTTGTAACGTAGAAAAGAGCAAGAACCAAAATACAGGTATCGCCGCCACAGGCCAAACTCGCAAGTACAAGCTTCATGACGTCATAGGACAAAGCAGTGTTGCTAGAACCAATAGTTCTAGCAACACTAGGACACGAGAAGCCACGAATCACTGAGGCGCAGCAAATGCATGCGCAAATTTTCTTAACGTCGCCAGATGGCGCCACGTACCCGACAGCTACGCGCGCTCCAGCAGCGCCGGGACCAATCAGCGCCTGCTCACAGCGGTATGCGGGCTCCCGGTATGCCGCTAACGGTAACAAGGTACACGGTATGCTAAAGGTGTCTATTTGCGAGAACTTCGTTGACGACTTCGAGAACGGGATCCATCGTAACACTGGCAAAATGCCGGTGCAAGCGTAAACGAAGCGACGGTAGCGACTGCCGCAATAGCCGATAGATGCCTTCAATGTGCGGCCGGCGGTAGCTTTCTTTTCGGCTGCTGCTGGGCCGCACTGCTGGCCACCAGAAATCATGGAGTCTGCGTTACATCATGTGCACGTCATGTTTCACGTCACTTAGTCCTGTGTCGTCATAGGAGAATCCCAAGTTTGAATCAGAGCGGCGGGAAAAACTTTTCAACTTCGAATCCAAATTTCTTAGAAATCAAGGCATCTTTCGCTGCCGGCCAAGTGGCAACAAAGCCATGAAATGCCGAACTATCGGATTTTGCTATAAAAAAAATATTAATAGAGCTCTCCTCAGTGTCCCTTTAAGTGGACATGTTGTGATTATCATTTTTATCCCCCAGCTTTAGTTTTATTTATGGCAGAGTCTCTGTTTTCATTGCTTCAACTAAACAAGGAGCACCTGGAAAGTGCATTGTGCAGATGACACTGTGAACATACCAGCCGAAACTGCATGTAGGTCACGCTCAAGGCATCGGGGTGGTCACAGGCAGCGTTCGACCTCATCTCCAAGGTCGCCCAGAGGTCGGGATCCACGGGACCGGAGGTCGCGGTCACGATCTTCGCCTCCAGCACCTCCGCGCAAGCTTCCGAGCCCACCGCGCAAGTCGTACTACCGTCACAGCCTGTCGAGGTCACGGTCGAGGTCCCTGAGCAGCGATGGCGGCGAGGACAAGAAAAAGTCACGCTCGCGCAGCAACAGCAGCAGCGAGGAGTCGAGAGGTCAGGGGTCATCTGTGAGTGCGGCCAACGGCAACCGTCGCAACTGGCCTTCAGCGGACAGCACGCTGAGGTGAGGCTTGCTGGGTTTTTACTCGAGGCTGAAGGAATATGAAATGATCTCTTGTTAAAAAAATTGATAAAAGCCTGCTGAATTTTCAGTGCTAGTCATAAAGTGACCAGAGGTTTTTCTGCCGGGGATCCAAAGTGACAAAGTCAGGTTCAATGTCCGTGCTTTTCTAAAGTGGCATTTCATTTTTGTCCATAACGTAAGAGTAGCGCAAAACCAGGACGACAGACAAAAGGGGAGAGAACACACACCAACAACACAGGCGCTAACTTCCGACTGACGAAGAAAACCAAACCCAACCAAGTGAACGGAACCTGAGCAAAAGTAGCGCATGCGCTGACCTAAGAGAAAAAATCGAAAAAAAGGTGCGATAAAAAAAAAAATGTGATGAAAATGTGAGATCACGGATGTTTTGAACCCAAGAAGGCCAGCTCTCGTTTAGACAAGGAAATGGACGGAGTACTAACGCAGTTATCTTGTAAGGCAGCAATCTGTGCAGCTTCCACAATTTCGCGAGTTAGCTTATCTCTACTCTTGGCAACGACTGAGCATTTGTCCAAAAAAGGCACACACTTGCAATCTTTGCAGTGCAAAGCTAGATTGCTGCCGGTATAAGTCTTCATGTTGTTATTGTGCTCTCGAAGCCTGTCTTTCAGGCACCTACCAGATTGCCCAATATACTGTTTGCCACAGGAGAGCGGAATATTGTACACAATGCCCTCAGTACATTTAGCAAATCTTTTCCTGTGGCGGATGGTACTCTTATGTTATGGATCAAAACCGACTTGCCCAAATTTCCACCCTGGTGATTCATTTTTGTCAGTGTGTGTAGAACACTGTTGCATTGTTCCCATTTTCTTTTTGTGATTCATGCAGCCTGCTTTATTTCATATTACCCCAGTATGGCACAAAAATGCAACAGCAGAGGGACTATTTCCTTGTTCTTGTAGTGCTTGTCATTTTTGGCTTATGTAATATGAATGCTTTCTAACTTCTGCAATTCTTTGTTCTTATGCTGCTTTATTTTTTCATATTTTGGTATAGGCAACTGTCGCATTCTCAAAGTCGGTTTTTACAAGTATTTTTGCAGTTAAATTTGTAATTAAGGGACCTATGAAAAATCTGGCTGCATCAAATCGAACCCAGACATTGACAGGTTGGACTGGATATTTCATGAATAGTGCTGACTTCTTTTTTATTCTGTCAGTTAGGCCACCATTTCGAAATCAGTGCCGAGGAATGATTTTTGTGATGCTTCAGAAATCTCGGGCATTAGATGTGTTCACGCAGTGAATGCACTACATTTGCTGTCAGAACTAATATTTTTTCCGCAAGCGTTATAAAAGCACCCTTACTTTCGTTCTGTGTGCACCCCTACTGAGTCTGCTCTGCTTGGAGGCATTTTGGTGTGGACTAGGTGCGCTTTAGATGATGTGCCAGAAATGTGGTATGAAGCCTCAGAAAAAGCGCTTTGCAACTAGCCACTGCAACTAGCCACCAGGGCGAACGCGCCCGATCGACTAAGTCCGAACAGCGACCGTGTCTACCGAGGCGGCAAGGCGGCGCCAAAGACCGCCAAAGACCGGCAGGGAGAAAAGGGGCAATTTCGCGGCGCTTATAATGTTTTCACCGGCTTCTGTCAGCACAATAACTTCACACTGAAATGAACGTAGAACCAATTTCTGCTCTGCTTTAACTCTTTCCTTACCACGGGGAAATTGGCCTTTTTTTTTTTTTCGTATGGTTTAGTTACGAATTCTTTGTGCAACAGCTACTAAATGTACAGTGACATGCGGTACATAAAAGTGAAAATAAATGAACGTGCTTTCAAGCAGTATTTATTTTTAAGAAATAAAAAAAAATTGATTTACATAAAAAAATATTCATTAACAAAAAAAGACAAAAAAATGCAAAAAGTTTCTGAGTAAGGAGTAATATCTCTGGCAAAAAATTTTTTACCGAAATTCCAAAATATACAAATTGTGGGTATATCAATAGGCAACATTTATTTATAGAATGATACCCATACGCTCAGTACTCATTGAGTTAGGAAAAATTACAAGACGCATAGTGAAATATTCAAGTTCTTGATTGGTCCTACTTAAATTTTTTTTTTCAAGGAAAAGATTAACTTATAGCACAATACTATATACCAAAATGCCCGTGTTAAATGCACAGTACAAAAGCACATTACGAAAGAAATACAGTAATAACAAAATGGGTAATAAAAATTAGCAATCACAAATAATTAATGAAATTCACTGCAAACTTTCTAAATGAGTAACTCCGATGACGCGACATCGATGTCCGAGTCATCTGTGCTCGACGAGTCTAAAAGATCACTTGCCGGGTCGTCGGGATCGAGCAAAACTGCGATCTTTCGAGCGCGCGCGGTTTTGGATGTCGACGCCATCACTCCGCTCAAGTGCGCGTCAACCTTCGCACCCGCGCACCCTTTAAAAATCGCCGCCACGCGGTAAAAATGTGAACCGTGCAGAAACGGAAACTCTACTTTGTATACAATCACCGAGATGGCGCCACAAGTCCAGGGCGCAGTGGTATTTTTAAAATTCGCGCTCAAAAACTTCGCTCGCCGGCGATCGACGCCTAGTGCCATGGTAAGGAAAGAGTTAATCAGCAAGGAGAGTGAAAAAGCTGAAAGCTGCTTTGCACCAACGGCCACGGTTCGCAAGCGCGGAATCAGAGCCATCGGTAAAACCATCGAAGGCATTTGTGCAACACATCGATCTTTATGTGCAGATGCCCGCACATTAATTCTGATTCCGTAGGGAGTGTCAGCTGCACTACAGAAAGTACGAACTGCCTTCGGCAGCTGTTTTTGGTTAAACCTAACGATACAGGGGGCATATGTGGATGTTCGATTAAAAAAAAAATTGCCTGGTTACTGTGAAAATTTTAATTGAAGGGGAATCTTGCTCCGAAAATTGTTTGTTTGGGTGGGGAGGTGGGGGGGGGGGGGGGGGGCATAATTGCATTGCCTTGTATGCTTTGCTGACGGAAAATCGGAAATACTTTGTTGTGGCAGAAATATCGCTGTATGGCTAGGTGTGTGTGTCTGATTTTTCTTGTTTTTGATTTTTAAGCTTGAAACAAATTTGAAGAAAATGTGAATTTTCTTGGAATGATTTTGTAGTGAACATTTGAATACCTTTGGTGCATAAGGATTGGTTGAATAGCAGCACATTTAGGCATTTTGACAACTGTTTTCTTCTCTAATGTACAAGGTCATTGTGACGTATTGTGAAGAGCACCTGAATTTCTGAAACACTACTTAAAAAATTGAAGACAGATGCACACTGGATATGCGTCTAAACCACTAAAAGCAAGCGTTCCAGAAATATTTCCTCATGTTGAATACAGTCATATTTGAGTACCAGACATTTAGAGTGAGAATATTTTACTAGCCTTCCGAATATCAGGAATTATTATTATCACAAGTCTAGTCATTACTGTTTTATTTGTTTTATTATTTGTTGTCGCTTTGAATGGAAGTTTGTACTCGCAAGATGTATCTGAATGTTGGCTGGATTTTACCATTGTTGGCTTGAAAAGTGGAAAATCACTAGCTAATGAACATAAAAAAAAAGTCCACATATTATTTGCACTTTGCTTTTTTACCCTAAGTGCATGCACATGGTATTTCGCCTTTGAGTTTTGTCTATAAGAGATGATGAAAGCTGTCGGTACCATTCCTACCGATTGGTATGATTCATGGTTTCACTTTTACCGGGGTGCTTCTTGCTAATCTGCGTTTGTCTGCAGGTTCGTCGGACGCAGTCGGAAAGATTTTCAAACTGAGTCCTTCATTCGGGTTTTCTTTTGTGTGTTTGCTTCTTTTTTGCAGTCTTTTCTTTTTCGACATGTTGTACTACTTGACTGTTGAAACACAGGCCGAAACACAGGCCCCTGAAGAGGTTTGCAGCCTCATGAGCATTCAATACAATGTAAGGAACTTAATTCCAAACACTAGTGGAAACGGTTAGGGCTAGTAAAAATTCTTTCTTCAAAATAGCATGTCGTTATTTGGATGGTGCCTTGCTGTCTTGCTACAAATCTCTGATATATATGGTTCAAAAATACGCTGGTATAACTTTTTAAACTTTAAAGATGTTTGAAAAAAGTTGGCGAATTGGTTTAAAAGAATAAACTCTGTATAATTGAATGCTTTCTTTTTAACAGTGAGGACTGAGTTGTTAAATTTGTGAGGGTATGTTTGCTATGCCTGGCAATTGGTGACTGAAATTATAGCGGTTGTAACCGTGCTGCATGGAAGCATTTTGATGCAGGGCATAAGAGTTTGTTTATTCGAGCAGTTTTGTGTGTATGTAATGAGTGTTTGTTGCAATTTTTTTTTCCCTCTTTTTTTTTTCTCCTCCCCCCTCTTGCAGAACCAACGTCTCTGTGGGTAAACCAGGTCCCGCCTCCAAAGTCAGTAAGATCTTAATCTTGCCTCTTCTTCTTCTTGCAAACCACTACTGCTCTTAGCCGTCCCAGTCCCACACCCGTCCCCCTTTTTCCTGTTTACATAAGCAGGCGCTGTGCTGGTTTGATTTTTTTTTTCTTTTATGGGACCCGATCTCTGTTTCATTTCATTACCATGCCCATCGAAGCGTATGGAACTAGAGGACTGCATAGCAACAGTTTGTTGAGGCCCCCTTTGAAAAAGGCTTCAGATTCTTTTTAATTGTTGCTATACAACCAGGTTTGCTTTTTTTTTTGTCTGTTTTTGAGCAGTGCGAGCATGCCGCAGTTTTTCTGTTCCTTGAGTTTGTTGTTTGGCGCACATCATGGGTGGTATCGGCAACTTTCCTTTAGCGAATGGAATGCCCTATGCCGAAGTAGAAAATCGCTGGTGAAGCACGTGTGGGTATTGCATGATGCTTTAAAGGGGCCCAGAAACACAATCTTAGTTAACTGTTTTGCCTGTTGATTGCATACAGTGAGTTATAATGGTGTTATTAGCGTCGGTAATACCGCATATATTCCGTTTTTTAATATTTCAATGTCCTCCCAAAAACAACTTCATGGCTCTGATGGTGTCGCCACACAGTGGTGGGTTTTTAGCAGCGGATATGACATCACCTGGCGCGAGCTTGATGATCGGACAAACAGTAAATATACTGCAAATTGTGTGAATAAATAGAGACATTTTGTCACCTGTCTGCGTTTTATATTAGATCAACAAAAACAACTTGTTTGTCTTAGATAAAAGCCCTGCAAAGCAAGTAAAATAAAAATACACCACCAGGGGCGCTCTGGCATGGAAACGACGCTGCCAGTCTCAGCAAGAACGAGTTATAGAGAGCAGGCAACCATGGAGTACAAACTTCTGCGATGTGCTCTGGCTGGCTGTTTTGATTGGTTGCGCCAGGTGCCGTCATTGGGAGAGCGAAATAGGAGTGGGAAGCCCCGCCAAAATCGAGTTGAGGGCAGCGTTTTGTTTGCTTGTATTTTGAAATTTCTTCTCTGAATAACTCCCGTTCCTGTGCATCGATTCCTGTAATTCTTTTTAAGTCAGCATCTGTGTGACAAAGAACCCACCTGAAGTATAGCTGGTATCACCCCAAGCAGTGTTTCGCAGCCCCTTTAAGGGGTGCCGGGAAGATAGACCGAAGTTTGTGGACATACGTCATGCAGACTTCTGTTCTTGCCCTTGTGTGGTTAACTGGAAAAGCAGAAAAAAATGTCATCCGTTTATATGCTGGTAGGGGTCTGCCTTGTCACTGAAGGTTGTTATTGCGTTCTGTGTGGCTTTTACTTGTGCTTCCGTTGTAACTCTTGCAAGAATTACCTTGGCGCAGTTGTTTAAATGACTGTCTTGATCCTAGTCATTCAGCTCTGCGAAATTAGAGTTCATTTGAAGTGAGTGTGGGAATGCGATAGAGGTGTTTGCTGGGACTTTCGAATTGTCAGATTTATTCCGTCCGCTGTAATTGGGTGGAAACTCATCTGGGAGTTGGCTCTGCACATCTTGTGCTGTCTCGTTACGACTTTCAGCTGCTCCGCCTTTTGACTGACCGACTTGCTTGTGCATTTGCTGTGTAAAGCATTCAGTTTGGTGATGTCCTGTTAGATTGAAATTGGGCATGGAAGCCAAGGCTAGCAAAAAGTGAAGTGTTTTCCCCAAGTCTGAGAGGTTTGTATGCAACTGCAGTGTGGTGGTGGTCTGTTACTTTGTCTGTTTCCACAGGCAAAGTAAAGTAAAGGCAAACAGTGTCTGTAACTTTGAAACCTTCCTCTATTTATTTTTCTTTTTACGCTCTAGGCTTTCTGTATCAAAAATGATTTCATTGTCTGTGTCCAGCATCACAGGCGAATGTTGTGTGTACTGCTTGCCAGAAAAGCTCTGAAATGTGAAATTGACGGACCATTGACACGTATGTTGGACGGGTAGTGTGCTGTTAGGCCTAAATGGAACATATATTTTGTGAGCTGCACGATTCACGTAGTAAATTGTGGCTCCCGTCCATAGCCACAGGGTATGTCCATAGCCACAGAGTATGCTCGTTGAACCTTCTTGGGTTTTTTTACTGTCACGAAGATTGGTCATAGTGCTTTTCCTCGTCGATAAAAAACTTTCATGTCCATTGGTATGTTCAAGCGGCAGCGTAAGGTTTTGTATGGCGAGTAGCCTTGCCCCGCCACTGTTCTTGCTGAGACTGATGAAACTATTAAAAAAAGGTGAAAGGACACTGTTCACCCTTGGTTGGCTTGCCTTTCAGAACCTCTTATTTCACATTGCTGTAGGCAGCTAATCATTGTATTTGCAACGGAACCGGTCTGCGGCATAAGCCGGATGCTCTGCCCCTTCGCGTGAATTCAGGATGCAGAGAAGCCGTAGGTTTGGGCGGGACGGGCAGCCTAGCCCATCTCCATCGGGGGTGTAGGCCTGGTTTTGCTTTTCTCTCTTTCTTTCTTGTCTCCCCTCAACATGTTTACACAACAGAGGTGTGTGCTTGTCCTGTTTGTCGGCAGACTCCTCCCCCTCTAACTGGGTGTCATTGGCCCCACCCCATTCTTTCTCCCCAGACGACACCGGCAGGTGCTGCAGCTGCTGCAGGCGGGGGTGCTCTCTCAGTGAGGGAGAAGCTCAAGCGGAGGATGCAGGCAGCCCTCGCCAAGCAGTGTGAGTTTTCCCTCGGCATTGTTGATGCGAGTGCATTGAAGGCCCCATTGCCGGAAAATCCGGAGTCTGTGTTATCAGTGTCGGTGTTGTGAGCGAAAAATCACGAGTGTGACTCTTGCAGGTGGTGGCCAGAGAGCAAAACCATCATGTCTGTGCTAAGGGAGTTTTCAAAAATTTACGCGCAATTAGTTTGTAGTTCCTAAGCTTGGCTAACAACCCCAATGTATATGAGAGATAGTCATCGCTTCCAAGTGGTGGTAGCACCATGGTGCTGGAGTTTTTACTTTCTTTCTTTTTTTTAAGGAAAACTGGAGACAATGTGTTACGATGGTAGGCAAACTGGTACGCAAACGTTGCTGTTGTTTTGGGAATGGAGTCCGACTAACGTCTAATGCGAGGAAAGGAAAGATGCATACCTGGCTCCCTGGTTCAGTGGACACCTCAGTCGCACTGTGGCAGTGGGGTCCACCTGAAAAAAATTCGCTGTGGCTTAGCTTGGTTAAGCCCGGTAATGCGAAAGCAGTATCCGTACCTACGCCATGGTACAGCTGGTAGTGTAGCTGGTGGTGGTGCTTGTGGTTAGACTTGTGGTGATGCATCGGTTATACAATCCAATCCAATCCCATCCATTCCAATGCAATCCACTCCTATCCAATCCAATGCAGTCGAATCCAATCCAATGTAATCTAATCTAATGTAATCTAATCCATTCCAGTCCAATCCAATCTAATGTAATCCAATCTAATCCAACTAATGCAATCAAGGTCAAATGAAGGTCAATGGTGGTCACCGCCGCGGCACGATGGTGGTCACCCTGGAAAGTGCAAGTAGTATTGCACCTGGCCGCGGCGGCTAGAATTTCTTTGGGGGAGAAATTCTAGAGGCCCGTGTACTGTGCGATGTCAGTGCACGTTAAAGAACCCCAGGTGGTCGAAATTTCCGGAGCCCTCCACTACGGCGTCTCTCATAGCCTTAGTCGCTTTGAGACGTTAAAGCCCATAAACCAAACCAAACCTTTCGCAATAAAACACCGTGCTTGCACACAATATTTCATGCTTAGCAATGCTAAAGCACCAGCCATTTTTTTGTTCAATGCTTTAATGCTTTTCAGTGAATGTGGCTTGGTAGGTAGCGTTATTTATGGTACCACAACACTGGCTATATGTGCTCGTGTGTTCCTTACGCCTTCTGTATTCATGAACGACTTTGTTTGACCTCTTTCCTTATCACCTGCAGACAAAGCCGACAAACGGGCTGAACGGGAGAAGCAGGACAAGATTCAGCAGGAACGCTGGGTGAGTCTGCCACAGAGAGGAAAATGTTGTAGCATGGAGTTAAGCTCCACGTTTACAGTTTGGATTTGCTGCCAGCATGTCCAGCAAAGAGCCTTCCGCCTGCCATCTGAGCATGCAACAATTGGCACTTGGGAGTGCAGTAGAGTTATTTTATGGCCAACCGCATTTTATATATAAAGTCAAAATAGCACGTGCTTGTCAAAAAAATAAAAATGTAGAT
Organism: Amblyomma mixtum; assembly: GCF_055824585.1. NCBI lineage: Eukaryota > Metazoa > Arthropoda > Arachnida > Ixodida > Ixodidae > Amblyomma > Amblyomma mixtum. The sequence continues at coordinate 61,741,589 of NC_143019.1, forward strand.
TGAGTTCATGTAGCCAATGATTCGTAATATACGTTTTGGATGTACTGTCAAGCCCGCTTCTAATAAACATGACTGCCACCTGCCATTTGGTCGTTATATCCTGTTGTTCGCAATGAGGGGACGACGGATTAGACTTGCATAAGGTGGAGTTACAAGGAGTGCTTTTTGCACAGCTTGCGGCAGTCGCCATAGTCTGGAGAAGGTTTGGCACAGGTAGACATGTTCTCACCTCGCTGCTTGTTTGAACATCTTGCTGCTTGAACACCGCGCAGCATATCCCTGCTCGCAAGTTCGGAATTCCGTAATGTTCGCTGTAACCAGGTCATGTGTCCGCAAGTGTTTGTTCTGTCTGAAAATCGGTGCCATTGTGCTAATGTGCATCGCGACAGTCACGTCCTTGTTTGTACTAAGTGAGCGGTAGTTATAAGTGGGGCCGTTATGAGCTTGCTTGACTGTTGAGGTTTGAGTGTTCTATATACTAATAATAGTGTCAGAGTTGTAGTCAGCTGCTCAGAGCCGATTTTAGTTCTAACAATCTCTCTGTGTTAGCAAGCTGCGGCAGCTTAGTTCGAGGCTTTTAGGGCCACGAGTTGTGAATGTCTTTGTCAGCGTTCCATCGTAAACATGATGATGCTATAGCCTAGTTTTCATTCGGTGAGCGTGTGATCACAGTATCACTAGTGAGCATGTTGGTGATGCATCTTGTGAAACATTTGCTGGTTCCAACTCCTGTAAGTACTGACTATACTTGTTGACAACTTTTCCTGGCAATGAAAGGAAAGATACAGGGGCGGAGGGGAGCCTCTGTGACTGTCGCTCCACTTATAGTTCAGTGGTAGGATGGTTGGCTATCTCACACACCACTCCCTGAGCTGTTTTTCTGCTTCATCGCTGAAGCAGCTAATGCCATCTGTGGAAGCTTTTTGGAACCGACGCACCTAAACAACTCGTAATCAATGCAACGGTTTTTTTCCATGGCCCTCTGACGTTGAAAAATGCCCGTCTGTGTTAGAAATATTCCTTAAAGGTGCACTGAAGAGGATTCTGAACTTGTCTTTTTGCCGCGGGAACTCGATCTACACGTTCCTAGCATTCTTAGAAACTGCGACTTATTGCCCTGTGTGGCCAATTTCCCTAATTAAATCGAATTAACGTCCGGCTCCCGCCCTTTTTTTTTTAATTCTGCCTCGTACGATGGGCGGAGTCGACCAATGCGTGAAGTTCCTTTCAGCCAGCTCCGTGGAGGCTTTGCTTTCGCTTTATTTTGTTGTTTAGCTTTCCATGAATAAATAGTATCATTCGCAGATAATATAGCCGCAAAATAAGCCTGCAGAAATAAACATACGCGCGGACTATTTGCTACTACGGACTACTACGATTACTCCGCCGAGGGCAGAGCGGCAAGCCGCCACGGGACTGGGTGAAAGGCACTCCACGCGTTGGTCGACTCCGCCCACCTTACGAGGCAGAATTTAAAAAAAAGGGCGGGAGCCGGACGTTAATTCGATTTAATTAGGGAAATTGGCCACACAGGGCAATAAGTCGCAGTTTCTAAGAATGCTCGAAACGTGTAGATCGAGTTCCCGCGGCAAAAAGACAAGTTCAGGTTCCTCTTCAGTGCACCTTTAAATGATGAGTGTGTCCAATATACTACTACTGTGTTTTAAGAAGAAACTTGCAACTACGACTGGGGACTAGATTTGCTATGTGGGAGGAAAGGTATGTTCTGCGTTTCTTCTCTCCAACCTTGGCCCCATTGGCAAGAAAAGCTGTTGCAGAGTGTAGCCTTATCTCAAGCTCCCTTTCCATCGAGCTTTTTAAAAAAGCCAAGTGCCTGGCAGTAACTGTGTTGGTACTTTCGCTGTGACGCAACGCAGGATCGGGCCGAAGAGCTCCGAGGAATGGCCCTCCGTCTCCGCCAGAGGTAGGTCCGGCGTCTTTTTCGAACCGCTCCGCCGTCAAATCTCCCTTTGGACGGGCCTCCGATGATCCAATGATGACAGAGATATGGTAATCCGTCCTTTTCACGACGGTACACTGCGCATGCACTCAATTCTGCTGGTGGACACGTTGTGAAAGGTTGTGGGAGTGCTGAGGAACGATTTTTGTCCAGTCTTGGAACAATGTGGCCACCACAGCTGTTATTTGGAATTTCTGCATTTCTGTATTTAGCACATGAACAGAGTACTGTCTCTCACGTAGCAGAATTTTGGCGTGATGTTAGACTAAACCTGCCAGCATTGTGCCGGTATTGAACCGCAGGTGACGGCACAGAGAAATTGTGAACACTACTAACCGTTGCCACTTTTTGTGGTTCCCCCTGATTGTGTTGTTTTGTGCTTTGTTCAGTTGTGGTTGTTTAGAATTTGTGTCGTAGAAAAAAAAAAAGGAGATAAGGAGATCTGATACATTGTCTTATCTTTGACGGTTTTGTTGGTGCTTTATTTATTTTTGTGTAGTGTACAATCTATGAAATTGATTTAGGATTATACTTGGTTTCTTAGTTCTAGGAAGGCTGAGGAAGAAAAAATCACGGAGGGCACTTAAGAAGCTTTGAATTGGAAAACATTTTTTTTCCCCTCTTTTTCCTTTTTAATAACACACCTACCCGTTAGCATACAGCCGTAAGGCAGTGCATGTACTACTGCCAGGTTCACCTTTGTTCACCAAGAAGCAGCGCGGTTTTGTGGCCCATGGGTTGCGTGCTTGCCTTGTAGTCTGAAAGTCCCCGGTGCAATTCCCCGCGCCTTCAGAAGAAATTTTATTTTTCTTTCATACCGCAATGATGTGATCTGGGATTTTGGAAACCACTGCTGCTGGTCAATAGTTTCGTCAATAGGACACAGAGTTTCATTGATTGGGCCATATAGTGCTTTTGCATTAGAAGTGGTTTGCCCTATAAATGATGTCCAAAATGTTAGCATTTTGTGGAATGGGTGAGGGTGGGTATATGGAGTGGAATGGAGCACGGCAAGCTGAAGTATGGGTGCTAAAATTTTGTGTAGAGAAGATGGATGGTATCTGCCAACTTTCAAACTGAAGTAGCGTGGAAAGGCTTGCTCGAAATTTGATGATGTTGAAAGAAAGGTTTGTTGAAGTGTGTGGCTAAAAGTTGTTTCCGTTTCAGAATGGAAAGCTTCATATTATAAAATGGCATGTCCTCAATTAAATTTCTAGGTTTATTTTCCCAGATGTAAAGTACCCAGCTATGTACACATTGATTATGAGAGAGTACGAGGGGGGGGGGGGGTTGAATCAGATTTAGCATTATGAAAGGTGCAGTTTTTTTCTTTTTCCCACCAGTTTTGCTTGAGAAAGCTTCAGGGGGTTGCATAGAGTTGAAGGGTATCATTAGTTCTGTTTTTGTGCCAATTATTGCTCTCAAACATTACGATCTTTAATTGGGCTGACAACAGGGCAGTATTTATCTACGTGGTTGCCAGCAGCCTGCAGCTTTTGTTGTCATGATTTAAAGTTCAAGATGTAAAGCTGCCATCTTATCAGATATGCCTTTTTATCCCTCCCGAGTCCTTCAGTAATGTTCTCCTTCGTCTATTTGAACGAGTCTCTTGATGCAAGGTTCAGTGGTGTATTCTCAAGTGGCAGTGTTGATCGAACAGTTTTAATTGACTGTGTCCGACCTTTGTTCTGGATTGTAGTTTTGACCGTGATTATTGAGACACGTATCCGAGGGCTGCAAAGAGTTAACTGTTCGTGTGCAGTACGGTTAACATGGTTGCCTTTGAGAGGTGCTATAGTTGTTGTTTAATGGTCTTAGTTTGTCAGCTTTCCGCAGTGACTCTTACTTTTGTCAAGCATTATACTATTAAACCTGGATGTAAGGAACCTATGCCGTTCCCGGTGAAGTCCTTCCGGCAGTTCACCTTTATGTAACGAACTTGCTATGCCAACTATCAGTTAGCTAGTCCTGCTTTACTTGTAATTTGACTGAGCCAGGCCAGGGTTGTCAAAGGCCAAAGTCGGCTGATGATTAAACGAAACACCATGAGGGGTATGTCTTCGATTGCAGTTAGTGAATGCAGTTCACACAGAGTGCCTTGCTCCATTGCAAATGGCTTGGCAGACGCAGCAGTCTGCTTAGCTTTTGCTTTTGCTTTAGTAGCATCACACTACATAGAAGGTAGTAAGGTGAGGCTAAAAAAAGAAGACTCCGCCGCACCACTAATGTAGTGTGTGTACAGGCCTTGTCAGTAGTGTACAGCCCAAGGGGTTTGCTTCTAAGCCATATAGCGTGGTTCCCTAGCATATCAGTCCAAAGTTTGTGAATACTGAGGATGCATAACGAGGCACACTGCAAGCCTTGTAAGCAAACCTCCTTGGGCTTCAAGTGACACTGCAACAATGCATGTTCAAAGGCAATGCTAAACATCTGGAGGTAGTAAGGAAGACAGGACAAGTAGTGCGGGTCCACTGCCACTGCTTGTTTGTTCAAGCAATACCGGCGCCGACAGCTGATGCACGGTGGGAATCATGTGACCATGATTCTGAGTCAGATACTATCCAGTATTTTCGCCTGCAAATAGGATGTGGGAATAGCGAATTTTGCTATTTTAGAGCTGTTTTTTTTTAATGAAAAAGTGATTTTTTTTTTTAAGTTCATGGATTTTTATTTCGACCATTTTTGGACTCTAAAAAGTATGGGAGATTTGCTTTCTGTGCAGACTCCTGCAGCGTTTTGTTGGTCTGACTGTTTGATGAGGGACCTTTTGCCATGGCCAAATTTTGTTATAAAGGGATGAGTTTTGCTCACATAGATTCACATCAGGCATGTTTCCAGTTTCATCAAATTCACTTTTCAAACCTGCGTAATGTTGCCCTGGAGAGTCGTATTTCATAAATTATCAGGAGCAAAAGCCGAGTCTATACAGGTGGGAAATAGGGAGTCAGCATTTTTAATATTGATGGCAGGCTTTTCATCTATGGTGCGTTCCTCTCTGATTTATGTTTTGAAACCTGCCAGCTTATGTACTATGAACTGGTGGTGCTACCTAGGGAGCGAGAGAAGAGGCACAAGGAAAGGGACGACTACGACTATGACCCTGAAGGAAGCAGAGATGATGGTCGGGACGGCTACTCAAGCCGGTCAGCTAGCCGGTCACGAAGCGGAAGCCGAAGTCGAAGCAACAGCCCCGAGCCAAGGCCCCCGGGGGAGACTTCGTCGTTTGGTCCCCCACCAGATTACTCACGGAATTCGTCCCATTACTCTCGACGGCGGTGAGTACCAGACGCTGTAGTAATCATTGGAGTTTCAAAATGATTTGAGGTGGGAGGCTGACAAAAAGGGTTCAGCTTAAGTACAACGCAGCGAGCTATGGAAAGAAAAATGATAGGTGTAACGTTAAGAGATCGGAAGAGGGCGGAGTGGGTGGGGGAACAAACGCGGGTGAATGACATCCTAGTCAAAATCAGGAGGAAGAAATGGGCTTGGGCGCAGGGTATGTAATGCGAAGGCAAGATAACCGCTGGTCCTGAAGGGTTATGAAGTGGATTCCCGGAGAAGGCAAGTGTAGCAGGGGGCGGCGGCAGAAAGTTATGTGGGCTGATGAGATAAAGAAGTTTGCGGGGATATGGTGGCCGCAGCTGGCAAAGCACAGGGTTAATTGGAGAGACATGCAAAACTAATGTTTCATGCAAAACTAATGTTTTTAAGTATTCGTTCTTTCCCCATACTATCATTAAGTGAAATGGTTTACCTGCTGATGTTGTCAATTGCGAATTGGTGAATTTATTTTTACAAGCTCTGAAGGATGTATAGGGCTCTTATGTATCCTTGTTTTGGGCCGAGTCCGATGCCTTCGTTTGCTGCCAGGTTCGATGTCATCATATGTTCTATGTCTTTGTAATCGATTTTATGTTGTATGTTCTGGTTTTTGCTCTGTTCGCTATCTGCTTCTTTTGCAATGTACTTGTCATTTTTATCAATAGTTTGTACCCCACTCCTGCCTAAGGCCTGTAACACAGGCCGGCAGTATTTGCTAAATAAAATGAATAAATAAATGGGAGAGGCCTTTGCCCTGCTGTGGGCGTAGTCAGGCTGATGATGATGATGAAGTGGGAGGGGGTTAACTATCAGGTTGTTCATTTTCAGCAATGAAAAAGAGCACTAAGTGTGTTGCTAAGGGCTTTACTCGGACCTCTGTTTAATTAATACAGGTAGAAGAACAGTGAGTTAGATGTAATAACAACTCAAATTTCATTTAAAAAAGCAACTACATTGCAGAAGAATTAACAGTGTGAGAAGCGCAGTGTGATGTGAATAACCAGAAAGATGGAAAATAGTCCAACTTCCACAAAAGGATTTTTAAGTGAATTTTTAATGCTACTTAGTATGATGACAGTTTTTTTTTCTAGCTTGCCTCTTGACCTTAAGTGTGAAAACTCTTACTGGGTGCTGGGTGATTTCTAGTACTGTTCCCTCTTTGGGCCTTTATGTTGTTAGAGAAGGGAAACATTTAGGCATGAGCGAATGGTAACTTTTTGGTTCAAAGCAAATTGTAACTTTCTTCGAATCATTGTCGGGGCTTTGGTTGCTCGCGTGCCATGGAGCCATCCCAAAAGCGGTGCGCTGGACCGCTTTTGGGATGGCTCCATGGCACGCGAGCAACCAGTGCCCCGACATGCAGCAAGAGTTCCAGAAATGTTATTTCGGTGCGCTGAACCGAAAGCACATACAGCAAGAGTTCCAGAAATGTTACTTGTCGAGGCATATACTTAGAGATTTCGAATGCCAGACATCCGGATCAAATTGAATATCCAATACTTACTATTTGACTGAACATTTGTAATTATAGAATATTCGCACATGCCAAGAAACAATGTTTCTGTCTTTCCAGGACACTGATTGGGGCTGGTAGCAGTAATATTTTTAATTTAATTTAGAGAATGAGACTGTTTACCAAGCCTGTATAAGTAGTACTGTGCACTTGGTTGGGCAGTACAGGAAACGTGTGTCATGCCTTGAGTGAATTCAGACGAATGAGTGAAGCACAAAAGAAATGTGAATTGATAAGCTGGTTTACTGTGCATGGGTGTGCATTTGGCAGGTGCTCTCTGAACATTGGCAGTGCTGGTGTTGTTGGGTGGTTCGACTGAACACTTCCGTTTCATCATCATTTATCATTTATTAATCCTTAAAGGTCCCGTTAGGGACATTACATAAGGGGGGGTGGTGGTACAGGGGTGTTCAGCAGTCATACATGAATATAAATATAGAAGGAATATAAACATAGAAGGAATATGGAAATACAGAAAAATATAGAAAATATAAAATATAGAATAGAAAAAAAGTAGAACAAGACGAAAAAAGACAGAAGTAACAAATTCAAATAATCAAGTCATGACAGAGTGTAGCAGAAATATAAACATAAACAGATTACAACTTTGGAAGTAGAACAGGCTGGTCAGTTTGCAGGGCTTGGAAGCTGACATAGGGTGCAGGAAAAAAATTATTTGTCGTTGAGATGGTCAATTAGGAGCTGTCTGAATCTGGAAGGATTAGTCTCAATGACAGTGTGTTCGGGGAGGTTATTCCAGCTTTCTATCGCACTGGGAAGGAAAGATTTATTGAAAGAATTGGTGGAGCCGTGCAAACGCTGTATGCTTAAGGAGTTAAATAAACGACGAGATGATCGTACCGGAGCTCCTAGAAGGTTTTCTTGGAAGTGCCGGAAAGTTAAAGTACAGTTTGTGAAAAAGACAAAGAATTGAAATTTTCTTGCGAAAGGCTAATGACTTGATGCGGAGAGATGATTTTAACGCTGTTATGCTGAGCTGAGATTTATACTATGAGGTGATGAAGCGTGCTGCCCGATTCTGGATGGCTTCGAGTGAATCTATCAACTAGGTCTGTATACATTGTGTACATCTATTTCGAAGCCAAGCAGTGACCACCAATTGCACCTTCCTTTGAAACAGGAGCCGGTCCCGTTCACGGTCTCCCCCGCAAGACTACTACCGATCAAGACCTACTCCTTCATCTTCGTCGTCCTCGTGGTCATCTTCACGGGCATTGGTCGATTACTGAGGCACCAGTTGGATGATGCACCTGGCTTCAATGAGTGCGCTTGTGCTGGTCTCGTGGCCATCGATCAGTTTGTGTACAAACACTGACATGCACAAGCTATGAAATGCACCGACCCGGTTTCTGTGGCCAATTTTCGACTGCAACTTCCGGTGCATATTGACTTGCTGCGATGTGACGATGCGTGCAGACTGTGGCTTCGACGCAGAGCGTGTGTTCTGCACAAGTTCTGTGAATGACTACCTGTGTTGGGAATGAGCTCCTACAGGTGATGCACATCAAATTGAGTCGCATGTGTTGTATCCCTTGGGGACTGTCTGCTGATGAGCAGCTTTGATGTGTCTCTCCTTCCAACCTTGGCAGCGCTGTTTTACTACTGTGTGTCGCCTTCTTGCCAGTTTGCACAGAATTGTGTTTGAGCTTGCAAGGGGGGGGGGGGGGGGGGGGGAGACGCTGATGCTTTGTTTACAATGGTAGGACAGAATGAAGGTATCCTTGGTGGTGTCCGGCCAGTTATGATGAACTACTTGGCTAACGGCTTGCCAAGCTGACAGCTGTTTGGCTACTGGCTATTTCAGAAGGGTGACACAAAATTACAGTTGGCACTGTTGTTCAGATGGCATGAAGTACAACTCTCTGCCTGTCCTAGAAGCCTTCTTTGAAAGTTGGCATTTCTCTTGATTGTGTAGTTCCATGCATTGTGTGCCAGTTATGATGAACTACTTGGCTAACGGCTTGCCAAGCTGACATGATGGAACTACTTGGCTAACGGCTTGCCAAGCTGACAGCTGTTTGGCTACTGGCTATTTCAGAAGGGTGACACAAAATTACAGTTGGCACTGTTGTTCAAATGGCATGAAGTACAACTCTTTGCCTGTCCTAGAAGTCTTCTTTGAAAGTTGGCATTTCTCTTGATTGTGTAGTTCCATGCATTGTGTGCCAGTTATGATGAACTACTTGGCTAACGGCTTGCCAAGCTGACAGCTGTTTGGCTACTGGCTATTTCAGAAGGGTGACAAAATTACAGTTGGCACTGTTGTTCAGATGGCATGAAGTACAACTCTTTGCCTGTCCTAGAAGTCTTCTTTGAAAGTTGGCATTTCTCTTGATTGTGTAGTTCCATGCATTGTGTGCCAGTTATGATGAACTACTTGCTAACGGCTTGCCAAGCTGACAGCTTTTTGGCTACTGGCTATTTCAGAAGGGTGACACAAAATTACAGTTGGCACTGTTGTTCAGATGGCATGAAGTACAACTCTTTGCCTGTCCTAGAAGTCTTCTTTGAAAGTTGGCATTTCTCTTGATTGTGTAGTTCCATGCATTGTGTGCCAGTTATGATGAACTACTTGGCTAACGGCTTGCCAAGCTGACAGCTGTTTGGCTACTGGCTATTTCCGAAGGGTGACACAAAATTACAGTTGGCACTGTTGTTCAGATGGCATGAAGTACAACTCTTTGCCTGTCCTAGAAGTCTTCTTTGAAAGTTGGCATTTCTCTTGATTGTGTAGTTCCATGCATTGTGTGCCAGTTATGATGAACTACTTGGCTAACGGCTTGCCAAGCTGACATGATGAACTACTTGGCTAACGGCTTGCCAAGCTGACAGCTGTTTGGCTACTGGCTATTTCAGAAGGGTGACACAAAATTACAGTTGGCACTGTTGTTCAGATGGCATGAAGTAAAACTCTTTGCCTGTCCTAGAAGTCTTCTTTGAAAGTTGGCATTTCTCTTGATTGTGTAGTTCCATGCATTGTGTTTTGTAACAAACCTGTGATGGTTTATATGTTAGTCCACACGTGCAGAGGAATTTTACATAACGCATAATGCAGTCGAATGTGCTAGTAGGTCGCTGTTTGTTTTTGTGGCTCACTGGCTCACATACATTATGAAAATTAATTATAAAAAAAGTGCATTATGAAAATTATTATGAAAAAAGTGCATTATGAAAATTTGGTGCGCCAGAAAAAACATTAAAAATGCTGATGAAAAGTGCTTTCTGTTTTGAGATTAGCACGAAAGCAAGCTTTAGCACAAAGCAGCAACTCAAGTCTGAACAAGTTTTATGAACCCATCCAGGCACTTTTATGGTTGTCTCTTTTTGCAGGTTTATTCCTGCATTAAATGCGTATGTTGAGAGGGAAGTGGCGAGGGTATTTTGCTTTCGAAGCCTTGACATACATAGAAAATAGCTGTAGCCATTTTGATTGTATATCTAAGTGTGCATTTTGCACATTTTTTTTTTTCTTGTTTTTGGACACTGATAATAAAACCTTCACTTATGCAGCCCTTATGTTCTGCCTGATACTCGTAGTGTGATGTGCCTGTGAGTGGCCGTGCTGCGCATCCTGAAGTCTGTGTCATGCTGGAGTTGTTAGGAGCATGGCTTGAGTGCTTTGCAATATTTAATTATTTGAGGTCTGTCCTTTCAAGTACCTAAGAAGAGCACATGAGCATGATCAAATGCTATTGTAAGATAGCACTGCCAAAAGGGTCACAACTTATTGGTAATAAGAGAAAAATATGGTGCTTTGCCATTGTTCTGTTCCTTATAACAATAGTAGAGAAGCCAACAGCCACGGAAACGAAGGGGCACAGGGCATTTTTAATTTATTTATTTTGTGGTGTTGATCAATTTATAATATTACTGAATATGTGATCGCTTAAAGCTAATTGATTAGAAAAGCAGAAGAAAAAACAAGAAAAACGCCATAGGAAGCATAAGGGGGTTCTCAAACAGCTTCCACCCTCGCCGTTTGATGACGTTCTACGTCACATCAGCGGTAACTCAGGACGTGCTACGTCTGCCGCTTAAGAACGTGGGTGGCGCTGGTGAACACTCCCAAGGTTAGGTTACTTGTAAACATAAATACCCCCGAAAAGAGAAGATTTGACAGCCGTCGCCGTAGCTCAGCAGTAGAGCACCGGACGAGTAATTCGGAGGTCGTGGGTTCGGATCCCACCGGCGGCATGTGGTTGTTTTTTCTTCTGCTTTTGTAATCAATTAGCTTTAAGTGATCACATATTCAGTAATATTATAAATTGATCAACACCACAAAATAAATAAATTAAAAATCCCCTGTGCCCCTTGGTTTCTGTGGCTGTTGGCTTCTCTCATATTTATAACGAGCCCCTCATTCCCCTTCCCTTGTTTGCTTAATTATAATAATAGGTTAGGTTTTTTTATTTGAACCGAAAGATATACTGATAACTTTATGACGAATTCATTTTTCGCACTTCAGTTTTAAGAAAAAAGGCCACTGTCCTTGGATGTATTCCACATCTAGCTTGGTAGAGTTAGTTCGGTTGCAGGTAATGACCATGGTTGTGCATTTTGAGGCATTGCTATGTGAACTTAGGCACGCTGATGCTGAGCGAGAGATTCTACTACCTTGGCAAGCACCATCTGCACGAAGACTGTCATCTCCCATCCAGGGCATTGCTTGGTTAAATGCATCTGCCAATGCATGGAAGGACACACTCCACATTTGTAACTAAGAAGCCATTGTCGACGCACAAGTATCGCTAAAACGGTGATATATTCTGGCTTCGTTGATGGTTCAGCGATTCCACTTCCATTGCTGCTCTCGTCATGCAGACCACAAGATACTTGGCCCCTAATTCAACCCAAAGTGCAACCAGAACTTGAGAACAAAGTTATTAGAACTAAACTTCGACTTGTCTCTCAAGGTACAGTCACCTCTACACTTTTACTTTTTGTAATGACAGTGAGATTTTCTTCTGCATGGGCAGCTCCAAATGATATTTGGGTGTTTACTGGTAAATCAACAGCCCATAGTAACAAAAGGACCAAAACAAACTTTTCATGAGTTTAAAGCACGCAGCCAGCACAGCAAACATGTGCTCATAGAGAATTAGAAACAAAAAAAGAAACAAAATATGTGGTCTCCAACACCAAAAGAAGACCAGCAAATACTTCTAAAAGTGATGCAGTGCACTGGCAGTCTATGAGGCAGGCTCTGCCTTCTCATCAGAAGACTTGGGATGCAGAGACAAGCTCATGGATACACACTACAGCACCTACTTCACTCTTATTTCACTCCCACCTTCCTCCCTTCCCTTATGGCGCGGTTCAGGTGCCCACATACTGCATTTCCTTTCCTCAAAAACCAATTTAGTATAAATTGGTAAATCGGTTTTTGAGATATCTGCCTCACATATCTCTTAAGGGAAGGGAGGAAGGTGGGAGTGAAAGAATAAAGGTGCTGTAGTGGAGGAGGTCTCCGGAATAATTTCGACCACCTGGGTATCTTTAACATACACTGACATCGCACAGCACGTGGGCACCTCTTGCGTTTCGCCTCCATCGAAACGCGGCCGCCGCGGTCGGGTTCGAACCCGGGTACTCTGGCTCGGTAGACGAGCGCCTTACCACTGAGCCACCGCGACGGGTTCCAGTTTAGCATTGGTTGTACATTTCGTTTCCATGTTTTAGCCTTTACAGTGATCGTCTCCCCATTGCATCCTTGAATTGGATTTCGCTGTTGCTCTTTCGTTCCGGTGCTGCGTGTGCTTTGCTGGATGGAGGCATCTGAAGAGTGGATGGATGGTGGGGACGAGCTTTTGGAGGCCGTTTGTAGGGTGAAGATGTGTGAATGGGCACAGGCTGGTTGGTGGGTGATGCATTTTTTACAGACGGGTGCACGGAAGTGCACCCACAGGAAAGTGGAGGCTTCACACGTTCACTCAGACCACTGCTTTGCACCAAAAGAGGACTATACTGCTAATGCAGTAAAACCAAGACGTCCAGCCGGTAGTTGTGAGCAGTTTGATTTTTGGTAAAACTTTATTCCACTCTCATTCGCGGCCATGTCTTACGCGTGCAAAAGAAAAGCAAAGCATTCGAAGCAAAATGAATACTCTGGGAGGTGGTGGTTGGGAGGCGGGCGGCCTATTGCGGCCTTACGAAAATGACCTTGCCGTCTTCTTCTCGCCATGGCAGTAGCTGGCCTGCTGTTGCGTCATCTTGGAGTCTGGTGCACCTCACAAATATCTCGGGGCGTGTTCTAGCTGTCCCAACGTGGTCTACTTCAATTAGGAGCGTTCGTAGGCCAATCAAGAGGTCGAGTAGTCGTGTGATCCGCGGGCAGAAAGCACGACTGGACGGCAGCATGCTTGCTCTGTGACGCCACTGCATAGTCATGCGATAGGCGTCAACGCCGATGGCGACGTGTATACGCCGGATTCAATGAACAGCTTCGCTGTAAAATTGCCGCTAGCCATTCAGTGAACCGTGTGCAGCGGTGGGACAGCAGAGTCAATTGCGCTATTTTAATACAAAGGCGATTTTCATCCGCCGCGGTGGCCCAGAGGTTACGGCGCTCGGCTGCTGACCCGAAAGACGCGTGTTCGATCCTGGCCGCGGCGGCCGAATTTCGATGGAGGCGAAATTCTAGAGGCCCGTGTGCTGTGCGATGTCAATGCACGTTAATAACCCCAGGTGGTCGAAATTTCCGAAGCCCTCCACTACGGTGTCTCTCATAGCCTCAGTCGCTTTGGGACGTTAAACCCCCATAAACCAAACCAGAGGCAGATTTTCTGCGCCATGCTGCGCCAAAAGCATCAAAGGCCGAATTGCGCCAGCTTGCGCCAAAAAGGCCAAGACCACGCGATTTTTGTGCTCCGTATGTCACGGCTTTCTGGCTCATATAGGGGTGTCCGGACATTCGGAATAGCCCGTGGACGATCCGCACTGCTTTTTAACCATTCTGGGCATTCGATATTTCAGACTATTCGGAAATTACAGGATTTTCTTTTATTTGACCTTGCAGCCAGCCATCGCGGATTCCAAACGGCGTCCTCTTCTCTCTTGGAATCCACAGTCGGCATTGACGGCAGTCGGAGCGGCACGACCGCTGGTTGCTAGCGGGTCAGCAAACGAGATGCAGCATCACGCGGCCACGACGCAGTCGACGATTGGCGTTGAACGTGTCGGAGATGAAGTCGGACTAACAGCAGTCATTTTCGATCACTGTACCGAGAGAGACGCGGCGGACGGATGCACATGATCGCGGAACGGACAAAGCTGCTGCACACGTACAGCCCCCGTCAAAAGTATACAGCCCAAGGGGTTTGCCTCTAAGCCCTTTAGCGTGGCTCCCTAGCACATCAAGCAGTCCAAACTTTGGGAGATTGAGTACGCAAAGCCATTCCTCTTTCAAAGGATTACGGTCGCCGAGGATGCATAACGAGGCATGCTGCAGGCCCCACAAGCAAACCTGTTGGGCTGTATACTTTTGACGAGGGGTGTACGTGCGCTCCTGCGAAAACAAACAAAAAGAAGACAAAAACTTAATGGCACACTCAGAGCCGACGCCATTGGAACGGCTGTTAAGGAGAGTTATTGCATGAGGAAGGTAAATAATTTTTTTTTTTTTTGCTGGGATGGCTCAGCTAATGAAAAGAGATATAAGAAGCATGATGAGAAGCCCGGACTTCGGTACGTTCACTCCTGGTGAGCAGGATTGTATACTGAGCGATGTTAGTGCGCGTTAAAGAACACCAGGTGGTCGAAATTATCCGGAGCCCTCTACTACGGTCCCTCTTTTGAACAGTGATCTCGTGTAGGTACGCAAAGATAAACTCGGAAGTTCCTAGAGCCAAATAAAAAGGGCTGCATACGCGCCTAATAGACTACTTTGCATTCCCCCATGATTTTAATCAGTTATATTTGGTCGCCTGCAAAGTATAAACATTAAAGCTGCCTAGCAAGCAGTAGGATGACATTTTTTTTACTGAACGCGATCTCACGTAGGTTGAACTCATAGCCGAACTGGTCGCCTTTCAGCAGAAACGAAAAGCCAAAAGGCTTGAGTATTTCACGGTGTGTGTTTTGAAGACTATAAGCGTCCTAAACTAATATGTCCTTCCCGAATGCATTTCTAATAGTGTATAGGTATTTTTTGGGATGACGAACAATCAATAGCCAATTAAGACCGGTTAAATTTTACTCCTGCTGGTGGAGCAGAAGATAAGGCGCAAACCACGTGATAACTTACAGGGCAAAACACTTATGTCAACCAGAATGAAGAAGCGAGGAGGGATAGATGTGGATATGAGATGAGATTTACGAACTCTCTCGAGCTTTTGTGGCTATTTCATTTACGAGATGTTCCGGTCAGCTGATCAAAAAGAAAACCAAGCGCGCTTTAGTTTGTGAATTTTCTCACATGAGGAAAATATAGCTATAAAATAAAAGCTATGTTTTTGGGGCTTACGTGTCCAAGGGGAGTCAGGCTGTGAGAGACACCGAAGCAGACGGCTCCGGATCATTTCGACCACCTGGAATTCTTCAACGAGCAATGATACTACAAACACGTGCGAATGAGCGTCCGGCATGCGATGCGATGGAACCAGGGGAACTCTGCAGAGTAGGCCATATGCCTTGACGACTGCACAGTACATCAGCCTCGATGCCCTCTTCGGAGCGGAAGGCTGATCACTTTCGTAGGTGGTCCTGGCCTGGGCAGAAAATAACGGGTGCTTATGTGAGGAGCAGCACCGTCACCTCCACACAATAATTCGCTAGAAATGAATAAGCGATTAACATGCAGCAAGTGGATAAGTCGTGCCAGCACTGCGTCCTAACGGAGAGAAAATGTGACTAGGCCGCATGAATAAGTGTGGCGATAAAAATCGGCCACGATATTGACTAGATGATACTATAGCTGAACTTGAGAGGCGGAAAGGGACTTGAGCGGGGCATGTGTTGGGCGAAACTAGCAACCAATGGGCTCTTAAAGTTGCGCGGGTGGATTAACAGTGCAAAACTTATCGAACATCATCGGGATCGACATTTGTCTTTCAAAGAACGTGACTGAGTGAATGAAAAAACTTTACTGGCTCTCGAGTGTACTGGCTCTCGAGTGTTCCGATGTCGGGTCCCTTAGTTCAGGGCTACAGCGGCCATGGCTGCGGCGCATGCCCGGTCGATCAACTTGGTCGTCTTGGTCAAACTTGAATCAACTTGGTGAGACTTGGTCGTTCAGGTCTACACTGGACAGCGCGACCTCCCACTGATCCGGAGTAGGATTCTGTATGTTCCGTTCAGTAGGCGTAACCAGATTGATGACTAAGAATGGGTGATGTCCGATCCCTTGCTTTTTTCCGCGTATGCTGGGGTATATTTAGCACTGTCTTTAAGACGTACTGTTACTTGGCAGCCAGCCGAAGAATGAGAACAATACAACTACCGCTGAGTCTGTGCATTCCAAAAGGGTGGAATATTGGGCGAGTTGGTACGGATCCATATTATCGGGGCCCCACAAGGGCGGAGACATAGAAAGACAGAACAGGTGCTCAGCGTCAACTGACAAAAATTTATTGGTACACGCAATATATGTAAAGCAAAAAGCAAAACGAAAGAGCAGAAAAGCACATGACATGCGCAGTCCAATTCACGATTACAGTACTACATTGTTCGAAGAAACACGCCGTTTTGTGGAGACATAGACATAAGACAGCCCAGGAGATTATGGAGGCTTTTAGAATAAGAAAGTCAGCCGATACATGTGTGAGCGCATTTCGTTGCTGTTACTTGATTTAGAGTTTGAGTGTCTTGAAAATGCACTATCCTTGTGATGCGGTATGAATCGCGGTGTTGCTTCACGTGCTCTTTTTCTGGCTGAATGCTGTAATCATGAAATAGACTGCGCATGTCATGTGATTTTCAGCTGTTCTGTTTCCTCTTTTCTATATATTGCATGTCCCAATAAAATTTTGTCAGCTGATAGTGAGCACCTGTTCTACGTCTCTGTCCTCGTCCCTGTGGTGCCTCGTTGACATGGATCTGTACATTCTTCT
The DNA here is from genome assembly GCF_055824585.1 of Amblyomma mixtum. Lineage (NCBI taxonomy): Eukaryota > Metazoa > Arthropoda > Arachnida > Ixodida > Ixodidae > Amblyomma > Amblyomma mixtum. The sequence goes on from NC_143019.1 coordinate 61,758,450, forward strand.
GGACGCCCTAAACAGCACGTCAGAAGCTTTTAATGAACTTAGAAGTGGCCACATTTGAGAGGAAACGCATTGTGTTGTGCGTCCACCTGAAACACCAGAAGAGTTTTGCGCAGAGCAGTAACCGCGACAACGGAGAGCTCCACTAGCCTCACGGGTGAGGCATCTTACTAGAACTAAATTTCAGCGACGTGGCTTTAGCGATGTAGAAGTTGCGAGGACCAAAAGCGCCACATTTGGCCGGATGGTGTATAACTAGGGGTTGGACGTTTCGGTTTGAACCTAAAAAAAACTATAAAAGTACGCCGAATTCAGTTTTCGAAATTCGGTTTCAAGCGAAAAAAGTTTTATGCAAGGCATAGCTATATGGTTGCTGAATGCGAGTTAAATTCAGTCAACCTGAAAATTAACCAAGTAGGAAAGCCAGGGGCATGATGCGACCGTGGCCTGAGGTATTCCTCCTCTACCTTACGTTTCTGCGGGAAGCATCACCTACTCGCCGCCTTGTATTTAAGCATTGTTTGTTACCATCACCTGCTTAACACAATCGCTTGGTTAAGTAGGTTAATCAGCTGCAGGACATTGTTGCGAGGTACTGGCTGTGGACTCGGTGAAGGCCAGGAATTGGGTCTTTATTAAAAGAATTTGACCCAAAAGAAAAGAGGGCACCAGGCCCTGGGAAAATACAGACTGGCTCCCCGAGCAGCTGCTCTCTTCCGCTGCTAGAGGAAGATTCTCTTTGTCCGCCAACGGTCGAGTTTTCGAACGCCGTGGTCACGTGACCAAGCCGCGGTTCTTGGAAGAAGCGTCCTTGGGGGCCGAATCCAGACCACCCCGAGTTCCGATGCGAGAGGAGAGGGGACAGCCGCGCTTCGCGACCCTCATAAACATGTCAAGTTCGAGAGGAGTGCGTCTTCGGCTGAACATGAGCCCCGCGTCCACGACGAGGCCGGCACCCTGCGGCGCCGAGGGTAGGCCGGAACGCTCACGGCACAAACAGTTTCCCGGACTTCGCGGGCCCCCACGCCAGCAGTGTCTTGCAACGTAACAACATTGACAGGAAACTGCGCGTGGGCGTCAGGAAAAAATATGTTCCGGCTACCGTGATGATTAATTGGCAACTCCATCGCTGTCATCAACATGCAGTTCACGTGATGGTCCGCCCTCGACACCCCGCGCGACAACTCAAAGATAACGTGCCAATCTAGTCCTTAAAAAAAAATAAACCCACTTCAGTATTTGTCTACCGGCTTTAATTACTCCCTTAAAGGGAAGCTGAAATGGTTTTCTGAGAATTCAAGATTATCTAAGAATTCGAATCTACGGAGGCTCTAGAGAAAGCATGCAAAGTATTTTTGCACTAGCATCTAAATTGGTGACGTAATCGTCGGTTAAAACCGCGACGATGTTCAAGCTTCTCCTTACTGCGTTGGGGAAGTGCGGAGAAACTCGTCCAAAGCAGCACAAATAATCGGCCCAATATCGGAAACGCATTGAAAAAGGACGGTCCTACAACGGCTTGGGACAGTGACGTCATCCTCGCCGAAACTTCAGATGTCCGCTGCCTTCGCCTGCATACTGGCGTACGTCTTTCGATGCCGCCAAACAATGCTTCGTGAGCTTCACCTTCGATGGAGTTGGTTTTCTTCTATGAAACAACTGTTTATTCGGTGGAAACGTGGCGCCGTCGTACGTGACGTCATTATCGGGGCCTCTGATCGTCACTGTGCACTGCAGAGAAGCCTCAACGCCGACGCCGCTTGTTTCACATGCAAGCGAAAATGCGGCGAGGTTCCAACAAGTTGGAAATTTTCGCTGCGACGCGCCGCTCAATCGCTCATTCGCTTGCATGTGAACCAGCCTTTATTCGGTGATTACGCCGCCATTTCAAATGCTAGCGCAGAACCATTTCGCAGGCATTAACTGCATGTTTGACACATTCGGCCCTTTTAAACTCATCGAATTCTAGAACCTCTTTACTTGCCCTTTAATAAAGATAGCAATTTTTATAGAAGCACAACTGCAAGTACTTCCATTTGCACGTTAATTACTGGTAAATAAATGGTTCAGGATGACAAAAACACCGTAGAAGACGTTGAATTCTGCCGACACATAATTGCTGCCTTAAATTTTCATTTAATTTATTTCATGCACTGAAGTACATGGAGGTGCGAGAGAAAAAAGCTGCCTTGTGGACAGCTTGACAAGATCTCACCCCGTAATAAATTAACCGAAGTCACCGCAAAAAGTCAGCATTTCATTCGCCGAAAAAAACCAAACTTATCGTTCTGACTGCTTTATCTTACCGGTACTCACCTACGGGGCAGAAACGCGGAGGCTAACGAAAAGGGTTAAGCTTAAGTTAAGTACAATGCAGCGAGCTATGGAAAGAAAAATGATAGGTGTAACGTTAAGAGACCGGAAGCGGGCGGAGTGGGTGAGGGAACAAACGCGGGTTAATGACATCCTAGTCGAAATCAAGAGGAAGAAATGGGCTTGGGCAGGGCATGTAATGCGTAGGCAAGATACACGCTGGTCCTTAAGGGTTACGGAGTGGATTCCAAGAGAAGGCAAGCATAGCAGGGGGCGGTAGAAAGTTAAGTGGGCATACGAGATTAAGAAGTTTGCAGGGACACGGTGACCTCTCCTGGCAAAGGACATAGTTAATTTGAGAGACACGGGAGAGGTCTTTGCCATGCAGTGGGCGTGGTCAGGCTGATGATGATGATCGTTCTGAAATAAAACCGAGAAAAGGCCGCCGATTTTTCAAAAAGTGAAAACCGAAAAGTCCGACCCCTATGCATAACCTAAAGCGGGAAAAGCAGGAGATACGATGGGAAAGGAAAAGGAACAACGGTGATGAAAAAATTATGTGCAGTATCAGGTGTATTTGATGCTTCCCTGAGTGGAAAATCCCCCTTAAGAGTATGTGTCATATCCCTAGGTCACGAACAAACAAACAAAACTAGGCAAGAACGAATGTAGAACGTTAATGAACGGATATGTGTGAAAATCATCTTAGGAAGTGGGAAAGAGGAATCTCGAAAAAGAGTTCAAATTTAAATTTTGAACATAGGTACAAAGAATCCTGAATGAGGCTTGAGCAAGGAGCAATGAACTTCGAAATACATGTAATGAAATTTTACTGCGCTAAAAAGATCTCTCTCGATAGAAGTAATTGAAGCTCGGTAGGCCGTCACATGCTCGTTTCTGCCTGGGGATTTTATTAGTAACCTTTCCTTCATCTCCATTAATGAAAAAAAAAAATCTTGAAGTTTACATCTAGGAAGAGAATTGACCAATAACTGCGGTCAGCGCAGCCACCTGGATGTATGGCTTGCTGACAAAAAATGTAAGCTCATAAACATCAATGCATTTTTACCTGAATAGCACTGCATAACCATAAGACTACGAGAAATAGGGTTTCGCTATTGTGATCTTTATAGGAAAAAAAACAACAAAACTTAGCGACAGCTTTGGAATAAAAAAAACTTCCTCAAGCCGGTCCTCATTTAGTTGTGAAACGCCTGCTTTCTGCCGCTCTTTGGCGCTGCAGTCGTACGATACATTGTTATTTTTCAGGCGCCTAGCGGCACATATCTACATTCGGGGACCAGCCCAAATCGGAAGGCATCCCCGCCCGACCAGAGTACAATCTCCACTTCTTTTGCTGATGCATATCCCGTGAGGACACTCGCAGTACCAACCACTTTAAAACTGCTAGGACACGGGATCACCGCCACCATCATCACCATCGTCATCCACATCAAACTGATTGCATTCAAAACGGGGTTTTACACTGATAATACGAAATGAACCACTTGCGTTATAACTGAACAAATGCGAATATGTAACTGAGCATTTTTTTTTTGCACGTTTCGCGCCGCTAAAAGACACCCTCGCGTTACGATAGGTCCCCCTGTACTTTCTACTATCCCCTCACCTCTTTCTTTTCACTTCTACACGCTGCCTGCTATCCTTTATTTCCGCTGCCCCAGCTCAGGTGCTTCCAGCAGCGATAGCAGATGCCGGGGCTAGCAAAAATTATTTTTCCTTCCTTATTCAATGCATGATAAAAACCATCACTACTACTACTACGATCTGACGGAAGAGGGGAAGGTGGCGGGATATCGGATGTGTCAAGGTCGTAGTAGTAGTAGCGCCGCTTTTTAAGCGAGGCTTGTTTACACTCCTTTTTATAACTTTCTTTCCCTTTTTCATTATGCCTAATGGCAAACAGCTCGAATAAAAAAAATGCTACTACGATACGGATCACGCTGCAATGGGTCAAACATGGCAAGTCCCAGCAACATCGAGCACAAGCGATGACAACGACGATGTCAACAACCGCCAACGGCTAACGCGCCACTCAGCGCGTGTCGTTTACCGTTGGCGCGCTTTCCGAGGTGTAAAGGTGGGGACTTTCAAAGCCTCCTCGCCAGTCGGTCTGCTGTGCCCGGCGCCACTGGTGGTCGGACGCTCTCTCGCTCGCTCACCCTGCCCTGCTGACCCCAAGCTGCGAGGAGGCATCGAGACCAGAGATGAGCTCCCCTGCCGTGGCTACCGTGGACGCCAACGCCGACGACCTCATCACCATCTGGTCCGAGGCCGGTCTGCTCTTCACTGACCTTGAAGGCCGACAGCCGGCGTTCGCCCCCGGAGCTGCTTCCCGAGCCATGCCCGGACTGAGCGAGCAGAGGAAGGCCCGCCAGTTCTGCGACGTCGTCTTCAAGGCCACGGACGGAGAAGAGGTGTGGGCGCACCGGTTCGTCATGGCAGCCAAGTGAGCTAACGCTCTTTTCTTGCCCGAATTTCCTCTCGCGCCATTTCGCCTGCAGTGCTGCAGTGTTGAAGGTGTCCGTCACACATACTGTAACTTACACAGGCTTTGGCCATTACTGACCCTTAGCGTGTACGTTATTCAAATGGTGGCGTTATTTATTCATTATTGATTAACTCAAAGTCAAAACGAGGACTCTGCGTCTGTTACGCATTCAGTAAGACATTTTGAGCCCGTATGCCTTACGCATCCGATAACGGAAACATTCGGAGCCCATTGTTCATGAAGAATGTTCATGAAGAACTGAAGTGATATAGGAAGAATGTAAACTACGATTAAGATCGCCCGTCGTTAGGCTACATCGATCAGACGAAGCGTTTAGTTGGTTGGCGCATCTAGAAGTAAGAACGCGTTCCCGTTTAGTGCGCGGTCTTCTGTAGCGCAGCCACGAAAGTTCATCAGGCTGACTCTTTGTTTTGTTTCTATAGCCTGTGCTATGCCACCCAAGCAGAGCTACTTTGCTTCCTGTTTATTCATGTGAGGGGCTTTGCCTTTTCCGCATGCTTCTGGCCGCCTCTCACACTGCAGGTTCTCCGGCTGCGGCAACCTCTTCAACGTAACCAAAGAAGCGATGACCAAAGACCAGGATCAAGAGAAGCAGGAGTGGATGCCACCCATCCGCGTGGTAGTGAGTGACATGAGTAGCGACATGCTCGAGCTGCTCGTCGACTTCGCCTACCAAGTGCCCCTCCACGGACGCATCGGGCTACACAACGTCGGTCAAGTGCTCGAGATGGCCGAGAAGTACAACGTGAGTTGGGGACATTGAACAAGGCGGAGTCCAGCTGGGCGCTGACAGTGCGCTGCTGGCGACACGGGATCAGCTACTTGACAGAAGGGTAGATGGATACCTGCTGTAACCTGTAGCATAGGGCAGCATGTAGATAGATACAACGGTAGATGAATGCACACGACAAGAACTAGCCCAGCCAGTTGCTATGAACAGCTGCTGTTTGGGACGGAGAGAGAAAGGACAACAGGAGGCTGTTACGACAGCGAGGCTCACTGTCTACATGCTGTGACTAAACGTGTTTGAAGATGGGACACGTGGAATAACGACCTGCAGACGTATAACTCCAGGATCAAGCGGAACTCTACCCACCAAACTGCCATTCATGAAGATTGGTAGTTTAGTGGGTCGAGTTACCGTTATCCCTCAAGAGAAAAGTATACAACAGCTGTATTTTACCGGTGCTCACCTATGGGGCAGAAACGTGGAGGCTATCAAAGAGGGTTCAGCTTAAGTTAAGGACAACGCAGCGAGCTATGGAAATAAAAATAATAGGTGTAACGTTAAGAGATCGGATGCGGGCGGAGTGGGTGAGAGAACAAACGCGGGTTAATGACACACTAGTCGAAATCAAGAGGAAGAAGTGGGCTTGGGAAGGGCACGTAATGCGAAGGCAAGATAACCGCTGGTCATTAAGGGTAACGGAGTGGATTCCAAGAGAGGGCAAGCGTAGCAGGGGGCGGCAGAAAGTTAGGTGGGTGGATGAGATTAAGAAATTTGCAGGAATACGGTGGCCGCAACTGGCGAAGTTCAGGGTTAATTGGAGAGACATGGGAGAGGCCTTTGCCCTGCAGAGGGCGTAGTCAGGCTGATGATGATGATGATCCACCAAGGAGGACCTCCTACCAATGGCATTGGCCTATTGCAATGTCGTTAAGGTCAACCACGTTTCACTTACCACGGCCGCTAATAGATGCGCGCTAAAACGTGCAAGGCGGTTAAGCGCGACATCACGAGAATCGGTCGATGCCATTGGTTGGAGCGCCTCTTTTGAGTGTCATCTATGGCTTCATTCTTGAGCTGTATTAGACCAGTGTCGTCTCTACGAAGTGACAAAGTGTGGCTTCAAATACTGGACGGGATCCACGGCAGCGGGAGAATTCCTACAGACGCTGGAACGAGAAGATTCGAACTGTCGTCCTTGTAACTTAGCGTGTCCAGAGAGGCAGTGTGTTCGTGCCGAGGCCAGAACCGCAAGGATAGCGACTAAACCGGCATTCTCCTATTGGCTGAAATTAGGGTCGCTAAAAAGGGACGAAGAACAAGAGAGGAAGATGAGAGAACAGTGACAGAATACTCGAATATTACGTCGTTCTAATAAATAACGGGTAATTAAGATAGGACACCGCCCAGTACAAGATGACAGTAGAAGAAAGCTGTCTAGACTAGCGGTGAGGACGCTGCGCCACATCCCAAATTATGGGTGCTAAAGCATAGAGTGACAGAAAGAAGCACGATACTGTATCAAGCAGTTAGGATGCTTGCGGACTGTGGCTGTAATCATAATTGGTTCGTCTGTTCAAGCTTTCTAGTTTGCTTTGATTCTTTTCGCCTATACGCTCGTTCCTTCTCGAAAGCAGAAGGCCGCTAGACCGAAGTCCCGATGTATGCATGACTGAGGATATGAAAATCAATAAGTGTACAAAAGGGTCGTACAACGTGTCGAGGCCGGAGGGAAGCCATCACCAGGGGTACGAAGCCGGGTCTCTTGTCATGGGGATGCTGAGTGGCAGCTGACGTGTGTGTCGCGCTGTCACTTGCGGCATCACTGCTGGGGGCTTCGACTGTCGCAGACTGGTTATACGTGGCTCCCGGAGGTCCGATGCTGGCTCCACCAAATCTTTGGTCCAGGTCCACCACGCAGAGAAGACGTGTGCAGGCGGAAAAGTTCAAACGGGTGACCTTCGGGTGTCTTGAATATCTCAAGTGGCTCCTTCAGTGCAGCTGTGGTTGCGACGTCGTTAGAATGGGCGGGGTAGGTGTTGCGCCTCTGTTTATCTTCCGGTCTCGAAAGAGTGCGAAGGATGACGGTTTAGGACGACGCAAGTAGCATCCGAGGCTCAATAGACTGACGGATAAAGAAACTGGCGGGAAGATCAGCAGATTAGCACTCTTCCAAGGGGAGGATGGAAGCCGTGGATCCCGTGCTAGCAAGCAGACGTGGTTGTGTGACCAGTTTCGGCCTGTGCTCAGAAATAGAAGAGTGTGGCCGGTTCCGAGTCAACCAAAATCGCGCAGGACGGAGTAGAGATGCTCGGATGTTGGAGGTTGGCATACTTCTCACGGGCTGTGACGCATTCGGTCAAGCTAACCGATGGAATAATCGCAGAATGCGGGTAACAGGCAGCAAGATGCTACCGAAGCAGTAAGAGTCTTTCAGAAAGGTGACAGAGCATCTTGTGGTATTCGTCTATATTTCCGGGTGGACGCACCATTATTCAGCAAATTAGACATGTCAAGGCTAGTGGCTGGAGTAGATGGCCAGGTCCATAGGCTCTAGGTCTTCGTGGGCAAGGCTTGCTATCCTTGGGTAGTCTGTTTACCCATGGAACCGGAGAAACCTGAAGAAGACGGGATTGAGGCGTGTTAATCTTCTATCATCAGCCTCTGCATAGAGCGCATTCCTTTCCAGTATGCGTAACAGCCCTTTGAGTCTCGCTTAACCTCGGGCACTTTTCGGGATGTGACCAACTGATGGTTTGTTGAGGACTCCAGGTGCAAAGGCTTGCGCACATAGAACAAATAGTGTAAAGGGTCGGTCCGGTCAGTCCCTTCGTTCACGAAGGTGTTGCTGAGGACAGAGTTTAAGCAGCCACGTCCGAACGGAGCATTGGTGTCAGCGTCGAGCCATTGAGCAGGGAGACAGGTCCATGGGGCACGATGCGCAGGAGTCAGCTGCGACGGAAGTGACCTTTCTGTACGTGCGCTAGAAGACATTGTGGATCGTGGGGTTACGACGACGATCAAACTGAGGTGGCTCGGGACATTCGCCGACACGAAGCGAATACAGAAATCAGGAGCGTAGAGTCGCATAATCGGTGACCAAACGGTTGCAAGGAGGGGAGGTTGCTGGACACTGCCCGTCGGAGGCAGCAGCGGCGTAACTTTCGTAGTCTCCATGGAGCGGCTCATAGTAGATGTCGACGAGCCAACGCGCAGGCGTTCAGCGAGCTGGCAATCGGGAGAGACGTCAGTCTTCAAAGAGGAGGCCGGAAGACGAGGGTCTCGATGCGCGGTGCTACCAAGCAGACGTGGTTCTGTGACCAGCTTTGTCCTGGACTCAGAAATGAGGAGAGATAGCGCAGCTATGGCTGCCCGGTGCCAAGCCAATCAACCAGCACGATGAACGGAGTTGAGATGCCCGGCTGTTGGCTGCGAGCGTGCGTCACGCGGACTTATGATGATGATGATGTCCTCAGGCTTGCGTCCGCTCCTGTCGCTTCGTTGTCGTTGATCTGGGTCAGTCACAAGCTGAAAAAAAAAGAAAGTTAAGCGATGGCCCTTCCTATTCATTCAAATGGTAAAATTGACAGATTGTTATTGAGAGATATAAACATGATGTCTTACACCATTTATGATTGCTCAGATGTTTAATATCTATTTTTTAGGACTGCTGGAATCGATAAATGATATGCTATTTATCGACTTTCCCAACGTCTAACCGTGTCACCCACGGGATGGTGGTGGAGCACCAGCAGGAGCACCTGGCTAGACCAATAGAACTTTTCTCAACGGCGATAAAACAAAAGATAACTTGTTACCGTGCAGCTACGAGCTCGGCGACGTTATGATCAGTATCATCATCGCCACGGGCGTCCCCTTACCACAAGCAGCCGTGTACCTGACACCGAACATTGCAGCCAAAGGCGTCATTCATTTCCTCTGCAGCCATGTCATGCTGTACATATTTGCGTTTTAAAAGCTGTCAAGTAAAGTCACGGCGTCCAGGCTGCCGCTTCTGCCCTCCTGGTAACGTTAATGGCCAGAAATTAGGGATTAGGGAAATGAGGATGCCTGGTCTTATTATTTTTAAGAGATGCGGTTTACACGTCCTAGGATGCCACGACACGAACATGGACACTTTCGTGAACCAAGGGCCAAAAATGGGACCTATTTGGACTTCATGTTTCTGTGGAAATTGGAAGATGCAGCCGGTAATAAATACATAAGTTCCCAGAGTACATATGAGCATGTGATTTTCACGGTGCTTTAACGCGCGTGCAACGAATCTTTCGTGCGACTGGATAGTGGATAGCTATGACGTTCAGAAGTACTTGTATCTGGGCGCGTTGGTTCATAACTTTTCAGGAGGACACAGGGGCGCTCGTCCCTGTCTACTTCTATGTCCGTGTCTTTTATTGTGCCCCTGTTTCCTCCTGAAAAGCTATGACGTTGCCCTACTAATGCGCGCGTATAGAGTTGAGATGTAGGGGAACCTAGCTCATAATAATAGGGACATTACCATGCCACAAAACGCTTTTTAACCGAAATAAGACAAAATGCTTTTACCTGTAGATACTCTTTCCCACTTTGAGACAAAAAAAATTCTTTGCACTCCTCGGGTAGTCCTCGAAGCGATCTTCTCTGAAGACTCTTTTTCAGACTGTTCGCTTTGTGCAATAACTCCTGAGCTTCACTGGAATTTTATTTCGCTTCTATTCACTCCGATGACGCAGATAAGCAAGATTCGCGAACACTGCATCAGCATGCTTAAGCAGAACCTGGAACCGGACTCCTGCGTCGACACCTACCATCTGGCCCTCAGCAGGGGATACAACAACCTTGCTGCAGATGCACTTCGCTACCTGATCCGACACTTCGATGAGGTGTGAACTCCAGGGCGAGCTTCAGCGACACTACCCGGGTTGCTCGTTTAGGATGCAGTAAAGCGAATTGTTTGGTTTGGTTTGGTTTATGGGGTTTAACGTCCCAAAGCGACTAAGGCTATGAGAGACGCCGTAGTGAAGGGCTCCGGAAATTTCGACCACCTGGGGATCTTTAACGTGCACTGACATCGCACAGTACACGGGCCTCTAGAATTTCTCCTCCAAAGAAATTCTAGCCGCCGCGGCCGGGATCGAACCCGCGTCTTTCGGGTCAGCAGCCGAGCACCGTAACCGCTAAGCCACCGCGGCGGCCCTAAAGCGAATTGTATTGAAGAACAAGCATACTCCACAGACAGGATAAAACTACAGTAAAATAGAACGTTGAGCTAGTTGGTGCATCATATTTCTAGAAACAGTGCAAAATATACAAACAAGCAGATGGGAAGAACGTTCACTGTCGACGTGCGAGAAAAAGTGCACATAAGACAAACAGGCACATGCTTGACCATATGTTTAAGGGAAGACAGCGGTTCCTTGGTTAGCGCCGCGTCCTCGAGCTAGGCACTTCATCATAAAAAAATGTCGCCACGTATCCACTCGAACTCCCCTGTTTAACCAGGCTTCGGTGTTCTGCAAGCAAAACGATACAATAGCAAGAGAATTGAAAGAAGCATATTATCCACAAGAATCGTGACACGTGTGTAAGCACCCCGTCTGTTGTTATTCATGGTTGTCAAATTTCCTATCTTGAAGAGCCTGAATGAATTTCAGTGCTTGGTTTCTTATCTGCGAACATGCGCACTTGGTCGCGAAATTCTACTTTTTTGTGATCTGCTGGAATAAATCCTTCACTTGATGGTAAGCATTGGTTCCGTCTATTTGCCTGTCCGTGTCTTTCGCGCTGTTTCCGCGAATGCCGCGAGCTACACTTCAGCCGTGCAGTATAAACAAATAGAATTGAATTTCAGCATATGCGTAAACTTTATCTTATCTTCTACACTGCCTTATCTTCTTGTCTTATCTTATCTGTTATTAATGTCTAAATTCTTCGTTAACATGAATATGCAGATGCAAACCTATCGGGAAGGTTGCGAGAAGCATCAAAAGAAACTTCATTAAAACTTCCTGTTGGGCGAGTTGGTAGTTCATCTTGAAGTAGTAGTTATAGCGCAAACAAAGACACGGACAAGAGAGACGAAACACACACACAAGCGCTTGTGTGTGTTTTTCGTCTCTCTTGTCCGTGTCATTGTTTGCGCTATAACATTTCTACATCAAAAGAAAACTCGCTGGTTTACTTGCGAAGTCCTCACGCGGGCCCTTTATGAGGGCAACCTGCTTACGCGCAACGTTAGACGTCATATGTAGGTGGCAGCACTCATGCATTCGACTTAATTGCATCGCTCAGTTGAAAAAGTCGTTTTTCTTTCGCTTGGAACAGGTCTGGGAGAACGATGAGCAGTTCCAGTCTCTCACCCCTGAGGAGCTGCGGACCATCCTGATGGACAACCGGCTACACGCGCCTAGCGAAGTGGACGATACTTTCCGCTCGATCCTCAAGTGGATATCGGCAGACGTAGCGGAGCGGAAGAAGTACCTCGCCCAGCTTCTGCCCCTCGTGCGATTCGCGAGATGCACCGTCTCGTGAGTTCCACGTCGCCCTAGGCCTAATTCCGCGGTGTGAGCGCTCTGATTGGCTACGAAGCCGGAGGCAGACCAGCAGGCTGTACGGTTTTTCACAGTTGCCGGTAGTCAATAGACGCCTTTAGCATACCGTGTTAACCTTACCGGTACCGGAGTACCGGGAGCCCGCCCACCGCCGGTGAGCATACGCTGATTGGTCCCGATGCTGCAGGCGCGCGCGCAGCTGCAGGGTACCTGGCGCCATCTGGCTTCGTCAAGGCGATTTGTGCATGCGCACTGGCTGCTCGCAGGCTCCCGGTACTCCTGTACCGGTACCGGTAGCACGGTACACGGTATGCTAAAGGTGCCTATTAGACAACTTTAGCGTACCGCGTACCGTGTTACCGTTACTGAAGTACCGGGAGCACGCGCACCGTCAGGGGGCATGCGTAGATCGCCTTGAGAGGCAGCTGCGCGCGCACCTGCCGCATGAGGGCCAATTAGCGCAGACGCACTGGAGGTGGGCGGGCTTTCGGTACTCCGGTAGCGGTAACCGTAACACGCTACACGGTATGCTAAAGGCGTCTAGTATCTAATTACAAGTTATGAACAACATCGCTCCGCCATTACTGGTCTTGAGCGGCCCTAGTTTGGGCTGATCTGCCAGCCAACCGTTAAAGTCCAAAACAAAAGCGCAAATAAACAAACAAAACCATCATTGTGAAGAGAATTTAAGGCTGGTTTTTCAGTCAGTTTAGCAACTTAAAACATTCCGAAACGTACATTTATTTTGTGTGGATTGTTTTATTTTATTTTTCAATGAGTAGGATCTTCAAATGTGGACTAGAAAATACGTCTCGGCACGTGGAATTCGACTATGCCCGGCAAACTATTATTAATTGAATTACTTTTCTTCTCTTGCTTTAGTTTCGATTTCCACAATCGAACAGTGGCTATGAAGTACAAAAAGACTTCAGGTCACGTGAGGTGTAGCATGTAAGAATTTCACCATAATCGCTGCTTCGTCGTATTAGTTCGCATCAACTTTTAGAAGGTACTGCCCCTGGAGTGGGAATGAAAAAAATGAACAACCAGCTATTACGTAAGCTGTTACTTATAGATTAGGTATGCGACCACAACCACTCTCCTTCGCCATAGCTATCGCTCGGTAATTCAAACTAAATCCGAGACATGTGACAACAAACTGACAGGCGATCTATGGGCCGATGGGAGATAAACGTTTAGCATTAGCCTTTCGTTCTTCTTTGTATGACACTTCAAACCACTCATTTCTTTACACCAATATTTGTTGCACACTTGGTCTTTTTTGGGTGGAAGTACGGGCGAGTTGGTTGTTCAAGTTAACGTGGTCACAGCGCGAAAGCGACATCAGGAAAGGGAGAACAGGACACACGCAGCGCTGACTTTCAACTCATGAGTTTACCCAAGGAAATGGTCAGCATATACAGAAAACAAAGCATGACACCGCAGGAGAAAGAGGCCGTGCGACTGAAAAGAATAGGTTTACAATCCACGGGATAGGTATTCGGTTTTTTTTTTTGTGGGTAACAGAACAGATGTGTAGCTCCAATATGTAGTCTGGCAATCTTGAGAATAAAATACAGCATAATCTGCCAGGGACGATTTGTCGATGCGCCTTACGCGTTTTGTCTATCACTACACGACTGACCCTTCAGTTTTAACTTTTCTTTCTCGAGCAGAGAGTTCGACAGAGTCGTCACCGATCCTCAAGTCCAGGGCGACGGAGACAGCCTCAAAGTCCTCAATGCGATCCACCAGGTCGGTTACTGGTTTGCATTAAGGTGATTTACAGCGATCTTAGAAACACAGAGAACGTAAGGAATTTCGTGTGTGCTTTGTGTATTTTCCACGCTCTCGTTCTCATTGGGCTAACAAAACAGCAGTGGCAGCTGTGCCGTCAGCCTCTCCGCGTTTTCTTGGTAAGCGTACGCATTTCCAGGCACACATGGTCCGCATGACAACAGATGACGCAGTCCCAAAAGCGCCAAGCTCATTGCTGTACAGAAAGAAATATGCCCACGATGATGACTCGTGTGTAGTTTGTGGTAAATCTGACGAAAAGAATTGAGCATATTCTGTCAGAATGAAGAAGTATCCACACAGATGTCGAAGCAGACAGAATAAGTATCTTAAAAAAAAAAAAAAAACACCAAAAGACAAGACGCTATAGCAAGTATTTTCCAGGGTGCTACACCCACTAGATCAAATGTCGGTTTTTACAAGAATTGTCCCCCAACGCTTCAGGGTTGGGGCTAACGAAGGAACATGAGTGCATCCGCGGTAGATGTTGGCTATAAACGGTTGGACTGGTGGCTTAAAATCAGATCAATAAGCCAAATGTGTAAGTTTAGAAATGAAAACCGTCACGGAGTTAAAGCCAGTGTAACCTGTACTCAAAAAAGAACAAAATTCAAGATAGCTGTTTTTAAGGTTGAAAAAGTCGTAAAAGATATACACAGAAAAAAGTGACGAGCCTTGTGGCTCCCTCGACCACCCCGTATCCAAACTGATTGGGTGCTTTTAGCATTCATTCATCCAGGCACCCATCTACTCGCAGGCTCACATACTCTTTGAGGCTGCGGTCGCATTTCATTTCCCTACGCATGAAAAACCGTAAGACGCAAGAAAGATAACGACCTCGTTAACCTGGGAGTGGTTTCAGTAATCTATTTCGGGGCGCATGAAAAAAAAAATCACCAACAACAGGCGCCACGGCTCCGCTGCCCTCTTTTCGTGTAGAAAAAGATGTCCTCGTTATATCCCATACGGAGAAGAGATAACCAAATGTAGCTTTTGGTAACAGAGGGGATTCTAATGAGAGAAACGTAGGAAATATGACACTACGTAATTTGCCATGATAGGGCGGCTGCAGCTTCTGTACTACAGGACTCAGAGATCAATGTAAGAGGTCTTTATCCAAATGTAGATGAAACGTGACTAGTGGTGGTTGGGATGTTGACGATGGTATGCTCTAAGATACAGTTGAACCTCTTATAACGAAGTTGGAGGGGCCCGACGATTACTTCGTTATAGCCGTAGCTTCTTTATAACCCGTGTTGATCGAACGTGCAAGTGGAATGGTCATTCCTTCGTTATATCCAATATTTCGTTATATCCAATATTTCGTTTCAATCTGTTTCTCTATAACGAAGTTCGACTGTACATATGCAGACCAGCCTGCACTGTATTTAAGTCCTTATTATCCCGCACTGGACGGATTGCTTTGATGATTATGAACGGAGTTCATGTAGTGATGACTAGAGGGCGGATTTTTAGGCACTAAAAAGCACGTTTTAGGCGCCATAAATAGGCGGCTAAAATTGCATTTTAGGCACCTAACGGAGAAAAATAGGCACTATAAACTTTATCAAAAGTGCACACAGTTCCGAACTGGAGCGCGCAATATCTGCCGTAAAATAAAACAAAAACACAGCAGGAATGAATTGGGACCTTAAGCAAGGTGCGAACATTAGGAGCCGTTTTTTTTAAGGCTGTCGCGCAACTTTTCTTACAATACACATGCTTCAGCAGAGCAAAAGGAACGGTTACCAACCATTTTAAAACACTTTGGTACACTTCGAAACAAGCAATTCGCTTGTCGCGTACAAAAGTAGAAACAATGAATACCTTAACAGGAGGCCATGAATTTAGAAATTGATAGAAACATTGTCAATTCAAAGCATCTGACAAATGAGTTCAGTCTTCGTTCACACAGGAATTGAACAGTGTTTTATAGTTTGTGGCTTCACGTGTCTGGAGCCACGCGACTATCAAATGGTGCTTGCCATTAGAAGGGTCTGGAAACCTAAATACGAGATGGTAGAAAATGTTACACACAGTACTGCTTAATGCTGAATATACCGAAAAGTATCATAGTTCTGCACGGGCCTACGTACTACATCCACGAGGATCCATGGTAAAATAAACATCATCCATCTAGAAATCACTGTTAAAGCTATGGAAGCAGTAGCAGACAAGCACCATCTCCAGGTTGATGGACTCAGATTTATGCCTCTTATCAGTAAGAACAAGCTTGTATGCTGAAAAGGAATGCTCAACATCAATGGATGTTACAGGAGCGTGCTTGTACTTAGGAACATTTGATGGCTTTACACTGTTCGGTATCATAGAATGTTCACCGGTAAGTACTCCCGAAATTTTCTTGAGGACGGAGAACTCCTCGTTTTTGTCCAAGACGGACTGCAACTTTGCACGGATTTTCTCGGCAACTTCTCCGTGAGGAAGAGCAGCGATTCGTTGGTGCACATTCTCAATTAGTCCAATGTTGGTAGTGAGCATTAATGCTCACTACCAACATGTAGTGAGCATGGAATGTGGGGGTGTAATTACACCCCCACATTCCATTTTTTTTATAGTGCTCGCAAGAAAAGTGAAGTTAGCAGACAAGTACGTGAGGTCTCCTTGGAGGTTGTCCTGAGAGAGGGCAGTTTGAGCCCTCCTGATTAGAGCACTCTCATCACCTGAGAAACTGTTTATGACGGTCTTCAGGTCAGAAAGGTGGTCGTTGTAGTATTCAACGGCTTCCAGCCACGTTCCCCAACGTGTGATGATAGGCTCCGGCGGGAGAGGCACTTCCGAGAACTGCTCTTTAAACGCGCACAAACGAGAAAGCGCCTTCAAAAACTCACCCTTGTCTGAAGCAATAAGTTCATTAACGCCCTTGAAGTGCTTTCTGAGTTCTTCAGAAAGAAAAAATTTTCTTCAGCAAAAAAATTCTCTTAAACTGTTTCCAGCAGGTTTATGGAACATTTTACAGTTGGTTTCATTTGGAACCAACTGGGAATTATTTGGACGAACCTATAACTTACTCCGTATACTTTCCGAAATGTGGTGCCATCTGGTCAACTACCACTTTAACAGCCAAAGTCATCAACAAGCTGCCACGATAAAATGGCAGAAAATAGGAAAAAGGTTGCTTCGATATTTTCGGCTGACGTGGTTGGTATTGTGTGCACAGCCGGCCTAGGTGCAGTGTTCACCACAGCCAACTGACGAGGTCATCTAATGTTGCCACGTGTGTGTTCGACTCAAAACCGAAATGGATTCAAAACCAAACAGAATCTGAAAGCAAAACCACAGCGTATTTCAGGCCCCTTTTCTGCAGAATAGGGCATTTTTAGACACCGACGTCGGAAATAGGCATTTATAGGCACTGACACCCAAAATAGGCATTTATAGGCACTATAAAAACAGTATTAAAAATATTGTCAACACCTAATTCGTGCTCATATGTAAAAATGGTGCGCCTAGAAGCGTTGAAAAAAATAGGCATTTGCCTAAAATCCGGTCTCTAGTGATGACCGACGACTAATGTCTGGATTCATTCCCCGCCGCCCAGTCGCTGACTCGCCAGTCGATGGCGCTGGGCGAGTGTGCGGGCGTCGACCTGTCCTCGAAGGTGTGGCTCACCCCGCGCATCCCCAAGGACATCCTGTTCCTGTTCGGCGGCTGGACGTCGGGTGCCACCAACAACATGCACGCCTTCAACTGCCGAACCGGTGCCTGGCGCCTCCTGGGAAACCAGTACACCACGCCCCGGTATGCGAGGCGCATTTTTTGAAGCGAAAAGCTTCACTAGGCTAGTCAACACCGGGTCTGCAAAGGACAGTGATCAATTTTAGCCACAGATGCGCATGCGCGAGTTCGCCGCGTGACGTCACTGGAGAGGCCTAGGTGGTCGGCGGAGCCGCCGCCGAGCGCGGCTCCGCCGGTCGACCTTCGCCGTCGTTCGCGTGCTCTGCGCGTGTTTACCGAGTGTGCATCGGCGCGAGCTCGGCTTCCTCGTATGACGCTACTTGCAGCCGCGTGTTTACTTCAGTTACTACGCATGCGGAAGGAGGGCTATACAACGCGCTTGCCTACACCGTTATCGTGGTGCTCCCATTGCATTGTGCGTGAACTGCGACAGCCATGGCGTCAAACAAAGCATAACTGCAGCTTTTCGCTTGTATATACAGGCTTAACCAGAGCTAAGCCACTGCCATTTTTTTTTTGTGCAAACATGCGCGTTTTCCCTTCCTCTTGTAGAAGCTCTGTCTGCACCGTGAAATGGGTGAATTATTTCATGTCCTCGAGGAGAATAATGTGGCAGACCCCCCTTATAAAAACGGTCTATAGAAAGTCTGTAGACTTATTGTAGACTTCATTGCCTTCCTATAGATATTTCTTTTTGTCTATTCATAGTATATAGCCTGCTGAAAGTATATGGCCATAAATCTGTAGATTGTCTGTAGACTGTCTATAACGTTTGTATTGCCTATAGACTGTTCTCTAGGATTTGTCTATTGGAGAGTCCATAGACTTTATACACAGAAGTCTATAGACAGTCTACAATCTCTCTAAAAACTTTTGAGAGGGTGCAGACAAAAGAACTTCTCTAAATGTTGGTTAGCGTACTGAGGCCCCCTCCCTCATCTTCTTTACATTGTGCTTCACAAACTCACGCTATGTCCTCCTCTCCTTGGCATTGTAATGTGCATGCTCCCAACTTAAGCGTAAAAAATCGCTTACAGTAAAAGACCCACATACAAAACGCATCGAACGAATCTTATCAAGAAAATAAACTTCTTTGCCACGAAGCACTATGCAAGTTCCACTGAAACACCTGCTATCTGTCTACTTTATGTGGAAGGCTTGCAGTTTTTGCGCGCTGAAGGACAATGGCCTCTACATTAAGCCTGGGCCATAGGAAAGTCTTCACAGTGCATCTGCAAATGTGATGCGCCTGTTTCCTTTTCATTGGCCGCACATGCTTCTGGGCTTTTTCATTGATGTGACGAACAATGTGGCCAAAATAGACTGTGTCATATGGGTCCTTGTTACAAAGTTTTGAGGGCACTAAGACGACAAACGGAAAGAAGTGGACGAACAAGTCGGTGAATTAGTGCAATGTTACTCTCTACTTCTGTCTGTCCGTCGTTTTAGCGCCGCAAAATACCTACCATACCTTAAGAATTATGCGGTCGTCGGCGCAATGTGCTTTCCTCCCCCGCAGGGCGTACCATGGCGCGGCGGTTCTGAACTCTTGCATTTACTTCGTGGGCGGCTTCAATGGCCGCGAGTGTTACCACTCCGTCGTCTGCTTCGACGTCAACCTGAACCGCTGGAGCCACAAGGCAAACATGATGCAAGCCCGCTGCTACGTCAGCGTGGCCACACTGCAGGCAAGCCACTACGAGAGGGAAGACGACCCGATCTCTCTCGCTTCTGCTCTTGTCCTTCCCAGTTTTAACGTGACGCTCGTCATTATAGCGAAACGAACCATGCTCAACGGCCCTCTGGACAAGACATTCTTCAGGGGCGGCCTTTCTACAAACCGTGGTCCAGCAACGCCGGCTGCAGCGAGAAGGGCATACACGACAACCATGCATTTCAAATCGATAGCACTTCAAAGATGTCGATTGCGAAACTCGGAATCCGTCAAAACCAGGCATATTCCGCTGGCAGTATTTTGTAGTTTAGTAGGGTGAATCGACAGTGAGTTGGTAACCTTTTGATGCTCAAAATTTTATTCAAGGAGCGGAACGCTCAGGATATAGTTTACATGGAATAAAAGAAATGAGGTGTCGGAAAGAATTTGGCTTTATTTAAAATTAGCATGATGAGGAGTTGGCCAATGAAGAGCTTCTCTTCGATGTTCTAAATCTCACGTCCACAAGCCATTGCTGCGCACTGTAGAGGAAGTATGCAATAGACTGAACTAGAAATATGCTAACAATCAGTTGTCGTTCACCTCTTCCAACGTGCGACGGCTGGTAAACCGGACCCTTTCAGTGTGTTTCCCGAACAAAAAGAAGGGAGGGCGGCCGCCTGTTCTTTTTATGTTATGACGTTCAAATCGCCTTGTATTGCAACAGATGACAACAGAAAGATAAAAGCTGGTATGTTATGCGAGGAAAAATATATTTGAGGTGTTGCTCTGCAGAAACGCTGCGAAGCAGCTCGGCAATTAACTATTTGAACATGTGACGCACGACAAGTCTTCCCTTTGTGCTAAAAGGGCTTAAAAGAAATTCTGATGCTGATGATGATGTTGGTGAACCCTTTTCTTCCTGTACCTGGTCTCTGCCTGGATTTCTCGTCTCGTCGCAGGGTCTAATCTATGCCATGGGTGGCTTTGATGGCCGCCTGCGGACTAGCAGCGTCGAACGCTACGACGCCAAGAAGAATCAGTGGACCCAGGTTGCACCCATGAATGACGTCAGGAGCGACGCTGCTGCCACGACGGCTGCAGGACGAATCTACATGTGAGCTTGGGGGAATGAATGTGATTTAGCGAAACTGGACATGCTTGCAACTGAAGGTCAGCTCGGCCGACAGGGACCAGCTAGAAGACATAACTTGCTGCTGAGTCGATGGTGGAGAGGTTTTCTCGCCAAAGTAGTGCAGACCGATAGCTGGACATCACGCAAGGAAACACTTTCTTTAGGACAAGAATATATTTATCTGAAAATGTATTGAATGTCCCGTTAGCGTCCTGCAACTTGACTTGTTTTTGAGAGCGTGTTGGAGAGAAATGCTATTATTTGTTGTTGAGCCGATATTTACCCTCTCGTGTTTAAAACAACGCACAAGCTCTAGTGTGAGATATTAGGGAAGAAAGGCTCTTGAAAGTATTGGGGTGGAAAATAAGAAACAAAGGCGTGTCAAAAAAATGAAAACATGTCGGCCATGAAATTTGGAAGCCGGCACTTCATGTTAAAATATAAATTCCATTTGCTCTAGCGCTTAGCCAGTACGCCGTATTTTAAACTGGTGAAGTGTTCTCTACTCCATATACTGGTGACATATTACATCAAAACCGGTTACACTCCGTGAACTGACCCGCTGCCACTTTCCACATTTATGTCTTGCTTTAAACATCGTTTATCTTTTCCCTCAATTGGGCTAATAATAACAGGGCTAATTGGCCATCACTTTTATAGGCCCTTGTACAGCTGCGGAGGTAACAGGGCTGCTGCAGATAAGCAACCGGGTATGCACGTTTAATGTACAGCTCAGAACCGAGATGGCGCCACTTACACGCCCGGTTACCGGTTTTGGCATGCGTTCTTGAGAGCGGGTGCATATATCTTTGAGGGTTGAGCGTGGTACGTAGAATGCGTACTTGCATTAAAAGCTTCGCCCCATCGATTGCTTTCTTCTTTTCGGCTCAGCGTGGGTGGCTTCACGGGTCGGGAAGTGCTGGACACCGTCGAGTCCTACGACCCGTCATCGAACACATGGACCAGGGTACTGACGATGTCCACGCCTCGGAGCGGTGTCAAGGTCGCCACGCACAAGGATATCATCTACGTGATCGGGGGTTACAACGGCGTCACGCGTCTGTCCACAAGTATGCTTTTAATTTATGATCCCATTTCTTGGATTACAAAGCGAGACAGGATGAAAGAGAACTTGTGGTCTTAGTAGTAACGGTTCTGGTCCAATGGCTCAGCAGCAACCAAGAAGGCAATGCGCTAAACTCCAGCTTGTGATGTACCGCAATGAAGCGTTGAAGCATTGACGCAATGAAGATACCAGCGTTTCATTAAAATAAGTGTGCATGGAAAATAAGCGTATAAAACAAGTAAATGTCGCAAAGGAAGGTGTTCATTTCGAATTCAGCGGCTCTGAACAAAAAGTTTAATTTTTATGGTCCTCTTCAACGCTTTATTTGCGTTAGTTTTAGAACCACCGGGTTGGAAAAATCTTACCGTCTGTCCGTATGAAGCCTCTGTTGGCAATAGGCAAGGTGGAGAGAGGGAACGTGAAAGAGGGCGGGAATTAATGGGTGGCTGGTGTCGAAGATGAGAGGGAAATTCCCTTCTCCACTCTCAGGGAAGAGGGAGGGATGGCGAAAAGAGGGTGGGAGGCGACGGGTGGCAGGTGGGGGATAGTGCAGCGAGGGCATGGCGTGTCGCGTCACCCGCTCGCATGGTCTGAACCCTTTAGCTGTAGCTGCTGCTCCGTTCGGGGTGAGCATAATGCTAACGTGTATTCTGCCGCATCAATCGCATTGATCTTCTGAACTTTTTTTCTTTAACGTGTAATAATAATAATAATCTCTTTATTTGTGTCGTAGGGTACACAGTCGACACTGGAGGCCGGCAGTAAAAGCTGTCAGAAACGACAGCTTGACAGAGCCGCAGGCCCCCATGCACTTGGCATGGGGGCCTGCGTCTTGCACGTCAGCTAATCCATCAATCTGTATCCATACATATAAGGCAGGTGTCCAGTGTGACAAATGCAGCGAGGGACAAGGGTGGAGGACTGAAGAGGGGGCCTTTAGACGTCATGAGTGACGTGCTTATGTTTGGACCAATCAGTGATCGTCATTATGACCGGTAAGCGTCAGTACGGTACCGTATGCGCGCGAAAAGTGACGGCCTCCACACCATTCTCGAAAAACCCAATCTACCTCCCTACCCCAACTATTGCTTGTATGCCATCCTGCTTACCGCCACCCACAAGTGGCAACAGCCTGTCCTCAGAATAAAATAATGCTTTTTTTTCCCTCTCCCTCATCCGCGTTTCTCTTTCCAGTGGAGCAGCTCGACACCAGAAGGGCTCGTTTCTCCGAGCTGCCCAGCATGAGCCAAGCACGGAGCAACTTCGCCGCTGTCGTCCTTGAAGGGTTTATCTACGCGATAGGAGGCTTCAGCGGTGTGTATACGCGCGCTATTCACGTCTCTTGCGCATGCGCACGATACAAAGAACGCAGAGCATTCATCAAAGAGTCTCAGTCAGCCCATTCAGTAGGTGGACGTATACATAGACCTCACTGAATCAATCGGGTCGCCGCAAAGAGCGGAAGTAATAGGGGGGTTCTATGGTATTCAGTCTGGTCAAGATATACATGTATGAAGTATAATCGAAATGACATATGTATCTGAAATCTATATTTCAAAATAATTATTTAGAAACCCTTCCACGAGGAATACGGGGACAAGACAAGTACGACAAGCAGCTGATATTTTGCTGCAGGTTCTTTATCTGCCGTCTTATTTGCGCAATACTGCTGAGCGAACAAGGATTATTGGGTAGCCCCTAAGTTATTCGAGGGCCACGTATGCTGACGAAGAATTTATGTGGGAGGTTTTAGTGTGCAGCTAGCTCACATCCTGTAGACATGTAGCTGCCAGAATAGAAAAAAAAAGATTTATTTTTCTGCTTTCAATTTACGTATGTTTGTATCGAAAGAAGAGAGCCAATTTCAAGGCAAAAGAAACTGAGCCTTGTATGGCATAGAGTCGGGTCAGAAAATTATCTGTCGAATGTTATATTAGAAAGCGTTCGGGATTTTTTTCGGGTATGGTCGCAGGACGCGTTTAGTTAGAGATCGGTGGGAATTATACATTTCTTTCTCACGCTTGCAGCAAGCTTAGCCTCTCTGATTATGATGGTGAGGATGACATTCAACCTACATTTTTGCTCATTGCTTTAGGACCATCCCAAATCCTTAAGAGATTCCGCTGTGCAGTCTTTGCCGGAAGTAGCCTAGCAACAAGGTTTGTTTCGTATCCGTGAAGTGGAGCACTTATCCCACCTCTTAAGCTTTAAAGGCATCTAACGTAAACTGAAGCATTATCCTCTCCTCTTGAGACATTTGGTGTTTATGGGTGCCGTAAAGACTCCACTATACGGCTGAGAAGTAAACCCCGTTGCTTGGTTAGTTTTGGCAAAGATGTTATATTGTAGATTTCTGAATTGTTGGTAACTGATTCATCTCAGCACCTGATTTAGAAATACATCCTCTGGAGACGGGCAAGGGTTACAGGCGGACACGCTTTGCATGACACCCGCTTCACTACCTTTGCATTGCTCAGAGGCAATGGCGGAACAGATGCAAACAAGGTGAATACTTGTACATATACAAAAAGGAAGATGGAAGTGCAACACAAGGCCATGGAAGCATGTCAAGACAAATGAAAAACAAAGCAATACATTCCAATACATTACAAAACGTTGTCATCTTATTATGCGAAACACAATGAGCTCGTGGGCCACCGTGGTGGCTCAGTGGTTATGGCGCTCGCCTGCTGACCCGAAGGACGCGGGTTCGATCCCGGCCGCGGCGGCTAGAATTTCGATGGAAGCAAAATTCTAGAGGCCCGAGTACTGTGCGATGTCAGTGCACGTTAAAGAACCCCAGGTGGTCGAAATTTCCGGAGCCTTTCACTACGGCGTCCCTCAGAGCCGGAGTCGCTATGGGAGGTTAAACCCCCATAAACCAAACCAAACAATGAGCTCATTGGCTCATTTGGCGGTTTCCACTGTCACAACTCGATGCCAAGTGTCAGGTCACGTGACCACATAAGGTGGGTTTGTATGACGAGATGTATGACTAAGCATCACACGTCATGCTCGGTCATGACTAACATGTAAGATGACATCGTACAACCGAAAGCGACAACCGGAAATGACATTACTGACCAGAAAATGAAGGCCGGAAGTGGCGTCAGCATACCGGAAGTTTTGAAAAACGCCTCGATGGGCTCCTTGTGCTGCAGCAACTCAGTTTGGGAGGTGTTCTAGGCGTCCGCTCGTTGCCCATAACCACTACTGCGATTGTTTCGTTCGGTTTCAGGTTTGTTTAGTGCTTACTCATAAGCTTCTCAAAAGGGATGGTTGAGAAAGTAATAATTAATGACGCTCATCTTTAGTGATTTATTTCCGCCTTTCCCGCCTCACCAGGACTGACGACCGTGTCTCTGGTCGAGCGGTACGACATCGAAGGTCGTAAATGGTATCCGGCGCAACCCATAAATATGAACTGCAGTGCCTCGGCCGCGAGCATCGTTTACGATGTAGCCAATCCGGGTGAGTACTTTACCATACTTTCGTGTAGTATACCTCTCAACAGAAGAATTCCCGATCGCAACTTAACCGCATTGATGTAACTTCTATTCCTAATTCGTGTTCACTGCAGTGCTAAAATGCTTCACCAAAGAAGCGGTAAAGTAATTAATCACGATAGACTGTTCAGTGATATAGTACCTTTGAGGGCGAATGATATTAGTTCGCATTTTATTTGCAAAGGTGGATATTCTACAGGTCAATTCCTCGGCTTGCTTGCTTGCTAGAATTTTGCGAGCATATCTAATGCACCGCTAAAGTGGTTTGGTTTGGTTTGGTTTATGGGGTTTAACGTCCCAAAGCGACTCAGGCTATGAGAGAAGCCGTAGTGGAGGGCTCAGGAAATTTCGACCACCTGGGGTTCTTTAACGTGCACTGACATCGCACAGTACACGGGCCTCTAGAATTTCTCCTCCAAAGAAATTCTGCCGCCACGGCCGGGATCGAACCCGCGTCTTTCGGGTCAGCAGCCGAGCATCATAGCCACTGGGCCACCGCAAGTGAATTTCATCTACTGCTGAATGTTGCACTGTAAACGTCAAAGGTTACTACTGGACCTTCATTATGTGAACTAGTGCCTGTAATGTATGATATATCTTGCATGCCATCGGTTGACTTTGTCACTTTGTGTGCGCTTGACACCAGTATTTCCTTTTTTTTTTTTCGGAATACTTTTTGTAAAGATTATTGTCATCCTTATTTTTATACTTGCCCGACTTAAACGAGAAAATTTTCTTTGGAAAACAAGTCGCGAAGGCATTTTTCTAAGCTCGTTTTCGTTTGCATTAGAGCTGTGATGTCTCAAACAACGTGGCTCGTTCGAGAGCACCGGAAATACAAAGGGCGCGCCTCAGAACGCGTTGCAAATAAAAAAAAGAAACAAAAGAGCCTTCTAAAAATTTTTCAAAAAAAAAAGCAGAGACGTACAAATTTATTTTCGAAAGGAGTTCACGACATAGAACATCTTACCTGTACTGTCCGTATGAGTCCTACTGAACATGATGAGTGGCTTTTCTCTCAAGGTTACAAGAGAAATAACTGTAGCGGCACCTAATGGACCTTTTCAGCAGCAAAAATTCTCAAAAGTTGATCGGCTGAAACGAGTGGTGGCCAATCGTGCTTTAACTATTGCATTGAGAACTGCAAATTCTCAATAATCTGTCTACATTCAAAACACCGCGAAATCGACTCGGCGAGCATATAAATTTTGCAGCAATAAGGAAAAGTTGGCAAACTGGTACTGGCCTGAAATTCTTATATTACTTTTACTTGCCCTCCTTATTGTTTTACTGCGCTCACATGTTCGAAATGTACAATGTATGAAGGAGAAAAAGAATCGATTTCACAAATATTGATTGATGGCACACTCACAACGGATGACGGCGACATAGCCCAGCACAGCTCATTCCCTGTGCCAAATGTGTGCATTACCGAGCTTCAGGAGAAGCTTGTTTCTAATGCGGGTTTTATTCCTTGTACTAGGGGAGTAATTACATGAATAATTTTTGCTTTGAACCCCCGCACCGCGAATTTTTCTTTAACTACAAAATTTCTGTATTCACTGTAAAGCTTTCCTTTACCGTCGTACGGCTGCGCTTGGGTGGATGCTAATAAGTAATTACTCCCTTATTACATGTATGCTTCAATTTAGGGGATTACCCTGAACACATTCGATCAGTTCTGTTCCTTATTCCGGAGTTATCTACATGCTGCTGATTCTTAAAAACCAAAACTTTTTGTGGTCCTTACGGAATCTCAAGCATACGTCTAAAGCGACAACCCCAACTTATTGCCACATTTCTTGAAAAAAATTTTTGTACTCCACACCCCACAGGGAGACTGCCTGATGATTTGAAGGTGGCCCAAGCTGTTTTTGCATTTAACAACGGGGATCACCTATCATTACAAAATTTTCGTTAAATTTCTTTAACTCTTTTCGGCAAACTACATAAATGAGATCTTGGAGAAAATATTGTCCTTACGGAGTTTTAGCATATGTTCGGGTACAGCAACAGAGCTGCACAAGTAATTCACTCTTAAGCCTTGTCTCTCGACAATAACAATCAAACTTATGCAATCTTTTTAGATCTTACCAAAGCCTTTGATAAAGTTCCAAACAGCAAGTCAATCTTAAAACTCAAAAAGATTGGGATACCTGGCATTTTTCTCCACTGGTTTATTGCTTGCTTGACAAAACGGGCTGAGTGCGCTAAAATTTATTTAAATAAATCTCATTGAACTCTTCCAGTGACGTCAAGGGTAACATGGGGTGCTTCTGTCCAAGGCTGTACTTGCAAAGACTAACTGCACTTTCTGCGCCTTTTGCAGCTCCTGTCACAACTCTTCGGTGCACTGCCACTCATTATGGGCACTGTGTGCTGCAACCCAGAGGGCGCTGTCCGCGATTGCAAGGCCGAACAATCACGGGCAGCGCTCTTCAGTTAAAAAGAAAAAAAAAAGAAACTGTGAGCGACAGGCGCAGCAGCAAAAGCGAGAAGACATTCTTTCAAGTGATGGTTGATTGATTGATTCCTTCACTGACTGCAAAATTTCTATTTGTCCAGAAGGAATGGGCGCCCCCGTAGTCCGGGGCACCGTCCCTGTGGTGGCCCAAGCCCATCCAGGCTGGATATGTGCCCTGCCACCAGGCTGACCGCCTGAGCAAGGCAGACTGGGAACCATGCACGAGAGATTCGCACCTGCTTCGTAACATTTTCTTTCTCATGCGTAACGTTATGCGTAACATTATCACACTTATCTTGGTTAGTTCTTTCTAATGCGATGGAAGGTGGCGCTGCGAGGCTGTTACGTCAGCTACCCGAAGTTGCTGTGCACCACGGTGGTGCTGTTGGAACTGAGCAAGCTGAATTGGCTAGCGCTGCCTTCATATGCGCATTTGAATGAAACAAGCACATGCGCACCTGACCATCGCATTTGAAAGGCGCCAGTACGGTAGCCATAACTTGGTAACAGCATGCCATATAGTTTATGGTAACAGATAATAGTTGCACGGTAGCCAACCAGAACACCCTTCGGGTTAACATCCCTGCCTTCCTTCTTCCTCTTTATCTGCATGACTCGTTGCATGACGGACGCTAACAGCTCTGCGTTCTCTATGATAGAGCCACTATGTGACACTACCTTGCTCTCACTTTTGCTCTAACCACTTAGATTCCCCTTATATTCCACTAACCATCCGCATGCTTTACGATGGCATGACTCATTTTCACATTACTTCTCACCCGTTCTAATCTAATCAGTCTGATCCGACCTAATTTCTAATCCGTTTCATTTCTGTTTCTCTGCAGAGGCGTGGCTGTGACCGGGCAACCGCATCGTTTATTTTTTTTTTTTTATGCCATAGCCTTTGGGAAATGCGATCAACGGTCGCGACCTGCATGCCTGATTGTCTTGCTGCTTTGCATTCAGGGTCACCAGAAACCGAGATGCAAGAATGGAATAGAATAGGCTTTTCTATTCTATTCTGTTCTATTAAGGACAGGATAACTTATTAAGCCTGTTGCTTTCGAAGGTAGAGATTTACGATTAGAAAATAAAAGTGCAAAAATTTTCGAGGTGCCCTGGAAGTAGGTTGTTTGTCTGTTTTAATTAGACCTTAATATGGGCAGTGTATTCTTGAGCATATATGGGCATGAAGGCCATGAGGTCGAGAACTATGCCAGTTGCTAACCCGACAAAAAATAAAAGAACATGAGGTTGACGCAAGGAGGCTGTGGGCTGTTATGTACAGTTGGTCTTTCTGGGCATATTTTGAATTCTATAAAAGTTCTATCGGGGGAAAAAAGTCGCATAATAGTGGTCCAGCGCTGCTACATCGTTTCCAAAGCAGCGATAACTGGCACTTGAGAGTAGGTCTTCTCTACTCTCCTTTTATATCGAAAACTTTTCTCCGATCAAGCTCAGTAGGTTGCATCAACCCAGGCTGATACATAATTTTGTGCTTTGCGGCCAGATGGCGGCACTAGTCCACACTTTTGAATGAGAATGGCAGAGCTAGCAAAGGCCGGCGGTTTCTTTCTCACCGGACATGCCAATAACGCACTGGTGCCATATTCGTTATTCTGCAACAGAGACCGCAAGAAGCAATATAATTCTAAAGTCTGTTACAGGCGAGAAGGAATTCAATGAAATGGCCTGTAAGCTCAACACATGCGCTTTACATGAGCCAATAAACCTGTCGCTTACATTTTTTTCCCACTTTACTGGAACCGACAGCCGTATTTTTTTCTACCTGGAAAGACTTAGTTGAAGGAAGTCGTTTGTATTTGACTCCAATGCTGTTGAATGACGTCAGACGAGGTGTCTCCAAAGCATTCCCGGGCATCACCGGCACCGCAGTACAGTTCTTGACTTTGTGTACTTAGCGCATACACCACGCCCAAAATGTACTTCAAAACATAAATAAGACTTCGTTTTCGGGTTTTATTTCTTCCCGAATGCAGGAGGCAAAAATCGGGCGATATTTGTTGAACTCTGCTTCGGGTACAAATCGGGTCATTCTGCAAAGGGTTCCATAATTCGTGTTTCACTGGGTCGTAGTAGTAGTAGTAGTAGTAGTAGTAGTAGTAGTAGTAGTAGTAGTAGTAGTAGTAGTAGTAGTGGTAGTAGTGGTGGTGTAGTAGTAGTAGTAGTAGTAGTGGTGGTGGTGGTCGTGGTGGTGGTTGTAGTAGTAGTGGTAGTATAGTAGTAGTAGTAGTAGCAGCAGTAATAGCAGTAGTGGTAGTATAGTAGTAGTAGTAGTAGTAGTAGTAGTAGTAGTAGTAGTAGCAGTAGTAGTGGTAGTGTAGTAGTAGTAGTAGTAGTAGTAGTAGTGGTAGTAGTAGTGGTAGTAGTGGTGGTGTAGTAGTAGTAGTAGTAGTAGTGGTGGTGGTGGTCGTGGTGGTGGTTGTAGTAGTAGTGGTAGTATAGTAGTAGTAGTAGTAGCAGCAGTAATAGCAGTAGTGGTAGTATAGTAGTAGTAGTAGTAGTAGTAGTAGTAGTAGCAGTAGTAGTGGTAGTGTAGTAGCAGTAGTAGTAGTAGTAGTAGTAGTAGTAGTGTAGTAGTAGTAGTAGTAGTAGACATAATGTAGTATAGACATAGTAATAGTAATAGTAGTAGTAGACATTCGGTCATTCGGCTCCCAGAAAAGCAACCTAGGAGGCAGGTGGGCTACCTAGGTCACGTGTCCTTGTGGCGTCATCCCAACCTGCCCTCCGGATAGCGCGCACACTGCCCACGGTGGCAGGTGAAAATTAAATTAATGATTGGTCGCTCGGGAAGATGAACCCGGGCCGCACAAGGCCCACCGCTGGGAGCACCTGCCATCACAGGTCAGGGGCGCACCGCTTAATCGCTGCGCCAGGAGTGGTGTGAGGAGGAGGAAGAGGAGGAAAAACTTTTATCAAAAACTATACTACGCTTATCTTCTTGAATGGAGCCCTGTACTCAGGGCTGCACTCAGTGACCAATTCCGCATATATGGGAATTAACCCCTATCGCATCATACCCTCAAGATGGAGCTTAAGTGCCCCCCCCCCCCCCCCCCCCCGAACTTTTTGCAGCAGAAGACAGTTTAGTATAAACGCCGCTTTTGAGAAGGATATAACATGCTTTTATTTACTAGTTCATTTTCTAACGATATAAATTTTCTAATTATTCAATTTATTTCGTAACCAGTGTGAAACTGGCAGGTTGCACTGCACAACTTTTACCACATCAGATTTTCCTCTGTTTTCTCATTTAGCGCAGTTATTTACCCGCATAAATTATCATCTGATGCGCAGCACTTCCACGTTCGTGCTGTGCCTGCCTGCCTGTCTTCCTAGATGGTGGAAACGTTCGCTCATCGCCAGAGTCTTGGAGCAGGTCGTCGTTAGCTTGTATTATGCGTCATGCAGTGATGCAGACTAGACTGTGGTCATTAACTGTGTTTTGGATTCTCGCTTCTAACCTACTGTTCTAAGTGGGCCTCGAATTAAGCACATAGAGGCACTAAAAGAACTTTTAAATCATCAGTTGACTGAAAACACCCCAGCGGATTAAGCACTAGACGTGCAGTCTTTGTCAAAAGTAACCAGGCTGCATGGTTTGCTTCTCATTCGTATAGTATACCCCTCGCGTCTTCTCTGAAGGTGAGGGCAGGAATGCTCCTTACCATACAGAGATTTAGAGCTTCTGGGCTGGCGTAATAGCTTTACTATATGACTGAGAAGCAAACAGTGCAGCCTGGTTACTTTTGACACAGACTGTACATTAATTTTCGCGCCATATGTCTCAAGCTCTCTGCACAGGATAGCAAAGTTCCCTAGAATGCTTATTTTCAGGTAGAAATGGGTTTAACCCGACATTTAAGAAATCTGTTCGGGGTGCAAGAATCTGGTGAAATTGGGCTTTGAAAACTTGTATACGTCATCAACTCCTG
Source organism: Amblyomma mixtum (assembly GCF_055824585.1). Lineage (NCBI taxonomy): Eukaryota > Metazoa > Arthropoda > Arachnida > Ixodida > Ixodidae > Amblyomma > Amblyomma mixtum. Next base: position 61,789,848 of record NC_143019.1, read on the forward strand.
CAGGACAGACCCGAATAAACCCTTCTGTCTCATGAATCAGGGCAAAGACTTATCAAGCGCGATTTCTTTATGCAACGTTTCCGAAGTGCGAGTCAGCGCAGGAAACTGAGGGAGAGTCGAAGAAAAACGGGGTCCGAGGGGCGCGGAAGGCGGAGGTGGTACATGCGCATATATGATGTTCCGGTTGAAAGGCTTTCCATGTCGGAGAGTAGGGGAGGTTTGAGAAAGGGAGACCGGGAATGAAAGGAGTGGACGGGACTATTCGTTCTCGTACCTGTTCTCCATCGAACGAAGGATGTTTGAGCAAAGAGTGAGATGGGAAGAAAAGGCTTGAACGTAGCCGTTAACACGCCGTCTCCATTTCCTCGAAAGGCGAATATTTTGCGACTCTCTATTTCCCTTGCATTTGCGCATATTTTTCGCGTCGAAGGGAAGAGTGCCGCCGGCAAGTTCTATTTCGTGCGCATGAAATATGAATTACAGTGTTGCCACGTCGCTTGTTGTTGGTCCTCTGCTTACGCAAGTCTGCTACCGGCACTTGCGCTTGGTGTGATGGTTGGTCGGAGAGACGAATTTCGCCTATTGTTCCGTCCGCTCCGATCTGCATTTTTATTTTTTTAGCTAATAAGCTTTGTGTTACTCTAGGATGCTGAATCGTAGTTACCTTACGCTATCCTTGCTGACCCTAGAGGCAGGTATTGCTTTTCTGGTGAACAATGACTTGGTTTTTTAACTTCTTTAATCAGCGTACTTTATTTGACACGTCTCTCAAGGACACCAGGAGCTTTCCCCGCTTGGGACATCACTGGCGCCACTTTACATGGAAATCCTCGAGCGTAACGCAATGACCGCTCGCACAATTCTTCCTGTGCAACCGCTGTTAAAAGATGAGGAACCGTTCGTGTGCTGCCGGGCCCGCCGCCACTCGACATTTCGCCGACTCAAACCCATTCTGAGCCAGACTCACTCGGTGTATTTTGCTCGAACTCCAATCAGCGAAATTCAGTGTCGCTTAGACTCACATCAGTGCGCATGGACACGGAGCCAGTTGACCTGCAAGAGTCTGAATGGGTCTCTATTTAACGTGGTCTCAAAAGAACCAGACTCACGGCGACCTCACTGAAAACTTAACTCATCCGGAGTCACTAACCTGCAGGCTAACGACGAGTAATATGGGCCTATAGCTCAACTCACTATAACACGAACTCACATGGATAGTGAACCACTGCTGTACCCTACGGCTGGGGCTGGCGATGGGGATACTCAGAATATAACTAAAACGGATGCACACTCAGTATCTCAAAAGCACCACCTATAGCACTCTGGACTCATGCACTTGGGCTTATACTTATATAGTGGTTGAAGCGCGTGTGCCAATATCAGCCCAAAAATGTTGGGAGTGAGCTCTTGGTAGAAACTGCACATGGTATGTGTAGAACGCTTAATGCCATCTACCGGTCACGAAGTAAAGTAGTTTAAGAATTTCCTCGTGGAGGTTCAAGCTGCTTTCTTAGCAACCGCAATACCTGAGGTGTCGTCCGGCCAACATGTAACCTGCGTTTCACCCCGCAGCTCTCCTTTCCGTCGAACACTTCTCTTTCTGTCTGTCATATTCCTTTTTGACCCAACACTCGCCTTGGCCAGTGAGCTCTTCCCCTTGGGATATACATTCCGCTAAAGGTCTAGCTCGCCCATGAATACACGTCCGCTGTGGTGACCGCTCGAGCGAAGCGTGCGCGCGATCTTGTCGCGCCTACAGCGTTTTCTCGCGGCACCATCCCCATCTTCCTCCCCAATTCATCCCCATTTTTGCTTCCCTGTTCTTCTGTGCGTGTACAGCAACCCCCGACTCGTTGATGCCTGGGCGAGATTATGCAGGAGAGCGGGAGCTCGTGCACGTACATACACGCGCAGGCGCAAAACCGAGCATGCTATGTACGTACTTCTTTGAAGGGCCGCTCGTGCGCATAGCCGGCCGGGCTTCTAGAGCGGGCATGTCATTGGATAAATAATGGTGCCCTTGTCCAAAGTAAAACACCCCTCTTCTCCTCTTCTTCACTCCGCTATGGGGAGGGGGGGGGGGGTTGTCTTGTCCGCATCGTTCCCTATTGAAGGCGTCGGCACGGACACGCTCCGCACGCCTGTACTTTGCATGGCCACGAAGTGGTCCCCTTATTTCCGTGCAGTTTGTGGAAGTGGAACGCACAGCAAAACTTTATGGGACATGGGTGTACGGTTAAAAAATTGGTTTCGATGAAATCATGTGAGCCGACCAATTGAAATGCATGTAATTACGATGGGACGTACATGTGTCCAAATACTTGTCTACAGCTCTCGAACGGGTGCACTGGGGAGCACCCCGAAACTATCTAAGAGTGGTCTAGAGGTCAGAACAAAACCTTATCCTACATGCGCATTCGCTTTGGCCGAGATTAACTTATGTCTAAAAAATTATGTACCGAGCCCGGAAGGCAATGAAGAAGGTAAGAAATGCGCAACAGAGGTCGTCATTCGAATGCTGTGGACATGCCCTATCTGCTAGTATCAACTGAACAGGCGACTGGGTCGCCCGCGTAGCATATTAGCTGCTGGATGTGACAGATAGGCTCGATCCATTGACCCTTTCATACCGAGGTCATCACGCCTTCGAAGTGAAAATCAACTGTATTTGTGTCTACCCCAATCGCGATGTTCGGATTATGCTGTTCACGTTTCATTTGCGCGGACAGCACAGGAACCAAGGAGACGTAGAACCACCAGGGCAGCTGATACGGGTGAAAACAATACGAAACGGGCCGCCCGGTTTGTACTTGAACAGATTGTGTTTTTCCTTCAGCGTCATACGTTTCACGCAGCAGAAAGTCTCCTATCCGTCGTTGTCAATGTTAAGCGGAAATTATTAGCCGGGGGCAACATTGCCTAGAAATAGAAGAAACAGTGTATGCTTGCCACTCATCCTTGGAGGGTAGCCGTCGGTTGCATGCAAATCAGGTGTTGCTTTTCGTATTTTCCAGGCTTCTACTTAAAACACGTTTGGACTGTGCGTGGCTGTGACTACGCATTCGCGCATGGAGCAAGCCATGATGGCCGAAATTTCGAGCACCTATGGCTTCCACGAACGTTTTTCAGCCACGAATGAGGAGGATTCGCTAGCAGAAAAGCAGCATACTACATGACGAAGCAAATACGGAGTTCAAAAATGTAATCTCTCTCTTTCTCTCTCACTCTCTTTCTTTGATCGGGTCACATTTAAATCTACACTGCACACAACTGAGTGGAGTTGAAGATGTGTCGCTTCATCCATGTTTCCTTTGTTCTCTTTTTTCTTCGCTCCTCCGGGCCATGCAAAATAGCCCCGCGTCCCGCTACTTTGCGTACGCTCGCGTTTCCTTCCTGTATCGTCGGCCGTGCCGATATTTTGCACAGGGTGATGTACGCTTTCTATGCCTCCACCTTTCTTGGACGGTATTGTTGGCTCGGACGCATCATTTTGCACCCGTGCGCTCGTGCTGGGGCAGCTAGCAGCAGCGGAGGAGGGGCACACGGGCTGAAGAAAAATGACACGTTGACGTCGAGCCCTACGTGGGCAGGAAGCGCCTCTGCACCTCGTTGCATGGCCTCTTGGAACAAGTCGGGAGCACTGGAGGCCGAAACTTGCCGTCAGGGAAATTTGCTTGTGTTGGATGGCTTATCCTCTATAGTATACTTGCTTGCTGGCAGGCCCTGTAAGAAAGACAGAACTAAAAACTACAAATGGCCTCCAGTATGAAACTTTGTTCAGTGCTTCTGCGTCGGGTGGTGGTGGTGGTGAAAACATTTATTAAGAATGAACAGGAGGTATGTTTGGATCAGCCCGTAAGGGACCGATCCTTACAAACACTAGGTGGAGGTCCCTAGTATGGGACCCCAGTCGCGGTTGCCGCCGCCCGGGCGCGCCCGACTAAGGCTTGTTGGGCCTGTAAGTCGTGGCAGCCGAGCAGGGTCGCCTCCCAGTCCTCCCGGGTTGGGTTGGGGATGGGGGGAATAGCGGGGTTGGAGGGGCAGGCCCACGCCATGTGATAGGTGTCAGAAGACACTGCACTACAGTGTGGGCAGCTGCCGTTAAAGGAGGGGTCAAAATGTTTTAGCGCTGCCGGGCACAGCAATGCATTGGTGAGAAGGCGGAGAAGGAGCCGCTCATCCGCCTTCTTCAGGCCTTTACATGGGCTAGGGTAAAGGCGATGACAATTTTGATAATATGTCGTAATATCATTGAATGTAAGCGCCTTGTATTATAGACGGCAGGTCGGGAAAAACTATTCTATAGTAGGATACAACTTTAAAAAACAGCAGTTGCTAACACTGGGCCGCGGTCCGCGGCGTTCTGTATTACTCCGCTGGCCAATGGCAGCTGTAAGCGAAATCAGCTTTTTAATGTTTGACTATACCAAACAAGCCACGTATCAAAATTCTAGAGCTCATAATCTTTTTCTTGTGATAAACTTCTTGTTTACGTAACAAGAAACTTTTAACCAGCGGACTAATTTTTCGTCGGGGAGGAATTCGGTGCGCGGAGGCTGAATGTGGGCGGAGCTTAACTGCAGACTTAAGTTGTATCCGACTTTAGCTGTACAATCTGTACGACATTGCCCAGAACTAAAGCCGCTATTTAGGCCACTGTATCAGGGCTTTGCATTGCTTTTGGTCGTTCGCGGTTCACCAGATGCCGTCCTGTAGAAGTCGGCATCACTATTATAGCTATCTATGTTTAATCATTACCACCTCTCACCTTCGCTTTCTGCCTATTAATGCGTTAGCGTCAGAGGCCTTGTTGTCCAGAAAATCCGATGTCGGTGTTGGCGTTGCGTTGTGAGCGAAAAATCACGGGCATGGCTGTGGCAGGTGGTGCATGGAGAGCAACCTGGGAGGCAGGTGGGCGGGCCATCTAAATCAGGTGACCTTAAGGCGTCATCACAACCTGCCCACCGGATAGTGAGCAAACTGCCCACCTTGGCAGGTTGAAGTTAAATTAATGATTGGTCACTCGGGAAGACCAACCTGGGCCACACAAGGTCCACTACTTGGAGCACCTGCCATCGCAGGGCAGTGGCGCATCGCTTAACCGCTGCACCACTGCCCCAGGAGGGGTATATGGATTCCCAGGGATGTATGAAAAGTAGAGAATGACATTCTGAATATATGGGAATTAACCCATTACGCTATCACGTCATATTATTAAGGAGGAGCTCAAGTGTCCCCTCCATTTTTTTGTCTTTTTTTTTTTCTTGGCTTCACCCTTAGTGTGGACCTCTGCACTCTTTCACTCAATAATGATTGATCCCTCTTTTCAGAAAACTGCGAAAAAGCTCGCGAAAACCTGCCGGTAAATTGTTCCTTCGTGGCCTTGTACGCACTCACCAAATGCCAAGGTGAATTCCCATCAACTGTATAACCCAACTTGCCACGTTACTGAACCAGAAAGCTAGCATATCATGCTATCTCGTAGCAGGCGCATCATCGCACGGTTGCCGCTGAATGGGAAGGGGAGGCGGCCGTCTCGACTTCACCGTGTGCTGTCTCAACGCTACGTTTATCGTTCAAATAGCGTGTCTGCCTGACTGGCCCCGCAGTTTACTTTATTAAAGCTGGTAGATCCACACGAAGAGGTGAGAGTTGGAGACATGGAGGCTCGTTTAGAGTATTGCTCGGTTGTCACCGTTTCAAAGTTCAGTTACCTCGCGTTATCAATCAGAAAAGTATAACAGTGCTAGTACACCGTTTTTAAGACTAAAAACATAAAATAAAATAAAAGCGATGATGGAAATTCCTCTTTTGTAATACGCTGCCTTTCAAAGGAACATTGCATAGAGGCGTCGAACTAAATTTCCGGACTGCTCAGATTTGTAGCGAGTGACAGGCATAGCGTACAGTACCCTTTCCCCGGCTGCTACCAGGCTCTGACTGAACTGTTTCGCTGCATGGGCCATGGTGAAGCGAGCTTCAGCAGCATGCCACTGAAACCGGGCTAGGAAAGTGATCCTCGCGCATGAAATGGCTTAGAAATCACGTACCCGCAGTGGTTTCCACGAATAAAGAATAAGGCCACTTCCAGGCGATGGGCGGAATTTTCTAGAAACCGAGAACTGAGCGACGGCTGTAAAGCACATCCCAGCCAATCGCGCGCAGGCATCGCGGGGCATGTCGCCGCGAATTGGCGCATTATGCAGTTAGCTCTTTATGACCCGCAGCAGTGACTTATTGTCTATCATGCTGAGCTGCTCAGCACAGGTTCGCGGGTGTTCTTCTCCCAAGAACCCTACAGGAGCACATTTGTTGTTGTTGTTTACCTTAGTAAACATGGCACATACCCACGCGGGGGGATTGGCCAAGGCATGGTGGTGGATGCCAAGGAAGTGTTTCTGTGGGGGAAAAAAGGCGTGAGGCGGCGAAGTAGAATAGTGGAATGACTGAACTAGAAAAAAAAATCACATTAATTGTTGAAAAATTTAAATGAATTAAACAAATTTGAAGTACCAGGAATAAAGTAAAATACACTTTTGGGGCATGCGGCAGAATTTTATATACAGCACATTTATTCGATTGAGGCTAACCTCTTCAGTCTGTATATTCTTCGTCTGCCACTTCTTCGAATTCTTCCAGTTATACTAATACAACTAATGTTTATAGATTAGCTTTGGGTAGAATATAGCAATTTGTTTTCCTATAGGCTTACTTGGCACTAGGAAATTTGGGAGCTCAGTCCGGAAACCGCGGAAATGACAGTCACCGGGGGCGCGAATGTGGACGGTAATGCATTTCCTGAGTTAATGTAGCAAATTGTACTGTTTTGTGAATGTTTAAGAGATGTGAAACTGAGCACACACTCTCGAGCACAGACAGAAAACCAGTATCAACAATCAATATAAATCCATCACCTCCTGATGTGCGCAGTATGACCGTCGCATTATTTAGTTTCGCCGGGGGCGCTAACTTTTGCTTGGAGTGGTCTTAAAGCATGCCTTTCTCATCACTGGTAGCTGACCCTGACAATTCTTCGATAAATTATGAATATGACGGAAGCACAGTTTGTTCAACACACAATGTGGATACAGCGGACATTACTGGTTACACGTCTAAACAGTGCTTTTTTGGATTCGTATTCCTGTTCTATTTTCTGGGCACTAGCTGGCATTATTGCCAAAGGACCGGTGCAAATATGCTCGCCCCTCTTCACCAACGACGCCGTGGATCAAACCGGCATTTCAAACCGACGCTAGGGGGCGCGACGCGCGTTCAACCCTAGCGTCACCGCGTCCTGTTTTTCTTTCTGTTCTCGCTTTCCTTCGCAAACGCCACCCTTCCTTCGAACCGAGAAATCATGAAACAAACAAAGCAGTAAAAAGCCTCCTACCATCCCTCCCACGAGGAGGAGACGTGGTCACAAAAGACTCGGCATCAGCATCCACCGCCGCCTGCTTGCTCATCGCCGTTTCCGAACCGCCTATCAGTGTCGCACCACGCATGCATCTTTGCCGGCCGGATTTCCCCCTCGCCAAAAACGGGAGAGCGGCCAAAGAATAATAAAAACGAGTGCCTCGCCCGGCGTGCCCAGTGCAACAACAAAGGTTGGAGCCTATACCACTGCTGTAGTATACTACGGCGTGCCGAGAACGACAACAACGACGAGAACGTCAAGAATGAAAAAAAAAGAGGGGAAAAACGGCGTATTCCTTTCGTGTGAGAGGCGAAGGCTCGGAAGGAGGCAAAATAAACAAATGTCGAGCCTGCTTAGGAAGTCACGGCACGGTCCACAACTTGCAGCCTGGCGCGCAGCAAGGGGATAGAAGGGTTTGCGCCTTTCTGCGCCGCCGAGATGCGAGGCAATGGAGGAGGCCTCGGCGGTTGGTGGTGGTGGTGGTGGGCTTTGATTTCCATTTTTTTTTCCCGACGTGCAGGGGAGGACGCTACGCTTGGCTTCGAACTGCATGGTTGGAGTCGCGAGGAAGCCGCTAGCAAGAAGAAAAAAAGAGAAGAAAAAATGTAAAAGGCCAATCGGGCAAAGGCGACATCCACACCGTATACCGCTGGCTCGCCCCCGGCTCTGAACGAATATAGAGTTGCGTAGGCTGCCCTAAAAACAGCGCACACTTGCCTGCCTGTCTGCCTGCCTGTCCTCTCACGTGTTCCGTAGCGTGCTCGTCGCTAAGCCTAACGAGGTAAGGCCCCTACCGAAGGCGAGTCCAATATCGCTCGCTAGCAGACGACGACGCGAAAGGAAGCAGACGGCAGGCCTTTTGACGCCGTTAGGCTGCCGGGGACTGGTTCGCGAACCGAAGCCTAGCCGAAGTGGAAGCCGTCACACCACACTCGCATTCAGAAAGTGGAAAAGGGTGAAAAGTAAAGGGAAAGAGGAAAGGGAAGAAAAAGTAGGAGACGCTGAGGGGTTGCGGTCCCCGCTGCCCGCTTTGGCCCTGCTATAGGATTCATTTTATTTCTTCGCTTTCCATACAGCCGAGCCGGAGGGCAGGGACTGTCGCAACACTTGGGTAGCGGCTGGGATTGAACCCTTTCTTTTCAAACTAGGGGGCAACGCAAAACGAAAGAGATAAAGCGTACAAAAACAAAGAGAGAAGAGGCAACGGGATAAATGCACCGAGAAGGCGTTCTGGGCATCCGTGGGTAGCATCTGCTGCCTCTCGGTACGGCTGCGATATATAGAGGCGACGCTCCTTTTTTCTGGGATAGCGCTAGAGTCGCCTGGAGATACTGAGGGAAGAAGGCGAAGAGAAGCGCCGAGATCTCTTTCGGGAAAGGCTTGAAAATTCCATGAGAAGAAATGCAAGTTGGGGTTGCGTGCGTTGCAGAACGACATCTGGGTGCGCTTTGGTGCTATACAAGGCGCGTTATACAGGCCCATGACCAGCGCTGCTTAGCCAAGCTTTGGCGCGAGACAGGTTACCCCTTTCCATTGACGCCTACTCGTTTATAACGAGCAGGAGGGAAGCAGACGCCGAAAGGAGCAGCGTGCCATGGAGACGACAAGCGTCTGGGAGCAGACAACGCGAAAAAAAAAAAAGCGATACAACGACGCCGTAGCTGGCCTCTCGTATTCCTCGTTTTCATTTTATTTTCTTCTTTCGGCTCCGTTCCTACAACCAGTCCCCCTCGTTCCTCTCTAGTTGTAGCGCGCCGCTTTGCCCAACACAATAAGAAAATAAATGCAAAAAAGGCTTAAGCGAAAACGAAAATGAGTGGGTGAGACGAACGCGCCGTTGATGGAATTTGCATGTTCGGGGACCCTGCCGGCCTGCCGCCTTGCCTGCGTGGCCGGTCTTCTCCCTGTATTCCCCAGTTCCTTCCCTCTTTCTCGATTCCGTTTCCTCGTTTTTTTTTCTTCCCTAAAGGGAAAGGGGACAGTGCGAGAGTAGGAAAACGAAGGGAGTCCAAATTCTTCTCGTCTGGATTGATAAAGGTAGGATAGAGGAAGCACGGAGGAAGGTTCGGGAAGGCAGGAATGAAGGGGAAAGGGGAAGATGTATCGTTCGATGGCTGAGGGCGAAAGGGTGCCAGGAAAACCCTTCCTTCTTTTGAAGGGACGCCCGTGTCCCTGCTATCCAGCAGGACGCCACCACCGCTGTTGCCCCTTCCCTGCGTCGCTGTTATTCTATTTTTTTTTCAGCTATCTTTCTTTATGCGCATGTTTCCCAGCTCAGCTTTCGCCACCAACCAAGCCACTCCTCCAATGTTGATATGTAGCTTTTATTTTTCGTTATTTTACTGCGAGCTGCGTCCTGCCTTATCGATCGCATCCAAGGGCTATTGGATTGGTTTGAATTGGTTTGTCTGCATTGATCCAACGGAATTTTTCCCTGTATAATAATCACGCATTTAGCTAGAGTGAAAGCTTGGGCGAGTTGGCACTTGCCACATAGCGCTAAACTGACACGGACACAGGGAGACACACAGGACGGGCGCTAACTTACAACTGAAGTTTATTGCATGAAACCAGGAAATATAATTGTGTTCAACGCTAACGCTGTTTAAGTGCTTCCTATATTTCAAAGGTTTTTGATTTCCTCTTCTCTGTTAAAGCTTATATTGCCTGGTTTCAAGCAATAAACTTCAGTTGTAAGTTAGCGCCCGTCTGTGTGTCTCCCTGTGTGTCCGTGCCTGTTCAGAGCTATTTGGCAAGTGAGCAGTTAGCTAGTTTCAACATCTACATCTGCTATTAATGTGCAAAACTGCTGCTAGAAATATTTTACCCCTGACTTTAGAGGGCACATTAGGAGTCTCCTTATTACTTCATCGAAGTAAACGAACAGATTTAGATGTAAAGGAGTGCTGGAGCTAGTCACTCGGTGCATTATATAAGAACGAAAAATAACCAGTGTTTAGACAACCCAACAAAACCGGCAAAAGAAGCACACTCAGGAGTTTTGTTCGCTTCCGTTATCGCCTTGAGATATGGAATGGCTCGTACTCAGGAAAATGGCAGTGAACCGGATGGGAACAAAATATGTTCGATATCATTTATTTAAATGTACTTACAGCACCGTAAAAGCATTACTGCAGAGACGACAGGAGTTTGTAGGCCTCGGACGAAAGTGTTTTTATGGTAGACTGCTCTAAAAATAAACAAATAAACAATGAATGGGTACAAAAAAAGAGGGGGAGGGTACACGAAGGTGGGGAGGGGGGGGAGTTACACGGAAGAGCCACCTTATTTGGCAGGTGGCACACTGAGAAGAGGGAAGTGCATTTCTCTCCTTGCAGGGAAGAGGAAGGATAGGCCGGAAGGTGGCTGCCATGGGAATAATTAACCCCAAAATATGACTTCGCAAAATCGATAAGGACTAGTAATGACTGTGAATGACTCAGCAAAAGCGACATGACTCAGCAAATAGCACAGCAAGGTTTCTCATAACCTTTAAAGAGCAGAGAAATGCTTGAGCAGGTGTATGAGAACATATGCATAGAAGGCAAGAAGTAGAAAAAGGGAGAATTAGAATCAAGTAGGCCTAATGCTAACTCATATTCATCGTAAAATGATAATTAAGCGTCCCCGTAATTTTTTTTCTGCGTCCTAATGTTGAAGCAGTCATTTTCCTTCCAATCGCACGCAGCACGGTGTATGCCTGACTTCTAGTCTCTTTTTCTTAGCCCTAAAACTTCGGCTACTTATATGAGTACTGGTACGACACATCTGTTGTGTACTTTCCTTTTTGGGGATGTAGGTAGCTGTTTACTATTCTTGAGTGACAAAGAAATGCGCAACACCCTTATTTTTGAGGCTACAGTAAAACAAGAAAAACTAGATGGGAGGAGAGACACTACCAAGCCTCACTTGGTAAGGTACATTGCACAAAGATGTCGAAGTTGTTGGACGTACCGTGCACACGTTGTCCACTGGGGTGACTTATTTTTCTTTATCCTTCTTTCCATCTGCCTTACGTTCGAAATTGTCTTCAAATTGTTTCTTGTACTGGAAGTGGAACTCTTTTTTTGTCATCTTGGTCTCATTTGTCACCTTCTTCCAATCATCATCATCCCGATTCTTCAGAACTTTTGTATTAGAGTTTTGGATGATAGAGATTTAGGTCGAAAGCGGTCGCAGTTTAGCAGTTTAGCATGTACTGAAGGTCAGTTGCGGAAATGTTAACCTCCTCCTTCACTTCTCTAATACTGAAATCAGCCTGTACATATGTGCCCGGGAGACCCAACTTTGCTTTTATTCACAGCAAAAGTTACTAACGAAGGAGCAAGAAAGATGTTCGCTCCGAAGCACAAGTCGCTCAATCTGGAGCGAAAAACAGATGTTAGCTTTCGCTTCTGAGAGACATAGATTAAACGCGCTCATATTTATGCTGAGTCATTTTGTTTCACTTGACTCGAGTGCACGGCACACTTAGTACACGAGGGCATAAAAAATTGCTCTTGGGCGGTACTTATGCTTTCGAATAATCACCCGAGATTGAGTCATTTTTTACGGGGGAGACAATTTGAAACAAATGGAAATTGGACAGGCCAGATCCGGAGCTCTCTGTTAAATAATAAAAAGAAAAAACAAGCAAGGAAATAAACGAGCCATCAAGCAAGACTTGACGGGGTCGAGCGTGCAGAGAGAACAATCTATTCGCTGCATGCGTAATGAAAAACCTTTCGATAGCGCGGCACCGACGTGTAGAAGTGAGTTTTTAATGCGATTACGACGGCCATCACGAATTTATTTCAGGATTTCTTGCTTTGCTCCTTTCAAGCTTGTTCGTAAAGGCCATGACAGCCCGTCTGGGCTTGGACGGCGTTTAATTCATGCCACCCTCAATTTTTATTTTTATTCCCTGTCAGAAAGAAAAAAAAAACGTTTGACGTGTTAAAAAGACAAATAGAAAAATGTAAGGTCCCTCGCGCATGCATAAACATAAAACAAAAGACGTTGAAGGCTTAGCTTAAAACAATGAAAAGATTGCTTGCTGAGAGCCGTTTTTGAGAACTGCCCTGAAAGCTCAGTCCCAAATTGTTCCGTAAGTGGCTTCGCTTTTGTCTTCGAATGTTCTGTTTTTTTTTATCCTATTAAATTTTTTTTGGCCTTCGTATTGTGCGTTCATACTTGGCGAGACCCGGGGTGGGTGCATATATTTGTTCTTTAATTGGCTCGTTTAATTCTGCCCAGTCTGGCCTGTATGATCCCTTCCTTTAATCCTTTGTTTTTTTAAGGCTGGATTGGGGCGAAGGGGACCGTGAGAAAAAAATGCTCTTAAGGACCATAAAATTGGTGCAGTCGGCTTGCATGGTTTGGAATTAGGTATGGCGTGTGTATGTTCTTTCTTCAGGTGCAGAGCGGAAAAAGTACATCAGGATTTCTGTAAGGCAGATTAAGGAGATTGAAGAAGTTGATTTTAACGTGTTTCAATTGTTCTCTACGATAATGCGATTAGCGCAGTGCGCTACAGCGTAGGAAGTTAGCTACCGTGCTCTGAAGCCCACGACTGTCGAAATCATGTTAGCGGATGGTCTTTGTCTTCACTGCTCCCACCTACATTTTACATGCATACAAGAAATGAAATCCGAGAACAAAAAGCAGTAGAAAGACATGTCTCGCATCGTTCGTTGTCGTCTGCTGTCTGCCGTTGATGCCGTCTGGTCGTACGAGGGCACTACTTTGATGAGCGGAGACCGCCTTTTTTTTTTTTTTGATGAAATGGTTTGGGCAGCCTTGTGTCTAAGCGTTTTTTGATGTTTTCACTTTCAAGTGGTTCCATCCACAGATTAGTTTTTATTCCTTCTGCGAGAAATTTTCTGGGATAATATGGCTGCACCTGGGATAGGACAAGGCTGATATAAAATTAATTTCAGAACCCCTTCATAGACAATTTGGTTTTATTGCTGTGCAGATGGTTGCGCAAAACTTTATGAACAATATGGTTCGATACGGTATGGTATGGTATATGGAAGTTTTAACATAGAGGAACTGGGGGCGGGCTCTGAGATAAGCTGTAGTGGATTTTTCCGGACTAAACTCGAACACCATGAGGCTTCTTACAGGACAGTCTACCGTGAAAGACGAGTATGAAGATATTGGAATATCCTTTTAGATATTTTCCTACGATGACTATAGCGGGGCAGGACTCGTGGTTTTTGCCCAATTTAAGTTGGTAAATAAACCCAGGCCTGAGCCAACAGCGACGTCATGCTTTGTTTAAACTTCGCGGTTATCTGCTTAGAATCAGATAATCGCCGGCGTGGGATCTTGTGCTCTGTGCATGCGCAACGGTACAGTGCACCAACTTCCGGTTTCTCCTGCCGACTCGCTTCAAAGCGTTTTAAACGGCAAATTTGATTTCCAAAACATCTCAGAATGGAACTTAAAAGGTAACGCACGACCTGAAGGGAGTGGTAAATGGTTTCTGGGCAGATACGTAGTTGTTGTTTAAGGGAAAAAAAGTTCCCGAGTTAAAAATCGATATGATTAGAGTTCTTTAAACGGCGATTTTTGCTTAAAAGAATCTCAGAACGCAATCTAAAAGGAAACATTCTGTGGAGTGTAAATGGTAAATAATTTCCGTGTCGTTAATGCTTAGTTAAAGAGAAGGCAAAAAAAAAAGATATCTGTATAAGGCCGATTTGAACCACTGTCTCTCTACACTTCTATAGACGATCATTACCCAAATTTGAAAGTGAAGTTCGATGTATTTGAATAACACTGCCTAAAGCTAGCAAAAGGAGAAACAGTATTTAGTCGCAGAGGGCTGCTGGGAAGCTTGCCTTGTCGAAATTTTTGATATCGAGGTTCTCTCTTTTGCTATACGTATCTGATTCACTTCCTCATTGAGGGAACGGAAAATCTTTCCATCATCGTTATGCGCAAGTTGCTATCCAGAGAGGCTCGATCGCTTTGTCGGTTCAACAAAAACAAAAAAATGTCCTTGCTTAGATCGACTGGACGGAACAATAGCGAAAAAAAACATCGTACACCAGAATGCATACGTAAGCAAAAGCCGTTGCCGCATCAAGAACCGAAGGAAGCAGTCGTGCAAAATTTCTCGCAGACGAGGATCGGACCGAGCAACGTGCGTGTCATATCGGTCATGCAGACGATATTGAATTTCACGCCCGGAACGCCTGCCTGCTGGCCGTGATCCGCGCTGTTCGTCTGCTCGCATCGACTACGTAGAGTGAGCGACAGGGAGAGGGTGGAATTGGGAGGAGAAGTCGCGCCACCCAGCGGAGGACATGTCAATTGCATTTGCTGAGTACTCTGTCCAGGAGCGTCTACGCGACGATATGAATGTGTTGGTGCGTGCCATATTTCCGACTGTGCTCTGCACGTGGTTCGCATGAACAAAGCAAAAGGAAAAGTAGAGAAAGTGAACATGACAAAGGAAAGAGGGGAAGATTCTTGCACGCGTTTTTTTTTTGTGCGTAGGCGGGGCATTACAGGCCCTGCACGTACTGTCTCTTAAGACGCATTTGTATTTTACTTATCTCCAGATGTGACATGGTTTCGTCAGAGCTTAAAACATAGGCACAACGACAAGTTAATACTCTTGTTTAGCAGAACTCTCTTTGAATACAGCAGCGACGAATTCAAGATCGCATACCATGAAAATACTAGGAGGTGATTTTTTATTAAACATTAAAAAAATCGCCTTTAAATAACCTAGAACAAGCTAAAAGCAGCAGTTCGTAAAAGCCGATTAATTACTTCGTTTTGTCGGGAGTTGGGCAAACAAGTAGCTACATGACAGTCGTTAAGTCTTGCACTATTTCGCGGAACGGAGCTTTTGTAACAGGCTTTCAGTGAATGATGATTCTGTTTTAGCAACGCAGTGTGTAGTAGCGCGATGCTTATTTTCAGCTGACACTGCCGAGAAGGAATGAAATGCCGCGCGACTTCGGATTGTTTCCATTACAGATCAACTGCTACTTCGGCTGCTGATTGGCTGGAAGGAAAAGACGTCAGCACGCTGGCAGTGACGTCAGCAGACTGAAAGGAATGTCACTTCCGGTAAATGAATCAAAAGCTTCTAATGATATCATTGTGAACGCATAATGTAATTAGGTGTTTCTTATAATTTTTATTGTTGTAAAGTTGACATAAAACTCATTGCTAACATGCGCTCAGATGGCTAACCAGGTATAAGAAATAATTTCTCGCCTTATGTTGAGAAATTCCTTTTTGCAAATTCAGATTGGGCTTGTTGAAAATGTCTTTTAACGCATGTATGTATTTGCTTTCGCCATGTCACTGCTGCTGATGTAAAGGTGGCTGAGGCTTTCTCAAGCTGCGGAGACAGCAGCTTTTACTTCAGCCATCTCTTTTCGCTCACTTGTATCGAGTGGTGAAAATAAACATTATTATTATTATTATTATTATTATTATTATTATTATTATTATTATTATTATTATTATTATTATTATTATTATTATTATTATTATTATTATATATCATCTCTCATTTCAATATCAGCACTATAATCCACTTCTTTATGATATCTGAATGTTAAAAGGTTTGTACTCAAAATAATGCATGTGCCGAATGTTGTTCAGTAATGTATTGTGTAATTTGCACAGTGCGCTTACACGTAGGAAGTGCTCTCACGACTCACTGCATAAGCGTAGAAGGCGGCATATACAGGAGGAAAGCAGACAATACAATCGCTGGGTCTTAGTATTTTTTGCACTTTTCTTTGATTCTGTTCTTATGCAATGATTTTGTCCTGTCGGTTTTCGTTCGTTCCATCTTCTACGCCGAGAGTACAACGTTTCACAAGTCGAATCACCTACTGAGTCACATTTCTGCTTTAAAGTAACGCTTAACGCTCCTATTCACTAATTGTGCTTGAACACACCCTCACACACACTGGATGCAGCAATGGCCACTCTCACTAAGGTCTTTGAAACTTCTCAAGGGATACGTCTCGAAACATGCGGCTTGAGGCGGTCCGAGTCAGACGAGCTTCGCCTCGGGGCTGCATTTCGGACCGTCCGTGGCGGCCTGCCGATCTAATTGGTGTCTCGTGTTCCTGTCATCGATCTAAGGTTCTGGGCGGACGGGACTTTGACGCTAACATGGGTTTTGCTCCGTCAAAGGACCGCCGCTGGTTAGGCGGCTAATGGGGCTAGGAACCGAAAGATGGAAGGGCTTTAGAAAGGGAGGAGCGAGGTAGTGTGCTTGTTAACTAGTTGTTTTTTCTTTTTGCGATGCATTGTCAATTGAGACGAGGTAAAGCATTTTGACTTCCATAAGTCGGGTTCGTTAATTTGGTTTCTGCGGTAAAATGTACTAACTGAGATAAAGTGTAAATAAATCCTTCTTATAATTGTGCCTTGGTAATTTGGTTCCTGTGATTAATTCTAAAAAAAAAAAATGGGTAGCGTTTGCATGCGGGTGATTTTGAACAATATGAGAGACGGAAAAGCGTTGTAGATGACGATCGAACAGAACAAACGCACACGTTGCATGTTACATTTTAAGAGAGATGGAGATAAAAACGCAGGCAAGCCACTCTATTTCACAAGATTCAAAGGACATCAAAGAAACGTTGTCCGCGAGTTGAGCCACCAGATAAATCTGATGGCAGAATATGCCTCGATGCTGCCAGAAGTGTGAGTGTACTAAAAAGGTAGTATGACATTTACGCAAGTAGTTGTTTGTAACACTAGCCGTCTGAGAATGTAAGTATCCGCGTGTTAAAGGGTGATGTTACGTGCAGTCTATTTGAAGCACCTTTTTGTTTGCTTATTTTTTTTTTCTGCAGTGGAGTCTACTCAGAGCGCATGTGATGTCTCGGCCGATGTCGCTTCACCTTTTAGCGACTATCTGGTCGTGATCACTGGTACAGTAAATTCACCAGCTTTCATTACATTCTAAACGCTGACCTGACCGAAGTCTGCCCTAGTTGGCAAGTGTTCCCCGTAAACTAAGACGTGGATCGTAGTTGGTGTAGCAGAAGTGTGCCACCGTGGAGCACTCGTTCGGAAACTACATCTTATAGGCCTTTCGTGTGAGTACAACAGGAGCAGATGTGTAATAATAAACAACAGTTACGTTACACGTCATCACTTAAGAACTTCGAAAATGAATGGAATGACTAAACCTTTTCATTTGCTACGGTTGCGCAAAAAATCTAGCAAAGTTTTAAAGAAATGTTAAAAACAGGTTTATTAGAAAACCAAAAGCTGAAAATATTCAAGTTTACAGGCACTTCTAGAGCGGTTTTACTGCATGCTAGTGGGCTACCGTGGACATAAAAGTAAGACGGCAGCCGTGCTTATACTCCAGTAGAAGGTTTTGAAAGCACTGAGCAATCGCGGGGCACGCCATGTTTGGCCGCGAAATGCGTTCGCAGCGCCCCCTGGAGGAGGAAGGTGGCGCAGCTTAACAATATACGCATACATCCAGCGATGGGCGTCTCATGGTATGCCTGTTTGCGCTGTTGTGTTTGCATCCTCTTAACGCCACCGCAGATGTCTTGCTTTTCATCCTTAGATTTATTTTTAGCAACTCTAAAAAAAAAAACGACATTTTAGTGAACAACCGTTGCGTAGGGATGTTTGCGGAGGGCCTTATGTAATCACTATTATTTTTTTTCCCTGCGAGCGATGGTAAACAAGTCAGAGCCAAATGTTGCTTCGACCCATCAGCTTTGTGTACAGAACTCTCTGTAGGCGCGTGTGCAGTCTTGTTTATGTTCCAACTCCTTCCGGTACGCACGCGGGGCGATACACTGGATGTCACAAAAAGCTTAGCTACGCACGTGTTCCTATCTTTGCTTTATGTATCTTTTTAAACTCTTCCTTTGCGTCGTGAGCAGCTGAATGTGTGCAGCTTTAAGGAAGCAGTTACGTTCCAACCCACGTATGCTTGAAGCGGAAGAGGAAGAAGTACTTTCACAAGAGCGCCTAATAGCTGCTAGCACTATAAAACAGTCGCTGCTGTGGGACTTGTGAGCGACACCACAGAACGTTTGGTAAGTCTTTATGGGAGAAAGTCATAACAGTGGCGCTTCGTGGAAACTATGTGGATTGGAAAGTCGGATTTCACCTTTACCGCACTGCATCGAATTGTTAGCACCGGTCCGCTTCTTTGTGAACAAAAAAAAAATACGTCTACATTTTTTGTTTTCAATTCTAGGTTTCAGCCAAACAGCCCCCCCCCCCCCCGCCCCCCCCCCCCCCCAAAAAAAAAACACGCTTTTTTTTTGTCTGCCCGCGGTCATATTGTTGGGGACTTGCAGAAGCGTCTCCCTGTTTTCCCGTACTCCCTACCCTTCCGCGTACATGTAGGCCTGTTTAGATGAAGGAGACGCATATTTATTTTCCCCTTTCATGTCCGTGTGTATTAGTCAACATGTAAACAACAAGTTTCCACTCTCCTACCACACACGGATGCAAGAACAGCCCTGGGGTAAGGGGTTGGGGAGGAGCCGAGGGTGGAAGAAAAAGGGTTTTAGATTTCAACCTCACCCGCCGCTCGGTTCCGCCTCGTTTCCCGTCGCTTGTTCGGGGTGTTTACGGCGTAGATACGGTTTGTTGTTGTTGTTGTTTTCGTTGTTGTTGTTGTTGCTCGTAGATCGTGTCTTACTCCGGCCGCGGTGGTGCAGAGAGGGTGCCTTCTCAACCCGACCATGTCGCCCGCTCCGCTAGGCCTATTCGCTCCGGGCTATGATGTCTTTCAGGGTGGCGTTCAAAATAATAAAGTTTGGCTCGGGCGCAAAGGCAACCTGCTGGTTTCTAAGCGTGGTTTGCCGCCGCATCAACTCTGCACAGCTCCACGCGGTGACTGCGTCTGAGGAAGCCAGGCGTCTTTTCACCGCGGGCGTTGGTGCTTGCGCATGAGCTTTTGTTTATGTCTTCTTTTTTTTTTTACATCTATTTACAAAACGACACTCCGGCGCATGTTTCGAGAGGGCAGGCTCAGTGTTTACGAAGGGTGCTCGGTAAGTTTTGCTGCCTGGGCTGTTACTTTTTATTAAGGGGAGGAATCGAGAAGCGTTACATTCAAATGACAACTTGGAATGTCCTCTTTCCAGTAGCACATTACTTTCGTATGCAGACCCCACCGGCTACTGTGAACTTCGTCACCGAATCACCTTGGTTTCTGCATGCCGTAGTAGCTTGAAAACTAGGCTGTTTAATCTAACCCACCTTACAGGCCGCACCTCGCTCCATCGGAGTTCTGGTGGCTTCTCAAAACGATGAGACATCTGAAGGGCACGCGCTTCCCAAACGAAGTTCCCAATACAGTGCGCCAATTATTACCTAAATGGCCATCGTCATTACTCAGTGCTACCACAGAAAGACTTGGCCACCAGGAACGGAACTGCACCGCCGCTAGCGAGAGTTACACACACACAAAAAGATTTCCTCAAGCTTCAATTTCCGTGTATCGTTTTTGAACTCCACATATTAATTCAATAGAGGCAGCTCAGAAACCAAAAATTTTTGAAAACCTTTCGAAAGTAAAAAATTATCTTTTATGGCGCCATTTGGACGTAAAGAATGTTGTTTTTGATATTTTACAGTTTCGGTATTCATTTAGTTTACCTACTGTTGCCGACTTGCGCGAAAACTGAAGTTTGAATATAGGTTCTTGAGGTTTTTACTCCAGTTTTGATGAATAATTTCCCTCTTACTACTCCACAATGCTGATCCTGTAATTTAGAATTGTTCTTATTTTGATTACGCAAACTTTAGCAAAACGAAGCCTCCGGAACCCCTTTCACTTTAACTAACTTTTTTTCCGCGTCAAAGCTAACTTGTTGTATACTTGCTGTACTTTCAGAATAAGAATTCAAGGAAATTTTACTCCCCAAAACGACGAGGCGCCATAAAAGAGCACCTAGACATGATTTGAATGCGCAGGGCGCTTTGGGTGTCAAATATGAGTACACGAATATTTAGCAAATCACTTTACTCGAAACGTTTTCGTAGAGAGGAATTAAACACACGACCGCATGCGCCAGAACGCAACGCCAAAGCCGCTGAACCACCTCAGCGGGTTTTTCTTCTTGCAGATCTTCATTTTAAAATATTTGAACGTTGCCTTGAGCGTGCAAAAAAAAAAGAAATCAACAAGTATTGTTCTTGCTTCAAATATGCCCTCTGTCTGCTGTATTATCTAACTCATGGGCTAAGTGTGCGGCCTAGATCTCTAACAATTTCGTGCACATCGCTAAGCGGTCGTTACAGTAACATGTAGAACTGCCTCCAGAGTTGAGTCGAAAGTATGGAGAAAGACTGATCTTTTACATGCTGCTGATTAACGCATTGCTTGAATAATAGTAAGCGAGCAAGATTACCACACTCATCCGCCTCGAGCCCGCGAGGGGTGGGGTCCAATCCCAAGTGCCGCCGGGTACCCACCGTTTTCCAGCAGACACAGCTGTACCCCTAAACTGGTGCTCGGCTTCTGCCTGATGTGCAATGATAAAAAAAAAATAGGTCTTTTACCCTACATTGCGTAAACAGAGTTACATTGTACCATTATATTCTTTGGCCAAAGATGCGCTCGTGCCATTAAAATTCATCATCATCCTCATAAAGGTGACCAGGAACATCCGTGTCACATACGCATTTCAAACAACCTAATTCCCGCAATAAAACTAGGGAAATTTCTTCTTTAAAACTTCGCGAAGCTACGAAGTTTTGATGCGTTCTTGAACGGCAGGGCAAAGACGCATGAAATTCGTTGCCGCAATTCATGTCTAGGTGCAATCTCCGTGCTATGTAGCGTAGGAAAAAAGCGTAGTAAAAAAAAAAATGGAGGGGTCACTTACGCTCCACCTTAAGGGTATAGCGCGATAGCTTTAATGGGCCAATGCCCATATAAGCAGAATTAGTCAATCTCTAACATTCATACATCCGTGGGAATCCTCGTACCCCTCCTGGCGATGCGCCACTGCCCTGTGATGGCAGGTGCTGGCACTGGTGGGGCTTGTACCACCCAAGTTGCTCTTCGCAAGCAAACTCTCAAGACCAGTCATTAATTTAACGGCCACCTTCCATTGTGGGCAGTTTTCTCGCCGTCCGGTGGGCAGGTTATGATGACGCCACAAGGTCACGTGACCTAGGTGGCCAACCTGCCTCCGAGGTTGCTTCTCTTGGGTTTTTCGAGGATTTTTCGCTCGCGGTCAACGACGACGGCGCCGGATTTTCTGCGGCACGAGTTCCTTAACGTTATCGCGTTAAGAGAAGTAACATACAATTATAGAAACTGCGCACTGAAAACGTGAGCCCTGCAAAGTGCATCACTATATACGGGGAGGCCAGGAAAAGCATGGTCTCGTTAAAGGCCCCGCTGCCACCGTCGTGACTTCCCGTGAGCTAATGCAGTTACGGCCACCTCGACCAACCCGTCCAACCTCTTCATCCGACCGCCCTCCCCCTCTCCATTGCCGCACTACTGCTCTCGGCGTTAGGAGAGGGTTACAAACCGTAGACGGCGCCCGCACACTACTTTTTTTTTTATCTTGTTAGGTAAGCCTTTACCTATTAATGGAGCTCCGTCTCCTCTTCTCAGAATCGACCCTCCGCTTTTCCCGTCTTTAGGCTTAGTAAAGCTTGCAGGTAACACAACAGGTTTAGAATGGAAGGTTCGACGGGAGAGGAAGTTTGTGGGCAAGGAGTGAGACACTAGGAAGTAACTACACTCTAAACCCGAGTAAGCCTATATAGGAGTGAAAATGGAGAAGGCTGTCCTTAAAGATTAAATTATTCTCCACTCAACGTCTGCGACAAAAACTTGCTCAGAAGAAGTCTCCTACCCGTATGAAAGATATCATATGGTTTATTTGCGTTCGAAATTTTGTGTCTGTACCCCTTGAAGGTTCATGGTCGGTGCGAAACAGAGCTCAGCAAATGACGCACGTGAGAGGTCGGGATGTGCGATGCATGTAACCTTTGTAGCCGTAGGTGGTTTCACTAGAGTGGAGTAGCGGTTACGAACGAATTAAAAACACGCATCACTGATACACCTGGAGATCTGAACCTTATACTGACAATCCTTGTGTCTCGAACCATAAAACGTATGAGCGATGAAGCATTGTTTTAATGCAAAGAAAATTTTATTACATAGTTGCTTTAGTACAATGCAATAATATTTTTTTTCTAATAAGTGACGCAGAGAGATTTTACTTACCTCTCCCGCATGTTTTGGCGTTGCGTATATGTCCTTTAGTTTTGCTTAAGTTTGGGTAGCGGGCATGCTTGTTGGCTTGCTTTTGTGGCAAGATTAGGGGATGAGCTTTGTGTCTTTTCTTGCGTTGCGCCATCTACGTTCAGCCTTTATCAAAAGTACGACGACCAAGCGGTTTGTTTCTGTTCCATATTGGGTGGCTCCATCATAGTCGCGAGCGTTCCAAATCTCTTGAAAGCGGCAACTCTCGTCCTTACCACTCCTAAAAGTATGACTTCCAAAGATACTGCAAAGGCTCCAGAATACAAGGCTTAGAAGGAAACCCCCTGGGTCAGCTTTTTGTTTTTTAAAGAAGCTTTACCTGTGAACTGTTCTCGCTCCGTTTAGCTCAGGCATTTATTTGCTCAGTGAGCTAATTTCTCGCTGTGTCATGAACAAGTTCAGCCAGCCGTTCAGCAACCAGCCGTTCGGCAACCAGCCGTTCGGCAACCAGCCGTTCTGCAACCAGCCGTTCGGTAACCAGCCGTTCGGTCGGCAACCAGCCGTTCGGCATCGACAGGCTTGAGCGCGACTCTCAGGACGCTTGTTTCGGTTCTTTTGACACAGAAATTTAGATTACAATGCAGTCACACATGTAGAAGGACCAAAGCGGTTAACTGTCCAGTTCGTTTATCTTCAACTGCTCTTACTACGAACAGCATCTTCTAATGCCCAATTGTACCTTCAACCTCTCGGTAAAAGTCGAGACTGCTGCTAATAGGCATTCATAGACCAAAGAAGCGTCGATTCACAGAAGTTAGCGCCGCAAACTCCTGCGCTAAGAGATCGGGGCGTCTGTTGGTCGCCTATGCTGTCGCATGCCGTTAACGAACGAGGCGATAATAAGAACGGACCAAAGGAGCTAATAAATACTTAACAACGATTGAGAGAGAGCCAGCCCCGAGCCTCTGCGAACGGCTGCAAACTCGGGACTCCCCGAAATACCTTCCTCGAGCTGTAACTTTCGCTGCGCACTCTCCTGCTCCTGCTTTTTTTTGTCTTTGTTTTTGCCTGTGTGAGTGGTTTTCGTTCAGCCGCGGCGACTACTGCCCCGCTTGCTTAGAAACACTGGACCACGCGCTAAGGAGGAGAAAGCACAGAGCCGTTAGCGAGGACGCTCGCTCGAGGCGTGGATAATTTATTCCGCTCTGGCGCCCAATCTTGTCTTGTTGTTGTTGTCCTTTCGCGTAGGACGGGACACGGTGTGAGTACGGAAGCACGAGGTGGCGCTCGTGGTGGCGAGCGTGAGTTTGTGCGTGCGTCGTCGTCTTCTGTGTCCGCTCTCACTCGGGCTGCTGGGGTGGGTCCGCGAACTCATTACTGCAAGTATCCCGGGACTAAGGAGCTCTATAAGCGTTGTGCAGAGTGGGAACATAGCCCGCAAAATGAATCACGGCTAGTGCACGCGGTGCGGTCTCGCAGCTATTAGACCTGGGCGGTCGCGCAGGAAGAACAGACCAAAGCAGAACGGATGCCTCGTTTCTAGAACCAGGACTAGTTTTGGGTCGGACTCCCGGGGCCGGGTTGTAAATGGGGAATTTGGGTTTGTGCTGGAAAGCTGTGGGGAAGAATATATGAAGGCTAAAAGAGAGCTCTGGGACCTCACGGACGAAGATGAAAAATAAATAAGCGCTGCATACCTAATTCTTCGAAGTGGTCTGAGACTTCGCTGCGAGTTAGAGTCGCAAAGGACCGCTCCGTTGTTTAAGGTTGGCAGGCAGGACGATGAGATCTGGAGAAGCGCGGTCAGGGAAAAATAGCGCTACTGTTGGAGGTACGTGTATTACTGGACCAACCGTACCCTGCTATATGTGAGGTGAGAGCTAGCCGAAAGTGTTTAAAAATTACGAGGAGTTGCTCGCATATCACGCAGTCACTCACTCATCAGTGACGGAAAAGTGCAGTGTTGTATTGGCTCGAAGTTGTTATCAACTGGTCCAGTTATGAAATGCAACCGTAGGGAACAAGGAGCTAAGGTGCCCTTATCACGTAACCACAACAAGAGTCTTTTAAAGTCTGCCGTGCTCTTTCACAAGTATAGATATCACCGCAAGTTTGGTCTGCATAAAGGAAATCATCGCCCACTGCGCAGAAGCGCTGTTCCACGTCGTTTACTACAATGACCCCAGTGGCCTTAGTGTTACGCATGATAAATTTCCTTAACTACAGATTCCTACACCGACGAAACGCAGAACAGTTGATCAACACAGACTAGCACTGTTAACCAGTCAGTGCGTACCTACGCCGTATCCACAAGCTCAAGCACAGGAGATACCGTGCCATTTCGCGCAGGAATAGTGTCCAGAAAACCCAAGTGAAAGCAGGAAGGTTGGGGGATATGCATTTTCTAAAAAAAAAAAATAATAATAAAGCATTAAAACCGCACAACAGACACACGCAGGCACGCAAAACTGAAAATAAATGACCGAGTTAGATGATGTTGGAGCGGTTCATCTCGCAAGTCGGCCTGTCTGGGAGACGGCAGCGATGGCCAGGATTTGAAGCTGACTTTAATTAAGGGAGCCGGCAGGAAAGTGGCTCGTCACTGGGGACTGCCTCAGTGCCGTCGTGCTGTCGGGCATGGTTTAAGTTGTTTTTCAGCCTGCCTGGCGATTTCGGTTAAAGTTTTCTCACACGGAGCAGAGCTAATTAGGAACTAGTTGGACTTGTACTGCTGGTTTGGGTTGCTTACAGAGTAAACCAGCTTCAGGCATCGGTGATGTCTTTGGTTGGAGCATTGGCAACAAGTGTGCACTTCCCGTGGGACTACCGCAGTTCGTAGTAATTGGTACGGTAACCATGATTAGAAATTCCTTCATCTTGTTATGAGTTTGAAAGCCATTAAAACTCCGCTTCATTCTGAAAAAGGCGTCCACCCATCGTCGAATCCTTCAAGCACTTCCTCCCTCCCTAAAAAGCTGCATTTAATTTGTTTTATTCTAGGCCCCTAAAAATGCTAAAAAGCCGCCGCGGTGGCTCAGTGGTTATGGTGCTCGGCTGCTGACCCGAAAGACGCGGGTTCGATCTCGGTCATGGTGGTTGAATTTCTTTGGAGGAGAAATTCTAGAGGCCCATGTACTGTGCGATGTCAGTGCACGTTAAAGAACCCCAGGGGGTCGAAATTTCCGGAGCCCTTCACTACGGCGTCCCTCATAGCCTTAGTCGCTTTGGGACGTTAAACCCCATAAACCAACCAAACCTAAAAATGCTAAAAGTGCTCTCTCTATAAATAAGCATGGAGAAATGATACCTTGAACACTAGCCATCCGTTCTTTTATAGGATAGAACCTGTCTTTAAATCTACTGTAAAGGGATAAGAATGATGGTTTCAGAGAAGCCCAAATATGACTCCTTACCCAACAATTGTAAACAAAAGCATTTTTGAACGAAAAAGAGTTTATGAACGCACTTTTTTCATATACTGTAAGATTCATCCGGTGTTCCCCAAGGAAGTGATTTGAGCCCTCTGCTTTTCCTTTTGTATGTCAATGATATTGTTCAAGTTGTTAACCCACCAGTGCATATTCGATTGTTCGCTGACGATTGCATTCTATACCGAGAAGTCACAAATAAGGAAGATCAAAGTGACCTGGACAGTGCTTTGAACAACGTTTTCGATTGGTGCGACCGATGGAGCATGATTCTGAATGCTGATAAAAGTGTTTATATGCCGATAACCCGAAAACCATACGTCTTAGCCACAGATATAAATTAGGCTCTCTCCCTCTTCAACAAGTATACAACTACAAATACCTAGGAGTAACCATAAGTAGCAATCTATCGTGGAACTTGCATATAAACAATATCTTCTCTGCTGCATTTCGAAAATTGTGTTGCTTAAGACATAAACTAAAAAATGCTCCTTCTAACATTAGGCTACTTTGTTATTCTTCAATAATTAGACCTAAACTCGAATATGAGTGTACTTGGGCATGTTGGTTATTCATTTGTGAATAACCTTGTCCCGGTGTTTTGGGCTGTTCCGTCACAAATAGTGTGGGACCCGTATACTAAATCTAACGTAAAAAATCTGGAAAAAATACAGAGAAGAGCCGTCAGGTTTATTTTTAATAAATATGCAAGGACTGACTCCCCAACCACTTTAATGGAGATTAATAAAATTGGACTACTTGAACATCAGAGAAGGAAGCTTCAGTTAGAATTTATTTCTCTCTTATTGTATAACAAATTTGGTTTGGATCCCTCATCATACTTAACGCCGGCACCAACCAGACAAACTCGTTTACACCATCCCAGTTCTCTTACCCCTATATTCGCTAGAAAAGACACAGTTTTCTTGTTCTTTCCACGCACAATAACAGATTGGAATCAACCAGTTAAACCATTGTCCCGTGAGTTTTAACCAATTATTGCTATATTGTGTTGTTCTTTTTTGAAGTATTGCGTTTTTTTTGTGGCTTGATTGACTTGTTCGCCCACCCTGCTTGGACTTAGTGTCCGCAATATTTTGTAAATAAATAAATATATAAAAAATTTACTATAACAATCAATATACCTGCAGATGTCCCGTCGACAGGCCTGCGTTTTTTTGTTTTTTTTTTGCTAATAGCATTTTTTTCTGTCGTCAAAAGCATTTCCCATTGGTTTTCTATGACAATCTTAACTGCTCGACGCGAGCGAGGGAAAAACTTTAAAAGAAGTAGTCTGTCATACATTGGAATAATGGACCATTACCTTCAATATTTCGATAACAGTACCTTACTATTTTCCAGTATTCAAAAGTTTTGTCCAGGAATGTTGGACATGCATTTTTTTAGTCACTTTAAACATTTTGGAGTTGAACTAACTGATGAGTGTAGGAGTTGAAAAAGTGGACCCGTTGTTTTTTCACCTAAAGGGGTGAAGACTCATTTACTGAAATGGCTAGGAAGAGACAAGGAAATTTGCACGCGGACGTATTAGTGCGCAAGTAATCCGGAATGGAGTTAAGGATACTCTGTGTGACATGGAATTCCTTTACACAAAAATCCTTAGATGTTATTGCCGGAATATCTGACGGAAGCGATTAGGGCTTCATTTATGTGCTGTTATATATGTATGGACAATATATCTTTATGATGGGAGATATTTTCGCATGATATGGATTGTGTTTCGCAGCCTGTTTTGGGCGCCACTAACCACAAAGCAAATAGGGCTCAGGCATTTAGGCTGCCACACAGTAAAGCGGTTATGGAGACAAAAATGTTTTGGCTTAGCGGAGACGTCACGGCGTGAACATAAGCTTAATCAGCCAATTGCGTTCTGCGCATGCACAGATGCAGCTGCATGCCCTCACCAGGCCGCTTGGAGAAGCAAATCGGCAACTGCGACGAGGCGCCGTAATACCGTCCGGCTACGCTAAAGGCACGTAACAAATTTGTTACGGCAAACGACCGCGGCGCAAAGAAAAGACTGAAGAAATTGATGAGGCGGAGCAACGAAAAATTTAGCTGGCTATTTATTTTCGGAAAACTATCGCGAAACATCATGCCACGTTAAGCAACGCTACATCTTCCCGTATACAGCTTCGTACTAGCTCACTTTATTAAGCACGCCTAAATTTGTGCGCACACGCTTTGATCGAAGAGCGAAGAAGCAGCAGATAGCGGTACGGACAGAAACAAAATAAGCCGGTTCACGTACTCAGTTATCTGCCAGCACGCGCTGTCATCGACAGCCAGTGACAATGGTGGCACTCAGTCGATGACAGAGAAGCTGCCGATAGCAATGGCTGTTCAAGCCTGCCACGTTTACAAAATTTGTGCCCCATTAAAGCGAGCAGACCCTGTCTTGTTAATACTGTGCAGCGCTGTGAAAGCGGAGAGCCCTAAGTGATGTACGTCTAATCCTGTTCTGCCGGAGTAATTTGCCCTCTTGCTGCTATCAAGCAACAGCATATTTGAGCGTCAGATTAGACCAGATTAAATACTGATGATGGAGAGAGAAATTCCTCTATGTAGTAAGATGTCAACTAATAACTTTCCTAATAACTATTAACTGAACACTCCGTTCCTTGGGGGAGAGATGCATTTCGGCAACGTCTAAAGTTTTTTTTTTTCCTGAACCTAATCTATGTTTGCTAAGAGAAAACATCCGAAACATGAGAAAAAGCATCGCAGTTGTGGGCAGACAACGTTAACATTGTTTCTTACCACCGTGACTCAGTCGTTGCTCACATTACACGTCGAGTCTCTGATATGCGTAAGCACTGTCTGCAACGCATGGCACAGAACTAGAGAGAGGCAGTTCAGGTCACATGCTGTTGGCTTCGGTCTTTCCAATTAGCGTTATCTCGGACCAAATTGCCCATCTCAAAGTGATATATGCCCACACCGGAGCTCGCCAACGCAAACGCGTTGTTTTTGCGAAGTCTACCGTGATCGGAGCTGTGGCAGCGGCAGAAGCATCTTGCTTTCGCGGTTTCGGCCTCGCGTTAAAGCCTGCGCATAAATATAGCAAGCGAGTGTTCAACGCAGCGTTCCCGAAACGCCGACGCGCTGGCTTAAATCGCCGCGGTCGAAGGCGTCAACGAGCTATCGGCGTCAAAGCGGCGTTACATGCTTCCGCTAGAGGAAGCAATAAAGGAAGCAAAAAAGGAAGGTAGTGAGGTGGCAAAACGGCACAGAAAAAGTCGAAGATGCGAAAAAATGCGAAGAGAGAGAAAAAAAAAAGGTCGTTGAGCGAAGTAGAGTAGATGGTCAACCGAGCGTGAGTATTGGATACACCGGTCGGAAGAGAGGACCGGTAGATATATCGCTCGATCCACAACACTGGGCACGAGGCGTGCTTTGACCTTCTTCCCCCACCCTCCCCAATTTTCCTTCTTTTTCTTGCTGTCACTGTTCGTTCTCCACGCGTCCACTGCGGCCTGCCGTTGTTATGAAAGCACATACGAAGATACAGAGTGTGTTTGCGGCTTCCTAACCTCGCACTGCTGCCTGAGAATACAATGAGGCAAGGAGGGGTGGAAGGGGGGGGGGGGGCTGAGAAAGGGGCGAGTTAAGTGCGGCTATCGGCCGAAGGATGGGTGCAAGGAAGTGGGCTGAAGAGACAGAAATAGAAGAGCGTTCCGTCTTCTCTTCCCGAATAGGGAAAAGCGCAGCTCGGCCGTGCTCGGCTGGTGGTCTTCGCTCCACTGGCTGGTCTACGCTCGATGCCCATTGGTCTATCGGGGTGTAACGGAGGAGAGGGGTGTGTTATAGAATAGTACGCTCTCCCTTATTTCTTCCCGAATCCCCAGCCCCCCCCCCCCTACCGCCATCCCTCTTCCCCCCATCTCTCGGGCGCCCTTCAACCATTCTCCGACTGCGTGTGCACACCCCATTACCTGTGTTATGGATGGCCGATAGGGGAGACGGACCGCTTCAGCGGGAAACGTCGGGAAGTTTTCCGCCGGGGCCCAGGGAATAGGGAAAGCGCGGGAGAAAAATGGCGGCTGGCGACAAGAAAGAAACGAAGAAAAAGACGAAAAGGGATGCCGGCTACGGCCGACCGACGACGGCGGCGGTACGGCTTCGCTCAACACGCGTCACGTGGTGCCCGGAGCCTGGGCTCATTTAGACGTTGCTTTCGGGCCGGAACTGGACGCGGCGTGTTAGCGTTTTGTGGGCTCCTGAGCGCCGCAAAACTAAAAACAGGATTAAAAAAAAAAAACTGGAGCGGAGAAAACGATCTTTCGAATACGGACAAACATATTTAAGAAGTAACGAGAACTCCTATTTATGTCCGCCGGGCTGCTCTACCGCCAGCAGTTTTTGATGGGAGATGAGTGGGCTTTTAACTAGAGTAAAATGGTAGGAGCGCAGTATTCTCCCAAATTTGCTGCAGTGCACTGGCACGGGAGAAAGAAAAAAAAGTATATTTTTAGCAACCATTAGACAGTTATGATCGAGCAGTTGTCTTGAGACCGCAGTAAAATGTGACCAGAAAAAAAAAAAGCGTGACTAGCGGCACACAGCAATAAACCTAAGCGCTCCACCCTTTCTGTTGCAACTCCTACAGTTCCAACTCCCTGAGCACATATCTTGGGCTCCTTTCTTCTAATACCTTACGTTTCCACTTGGATCCAACGCCGGCTTATTATGCGAAGAATTTCGCGATTACCCGCCTCACCGTGGGGCTTAAACCGTTTACTGCTCACAGTTATTCTGGGCGAATGCTGATTGCAGATTACGGTTGCCACTTGCGTAATATAACAGATATCAGTGCAGGTATTGAGAAAATCTTGTTCGCTCAGACTTACGTATAACTGTAAAAAAATTTCAAATGTCGTGTGTCACAGAAGTATTTCAAGCGGCGGTTTAATAGCGGCGAAAAGAAAATGAGGCTCGATGACCGCTTTGGTTTTTACTGAACTTGCACTGGAATACTACTGCGGTGAGAAACGCCATCAACCTGCATAGAAATTATGATATTGGAGTAAAGTTTAAACAGAGTGTTTTGCTAAAATGAATATATAAGCACAGAAAGCTTCGTTACGTTGTGTATTATGAAATAATACTAATCGGCAATTTTAAAACTACGCCAGTTTGCATTGGAACAACCACTTCTGAATATGCGGTGGCTTCAGGGTACCGCAACCGCCGCGGCAGCTACGTGAATTAATTTTTCCACTAGCCACTTTTTCTGTAATCTCTACTATGTGAGCAATATTTATCATCTAGGAAAGCCCTAGTAATCTTGGACCTAACAAACGACTCTCTCAAACGACTTTCTCGCACGACCGTTTAGTTTTAACGTCAGCAAAATCCTCCGCACATATCAGCGTTCCTCCAATGAGTCTTCATACAGTTAACTAATGCATTTGCTTCTTTATGATCAGAAACCTTAATAACCATTTTTATCGCAACAAGAGTAGGTATCTGCGGGCTTCAGTTAGAAGGCAACAGCGTTTTTACCCTATAGCAGTGTGTAAAGTTTGTTTTGCCTCAAAAACACCAAATGTACAGCAAAGCCCGCTTTACAAGCAACATTTTTATTATTTTTTTAAAGTCGAGGAAGATAGCGTTGGCCGTACTCGCGGACAGCTTTCTCCATCTGTGCAGGAAATGGTACGAGCGTGAGGACACGGATTCCAGGTCAACGTGGATGTAGCGTGAACGTGTTAGGAAAGCGCAGTTGTGGGATCCGTTACCTCGCTGTCCTGACTACAGCGGCATTGACGCTAAGTTTGCAATGAGTACAGAGGTAGTGGACGAGTCTTCCAGCACAGTGTCCAAACGTTTCCCTTACAGAGTGGCGCACCCTGCAAAAATATTTAGCGCGTTGTTGTGTCAAGCTGATTTATCGTAAGTTCTAGGTTTTGCAAGCATCGTAACGACGCTAAGTAAGGTTCAGTACAAGACTATTGCGATGTTATATAAACGAGAAATGTTGTTCGCATACTAACAAGTCATTACCGCTAATGCCCCGCCGTGGTGGCTCAATGGTTACGGCGCTCGGCTGCTGACCCGAAAGACGCTGGTGCGATCCCGGCCGGGGCGGCCGAATTTCGATGAAGGCGAAATTCTAGAGGCCCGTATACTGTGCGATGTCAGTGCACGTTAAAGAACCCCAGGTGGTCGAAATTTCCGGAGCCCTTCACTACGGCGTCCCTCATAGCCTGAGTTGCTTTGGGTCGTTAAATCCCCATAAACCAAACCAAGCCATTACCGCTAAGATTAAGATTAGTTTATTGGTTTATTGCGGTTTAACATCCCAAAGCAACTCAGACTATGAGGGACACCGTAGTGAAGGGCTTCGGAAATCCCGACCACCTGGGGTTCTTAAGAATTAATTTCGTTAGTCTGTTCCACCCAATACAACTCTTAAACGACAATGCACTTCTCTTTGTGAATATGAACAAGTTTCTCAACTAAGCAATTAGTGTAATGTTTGTTTCCAAGTAGACGCGGAAAAGTTGAAATCATCTTCCCACAGAAAGCCACACGCGGTCGTCTGGCAAAAGACGTTAAGGTCTCCTGAGACACACAACAATAAGCCACCGCTTTGTCTGCAGGAGCGTGTCTGCAGCTCCGAAACTCATGCTTCGTTGGTCACGCGTTCGTTCTGCGCCGCACAACTTCCCCACGGCACGCAGAGTACAAAAAGTTTGCGCTCGGCGACCGACGACTGCTGTGCGGTACACACTGAAGAGTGAGAGCAGAACACGGTTACTCATTTCACGCATTTCACGCCTGAGAAACTTTTCTCCATTCGACCTTTGCTATCCGCTGCAAACGTTCGAGCTCTACCCCACCCCCCTTCCGCCCCTACGCGCCTGTTCTCGCGATTCACACAAAACCAGAGTAGGCATACTTTGTAAGTATAAGCCAGCCTAAGCTTTTCTCGCGCCAACTGCCTTGTTGACGACGACTCTCTGCAACTGACGAGTCGTCACGGCAAGACGCCGCCATCTCCGAAATTGTCAAAAATTTAAAGAAAGAAGAGAAGTTCCTCGTTTCTTGTTCAATTTAGCATTTGAATGGCAGTAGGCACGGTGCGTACGTCTGATATCGAGGCAAGCAGTTCCGGCTGACTCGTTCGCTCTTAGCGAGCGACGTTTTGGCGCAGTGGAAATCTGGCCGCGGCGTCAGCGCTAGCTTCAAGCTTGGCGGGCTAGTACGTCAGAAAGTTAGAGCGTGGCGGCGGTTTTGAACTTGCCTACAAACGCGTACCCGCATTCGTTCGAAGAAATTTGCTTTCGGAGCGTGTGCTCTGAAGGATCTTGCTGTTTCTCTGAAGGACTATTCGCCGAGGATGTCAATTCTGGAAATGACGGGCTCTTTGGAGGCCTAAGCGGTAATAGGCTTTCTTGCTTGTTCGAGGCGTCTCTTTCTTTCTTCTGCCAGAAGAAAGAGGGACAAAGTTAGAGAGAAGCTCGTGGGGAATGATGGTCTTTCAGGCTAGCGGCATGGGTAATGATAAAACGCGGCTTTAGCATAAAATGACAGTTAAACATTTAAGAAAAAAACTACAACGTATGGAACTTTCGGGCATATTCGTGGGGCTAATGGATTCCGTGTTTACAGCACAATAGAGCCAGAAGTTTTTATTCAAAAATTTTAGAGACTTATCTCCTGCAGGAAGTCAAAGAGGAGCCGCTCGTTTAATTATGTCAGTTTTCCACATCACTGATGAAAAAGTTGGCCCACTCATGGGGCGAAATTTTCTATCTCCTTCCTGAAGCTATGCGAAACCTTCTGGTAAAACCAAAAATATAAAGATTCTTTCTGAGAACATTGAAGCGCATTATCTTGCTGCTTCATAGCGATGGTGTTAGCTTAGCTAAGAAGGCAATTAGACTCGAAAATTAGGACCGGAAATGATCCAAACCAAACCACACCCACGAAGTAATGAGGCTTGCTGTTGACGATGAAGCTTTCTTGGTAAAGGCTAGGAGTCTTGAGGAAAGCTAGGCACAAAATCAAAACAACAACAACAACAAAAAAACAGTTGGCGTGCGTGCGGTGTGCGGAGCACTTAACTAGATAAGCCTGCATAAAGGAAAGCAAAGAAAAAATTCAGCCCAATTCACCTGAAAGGTGTTGGGTTCTGGAAGTCTTCCAAGCCCAAACCTTCTCATTATCATTTCGGCTTCGCGCATGTACGCAGTTATTAGCAAGTGGTTCTTTCTTTGCTCTCCGCTTCAAGAATGAATATTATACACATTTATTTATTTGTTTATTTATTGTACCGCTCACTTGTGTCTACGTGACGTCTGGTACCGACGTGCGCACTGCTGGCGGTTGGAGTCTCTTTGCGTAAAGACCGTAAAAACAATACAAAATAAAAACGTGGGAGGTCCTCAGCTCAGAACTGCACCCCAGAAAACGAGAACCCCTGCCACACAATTCGCGTTTTCGCTGCTAACTCTTTAGGGACCTTTCACGTACACCAAGGTCTTCGCAAGCTCCGCAAACTTTTTTTGTTGTTGTTCTTCCATTAGCCTCTCTTTCTATCGCTCTTTAACCGACAACGAGGCTAGGGTTATCCGCTAATTGCTTTTGCGCAGTAAAGCGCAGAGCTAGAACCCTGCTGGCGTGTTCTTCTTTCCCTGGGCCTTCTTTAAACACCGGTTCGCTCTGGGCTCAAGTTTCTCGCATAGTACGAGAGCAGGAGAAGAACTTGAGCGCGCGAGTGGGAAGCGATTAGCAAAAGCACTCCTCCGCGGTTAATTGCCAGCGTCAACACGGGGGATAGGGAACTCGTTTGTTCTACCTCCCTCTGTTCTGTCTCAGCTAGCTTCGCGGTACTTGGAAGTCGAGTTCCAGGTAGTACTCTGCTACAAGTTCTCTATCCTATATAGCCGTAGACCGTATTGTATTCCTCCTAAGTTCGCGCATAAAAAAAAAATTCGCTGTGGCTTAGCTTGGTTAAGCCCGGTAATTGCGAAAGCAATATCCGTACCTACGCCATGGTTCAGCTGGTAGTGTAGCTGGTGGTGGTGCTTGTGGTTAGACTAGTGGTGATGCATCGGTTATACAATCCAATCCAATCCAATCCAATTAAATTTAATCTAATCCAATAAACTCAACTCCACTCCAATCCAATCAAAACTCCACTCCACTCCAATCCAATCCACTCCAATCCAATACAATGTACTCTACTCTAATCTAAACTAATCTAATTTAATCCAATCCAATCCAATCAAGTCCAGCCCAGTCCAATCAAGTCCATTCCAGTCAATTCCAATCCAATCCAATCTAATCCAATCTAATGCAATCAAGGTCAAATGAAGGTCAATGGTGGTCACCGCCGCGGCACGGCAAAGGCGTGAAAGTGCAAGTAGTATTGCAAAAAAACAAAAAACTATGGAGACGCAAGTAACGTCAACCGCCATATACGGGCCGCTATAGCTGCTGTAGCACGGATCCGCTTTGCTTTGATGATGGCGACATATGCATATAGCACATTTTTTTGTATTTTTTATTCGACTTTCAGTATAGGTTCCTCTCTAGAAACTAGGTTGTGATGACGTCACAAGGACACGCGAACTCTTTCGACCAATAAGTGAATTTCGTTATTGACACCGCAGCTGAAATGCTATCGCATCAATGAGAACTTATCGCCAACATCACGCTGGAGGCTTTTACGGGTGTCCTACAGGACTCTTATTTCTTAGAGATAGCGATAGCGTTCTCAGCAGAGCTACGTTATCGCTATCGCTTCACCCCCGAGTGACTCAAAGCTCTAAAGAAGGTGAACTTCGCCGCGTGAGATAACAAAATAAGAGAACCTCTTGTTGGGGCTAGTTGGTAATTGGTCATTGTAATTTAAATGCGCCAAAACCACAGACTTGCTTGTGGTTGTGTGGTTTTTGGCACCTTTAAATTACAGCGAGCTAACAACCTTCGAAGCGAAAAAGAAAAAAATTGGTTTGGTTTGGTTTATGGGGTTTAACGTCCCAAAGCGACTAAGGCCATGAGAGACGCCGTAGTGGAGGGCTCCGGAAATTTGGACCACCTGGGGTTCTTTAACGTGCACTGACATCGTACAGTACACGGGCCTCTAGAATTTCTCCTCCAAAGAAATTCCAGCCGCCGCGGCCGGGATCGAACCCGCGTCCTTTGGGTCAGCAGCCGAGCACCATAGCCACTGAGCCACCGTGGCGGCCAAAAAAGAAAAAAATTGGCTGAAGAAAAAATTGGCTGAAGACTTAGCTTGGTTAAGCATGGCTGATTGCGAAAGCAATAACACCTGGCTGCGCTTGGTTCTGCTGGTAGTTTCGTTTCTCGAATTCACGCGTAGCAGACGCGAACTCGCCAACTCTTATCTCTTGTTCTTCACGTCGCTGAGCCACGATGTCGCCGTCTCGAATCACCACAATGCTCTGCTCTTTCTTCTTGGCTGTATACTGCACTCTTCTTTTAGCAAGCCGCTCTTCTTTCTGTTCCAGCGTTTCTTCCGCACGGCGCTTTCTTCTCTTGTGATTATATCGCTCCGCACCACTTATAGATTCTTCTTCGGCATTAAGTAAAATTAACTAAATTAAATAATTTAATTGATTAGTTTAATTAAACAATTATTTTAATTAATTTAGTTTGATTTATTTAATGAGCCTCCATCCATGACACGAGTTGGGCCTCCACCTCTCCTCTTGTCGTGACGTCACGCGGTCACGTGGTAGCGCGCCGCAGCTGCGTCGTAGCGAAGGATGAACCTCCATCGATGGCAGAAAAGTGCAAGCAGTATTGCTTTCGCAATAAAATAAAATAGCAAAAAGACTGCGGAGCACCCACGCAACTTGTCTCTCCCGCTTCATGTCCTCGCCGTGTGGCCCCGGCGGGACAAGGCACCAACCGTGTGGAATAGGGAACGGACGCGTGTGCCACACTGCGCAGCCCACCGGCCACGGCTGCGCGGTTCGGGGTGCATCGCTTTTCTCTATACGCCCCCGCTCCGCACAACCTGTGCTTTATGCGCAGAGCGGGGGCGTATGCACTGCTTATGCGGCTCCCGCTGGAGGGGCTCTCCAGTGCTACAGCTCTGACACAGTCTTCCGGCGTGGTGGCATCCATCCAGGCATGCGTGCCAACCTGGCACGCATCGGGATTTCCACCCCACCTGCCAATGCACACGCCGAGTGCTTTGGACACTCGGTCATAGCGATGGTTACTCTGTAAGGAGTTTATGGGGTACATATACCAGTAAGGTACACGCATTCTCCAGATAGAGAGAAAGGTTTACTTGACAGAAAGGCAGTAAGGTTGGCCTCAAGTATCATAATCTGCCTTGCTATTATGCACTGTGTAAGCAGAAGATACAGAGGGTTGAGGTGGTGTAAGGCACCGGCGCCCCACTGCGGTATCTTTTGGCGGCACGAGCCTGCAGGCAACAAAGGAAGAGGACGTGGAGCCCGAAAGAGGAAGAAGAAGAAAACATTTTTGAGCATCTTTCAGTCACTCAACCACAACAATAATCTGTCAGTGGCCCTCCTTGTCTTGGCGAATCCCGTGCAGTGGGTGCGCGTAATTTTCTCCTTAAGGACAGCAACACCAGCGGGGCAGAACAGCGAGAACGGTCTGCGACCACGAAATTTTGTGTCTGCTGGCGCCCCGGGATTCCTGGCCTGGGCAACCACACTACCGTCCGAGTTTCCAAACCAAGGCCGCCCATCGTCTCCACCCGCGGTTTCTGCCCGCCGTCCACGGAGACTTGGAGCTTTGCCCACTTCTCGGGCTACCTGCCTCGGGTCGCTTCCGCCTCTCTGAGCTTCCTGGCCTGGATGCGGCGGCTGATTTCCTCGGCCGTGTCTGGGCCTGACCGCGCCATTGACACCCGCCATGGACGCCTTCGTCCATCCTGCAGAAGAGCCTCATGCAGGCTCCGACCCACATCGCCCCCACCCTTCGCAGCACCACGGCCCAAAGCCTGGGCACACTGACACTTGAGTGGACACCTTTCTTTCTCACAAACGTTTTTCCCCTCTTCGCTTTTCGCGTTTTTCTGTTGTCTTTTGCGTGTGGGTGTTAATGTTTCTTGCTCTCTGAAACTTTAAACTAGCGCTTTTCTTCTTTACCAGTGGCCTCGTCTACTCTTTCTACCTTCCCACTGAGGGTAGCACCCGGTAGCGTACCAGAACTTAATCTGCAGTCTTCACTTGCGTATTGGGGGCGATATGGATAGAAGAGAGATGCAAATATGTACAATCACGTCAGGAGTGCG
This sequence comes from Amblyomma mixtum, assembly GCF_055824585.1. NCBI lineage: Eukaryota > Metazoa > Arthropoda > Arachnida > Ixodida > Ixodidae > Amblyomma > Amblyomma mixtum. Next base: position 61,828,148 of record NC_143019.1, read on the forward strand.
CCTTATAACCGCGAGTCGAGACTAATATTGCGCAAGAAACGAAGGAGCGCTCGCGTTTCCAAGTAAGCATTCCAACTCTCCGGCCAAGCGTCCAAGGTTCTCCGACACGGCCATGTTCTCAATGGATGGGCAGTGCCAGCCTTTAGCGCGCATGTTCGGGACGCACTGCAAGTACATGCTCCACAGTTTCAGTGACGTCCCAATAAGAGCAGTCTCAAGTGTATGCGACTCCAATTAAATCCAGGTACCTAGGCATGAAAGCGACGCCCAGTCTGACTCTATGGAGGAGACTTGCATGACTGCGTGGAAATCCACGAGGAGTGGTAAAGGTCCCGGTTGGATTTAGCCTCGTAAGACGCATATTTTCAGTTTCTCATAAGCCCTGCGTACCACTGCCGTACTCCTCACAACGCGGGAAAGAATGCAGGTGGCATGTGGTCTTCAAAACGGCGTTACTGATCGTATGCCATCGCTGAGGGCAACCGCTGTTGGCTTCTGCGTCAACTTTCTCGTTTCTTTGCAAATCGCAGTCTCTCGGGACGCACTGGAACACAGTATGGTGGCCTTTTCCTTGAGCAGACGACTGCAGGTCAGCATGTCTAATTACAAATTACGATAGGCGCTTAACCGAAGAAGGCATTCTATAATTTGGAGCGCGGGTTTGAGTAAAAAAATACGGACCGCTCTTGAGGTGACTTTTGGAGGATGTAGTGAATCTACCACATACGCAAGGCATGCCGGAGGAAAATGGCCGCCTTCGCGAACAATCACTCTGGGGCCACGAGGTGCAAGTGCGGCATAGAAGATAATGCGCTGAGGTTGGCGAATGGGTGGGGCTGCGGTGTGGCTTTTGTTGCGGCTCCTTCACCTCAAGGGGAGGGTGAGAGATTTGGAAGTCTTTTTTTGCTGTTCTTCTTTGATTTGATTTATTGGGGTTTAACGTCCCAAAGCGACTGAGGCAATGAGGGACGCCGTAGTGAAGGGCTCCGGAAATTTCGACCACCTGGGGTCCTTTAACGTGCACTGACATCGCACAGTACACGGGCCTCTAGAATTTCGCCTCCATCGAAACTCGCCGCCATGGCCGGGATCGAACCCGCGTCTTTCGGGACAGCAGCCGAGCGCAGTAATCACTGAGCCACCGCGGCGGGTCAATTCTTCTTCTTTCATCCACTCTTCCAATTGGCTAAAATACTTTCCCGGGTTGTCAGTATCAACATGCTCATTACTTGTTTGTTTGATTTGCTGTTATCTAAACCATGAATATATTACTCATAGCGATGTCTTCTTGTCGGCTCCGATTCACAAATTCCTTGCTTCTGAGGTAACTTGAGTGCCATTTCACAAAACAAACATCGAGTCAATATTGAAAAATAAATAGCAGGAAAATGGATGCCTGCACTTTTCGAGCTTCTCTAGGGCAAATAACTTCCAACGATATGCATACCGTGTGCCACCGGAACACTCATTGAAAAGAGCCACCCCAAGGTCCACGAGACCTTGTTCTACTCGATCACATTCCAACATAAGGTATTAACGCTCAGGAGAGAGTCCGCTTAAGCACACAATGGTCCGTATTTTGTGACATTCACGCCACGAATATTTCAACTGATAGCATTAGGCGGGCCACGAAGGTGAAAACTGTCCGGCGTCGGCGTCTGCGTGAAGCTTCCACCAGCCAAATGTTGCAGGGTATGTTTAGGGGGATTTTCTCCTACACTTGTAGAGCAGTGAAGGGAGAGGCCGGACTAAAAACGACTGAGCAAAAATGAATAAAAGAAGCGATTACGAATAGATATCGAGTAAAAATAGAATCAAAACTTGAATAGTACAGAATCTGAATAGAATTGCAAATGGAATGGAATCATAATCAGAATAGAATATGAATTGGAACGGAGTAAAAATTGGAATAGACTGTTACGCAAAAACAAAGGAATCAGAATTGGAATAGTGAAGAATGAAAGAAAAATTATCTCGCATTTCCTGCGCATGTATCCTATTGTTCACCCCTAATTTCTTTTTTACCTTCCTAGCACTGGTACTAGCAACATATGACGACTTGGATGATTTCTAAGCAAGCAATGTCCTTAGCAGGCTCTGGTATCGAAAGCAGGGCCGAGCAATGGAAAGAAAAAAACAATTGAATTAAAAAGGGAACTTAAAGTTTTCTAAAGATATGCCTCCTGGATAAAATTCCATTCGGTAGCAGCTGAGCACGAGAGCTACCCCTTGCTACGCTCTACAAAGATGACAGCAGCTAATCCGGAGAAATTCTCTAATCAAGCTGCAGCTTGGTAAGCTTACATTGGTAAGCCCACCGACCCAGCGATGATTAGATGCGTGATCAGAGCAGCGGGTACACACAATGCTCTGTAATTCACAAATGAAAACTACTAGAGTGGCATCCACGCATGGAATTATAAAAGGGGAAAGAAAGGGGAAAATAAAGCTTGTACCGAGCAGGCGAGCTGCAGAAGTCACGACCGCGGGTGAAAGGGCTGGAAGAAAAGAGGTCGACGACGACAACGACAAGTGGGGCCGCGGCTGCTACTTGTTAGCCCATCTATGTTAATAAGCCTCGAGCGGCAGCCTGCAGCTTTCACAGAAAAAGGGACGAGCGCGCGCGTCTGCGTGCCTGTTTCTCGCCCAGTTTTACTTTTTCTATCTGTTTGGATAGTTTCTTCCTTTTTCGCACGGCGTCTCCGCTGCTTCTGTTCTTGCTGCTGGGACATATTGTCGGCCTTGGTGTGCCCCTCTCTCCATTTTTCTTTCTTTCTCTTTCCGGGCTGGAGGGGCGAAGAAGCACGTGGTTTAACAAGCCGGGTAGAGGGGAAGTACCGTAATCACCCGATTATAACTCGACCCGAGTGTGGGTGTGGCTTGTACGCGTCACCACAGACGCTACAATGGTGGACCGGATATAGCTTCCACAGTGTTGGTGAAATGTTTAGGGGGATCCCCTAAGGTGGAGTAGATTTGTAATAAGGGAGTAATTACTCATTGACATCCACCAGAGCGCAGCCATACGGCTACAAAGGAAAGCTATACAGCTTTCTCACAAACTTCGTAGTTAAAGAGAAATTAGTCCTGGTCCGGTGTTCGAACCCGGGACCACCGCTTCACCGGAGCAGTCGCTCCATCAACTGAGCTAACCGGGACGGCAAGCTTATGGTAGGGCGAGAGCGAATTGATCAATAACTCGAAGTGGGAACAGTGTTGGTCAAATATTTAGGGGAATCCCCCAAGGGGGAGTAGATTTGTAATAAGGGAGTAATTACTCATTGGCATATCCACCCAAGCGCAGCCATACTGCTACAAAGGAAAGCTATACAGCTTTCTCAGAAACGTCGTAGTTAAAGAAAAATTCGTCCTGGTCCGGGGTTCGAACCCGGGACCACCGCTTCACCGGAGCAGTCGCTCTATCAACTGAGCTAACCGGGACGGCAAGCTTATGGTAGGGCGAGAGCGAATTGATCAATAACTCGAAGTGGGAACAGTGTTGGTCAAATATTTAGGGGAATCCCCCAAGGCGGAGTAGATTTGTAATAAGGGAGTAATTACTCATTGGCATATCCACCCAAGCGCAGCCATACGGCTACAAAGGAAAGCTATACAGCTTTCGCAGGAACTTCGTAGTTAAAGACAAAAAAAAAATATGGCTGCGCTCGGGTGGATGTCAATGAGTAATTACTTTAACAATACTGCAGACTGGGCGAGTTGGTTAACATACATCTTGAAAAATTTAGCGCGACACACAAGGACCGAAAGAGTAGACGAAAGACCGAAAGAGGTAGCTTATCTGGACAAGTGCTTTGCGTCTTGATATCAGGAGCTGGCGGTGACTGTTGTGTTTAGTTTTCTTCTTTTGGTTTTTGACCAACGATTTTATCGCACTTTCTTCCTTTATAATTCTACGTGTTTTCGAATAAACACACAAACAGCTCTGAGTTCGAACTGATTCAACTTGGAGATTGTTTCTAGAGAAGTAACTTAGGGCTACTTTTTTCAGACGAGCACACAAGTAGGCATGACATGAAGGGTTGGATACAGAAACAGTGTATTGCCATCTAGCCCAACAACGTGTTTCATAAAGTCAACTATAGTAGAGCTGGGCCAATCCTCCTGCTGCATACCCCCCCCCCCCCCCCCCCCCCCCCCCCCAAAAAAAAAAAGTAAAGACTGGCGGTTTAGCATTGGTAAGGACGAATGTTTCTGCGAAAACACAATTTCGTGTAGGTGGACACGAGACCACGTACCTGAAAGCGCTATTGAGGTGTCCACCGATCCAAGGAACCAGTTATGCACGTATGGAACTTTTGCATCTTCAATGCCAATTTACTCGATGTACGCCAACGTCCTGTGCTCCAGTGCCTCGTTTCTGGGCGTTGTCCACGTCAACGCATGATCTATTCACGCCGTCATGGGTTCCAATCCCAGTCGCGGATATTTATTTAATTTATTTTAATTTATTTATTTCACTTCGCAAAAACACACAAATGTCAGAATCCTACAAACATCGCGAACCCACAAACATCGCAAAATCTTGCTCGGGGTTTACCCTTCGGAACAGTACTTTCGCGCTAAAATGGGACCGAGTTATATGTGCGTAATTACGGCAAGAGCTGACGCGAGAATGAAAACAAAACAAAAAGCGAAAACACACAAAGAATATCAAAAGAGGCACGGAGCGGGTGAAAGCTGAGAGCCGCAATCAACAGGCCGTGCGCGAATAAAAATCTCATCTGAGAGCGCTCTTTTCGCGGCTCGTGTGTGCGTGCGTGTGTGCGCGGTGCGGGGGCTCGGATTCATTATGAGCCTCTGTGGCGGCGACCTTCTCGCCTATCTTGCGCGCCTTTTTCTGTTTTTCTTCTCTCTGCTTGCCTAATTTCTTTATTTTCGTTGCCATTGTCTTCTTTGAGTGACGTCTTTCAGCGACTCCTTGCTCTGAGCCGTGGCAGAGTTGTTCCCTTAATTAGGATGTTCGTTTTAACTCTTTAGCATCCTTTGCTTCGTGAAGTGTCGCTGCTTTTATGGTTCACCTATTTAATAGGTTTTCAGTTTTTTACGGGCAAGCACTTTTCGTTTCTTTTGGCGGGAATCACATGCGAAATTGAGGTAATATTGGAAGAATTCTATGGTTAATTATGTTTAGGTGTTAATTTATTGTTGTCGCTCCTTATTCCGGGTTAATTTAATTGGGGCTGGAGACGAAGGAGTCGCCTCGTAAAGTGGCCAATATTTGGGAGTGGGCAACTTTCCAGAAATGCACGGTCGGATTAGAATGAAGTAATGTTCAATCTCCATCAATTTAAAGCTACACTGAAACATAAACCAGACAAGCGAGTACTTTCTCCTTGTTTATTCTCGTGTGCAATTACTTTGAGAGGCGCCATATCTCTCATTGAAATTAGGCTACAAATTTGAAAAAAAGCACCTCAAGAATATGCCGCAGTCGTACACATGCAGCTGCACTCACTCACTCACTCACTCACTCACTCACTCACTCACTCACTCACTCACTCACTCACTCACTCACTCACTCACTCACTCACTCACTCACTCACTCACTCACTCACTCACTCACTCACTCACTCACTCACTCACTCACTCACTCACTCACTCACTCACTCACTCACTCACTCACTCACTCACTCACTCACTCACTCACTCACTCACTCACTCACTCACTCACTCACTCACTCACTCACTCACTCACTCACTCACTCACTCACTCACTCACTCACTCACTCACTCACTCACTCACTCACTCCACTGACTCACGTTATTTAGTCGGTATTGCCACCTAGTCTTGCCAGGTGGCGCATACGAAGTAGGGCGACGACGACGAAGTAGGGCTCGCGCCGTGTGGAGTCTGTCGCTGTTGTTGCCCCAGCTTGCCTGGCCTTCCCTTTCGTGCCTGCTAATAAAGCCCCCCTTCGTCAGCAAGTACGTTACAATATGTAATCTTTCTCATTAAACATTTCCATTCTCACACTACTCGTTCACCCACTGCTTCCCTTATCGATTGCTGACTTACGCGAGCATTTACTCCGTTTATATCCCATCACATTCGTTGAGTTGCCCCGCGCATTACTCTGCACGCATTCGCTACCCAATCACACAGCCAACAACTCAGATCATGTTCTCTCTTTAGACGTTTGGCTGGATGTAGCACTGGCGCTTTATGCAACCTGCTCAGTGACCCTCCCCGTTTAAAATAAAATCAGGTCAGCTTATTTTTCCAATCTGGTACGTTTCTGCTGGTAAAATTCTGGGCTGTGCTTGTCCCCGAACATTTTGACTGTTCATAATTTCTCCTGAACGTCCTCTGCTCGCCGCTTCAGTATTCGCTCGACGTTTATTTTCCTCGCCTTGCCTACTTATGCTTTGTTCGGCTGAAAAAAAAAATACTTGCTTTGTTCACCTGAAACAAACAAAAACAAAACATCTATCCGTCCAGAGTCTAGGGTCTCCCATGTCAGCTTTCGCGGTCGTCTTCAACGCCTTGCGTTTTTTTTTCTTTTTCCTTCTTCTTGACGGTTCACTTGTACGTGAAATACGCACATTTCTTAAACAAGGGAACGAGGGATGGTGGGAATGGAGGACTGCTTTTGGCTCGTGTCCGGGAATTCGTTTCCCCTAGATTCGTGCCGAACCACGACGACGAACGACTCTTTCGTCTCATTTCGCCAACCTTAGGCACCACCACCACCAACCCTCATTCCTGCATTCCCCCGCCACCTCCCGTCTTTGTTGCGCCTGTATTTTATCTCCCCATTTCATTTCCCTATGCCCTTCAGCGTATTCGCCTGTCCCTCACTCCTTTTCCCTAATACTTGGTTGCACTGATGGCACAGAAAAACGTGCCCCCTCCCACTGTTCGCCCTCATAACATCCTTCTTTGTTTTATTCGGTTTCCTCGGTCCTTCTCTATCCACGTTCCTCGCACGAATCTGCGTTTCAAACCCTAATTTCGCCATTCCAAGGGAAACTTTCCCCTTTCTTCCCGCAAGTACAACGGCTGCGCTCTGGGGCTTTTGTTGCGCGCGTACCGCTCTTTACGACCTGCCTTTCTATTTGAGTAAAGGACAATAAAGGCATAGCAACATCTCCTTTTTGTTTCCAATTTCACGCTCTCTTAAGGAAGAAAATACGCAAGGAAATGAAGAAAATTAATTCGCCGGTAAGTATTTTTGTATGCCATGAACCGTACAGACGCAAAGAAAACGAAAGACAACATGAAAGAGGCAAAACATTTCCCTTCTCGTGGCTACAGCACAGAGCTCAGTTACATCGAATGATGAAAAAATAAAGAAAACAACGGGCATATTTTTGGCACAAGGTGTTTTTTCCTTGCGTCTTTGCTTTTGCTGAGTGGAATCATTCGTTTTTATTCTTCAAATAAAAGGGGTCGTAGTTGTTGAACAAAGCGGAACGAGAAGGGAAAGGGTAAGCGAAGGGCATCCGTCCCTCCCGGTTTTTACCCCTACCCCCATTTGTCCTCCCTCCGAACATATGTCCATTCCTTGTTATTTTGCTTCGAGTAGTATAGTGCGCGCCGTGCTGAGCGACACACAGGCTCATTCGTCGTCTGCTATTTGCTTCTCTACGTACACGTGACTACCGTTATGCCTCCATATATTAGAGTTCTGTCTTCGTAATTTGCGTGCAAACAAAAAGCAAACTTGAAGGAAGGAATCATTTGACTGGCGCTGGAGAGATGAAGGGTAAGTGGGCGAGAGAATGAGCAGGGCTTTAGAAAGCCCCAATATTTTTTAGCCCCATAAAAAGACTAAAAAAAAACAGCGGTGGGCGCGTACATTGGCATACAACTGGCGACGACCGTGCATAAGGAAAGGAGGAATCGGTGGCGTGAGTCGCCGTGCTTTCGCGCGTCCCCTGGCGTCTGCTCCTGTAAACAAATGACCCGTGACGCTCAGCCCATACAAGGCGGGTAATGCACTGGTGAAGCGGCGGAGTGTAGGGAAAGAATGCCCAAGCCACGGGGAAGGGTTGGAGGGAGGGAAGCTTGGGGGGGGGGGGGGGGGGGGGGTCAGTGCTTGCACTCTAATCCTTTGAGAGGCTTTTCATTAGGGGAATAGATGGAACCTCCCGACGCCTGCGTGTACACATATGGAGCGCGACGCGCCTGTGGCGGCGGCAGCGGTGATAAGGTTATTTCATTCCGTTAGCGTATCGGGGCTTCGATGGAAGCGAGGGAAGAAAAAGATGCGAAAAAAGAACGTACTTTCCCGGTTTGTTCTTGTTACTGTTATGAAAGAAAAAAAAGTTCAGGAAGGGTGGAGGAGAAGGACGAACGTTATTGCCGGAAGGGGAATACCCAGGCTAGAGGGTTTTGTTTGAGGCGGAACCATTCCTCCCGGTGTCGTGTAGCGACGCGTAGGGAATTGAAGAACGAATGCAGGACATGAAAGAAGGGTTAGGGGAGAGAAGACACGCAGTACAAGCTGCAAAAATTTCCCTACATAAAACTAAGACGAACGAGCATGACGTTTAAAAAAGGCGGCGACAGGAAATTGGAATCGAATTAGGGTGGTTTTGTATTATTTCCTTCTCGAAATAGCAAAACACAAAGTAAGGGGAATCAAGACGCACTGTCATTAGTTGACTAGTTGTGTTATAGGAATGATGGGGTTGCGGAAAAGCTTTTTGGGTTAAGAAGGGTGCTATGTTGCGGTGAAGTTGGTTACCATTGGGAGAGGGCCTTTGGCTCGAGCCAGACGTAATCAGGCTAATGATGATGATCATCATCACTTCCCCCCCCCCCCTTTTCTGTCCTCTCGGCTTAGGGCCGAAGGGTTTAAATGGCATTGACAATTTTTTAATAGTTCAAGGGCAGCTTTGAACAATAAACGCCATGGCATTAGGTGTGTTTCGTCTACACAATTGAGATCCAAAACCCATTTTCTGAGCATTTCTATGAGACAAACCGAGCGCCAGCCCAGGGGAAAACTTGAACCCACTGGAAGCTGGTTTGCACCCACCGGCACTGGGGATTGAACCCCTCACCTCCCACATACGAGCCGGATGCTCAAATAACTTGGCCATCGCTGCGGTCCAGATTCACTCGCTCAGCCACCCACTCAACCACCCACCCACTCACCAACCCACTCACTCACTCACTCACTCACTCACTCACTCACTCACTCACTCACTCACTCACTCACTCACTCACTCACTCACTCACTCACTCACTCACTCACTCACTCACTCACTCACTCACTCACTCACTCACTCACTCACTCACTCACTCACTCACTCACTCACTCACTCACTCACTCACTCACTCATTCACTACGCTCAATCGCTCACTCACTCTCACTCACTCACTCGCTCACTCATTCACTCACTCACTCACTCACTCACTCACTCACTCACTCACTCACTCACTCACTCACTCACTCACTCACTCACCAACTCACTCACTCACTCACTCACTCACTCACTCGGAGCTAGCTACTACCAGCTATTTATACAGAGCATCACAGCAAGTCTAATACCTAATGTGCATCGCCGCTGCTTCTGAGTGAGCCCAACAAAAAAATATTGGGTGTGAGCCCAACAATATCCTGTTGGAGTTATGAATGATAGTGCTATTCGCTAGTTATCGATACATAATGTCATTCGTGTCTACACGTACTACTCCCTGATCCGATGGCCATCAAATAACGGTATGCAATAGATTCTAAATATCATTTGAGCGCATCATTGCCTTCATCAAAAATCCATTGTGTATTCTAATAACATTTCATGCATTGGCTTATGAAATGACGCAAAAAAACAGTGCTAGGCGCAAGAAAGGGACAGTATTTATGCTTATTTTGTAACTTGAAAATTATTTAGTTCGTGCCTGTCAAAGCATTACAGTACATGCTGAAAAAAGCAACAACAAAAATAAAGCGACGAAATGAAGCGAAATTCGCGCCCTGGAGTTGAGCGCAAGGCAAATGCCACGTGCTGCGCCGTCGGCTGGGCTCCGGGTTACCTCTTTGCACGCATGCAAAATTCATATCGTCGTCGTTCAGCGATGAGAGCACTCGGAATGAGAAAACGATCGCGATAGAGAGGGGGAGGAAAGTGAGAGAGAGAGAGAGATAGGCCACGCGCAGACGCTGCATCAACAGCAACGAATTCCGTGCGCCTGCAGACCGAACACGCAGAAACGTACGAAAACCGAAACGAACAAACATCATGCGCCTGTTGAAGAACCGAATGCGCTCCACGACAGGTTTTTACGCGGGTTTTATGAGCCAGAGTGAGCGAGAGAAAAGTGGACTGCAGCAAAAGAAAAAACAAATAAAAAGAAAGGCAGTAAACTCGTGAAAGTAGAGGAAGTAGAAGCAAAGAACTCAAGGGGAAAGGCAGTTTTTTTTTTGTTCTAAATTCCAAAAGGGTAAAAACGGCCGATATGCAAACTTTATTTCTGGGGCGCATGTATTTGAGCGAAGCGCGAACTGTAAACAAAGTCCAGACGAAGGGAAGAAAGACAAAGAATAGGAGAGAAAGAAGAGAGTGTGGCAGTAGAAGAAGAAGAAGAAGAAAGTACAGATTAGGTCGTCCAGCTGGGTTGCCCGTGACAACCTATTGGTGATTCTTATTTACTCCGGCAGCAACAGCGCCGGCAGCTGCAGCGGCAGCGTTTGCAATATACTCTCTCACCTGGCATTTCTAAGCGTCTCGCGACGCGGCGAAGTTCTATCTGCATAACGCGGCTTAATACTTCGAAATTGAGTTCGCATAGACGAAGAGAAAACGAGTGAAGAACGAACGGAAGGAAAGCGTGGAATATGCGTAGTGAGGCGGGCGATACGCCGCGTTGCGAGTGGGGGCGCTGCGAGCGCGTCTGTCTCTGCGGACCTCGCGGAAAAACTTAGATGCTCGCGTGCGTGCGCGGCAAAGGAAAAACAGACGGGGATGATGCAAAATGTAAACAAGAACGGGGTATATAATAGTTCCCCGCTTGGCGCGTATGAAATTTTTGTTGCCGCTCATGCAACAAGGAGTCGCGTGTGTATTATCATTGCTTTTACTTTTTTTTTCCGCCGAAATTCTCATCCCTTTGCGGTCTCGTGAGGAGAAACCACCCTTTTAATTTCTCAGTTCGGCATTCCCGTTATTTTTCGTTTTCTAGTGGTTCTTTTATCCTTTGACTGAGTAGAAATTGCACCTTTTTTTTTGGGGGGGGGGGGGGGGGGGGCGTCAGAGTTGACGAGAAGGAGTTTGAAGATATCTTTTTTGTTTAGAATTCGTAATTTTGTCTCACGCTATACCTTTGCGGCCGAGACGTGCGTAACGAAGGTTCAAGAACGAGTGTGCGCTGTGAAGTGCGCGCGTGCGGTTCTGGGTAACAACGTCTTGATGGAGCTGCGCTCTGTCCTGAAGAAAAAGTATTATAAACAGGGCAGAATTTTAGATTAGAACCGTGTGCGCTCTTTTGTCGTCCCGGACGTAAATTAATTCTTGTTGTTGTCGCTAAGGTGCTCCGGTGGTTCTGTTTCCGAAGCGGCAAACCAGCGATCAGCGCTTGCAATTGTTGGTTGTGTTTTGGTTCGCGAGGCCGTACTTTTATGAAGACGCGAGGAGAATTATTTGCCACCGGAGATGGGTTCACGGCTGATGTTGCTTACTTTCCTGGAGATGCTGGTTCTCTCTAAAGTAAAGCAGGATAGAAAAAGGGAAATATGGGGAAACAGTTTCCACAAATTGCTCGAACAGTAGGCGACCGAATTCGTTTTAGTGAAAGACTCGAAAGAGGAAAGGAATGTGTCGTTTTCTGAACAGTGAAAAAATATTCTTGCGGTCTTCGTTTTCCATTTCGCTTTTATTATGATGATGGCATTGCCGAAAACTGTTGGGTGTTCGGTACGTGCTACATGCAGGTTAACCTCCTTTGCGTTCTAAGCGAGGCACGAGCGCACATCTTCGTTAGACTGGGGAATTAGGTTTTGGAAATTGGGCCGTGTTCTCTGCACTCTATTTCTCCGGTTAAAAGGAAATAATATTTTTAAGCTGCTTAGGGCTTAAGTAAAAGCTGCAGTCACTGAAACAAAAACAGCATTAAGAAGAAGGACATTTTTCTTTTCTTTCAAGCCAACAAGCAGGTTTGGTTTGGTTTATGGGGTTCTACGCCCTAAAGTGACTAGCAGGCTGATTAACTAATACTGAATAGTTAACTTTTTAACTATTATAGTTAGGCTCCTTAATTACTGAGAAGCGTGGTGCCCACCGTAAGTAATATCCATTTCAGTTTTTAGATTTTCAAAAACGCGGGGACCGGCCCTCAGCGCTGTGGCAACGACGTCTGGCTGCATCGCGCCGAAATATATGCGCTTTCGAGAAGTTTGCAGGCAAAGCAACCTCTCCAGTGCCCGCAACTCGTAAAAATAGCCAAAATTTGTTGGGACACAGCGCCGAGGGTAACCGCGTTCTCGAAATTTTAAAAACTGATATAGATAATACGGTGGGATACACGCCTCTCAATAACTAAAGAGCCTAACTACAATGGTTAAAAAGCTAACCATTTAATATCAGTTAACCAGCCTGTTAGTTAGCACGTCTTAGCTATATTTTGATGTACTACGCCCATGCTAAGCCGAAAAAAGTTCTAACTCAACAAGGCTTCTTTTTTAAAAATTGTGTAATATCTTAGGTGAAACCTCCTGTATACGTAGCATATGCTGCTTACGTGATTCTTCACGTCCGCTGCACTAAACCTCTGACACTTTATATTAAGCAGGGGCTTGGTATGTTTTGTAAAATACGTTTTAACTTGACCCGTCCAATGGCTGTCCTCAATGTAGGATAGCTCGTGTGCGGAACTTTCGTGTCCTGAAAATGCGGAACCTCTTCTCAGAGCAACAGCTACTTCCGCCGCTAATATAGAGCTGTGCACGTAATGGCTTCTTTTTTTTTTTTTTCGACGGTCATGTCATGCCTTCACGTCCCTCAGCAGGGAATCTGCATTGACATTCACGTGAGGGAACCTATTGTTGAATAGAGCGCACATTCTCAAAGCCGATAATTTGGCTGAATGTCCGCGATACACACCCGGCCGACACAGTTGTGATGTGGGCGAGGCTCTTTTTCTTATTCATCTGGAACGCCTGAAACTACATCATGTCCTGTCCTCGATACAGCCTCTGGCGGTGCAGGCCAGGTAATTTTCTTTTTAGTTATTTTAGTGCGAAAACACTTATACGCTCGCCAACCCCGACCAATAATCTTGTCACCACACCTACGTTCACCGTACGGTCTTGTGCCGTTGCCTGCCAACCCGAGTTACTACTGCAGCTTAACCGAGTGACTCGGGTAAGCTCGGGAAAGTTCGGAGCAGCGTCGCTACCTCTTAACCGCTGCGCAACTGCGCTGGTAGTGGTATGAGGACTCGCCGCCATCTATGAATCTTAAGTAGAGAATGACCAATTCTGCATAAATGGGCATCATCCCACTAAAGATATCACGTCATACCTTTAAGGCGGAGTTTTAGCCACCGTCGAATTGATGAATATAACACCTGCTTTCGCACATCTACTTTGTTTAACTACGTCAAACCACTCTAGTTTTTTGTTGCCCATTTTACTCTTTGTCTGCTATACGGTATTGGCAGGGGCGAAGTTTTCTTTACTTCAACCTACTATCTCTCGGCGTTTAGGGTTGTCCCATTTTGGATATGCGAATATCTTACAGAACAAGAAAGTTGGCCAAGTTCTTTATTATCTTTGGCGACTCAGTAGCCGTTGCGGGTTTCGGGGGAAAAGCCTAATTTTTTTCTCAATATAAGACGTCATATCTGGCGGGACGCTTTGGGCTACACTTGATTACAACCATTACTTGCAAGTTTTATTTGCCAGTGTACTGCGGCTGAACAGTCGATGAGGTATGCAAGCTGAACTGACTACCGATTACTTTTCTACTAACCAAGCGATTACTTTTCTACTAACCAAAGCAACACAGTACACGACGATGCACTTTCGTAGAGGAAAGGTCTGGATTAATTTCGACCACCAGGGGATCGTATAGTGTGAACCGCAATTTCAGGACACGGGTGTTTCCGCGTTTTGCCTTTGTCGAAGTGTTTCATCCATGCACGAAAATGGAACTTGTGAACTCATTCCCAGCCCGCGAGCGCCTAAGCCACTCAGCCACTGCAGCGGGTCCGTGCTGGCCCTGAATGCAACAATTACTCAGTCCACGACGCGAAGATGCCAGAAGAACAAATAGATAGAATTTTCCCGCAAGACTGAGGGAAATCATCTCTTTTCCTGGACCCCATAGGGACGCAGTCATGAAAGGAGAAGAGCGGAGTCCCTGAGTCAGAAAGGGAATAAAGGGAGATCAAAGAGGGAATGGCAAAATGGAGCGGGGAATGGGGAAGTCGGGAGGCGTGCAAAAGGGTGGGCAGACGAGCGCGCACATCGAATCTGACTTCTGCGGTATAGGGAGAGAAAAAAAAGAGGAAAGGAACCCACGCCGCTTTCCCGACTCCTTTTATTCCGGGGCCTCATCTCCACGCCTCCCCCGTTCCTTACCAATCTGTCTTCTTTCCCTCAATCTCCCCATTTTTGAAACCTCTGCCCACTCTTCCTTCGGTTTTTTTCCTTTCTTTCTCTATGTCAGTTTTGTTTCTTGCGCTGTCCTGTTTGGCTTTCTTTCTTTTCTTTTGCCTCAAAATTTTCCACTGTCGATGTCGTTTCCAGGCTCGCAGTTCTCTGCTGTCTCGACAACGTCGAATGTCATCGAAGAGGCATGGCAGAATTTTTTTTCTGGTTTTTAACCTTTCCACCGCCATTTTTATTTGCCTTAGTAGCTGTCGCCCAATCTCCCTTCTCCTCTCCCCTTCACCCGTTTCTCCCATTTCATCCCCTCAACACTTACGCCGTTGGTCCCCTTCTAAGCTCGTGCTGGGCGCGTGCACGCAGTCTTTTCCACTAAATCCAGAGCGGGAGCATTTTTTTTTTGTTTTTTCTTCCTCTGCTAACTTTGCGGCGGAAGCACGGTTAAAATCGACGGTCTGTCAGTAGGGCCCGTTCTGTCGCTGCTGTCGGACCCGTCTCACTCGATGACGAGCTTTCTTTTTATGAACTTTTAACAGTGGGTGAAAAACGGCTCAGAACTCCGTCTACTTTTTCATCGTGACTTTTTTTGGGTCCCATGTTTTGCCTACTTGCGCAATTAGTGCCGCTGCTTATTTCTTTTATGAAAACATAATTTATTGTTATGTTTGATTGCTTATTTTCAATCTGAGCATGTGTTGTCCTCAAACCTAAGGGTAAGCTGTCTCCCCACCACCCTCAACGTCTTTTTTTGTAAGACAGGAGAAGCAAGAAATGAAGTTTAATTTTATTCCCTTAGTTTTCGGTTTCTACCAAACGCTTCTAATTTGTTCTCGGCCACCCTAAATGAGACCACGTGATCTTGCTCCAATCGCCCGATTCTGTGTAGTTTTATGTAGGGTAGACTAAACGTCCTTTTTTAAAACAATTTCTCCACTCTCATCATTTTGTGCTAAGCACGTACTTTTTTTCTTAATACTTAGGTGGATTTTTTGCTTCTCACTACCTCTTTTCAACTATCTGCTTTTCTTAGTTTGACTTCTAAAAAAGGTTCTTGTTCAAGTTTTATTATTTATCCACTCCCGTCCTGTTTTTGTTTGGGCTTTCTTTTTTGCATAAAAGCAGCAGAAGAGTTGTACAGGCAAAGAAGACCAGCGTAAGCGATCCTTCAAAGTTGCTATTGCATTTTTTCACTTTAAATCTTTTCTTTCTTTCTTTCGAAACAGCTAGGCCGTCACTTTTACCCTAAAAATGGCTGCTGCGCTATTTTTTACTTCGTCTAATTTCTGTCGCTCGACAGTACCTTTCGCTTCAAAGGAAAATAAGAGAAGGCCTACCATCCCTATCCACCCCTCTCCCTTCCTGCCTCTTCACAGACCGCGTCGTCTGCCCCACCGAAAAAGAGTTGTTCTACGCTTCCATTTCAGCTACCCTCCTCCCACCGCCCCTTAAAATTTTCGCTCTTTTTCTAAGTATTTCTATCTTTTCTTCGCCCTTCCAGCGTGTCATGAATCACCCGCGCCGCCCTCAACCGAGTAGCCATCATGCATGAAGTTCGCTCGACCGTGGTTTCGCTTGGACCGCGTCTCTTCTCTGGCTTCACTTCGGCTCGTCCTTCTTCTCTACTCCCTTTCAAATTCCTGGTTTTCTGCATTAATGCGCGCTCTTTTTCTTATCATTACTTGATACTGCAGCACTGCTATATTTCTTGCTCGTTTCTATCTCGGTATTGTCTCCGCGTTCAGCTTGAATGCCTGGCAGTCTAGTTTGCCCCATGGGCAGTTCAAAGACACGCCACTTGTGATTTCGTTTCGAATAGACCACTAGGGTGGAGTTTGTGTCTTGGCATATAAGTTCGCCTTCCTAGACCAGTGCTGTGGTTTCTTTTTTTTTGCTTTATTTACTTGATTAGTTATTTGTTTGTTGTTTGTTTAACCTCTGGACAGGTTTTATTGCAGACTACAAAAGGATGAAGGATAGAGCCTGAAATTTAGCGCCCAGTTTCAAGGTATAAAGAAAAAGGCCGGCAGTCGTTGACTACGCAGCGATAGCCAAGGCGTATTTTAACCGCACGCTAAGCTTAAAATCTCTTCGAATGCTTCCGTGAATTAGTGTTGCATATTTTTGTTGAGTGTTTGCTCTGCTATCAACCGTATTGCAATAGTTGATTTGATACCAAGCCCCTGATGTGCTTGGAGCTTGGAAAACTATTCACTAACTTGCTGAAAACAAAAAACCGAGCAATTAATTTAAAATTATTGAGATTAGGAGTAGTGGTCAAATAGAGACTGAAATCGTCTCGTAATTATCTGCTTCTACCTCCGTAATCATTGTAACAACGTATTTACTTGAGGGACACGAAGCGAATGTGGAGACGTTACAGACACGCGAGTGAAGTTTACCAACAAGCTGCGCTTATTATCGCTCGCTGTCAGTCTGAACCGAGAATTACAGATACGGGTAGGTAACAAAGCCAAAGGCCTGCCTAATTCACAATTTTTATCTTCCTTGATATGTATGATATGGTATGGTAGTGTATGGTAGGGTATGGTAGGGTATGGTAGGGTATGGTAGGGTATGGTAGGGTATGGTAGAGTATGGTAGGGTATGGTAGAGTATGGTAGGGTATGGTAGAGTATGGTAGGGTATGGTAGGGTATGGTAGGGTATGGTAGGGTATGGTAGGGTATGGTAGGGTATGGTAAGGTATGGTAGGGTATGTGGACTTTAACGTCGCAACGCGGCATATGGGTGACAAGAGTTGCCGTGGCGTATATGGGCCTCCGAATCACTTTCGATCATTTGAGGTCGTCACCAGCCCCGCCGCGGTGGCTCAGTGGTTACAGCGCTCGGCTGCTGGCCCGAAAGACGCGGGTTCGATCCCGGCCGCGGCGGCCGAATTTCGATGGAGGCGAAATTCTAGAGGATCGTGTACTGTGCGATGTCAGTGCGCGTTAAAGTACCCCAGGTGGTCGATATTTCCGGAGCCCTTCACTACGGCGTCCCTCATAGCCTAAGTCGCTTTGAGACGTTAAACCCTAATAAACCAAACGAAACCAGAGCTCTTCAACTTGTGCTGAATAGAAAAGGCCGGAGGAGGGTCAGTGTCGGGCGAGCCGCAGCTTCGAACGTGTCTTCTTTTTCTGATTAAACCTCAGCATAGCGTAACAATATTGCCACGATAGTACTGGCGACCTGATGAACGCCACAGTTCTCGGTTAACAACGTATGACTTCAACACCGAAGCCGTTTACCCCCCAAAAAATCTCATGTCCCGCTATAGCTCTCAAAGAAGCTACTGAGCTCTTTTAAACGCATGGAGTCAACTGACCTTCAAGCGACCCGATGTACACCAAAGTCGACGACAGTCTAGTCTCTTCCAGATTTTGCGTATAAGCTTCTCGACAGCGTCAAAATTAGGTAAGGCCCTCTCGTTGCCCTCGCAATGGCGAAGTGCGTCTTCAACGGCGTCCGAAAGAGCCAGCAGCACATCGACACTGGGCCGTGGGGAAAAGAAAAAAAGGCTTCCGCTTTTCCGAAGAGCTAGCCTCCAACACCCACAGCCTCGGGGATATTACGCGTCGTGATTTATGCGAGGTTCTACCCTCGTTCGCGTCGTCATTTTTTTGTGTGCCCAAAGGAAGAGACGAGGGTATTTCTGCACGCTGCAAGGCTTCTAGCTGGCGCACTATTTAGGGTCAAAACGTCGCATGGAATCGTTATTATTTTTGTCTTGTTTTTATCGCTCTCTTATTTTTTTAAATATGTGTGTTTCCGACGCTTCTATTTTATTCGTTCCTTATTTCGTCGCCCTTTGATTGTCTGTGCTCCCTTTTGTGTTCCTTGTTTTCGTTTATTATTTTTACTTCTTTCCCTTTGCGCCTCTCCACTCTTTCATCTTTCCATTGTTGCCAGCTCCGAGTCACGCTCCCATATAACACTTTTCATTTTGCCCCCGAGCAGATACAAACGGTGATTGATTTTCATCGAGCTGCGATGCATAGCCCGTGGCAGCCTGGCCTCTCAGTTCTCTTTCTTTTTCATTCTTGTTTCTTTTGTTGTTGTTGTTTATAAACTACAGTCACTTTCTCACTGAACGAGAATGAAGTACAAATAAACCACGACACTGAAACAAGTATCCGGTAACAAACAGGTAAGCAATGGCAATGGCAGGCAGCAGTAGCAGACGACAATATCTAAACTAAAGAAACAAGAAGAAATAGCCCCCCTCTACCACCCACTTTCGTCGTTTTGCTGTGTGAAAGCTAACGACAGAAGGCTTTCGTATGCAGACGACGCGAAAGGCGAGCAGACGACACGGACAAACTCAGACATAAACACACAGGTTCCTATAGAATTGTACCCAAACACAGCACAGCATAACAGAGTATTCTCTCCGCCAACAGCAGGGGCTGGTATACGGTAGGGTTGGGGATGGGTGCAGATAATAAGTGAAAAAAAAAAGCGGAGTCGAAATATCGACATATTTTGCCTGCGACAAAACAACAACAGCCTCAACAATGGAGGCATACGAACGCAGACGAGACAACGTCATTGTTGGCTTTCTGCTTATATATAGCTGCGTATGCGTCCTGTGAAGTTCTGCGTTTTCTCCATTGGAGGAGAGGGCGCTATTGATTGTTTCGCCGTCATTTTTATGCAACCGAACCGATGCCGCGTCGGGACGTCTCAGCCCAGATGTCACTGGCGCTCGACGCGTCTCGAACATGCTTTCGCATTTAAACGACGTCAGAGCCCAAATTTTTTGACAGCGTATAGGCACGCCTGTCTTGAAATAAAACAATCTACAAATAGAGACACCGGAGACCCCTTTCTCTCTCTCTCTCTCCATTCCCTCATCTGTTTGGTCCCTTCTCAAAACAGCGTTTGGACGTCCATTCATTCTCATTTATTTTGACTGTCGTTCCCTTTCATGCCGAGAGATGTCGCTTCGACGTGGCGGTGCCCACTAGAAGTGAGGGGCAGGGGAGGAAAAGATGGAAAGGGAGAGTCTAACAATCCTCCTCACCCCTTTTCCCTGCCACTCCGGACGTTTTGCCTATACCCTTTCCGAAAGAGTAGTGGCAGTCGCAAGCTATCGAGGAAAATGTTGAAAAAAAGAAAAACAAACCTAGAAAGGAGCAGGGAAGAGGGATCACCTGAGAAAGAAAGAAAAATAAACCCTTGGCATTTCGATTGGGCTACACGTGCCACGATTTTTGAATATGCCCGCTGTCGCGCAAAGGACCCCTAATGTGCCCCGCATATAGCTGCCTCTGCTTCCTCGCGAATTTGATCTCAGCTCCGTGCCTCGACCTCTTCTTCCTGCAATTCCTTCGACTTTATTTTTGTTTTCTTTTTATTATTCTTTAAAATCTCCAGCGAACATTTGCTTAGCGCAGCACCAACTTTTTTGTCTTATATTTTCTTTTCGTCTGTCCCGCCGCTGGTGCTGCCCTCCGTGTCGGTTGCATGCGACTGGCATCCGTGACTTCTATTAATCATCGCGCTCCTCAGCGTCTGTTTGCTCTGGCGCGAGAAATGCGTCCTTAAAGTTCACAAACGGTGCCAAAACTTTTTTTTTCTTTTTGCTTTTAGTCGTGGCGGATGGGTTGGAAAGCCTCCAACTGGTTCTTCAGGGACGCCTTCCATTTCTTTAAAAACGCCGCCACGCCGTGAGGGGAATAATCGAGCGTTCTGCGAGGCATAACTGCGAGAGAAGACGACGGGTGTCTGGGCCAGTCGTGCGGACGTCGATATTTCTGGCGGAATGTGTTTCGGCTTCATTAAACCTATTTCACAACTTTGACGTTAAGCGAACGCTATTAATCGAGTTTGTTTAGGTTGGCCAACTGGGATATATAACTAAAATACATCGATGATAAAGACGGCTAAGCGTGTTCTAAAATCTCGAGAAGCAATTCCTTTAGCATCTACTTAAGTCCGGTTATACTGCTACAAACCTAGTATGTTTTGCCTTCTGTAACGTCGATGTAGTCACTAACAAACATACCAAGCCTGGGCAGCTAGCGGATAACATGCCCAACCAAGGTGATCAACAACTTTCAACAAAAAGACTGTTACTCGCAGTTCAATGTGACTAAGAAAACTCTGCAATGTAGAGGAAGTTGCAAGCAAGAACATAATGACCACTTGCAAGGAATACTTGCCAAGTTGTTTATCGCAGCTTTGGAATTTACTTCGAACAAATACGACAAACATAGCTTGTTGTCAGATGGATTATTTTGCGCTCCAGATTGCATTTTATTTATTGTGTCCTTAAGGACCGGAAGACATTATATAAGAAGGGGGACGTATTTGTTTCCATACGGCGAATTACGGTTAAAGTATGCATCACACAAAAAGTAACAGGAACCGAAAAACAGTACAAAAAACACTGGAACTGAAAAAGAACTGCAAAAAATAGCTGACATGATAAATCGAGTAATAATATCAGTGCCGCACACAGGATGCATGTTCCACATTACGGGAAGCAAGATAACGAAATTTGGCGGCAGGTACGCGGGAAACGGTGTACGCTATGAAAGCTGAATTTTTAATTTTTTGCGGATTGCTTTATGATCAGCGCATGAAGCGATGCCTTCATATAACGCATTGCAGAGTGCTATTGCGTTGGGGAAAAATGATTTGTTGTAAGCGGAAGTGCGGCCGCTTATGCAAGCTGTCAGGTTATCGCGGTTGAGGCGAGAGGTCGATCTTGAGGGGCAGTTAGCAAAAAGTGTTGAGATTTGGTATTGTGATCGAATGCTTGTAGTTGCAATAGGCGCGAAATGACACGGAGTGATTCAATTATGAATCACGCATATGTGATGCATAATATGTTCTTGTTTATAAAAATAAGCTGCAATATTCTCGATGGCTGTTTCTTGCTCCCTCTCAATCCGGAGTATTAGCACAGCCGAACTGCAATATGATCTTGACAGTGAAAGCGCTCAAAAGGACAAGGACGACAGAAAAGGAAAGACACACGAAGCGCTTCGTGTGTCTTTCCTTTTCTGTCGTCCTTGTCCTTTTGAGCGCTTTCACTGTCAAGATGGAAAACCAACTCGCTCACACAATTCCATTATGCAATATGATCTTGCTACGCACACCTAACTGAAAACAAGAAACTTGTGGCGAGACCAGCACAGAACTGCGGTGTGACGTTGTCCCGCTTTGACTTCAATGGCAGCCTTCTTTTCAAGTTGCCTGATAAATGTTACACTTGCCAAATAGTTTCTGCTGTAAATTCGATACCAAACATTGTAGTACACACACACACACACACACACACACACACACACACACACGCACACACACACGCACACACGCACACACACACACACACACACACACACACACGCACACACACACACACACACACACACACACACACACACACACACACACACACACACGCACGCACGCACGCACGCACACACGCACACACACACACACACACACACACACACGCACACACACACACACACACACACACACACACACACACACACACACACACACACGCACGCACACACACACACACACACACACACACACACACACACACACACACACACACACACACACACGCACGCACACACACACACACACACGCACGCACACACACACACACACACACACACACACACACACACACACACACACACACACACACACACACACACACACACACACACACACACACACACACACACATCGCCCACTACGGTTTTTTTCTTCTTTAGAGCTTGCCATGTATTCTTACATGTGTCTTGCGCAATTCCTGCATTCAGGCTAACTGCACAAGAACTGGACGAGATATTTTTTTTCTTCTCAGTTTCGTGTTCACTTCGTCGCTGAGGCTTATATCGGTTTGATTTCATACATATAAAGAACCTACCCGGTATAAAGTAAGGTGCCTAGCGTCTTCTTGGCATATATGTGAATAAAAAAAAATTAGGGACAACTTAATTACATCACGTGTTGGGAATGTGAAGGCAATATAGACTGAAGCCTGCTCTGCCTGCTTCTCTCTCATGACTGTTGATCGCCTCATACGCTGTGCCTGTGCAGACTCCGATACTGCATCTTCAGCGACACACTTCAGTGGTCAACCTCTCCGCTTGCGGGGATTTTCCACTGTAGTATACACCCGCGGCGTTGATTCTGCCTCCATTCCAACTTGATTCACGACACTGTCTAGACACGCTTGCACACAACCAAGCAAAGCTGCCAACTGACGCCGAGCCCGCCACCGCGCTAGGCCATGTCACGTGAACAGTGCACCTGCCAACTCGGCCATGTCACTACCATTGGCGTCACCTCTGTTCTGTGGACGTCATAGAAACGTCACACGTCCCAGCCACGTAATCTGGTGACGTCATTGTAACGTCAGACCTCTTTGACCAATCAGCAATATTTATTACCCACGACGCCACTTTTTTCTCCGATGATAATTCTAATGCTATTCTATCACAGATGTCATGGTCTGAAACTCGGAGTCAAGCTCTGAGGTGCCTCAAAGAGCCCTCAGTCTACCTCGGATCGAATTCAGAGCAACGATCAGCTTGAAAAAATACTTTCAACAAACACGAAATCAAGTAAACAGCAACGGAAGGGTCCTTATGTGTAGAACTTACTCCTAATTGTACGTTTGCTTAGAGTCTTAAGTGAAAAGTAGTTTTTTTTTATTGTAACCATTACCTTGTCATGTCCTGTCTTCGAAAAAAACATGTTTTCTGCACTTTCTATGTCCATTTTTTTTAGACGCATGTAGCTACTGAGACGAAGCATTTCTGTTTCGTAATCACTTTAACGCTTCGCGCGTTTCGCCGACATTTGGTTGCCAGTAGACGAACAACATCCTACCATTACTCGTCAGTTGTTAACAGCTTGTTTTACTTTATTATTTCATCACTGCTGTATGAGTTGGCGTTCCGCGACCTGACAAACCACACTCTCGAAATTTTCAAATTTTTTAATTTTTTTTTCTAATGTCCAGCAAGTGAACACAGCCCGCCAGTAAACACGACAGCTTTCACAAGGAAGCTCAAGTCTCGCATGCGCAAAGAAGAAGCGAAAGAAATTGCGATTAAAGCACGTCAAAAACGGTTCTAAATTTCTGCCACGAGCGGAGTACAATGATGAACAGCAAGGGCAGAGTCGGAATTAAAACATGAAACAGAAGAAAAAAGAAACAGAAATGAGAAGCGACGCGGGAGGCTTTTTGTATCCGCTCGTTCCCCTTTCCGTGCTTATTATTTCCTCCGTCGGAAGAGAGCGGATGTGTCGGAGCATAATGACGTTAGAACGATGAGGTTTTTGCCACTCGTTGACTCGGCTTTGCTTCCCGTGGCTTTTGCCGGCTGAGTCCCGTTTAAAAAAAGCCTCGTTGCATAGTGTTTTTGGTGTTTTCTTTTTTTCGCCGAAGGAAACGAGGGGGAGAGAAGCGAGCATCGAGCTTTAAGTAGCGCGAGAGCACGGCCTTGATTGCCCTGAATAATTCATTTGTGCCATACTCTTCATGTCTGCCGACTCCGCCTGCTTTGCGTATTTCGTTTCTCGGTTGATCTTTTTCTCTTTCCATCATACTATCATTCTTCTCTTCGCTGCGAGTGAGAGACAGCGACAATAGGCGCTCGCGTTTGAGTGCAGAAAAAAGACTTAAAGAAGGACGCAAGAACTTGAGCTTGAAATAAAATATAGGCCACAAAAATTAGCTGCCCTTAGATACTGAATGAAGAAAATGAGCCCAGGAGAGAATACGGTGCCGTTTCTTATTTTCTTTTTGTCCCAAGGTCACTACATTCGGTATCTATTATTTTACTAAGAATTCATCAGGAACTAGCCGCCTTCTGTAGTCGTTATTATGTTAAGTAAACCAAACGTCTGTATATAGAGAGAAGAGCCCAAATTAAATTTTTTCGCTGCATAATTCCCAATAGATTTCCAGGTGGACGTTTAGCTGGATCACCCTTCGCGATGAGAAAAGCTAAGTACAAGGGAATCTTATTTGAATGAAGCCTCTGTATTAAAACAACCTGGATAAGGAAATGAAAGACAAGTTTAGTGAACATCAACCGCGAATAAAAGCGAATAATGCCAAAGAATTCACGAGATATGGAACGCTGTCAAGGTGGGCGTTGAATGATTCGGAATGCCAAAGCTGCCAAGGCTTTTTATTACATTTTTTGGCATGCAAACTGGCAGTCGGTGTCAGTATACTGCTATGAAAGCGAGTGGAGGTTCGTGAAATCCTTGCGGCCTCCTGTCATATACATAATCGCCATCGTCGTTGCTATCCTTAATTCACTGTATGAGGAATGGCATCCCCAATCATCACCACCTAGCCCTGTGTTGCATTCATCGCGGCCACAATATCTCAGAAATTGTCTCCAAGCCTCATATCCGCACCTGACTATCTTCTATCCTCTGCTATGTATTCCATTCTTTGGAATCCACTCTCTCATATTTTCAAACCCTCGTCACATGCTCACCCACTTCAGTGTGCGCAGAAGAACGCAACCTAGTTCAATTTAAACTTAGAGGTTTGAGATTTTTGAAAGAAAGGAGAAGTAGAACGCCGTGGTGAAGTTAAACTCTTTTTAACCGAGATCCGTCTATGAGAAAAAAAAAACACAAAAACAGTAAGTGGTAGTGGCGTCTTCGCACGTTGAATACGCGTAGAACTACAAGAGCAAAACGTAACCGTAAAGTAGGCTACGAATTGACGCCCCACGAAACTAAATCCCTTATTGCGCAACGCTATCGACTGTTCTTTCGCTGACCGCCGTGGGCGAGTATTAGGCGATAGAAAACTAACGCTTCCAATTTTGCGATCAGACCGCTGTTCGTGCACTTCCATTAAACTCAGTTTTGTGTTGGCGCGGGTATGGTGCTCCTGTACATGTTATTACTTTAATTGAATGAATTAATTAATTAAAAAGCAGCACGGGAGCGGGACAATTTTTACGCGCACTTAGCACAGCAAGCTGTTCTGGACTGCACCTTAAGTCGCTTAGCGGGAGCCGTGCTAGCGCAGGTTCCATTAAATTTTCTTTGAGGGCATTATTTGAGTGGCTTAGAGTTTCCGCCGTGCATTTCGTTCCACTGAAACAAAATGGCTGCGAAAATAACATGTGCTTAAATATACTCGTAGTTAGAAACAGTAATAATATATAACATTAATAGTAAGCTGTGGGCATCGCTATGAATGAGTTCCTTCGGCTTACGTTTATATGGCATCTGGCAATCACGTGCATATCACAGTGGTGCGGGTAACATATATAGCTCGACAACATTTAATATTGTCAACATCAGCTGTAACTTCGCAAATCTACTACCATCAGTTTTCTAAAAAAAAGTCCGATCAGCTCAGCCAGCTGTAAAGCAACCTTCTTTGCAATATTATCATTAGTGAGGCAGAAAACGCTTTACAGGAAAGTGTTAAAGGCAACATCCCTAGAAGGAAATCAAGATAAACAACTTGATAAACGATTGCCGGATAGGAGCACGAGTGGAAACTGTTGTTTTAGAAATGATAATGTAAATTTTGGCACGTCGTCGCAGCCGTGTTTACTTAAAGCAGAAAAGTGATCTCTGAGAATGCATTCATTTTAATGTGGCTGGCAATTTTAGCAATTAATTTTGCCAGACTGAATTTTTTAGTGATGAATGAAGATCATCTTCTCAAATTTGGCCTTCGAAGCACTCTAGTGTTAAAGTTAGGCAGACACAGGAACACACTTACACGGAACACGGTTAACTAAACAGGTACTGTAGAAACACTTTCAAAAGGAACAGTTGATAGATCAAGCGACTGTCCATAGTCTCCTATGGTTGTGTTCCTGTGGGCTATCATTCTATTGCAGCCATCATGCTTCATACCACGCCCAACTTGATCTACCTATTTATAACAGAATCTGAGTGCCTGAAGAGAGAGCAGCCTACGTGGTGTTCCTGGGTGTAAATATTTTTCGAAGTTTGCTTCAGTTTTTTTTTGTATTTATTGTTATTTTTGTGTAAAGACCAGCGTGTCGATGATTATGTGCTAGTGAAATTTCATTTTAAGAGTGATTACCCCCTTGCGAATGTGTT
Organism: Amblyomma mixtum; assembly: GCF_055824585.1. NCBI lineage: Eukaryota > Metazoa > Arthropoda > Arachnida > Ixodida > Ixodidae > Amblyomma > Amblyomma mixtum. Next base: position 61,854,819 of record NC_143019.1, read on the forward strand.
CCTATGCAGTGTTTGTGCTTGCCCTGTCATTACGTCTCATAACGCATCACCAGACTAATGCACCGTGACATCCGAGAGTCATCACTTATTTGTTTGTTTGTTTATGGGGTTTAACGTCCCAAAGCGACTCAGGCTACGAGAGACGCCGTAGTGAAGGGCTCCGGAGATTTCGACCACCTGGGGTTCTGTGCACTGGCATCGCACAGTACACGGGCCTCTAGAATTTCTCCTCCATCGAAATTCGACTTCCGCGGCCAGGATCGAACCCGCGTCTTTCATGTCAGCAGCCGAGCACCATAACCACTGAGCCACCGCGGCGGCTCATCACTTATAAATAATATATGAAAAGAAGGATGCGTTCCTGGCAATGAGGTTATTAAAACCTTTTATTCGAACATATCGCATCTAACACTTGCCATTTAATAAAAACTTACAACCCACGAGTCCAAATTTACTCAATGAACACTGTCTCAAAACCATGTAACGTGTAGGCACGATAACCGATGGTTTTTAAAAGTAACAGAATGGATTCCAAGAAAAGGTACGGGGTTGCAGAACGGGGTGGCAGAAGGACGGGGTGGCAGAAAGTAAGGTGGGCGGATGAGATTAAGATGTTTGCGGGGATAGGGTGGCCGCAGCTGGCGAAGGACAGGGTTAATTGGAGAGAGGCATGGGAGAGGCCTTTGTCCTGCAGTGGGCGTAGTCAGGCTGATGATGATGGCGATGAATATGCAAATCTCAACTTCGCAAAGGAAGAACAATTCGTTCTTGACTCGCGCTCACAGACTCGGAAGACCATGGTAGCCCGACATACTATGTTCAAGACGTCGACCGGTCACTGAGCGTTCAACCATTTTAAAAGTTGCTAAAATCCAGCCTCCGACTCAGTGGCGCCGGCTGAAGCTTCCCTTTTGTCCCAGAAAATTTTGAGACAGAGTATAAGTTGCAGCACGCGACTGGCACAGACGCGCCCTCTGTGTGCTGCAAAACATGTGAGACTGCAAGTAAATTCGCATCGAAAAGAAATTAGTTCATGTGGACATACATCATATTGAAACATTCACACCTTGAGCTGCGCGCGGATTTTATACCAGATACCACAACCACAGTTACCATTCAGTGGCAACTTACGGGCTGCAGGGCACCTTTTCTTTACTGGTCTCTGATTCTATAGTCGGTTACAACTCAAGAACGAAGTTGTTTTTCCCTGTGAAAAGATCTCCTTCCAGCCAATAGCGTCGGCCGATTCTCACGACCTTGCTAACATGACAAAGCAGGGAGCGGTGCAACAAAGCCGGGAGGGGACTATCTCCTTTCATATTCCACTCCCTGCTTTGTCGCGCACGTTAACGTACTGACAGGTTCACAGAATCGCTGCAGAAATATAAACAAAGGACTAATCCATCAACCAGGTCTCACCCTCTTACCCAAACACCCTCCTAATCAAGCCTCAATCATATGGTTTCCAGGCCACACGGAACACGCGGGAGGGAATGATGCTGCCCTCCGGCACGCCCGAGCTCTCTTATAACGGGATTCCCCCCTAGCCGACGAGGCAAGGGAACACGTTACACAGCCTATAATCACCTTCGCCGAACACCTACAGGCCTACAGACAGGCCAGACAGACATACCCCCCACCTCACAAAACTCTAGACAGGGAAGAAGAAAACACCCTTGGCCGGCTACAAACAGACACTCTCGTAACTCCATTTAAACTTCACCAGTGGCACCCCTCACTCTACAAACCAGAGTGCCCACACTGTGCAGAAATAGCGACAGCTTTTCACTTGGTATGGGCATGCCAATTCAATCCTGCCATAGACAGACTTTCGAATCCCAATTTGGAGCAGTGGTAGGTCATTCTGCACAGCGAGGACCACGACCAGCAACGAGGACTGGTTCGCAGGGCCCACGCTGCGGCGCAGGCTAGTGGGCTGCCGGAATAGGCGGACCACCCAAGGCTCCGATAATGGCCATTGTTTAAATAAAGTTTTCAATCAATCAATCAATCAATCAATCAATCAATCAATCAATCAATCAATCAATCAATCAATCAATCAATCAATCAATCAATCAATCAATCAATCATGAGAATCGACTGAAGCCATTGGCTGGAAGCGGGTCCTTTGACGGGGAAAGGCCGCTTCGTTCTTGAGTTGTACCCGAGTGTAGTCTAAGCGGAAAAGTGAGTTAGCGTGAGTTATGCTGCTAGCCTATTAAGGCGTGCCTTTGTATGCCCAGAGGGAAAGATGCTTGGAAGACGGATATAATTTTCTCCTTACTTCGTCACGCGCACAAATCGCACGGCTGGCCTGTATGTATTCTCACTACTCATATAGTCCACCACAGGAAGTAAGGTAAACCCGTGCAAAACACGGGACGAAGGAAAAAAAAACGACACACAACGCGCTTTGTCCTTCGGTTTGGTTTGGTTTATGGGGTTTAACGTCCCAAAGCGACTAAGGCTATGAGAGACGCCGTAGTGGAGGGCTCCGGAAATTTCGACCACCTGGGGATCTTCAACGTGCACTGACATCGCACAGTACACGGGCCTCTAGAATTTCTCCTCCAAAGAAATTCTAGCCGCCGCGGCCGGGATCGAACCCGCGTCTTTCGGGTCAGCAGCCGAGCACCATAACCGCTGAGCCACCGCGGCGGCCGCTTTGTCCTTCGTCCCGTGTTTTGCGCTGGTTTACCTTACTTCAGAATGTTGTACCAACTTGCCCGAGCTTCTGCCTTAGCCACCATAGGAAATGAGATGCATCAACAACGACGCTTCAAGGCGTGTGAAGACCCAAGAAGATTAAGCCTTCAGTATAAAATATAGGCTTGAGGAACAGGGGCACAAACATGCGGGAAAAAAATTGGGCAATGAAAAAAATAGAAAAAGAAACCATACGCAGTAAAGAGGAAGGCTGGAAAAGAATACTGGCAAAGTTTTGAGGATGTGTTTTTTTTTTTATTCACGAGATCTCCATCCTGATCCTCAGCCGAAAGGCGCTGACGTCCCCCGGCGGTGGACATTCGTCACCACGTCCGCTTCCCTTTCACCCCCGAAGAAAGAGGATTGGTCCCTTTTTGAAATTCTTTTTCTCTCTTGGGTGCATTGGTGGCAAGAAACGCTGTGGTCGCCCCATGCAGATTAGGTCTGGCCACGCCACTTCAGCTCAATCGATGCACCCTCTTCTATGGGCTTTGCACAGCGTCCCTCCCCCACCTCTTCCCCTTTCCGCCCTTCCGCAGCCTACTTTATTTACCGCCCCTCTAGTCACTCCTTCAACGTCGACTTCCTGTCGCGTCAGCTCAGCAAGGTGGCGTAAACAATCAGTGGTGAAGAAAATAGTCGCCCAGCAGGGCCTAAAAGCGAATGCAGAATGATGTACAAAAGGACGCAAAAATCAAACAAACAAACAAACAAACCTAAGCATTTTCGTGCTGTTCGAGCACTGTCTTTACACAACTGCGATTTTTTCCCTGCAAGTACAAAGTTCGAGAACGTTTTATCGCAATTGCGAAAGTATTTTATTTATCACTGTGTGTAAACATCATTACCTGTAATTTCTGGGCTGCACATGCACGGAAAAAGCTTGTAGGTACATGCGCCAGAAAAAAAAATCATGAACGATTCAGCGTGATCAGGCCAAACACGATTTAGGCATTTCGGTTTAGGTTTCGATTTCGATTCCAGGCCCGGTTCTTAATGTCACGCTGGCTTCAGACAAAGATTAGCAAAATGAGACTTAAGCTCCGCCTTAAGGGTTTAACGCGATGACGTTAATGGGTTAATGCCCATATAAGCGGAACTGGTCGTTCTCTACCTAACATCCATAGATCGTGGGGAGTCCTCATGCCACTCCTGGAGCAGTGTTGCAGCGGCTGAGCAATGCACCCCTGCCCTTCGATGGTAGGTGCTGTCACCAATGGGGTTTGTGCGAAATAGCATGCTCTTCCTGAGCAACCTCTCGCGTCCTATCATTGATTGAACTGCCACCTGCCACGGTGGGCAGGTTGTGATGACGTCACAAAGTCAAGTGACCTAGGTAGGTCACCTGCCCCATAGGAGGGCCACCTAGACAGAGACAATCTGACTGTGGCAAAATTAGCAACCCATGTCGCAATACAGACAGTGGCGAAATGGGCTCAGGGACAGAGCACTAAACATGAAAACAGCGTTAAAGTTATTGCGATCGTGGTGCAAATTATGGCGGGAAAAAGAAAGTAAGCCTTTTAGACGAAGGAATGGTTTGGCTTTGGTTAAACAGACGAGCCTCCTCTAAAATGAAAGAGACCTTGAAAGAACGAGTATCGGGTACCCTTTCTGGACAGCCTTTCGTGTGACATTCAAGTCCAAGCGGTATTTCCAAAGCGTCTCCTAAATAAGACGGGACGAAACCCGCTGGGAGACCTGACCGAGCCCGTGGAAGCAGGAAGTCGGGCAGGAAGTGGACGTCGCCCGTTTTTGAACGGCACATCAGTCTATTCCTTTTACTATTTCTTTCGTTCTTTTTTTTTTCCCCACAGCAATTTTTTCGGCAAGCCCTGGCGTCACCTCGCATATATCTGCGCGCGAGACCTGACAAAGACGAAGAGAGATGTTAGGCAAAATTGCACCGGTTCTTCCTTGGACGGCACAAAGGGAGCAGGAGGGGTAGCCTGTTCTCCTAGAAGTCACTCTCACCACACACGTCTTCCTTACACTGAGGAGATAGCGAGAAAAAAATTCAGAAAGAAATAAAAGGGACAACAGTAGATAAGAGCCGAAGGCCGCGGCGTAGCAGCATACATGGAAGGAGTAGTTGCCACTTCGAGCGCTCTGGTAGCGCACGGATGTCATCTTGGTTTTTTTGTGTCCGAGACGCTTCTTCCCTATTTACTCCTGCGCTGCCACCGAAAATCGGAAAGCGGGGAAGTGGTTTGAAAGCCACCGCCACCTATGAACGTCGCAAGGGCGTGCATGCATACTGGACGGTGTCCTTCTTTTCCAGTGCCTCCTTCAATGTCCTTTCGTGCCAGAGCTACTCCTCCATCATCCCTTCGAGGCCAGAAATAAAGAAGGGGGAGCAGGGGGATGCATAGGAAAAAAGGGGAGGTGCGTGATAGATAAGGAGGAGACGAAAAATGGGGAACAACGTAGGAGGGAGAGTCAGCCAGATGCACAAAAGGAAGTGGCCGTGCCGTCGCCTCGTTTGTCCTGAAGGCTTGTTTCCTTTTTTTTTCATCCCTCGATTACTACTGCCTTTGGTTTTCCTGCCTGCTCCCGGCTACACAAAGAGGGATAAAAGAGGGAAGAGCTGCTGACACTCCTTCCCTCATCGTGCTACGACCCCCTTCTTCCGCGCGAGTAAAGCAAAGGGGACGGCAACGACGGAGACGAGCCATTATTGATTTCTTTTCCCGGCTTTTTCCCGACTTCCTCTCGGCTTGCTTATACACCTATGCGGCATCTCAGCGCCATCTTTATTTTGTGTCGCAGGTCGTTGCTCCTTTAATTCTTATTTCTTACGTCATACCTAAAAATTTGAGATGCTTTCTTATGTTTTGTGTCTTTTGATTTTTCTTCAGTATGCAAATGTATGAAAGCATGTGTGCGTGAGTGTAAGACATAAAAAAGGAAGCAACGGTTGGAGAGAAATCTCCTTGCCTTGTTGTCGTTATGTGCACGTGCCCGGTGCCGACCCCTCGAAGGAAGAAAAGGACCGTGGGGAAGGAGAAGAGCTCGTGGCTTCCGCACTGAGTTGCGCCGGTGTCGCGCCTATAGGGTGAAGACATCCCTAGTCTCTCCCCTTCCCCCTGTCTCCCTGTCTCTCTGTTTCCCACTTTCCTGCAGCCCTGGCGCTTATTTGTTTGGGACACGCGGGGATAGGGGTGAGAGCTTTTTCGGGATTGCTCGTCCCTCAAACCCCTTCTCTTATTTTTTTACTCCGTTCACTGTCATCCCTATTATTTCTCCCCTCACTCTCTCTCTCGCAGCCGTCTTCATCGCCCTCATCCCAAGCTCCCCCTCGCACCGGACGCCTCCTCGCTTGCTTGCACGCGCGTGCGTGCGTGCGCGACGTTTTGCATTCTTCTTACTCTATGCCCCGCTTTTGTCTATCAACACATTCCCAGTGTTCATTTTTGTTAAGAGGCTAAAAAAGGGAATTGGGGAAGGTGGGGAACGGATCGTTCTTGAGAACATGCAAAAAAAGGAAAAGTGAATACGTACAAAAGGGAGCGTATGGAGATAAGGGTGGATAAAAGGGAAAGATTGTAGTCCGTCCATGGGGCTTTCTGCTTTAGCTTGGTTCTTAGTTGCCTCGTTGTTTTTGTGTACGCCTCCTCCCCTTTTAGGTCCTCCTTCCCGCCTTTTTTTCCTCTATAGGAACGACGCGCGTGCTCAAGAAGGGGGTACAACACGCGACGCGTGCGTGGGCTTCACTCATTGCAACGGCGACGGCGGGCAAGATGAGTTAGCGTGGCCGGGCGGTGCGACAGGGAGGTGGGCGAGTTCTGGGCTTAAAAAGAAAAGGGGATATAGGGAAGGAAAGGAATAAGGAAAAAAAGGAACAAAGTTTGACTGAACGATGGAGGCGAAGACGTCGGCGGCTGTCATTTTCTTTTTCTTTGTTTCCTCTTTCCGTTTCTTTCTCTATTATATTCGTTTATTTCATTCTCTCTTTCTTACTAATTCGTTTTATGTATGACCCTTTTTCGACGTTCCTTTCCGGAGAGGCGTGTGTCGCGGTCCGTTCTGTAGTTTGCATTGTTCTGCTTGTTGGTCGCCGCCTACCGAATTATTATTATTTCTCTTTGTGCTCTACGATGGCGGGTTTAATTCGAAGCTCGAGAATAAAACAGGCGCGTTGTTGCATTTGGGGAAGGAGGTTGAGTGGGAGAAGAGAAGGTTTCTATCAGGAGAGGCGTCCATGAGTTCTCTACGCAGGCGCCCGTATGGGAACTCTGAGGAATGATTGGATGGGAAGGAAAAAGGATTTCAGGAATTGAACGCGAGGATGCAGCTCTTGCGCGTCTTCTGTTCCTGTTTCCTTTTACATGTGTCATCTCTCATTTGCGCCAAAGGGACAAATAACACCAGATTACGATGCTGCCATGAGGATATAAAGAATAATCCAGCTTCACACGGTCACCTCGTGAATATCGGAAGTCGAATTTCAGGGGTTGTTATACCCCAGAGGATTCACATACAGACGTCCGGATGAGTAATCGTCTGAAGTAACAGCTTTGGTTAGCCGGTGACGTATACTATGGTGTGTCCAGTCGAAAGAGACAATGCACGACAACGTGAACTCCGAGACAAGCGCTGAACTTCATACATCACATCGAGCCACGGCACAGTTTTAACATTTCAAAAGCAAAGGACAGGAACGCCTGTCCAGAGGCGTCCAATTGTATAGAAGCAGTGTCGGAGTCCTGCGCCACACGAGGGCGCCATACTCCTGCCGATTTAGTAATTTTCTCTTAATTTTGCTCTTGTAGATTGTTAGAGACATTTAGCATAGCTCGTACCGCTACCGTTTAGCACTTGCCGCATGCAGTCGGCGCGCATGCGTAGATGCCGGACATCTGCCGGACTCTGCGGGTATGCCTGCCATCCTGGGACCAGTCAGCGCGTGCGCACTAGCGGAGCGCGGTACGGGGTAAGCGATAGCGTTGGTTGTAAACTCAATGCTAAAAGTCTGTACTGTATGTCTCTATTCCGCTTATACCCGCTCTGTTAAGCCACCTGCGTTTTACCGCAGCGCTAGCCACGTGACATCAGAGGTGACCTCATCCGCCATCGCTATCTGTGAGAACGAGGGGACTGCAGCCGGCGCTAGAAGGCGCAGCAGGCGGCGATACGTCATGAATGTTGTCGCCTCCCATTGGCTGTTATGAGCTGCGAAGAAGCCGCAGCGCTAACTCACGGACCCATCCTTCCGCTGTACGAGGAACCGGCCATTGCACGCGAGAAAAACCGGTTGATGCGGGAGAGATCGCGTGTATTGCGTTCTACGTTTTGCAATTTTCTCCCTATATACTTAACTGAGCCTTACACTAACAGACCAGCGGTTCCCACTTTTCCGCATTATATACGGGTTTTAACTGCAGCAGCTCTAATCGACAATCTTAGTGTCACTTTCCAGAGGTTTAGGCTTTTTTCATGTCTAGGTTAAGGACGTATTCAATTCTTAAAGTTATTACAGGGGATCTCATTTGCATACATCCAGCATTGCGCTCTGCTCACTGCTTCCTTGAAGAAATTCGGCGCGGAGTTCCGGTACAGCCAACCTGCTATACAGCTGTGCCCGCGTCTCCACCGCGTTCTATCCGCTATTATTCGTTTACTCCGATTCGGGCTCACTTCGCCGCCTCGTCCGCCACACTACTTCTCCTATTCTTCTCCAAACGCCTTTACGTGAGCTGGGAGGCGCCGAATCGCATTTTAGCACCCCTGAAGTCGCCCAGCGGATCGCGGACGAATAAAAAAACGCAGAAGACAAAAACAAAGAAAACGCGAGAAATGCCCGTAAGTGCGCATGAAAGACGAACCAGCGAACAAAAGAAAGTAACCGAGGGAAGAAAAGGGGTGTAACGTAGGGAAAGAGATACTCGGCGCATCTTACTTTGTTTGCTCCTCCACTACGCAATGTGTATAGGTGCGAAGAGGCGCACGTTGGAGCGTGGTGTTTTTTAGCGCTGCCGTTTTTCGGTGGTACTGAGTATCCGTCCAGTGTACTTGCTTGCCTTGTTGTAATCATTTCCTTTTGTTTTGATTCCTTTTCGTCTCCCTTTTTCTCCTACCCGTCTTTAGGGATGGGGGGGGGGGGGGTTTAGACGTGGCCTTTATTTTTATTCTCTCTGCGGAAAAAGGGACAAAAAGGCACCAGTGAGGTGGTTCACAGGGACAGCAAGGGGAACGGCGAAGCGTCCGCAGGTTCAAAAAGGGAAAGAAAGGTTGCAAAAGGAAAAAAAAAGGTTCCTAGCATCAAAGGCAACGCGAGCAAAGGGGTGGAAACAAGATTTAAGAGTGGATGCGAGCAGAGGCGATGCACGGGAGTGAAGAGCGCGTGGCTAGGGAGAGATATATATATATATATATGAGACACCGTCTTTGCATATCGATCATGCAGGGACGACTTCCAGAGTTCCCCTTCTAGGTTCCGAGTCGACGCTCTGGAATCTCCTTCTTTTGTGTGTGTGCGCGCTCTTCTGTAGGTCCTCTCTCGTCGCCAGACCCGAGTTTCTGGGGTTGTCTCAGCTTCTGGAAGTACTTCGCTCTTTTTTGGGGTCTTCCCTTTATTTATATCCTGCTTGCGTAGAGGAAAGAGGGAGAGAGGGTCCGATGCTGACACTCGCATCTTCGGAAAGGTGGGAAGGTGAGACGGCGGCGGCGAAGTGTCCACGATGCAGCTGAACAGCACCAAAGACACTTCTTGCCTTCGGGAAGCAACCGGACGAGGGGGAGGGCCCTTCGCTTTTCCTCGTTACGAAAGATGGCGCTCGTTCTGATAAGCAACGGAGGCCGAAGCGGTAGCACACGTAGAAAATGTGGCTCTCCTCACTTCGTTGACCTACTTTTATAAAGGAATTTAACGATAGTGTCCGTTCCCTATACACTTTATTTTTTTTAATTGTTTTTTTCCCCACCAATGTGAGTCATGTTGAATGTACTACTCCCCCCCCCCCCCCCTTATGTAATACCCCCTCCCCCCCCCAGGGTCCTTTAAGGGTCAAATAAATGATGATGATGATGACTTGTCATGCGGTAAGTGTAGAATGATACATGATCACCTTGTAAACCAGACCATTCATTAGCGCCGCCGAGGAAAATTTACTTCGCATTTTATGCACCGAAGTAAAACAGAAGCTGGAAATAGTTTGTGCAGTGCATGTTATCTGCGCATGCACCCCCTTCGGGCTTATCGTCTCTGGATTCATGCTATGTTGCGCCGCATGGGCTGCATTTAATTCCTTTGCGGTTTGGACCGGCTTTGAAGGCCGCCCGCAAAGAAGCTTTCATCTCGCCTCATTCCACGTTGAATAACTCACTCAGTAAGCGACGAATGCCTAACGAAGATGCGCAGTATGTGCGCACAAGTGAGGCGATGAAGTACAGCTGCGCATTCATTTCCGTCGTCGTACATATGCGCAGTAAGTTATTCGTCATGCAAAGCCAGCTAGCCTGACCAAGTACAGTCTTTGTCAAAAGTTTAGAGCCCAGGTGGTTCGCTTCTAAGCCTCGCAGTGGGGCTCCTGTAACATTCGTGGTAGTCCTATCATTGGAGGAGGCAGAACCAGAAATCTTCTCACCTTCAGCAAATTTGGAGCGCTGGAGATGCATTACGAACCAGCCAGTGTGCTTCAGAAGCAAACCCCCTGAGCTCCAAACTTTTGACAAAGGCTGTACTTGGCTCCGTTATAATGCCACGCCGCTGGCATTATGCCGGCGCCATCATACGGCCGAACTGCATTACTTAACACCTGGCTAATCTGGCTATAGCTTTATTAGTGTCATGGCCTAGCGCCTTCGTCCCTCGCGTGCTCTGTTGTTCCTCGAGCCTATCCTGTAAATCTTCTCTAGCTAAGTGCAGTACGTTTGTCGATAACAATATGTTTACTTTTCCTGACGCACTGATGTACCCTTTCGATTTCCATTAAAGCTGACAGATGAGAGGATCCTGGAGCAGAAATCAGACTCTTTATTGGGCAAAAGCGTTTGCGAACCGAAAACGACTAGATGCCAAAAAAAAAAAAACAGTGCATTACACGTTCACAGCAATAGGGAATGCTCGCGGCTGGAGGTGGCGGTGATAGTGGTACTGTTAATGGACAGTTAGCCTTACAATGGCCTGTCGTCAGTTTCGCTTACAACACCGACACCAATCCCGAACATTCTAGAAGCTGAGACACTCGGTAACGATTGTTCCAGGGAAATCTGGCTACATGGCGATAGAAGTGCAAGCTGCAATGAATTGGAGAGCAGCAAAAAGGAAACAGAAGGAAACTTCACATCGATGTCTTTATTTTCCTTGACACCAACCTCTCCTGTTCTTTTTAACTGGTCTTACTTCCTTCAAAAGGTGCCGTTCAGATTACCAACGACGTTGAAACACATGTAGTAGCACAAGTACTATGTTCGTGTGTTGACGTTGTGTGCGTGAAAACGTACACCGGGCAGTTACTCATTCTCGTGGTATTCCTTTCGTTCTTCCTCATAGCCGCCACGGTGGCTCAGTGGTCATGGCGCTCGGCTGCTGACCCGAAAGACGCGCGTTCGATCCCGGCCGCGGCGGTCGAATTTCGATGGAGGAGAAATTCTAGAGGCCCGTGTGCTGTGCGATGTCAGTGCACGTTAGAGAACCCCAGGTGGTCGACATTTCCGGAGCCCTCCACTACGGCGTCTCTCATAGCCTGAGTCGCTTTGGGACGTTAAATCCCCGTAAACTAAACCAAACCCTCCTTCTCCTGTTACTCCTCATCCTATACATCTTCACCATCGACGAAGTTCTATGCGTCATTAATAATGCGCACGTTATTATGATAGTTTAGAATTTTCGCTCGTCTGGTACAAGGTTACGTTAAGGAACCAGCGTGCAGATAAGGCATAGGACGACTAAGGGTGACACAACGCGGGAGCTCGCGTTGCGTCAGTCCCTTCTCACGCATTGTCCTCAGGCGTTTGTGATACAGTGTGTCTTTTGAAAGATACTGCCCGCCACACTCCTGCTGCTACAGTCTGCACGAGTTGTTATTCTTCCTTAATACTTAATCTACTGTGAATGAGCGTGGCTTCGGGAAATGATGAGAAATTCGGTTCTGGGGCAAAAAGAAGAGAGGCAGAGCAGTTTGACTTTTGGAAAGCTACTCTGTGTCATAAAAAACAACAACAAAAAATAGGTGTGATCTATTGGATTGCTGTGGAGGAAACGCGTTAGCCTTCTTTCACTCGCTAACCCATTCCAATTCGGATTCCATTGTGTTTCACTCACCAAACTATTCCGATTCTGATCGTATTCCAATTCCGATGTTATTCAAATCATGATTCTATTTCAATTATGATTGTATTCTGATTTCATTTCTAATCGTAATCCCTTCTTGTTTTCCTTTCTGATGAGCCATTCTTAGTCTGGGGTCTCCTCTCTAGTGGAGTGGAGGAGTAGATCACGGCAGCTGTTGGCAGCTGGCAGGTGAAGGGAGGGAAATGCCCCTAAACACTACCTGCCAGCTACCTTCCACCTGCCATAGTTGGCAGGTCAAGACCACGACAGGCGCCGACACCGCCGAAGCCAGACAACTTTTGCCTTCATGGCACTCCTATTGTCATCGCATTGGAAGTGCCATAACCACTGATCCAACGCGGCGGCCTATTGCGTATTTGTGTGGGAGTTGCTACGACGCTGAATGCACGTAAACCACGGATTGGTCACGTCGTAGTTGTCGGCGAAGGTAGCGAATGCGTGCCTGATGCTGAGTGGACTGGGGTTGATGATTCATGTGGGGTGGGATAGGGGCGACATGGAGGTGGTAACGAACGGCGAGCGGGAGGTTATTCATCAGAGCTACGGTTTGGTGATCCTGGGGTCCCCTATGCGGAGCTCGCCTGTTTGCGCCGCCGCCGGTTCGAAGTATGTATGTAGTAAGTTTTCAAGGCGAAAGTCTTTAATGGCTCATTCTGTCGTCTGTTAACAAAACGTGTCACACGCGTTCAACTCGGGAACTAAAAAAAAGATAGAAGAAAACCAATGGCTGCTTCAGATAGAGGAGGAAAAATAAACTTAGAAGCCAAGTTTTATGACTGTAGATTAATAAGTTAATTAAGTATAGACAGAAATGTCGAAATTGCGTCGAAATAGCGCGGACGTCGATATGCCACGGGAACGGTGTGAGGTCACATCCACCGTAAGTCGTCACGGCATAGTGAAAATTGTCACAGAATGGTCGGAAAAACGTCGGATTTGTGTCAGAGTAGATGGAAAAATGTGTAATTAAGCGTAATTAACACTTAAGATCCCTGAAAGATGTATAATTTGGGTATCGACATAGCCACGGGAACGGCGTGACGTCACGTCCACCGGAAGTCGTCACGGCATAGTGTCCTCGGCTTTCGCCTCTCAACACTTTAGTTGCCAAAGTGTCCTCGCAACTTTTTCTGTGCCCTCTCATTTGGACAGCGAAGTTCGGAGTGTTTCTCACTTAGACGGAGCTTTCTTCCTCTCATTATTTCTCCAGGGGCTTCAGCCTGAGATTCAAACCACGGACCACAGACCATGCCGTTTTGAGAAATGGTACTTCTACTGCTAACGCTGTGGTGGCTCAGTGGGTATGTGCTCGGCTGCTGACCCGAAAGTCGCGGGTTCGATCCCGGCCGTGGCGGTCGCATTTCGATGGAGGCAAAATGCTAGAGGCCCGTATGCTGTGCGATGTCAGTGCTCGTAAAGAACCCCAGGAGGTCGAAATTACCCGGAGCCCTCCACAACGGCGTCCCTCACATCCTTAGTCGGCTTCGGACGTTAAACCCCATAAAAGCAAACCAAGCAGTAAAAGCACATGCTGCTAAATTATTGCTGACATTGGCTGGTGGACAAATTACACCTAAATGGACTTAGACGTGCTCCTAGCCAGTAAACTATGGCTAGGAACACTTATGCATGATGAAGTTTAGCGCCAAAAACGAGGACTAAGTAGGAGAGAAGACACAACACGAGCGCTTTTTCGCAACTAAAACTTTAATGGAAGAACACATGACATAAATACCCATCTCGTGAAGTAAATCAAAAAGAATAAACATACATGATATCGTAAAGATAAACCTTAGAGGGCGATGCATCTGAAGAGTGCTGAGGGTGCAAAAGGTACATAAAAGGTGCAAAAACAGGAAACTTCATGGTCACAATCACAATCACGAAGGGCAAACCAAAATACCAAAAAAAACCCAAAAAAAGGAGGGAAAAGGAAATTATATTAATTCCACGTGTGATCCAGGTATGCCAGCTCTTTTGCTGTTAAAGAAATGGACGGTGCGCTTATGCATGAATTTCCCTGTCGCGAAATATAAAAAGCCTCGGTAATTTCGCGCTGGAGGCGTTCTTTATGATGTCACAGAATTTCAGCCTGCGCATAAAGTGGATTGCATTTTTTCTTGCACACTGGCCCACATTCCGGCACACAATCCGGCTTGCACTCTTTACATCCTTGGCAATGGTCAACCAAATGCGAGGACTTCGACCCAGAGAGCGATTTCTCGTGTTCTTTTAGCCGCACATTTACACAACGCCCTGTCTGAGCTATGTAGGTCTTGCCACAGGAGACGGGCAGGTCATACACCACACCCGTTTTGCACGCGATGAATCCCGAAGTATGGTATGTCTTCTTCTTATTTTTATTTTTTCCTCTCTGGTTCCCTATTGTTCTGCTTACTAGGCCGCACACTTTCTTGAGCTTGTTTGGGGCCGAGAAGATTACCTGTACGCGATAGCGCCTGGCCACGTTGGCAAGGTTGTGCGAAAGTTGATGCTTATATGGTATCACCACTTCTTTCTTCTTTATATTCTGGTCGTTTTCCTTCTTTGGGGCAATACCTTTTACCAAGCGGATAAGTTTTTCGCATGCAAAACCAATTGCGCTGTCCGGATAGCCTGATGACTTTATTCTATTTACTTGTTCATGAAAACTTTTAGCCATGTCGTGCGTGCAGGGCTTTACCAGGACTGAACGTAGGCATGAGAGTACAATGCCATTTTTTACAATTTAGAGTGGCCTGAGGCGCAATGCAGTAGGGATTTGACTGATCGCGGATGATAGCGCCAACAAACATGAGTCTGGTTGAAAGATAGCAGCACATCAAGAAACTGCAATTTATCTCCGGCTGGTAATTCGAATGGGAAAACGAGACCATGTCCACATTCCCGGAAGACCATCAAAATATTCACAACGTTGTCGGTGAAGCGTGCACTGTCCACAAATACCAGATAATCGTCCACGTACCTAAACACATGAGAACACATGTCGTTTAGACGGCTTTCAAGACATCTGTACACGCTACTGAGGAAGATGTCGGAGAGTACGGGCGCCACACATGAACCAATACATACACCTGACTTCTGTATGTACGTTTTGCAACACTTATGCGTCTACGAATTCGTCCTAGTTACCCGTAAATAATGTCCAGCTACTCTGGTCGTCGTATTTGCCAGGGAACTGCAATGCCCGTAGAAGGTTGTTTTTCAAAAACACTGGGCTAGGACGATCAAATTTTTTTGTTTTGGCAAGGAACATGGATGCACACATCGCAAAGGATGCGGTGTCCTTGATCTAAGCAACCCACTGCAGTTGGCATCGTTTTCTTCTTTTTTTTTGTTTTCTGCTACAGTGCCACGGCTCATATCTGAACTCGCGCAGTTTTTTTTGTGTGTGTTTTTAGGGTTCCAGGTACTTGGACACAAATACATTTCGCGCAAAAGCGAAGAAATAAGAACTGAAAAAACATTGAATACGTAATCCTGCATAACCCCTTGGGAGGGAGAACTATGCTTCTTCCTTCAACCTCGTCTTGGAATATTGTCTTGCGCATCATCTCGAATGGTCTCAACAAGGTCGCATTCTTAGAGGAGATTTTCTATACTATTTCCAGCTTATTTTGAGCGGGTTTTGTTTACATTCTTCTCTTTTTATGGGATCCCACATCCGACTGCAGAATCCGATATGCATGCTGGTCTCAAAAAAATGTGCGCACTGGAGTACCTACAAAACTAATAATGAAAAGTAGCATAGCTCTAAATAGCGAAAAATAGAGCGCACAAAACAAAAGAAGCGAAGACAGTTTGTAGAAAAGAAAAAAAAAGAAGCGAAATGCGAGGAATCTCGTGCGCCTCTTCAACGAGTGGGACAGAAAAGAAGGGAAGAATGGAGCTGCCGAAAGGCAAGATGGAGCGAAAGAAGAAGACTCATCCTATACATCTGTATACTCTTCAGGGAGGACAACTACCATCGTGTTGTTACGCTTCCCCTACGATGCCTCGTCCCCCCTACGCCCCCCTCCGGTCCTCGAGTTGCTTTGAGCCCCCTCCAACCTCTTTGGGAACTTGCACGCCCTCCCTCCTTTTTTGGACTATGTCGAGCGTGTGTCTCTCGCTAGATGGCGCTGTAAAAACGTCGGCCATTCCATTAGCCGCTTGAAAAAGTGTCCCCCTACGGCGTGTCAAGCGCGTTTGGCTCCAAGCACGCAGCCGCCCTCCACAGGCGCAAGCGACGATCGTAACACGTCTGCCGTCGTTCCCTCTCTTTTCCTTTTTTTTTTAAATCTGCATTTGCAGTTTCTCTGCCTTTTTCGTTTCTTTTGTCTTCACGACTGCGGGGTCAGCTTCGGCTCCGGCTATGGCTTTGTCTTCTTGGGCGCCGAGAAAAACGGCCAGGAACAATGGGATGTAACGACGCACTGTAGGTGCATGCATGTGTGAAGTGGCCGTGTCGTTCCCTGCCCCTAGTATCTTTTCTGTTTTTACATAATACTGCCCGTCATGGCGACGCGTGTCGACAAGGCACAACGTCCGTGGCGATGACTTTGGAAGGACAGCCCGGCAAAAAGAGTAAGACGTACTGCTATGAAACTGCGCTGTATTCACGACGGCAGCGTGGAGCCATCGTCTGCTGGTCGGAGCAATGTCGTCTGCTTCGCGCCCTGACGCACTGAAGAATACATGGCCGTTATGGATTCATATGTTAGTCATCTGCGCAGAAATGATAAACAGTGCAGTGACTATCAGTTAAGAAGTGCAGTGAAGCTCAATGCCAAGGAAAAAATATGTTCAGCTGGAGCGTTGCCGTTGTATCGAAAAAAAGTAATGGGAGAGAGGGTGTGTTTACTGCGAAAGGGTGTTTTTTTACTTAAAGGTGCACTGAAGAGGAATCTGAAGTCGTATTTTTGCTGCGGGAACTCGATCTACACGTTCCGAGCATTCTTAGAAGCTGCGGCTTATTGCCCTGTGTGGTCGATTTCCACAATTAGATCGATATAACGCTCCCGCCTTTATTTTTTGAATTCTCCCCGTACGGTTGGCGAAGTCGGCCAACGCGTGGAGTTCCTTTCAGCCAGCTCCGTGGAGGCTTTGCTTTCGCTTTATTTTGTTTTTTAGGTTTCCATGAATAAATAGTTTCATTCGCAGATAATATAGCCGCAAAATAAGCCCGCAGAAATAAAAATACGCGCGGATTATTTGCTTCTTCGGATTACTACGTATTACTCCGCCGATGGCAGAGCGGCAAGCCGCCACGAGGCTGGGTGAAAGGCACTCCACGCGTTGGTCGACTCCGCCCACCGTACGGGGAGAATTAAAAAAAAAGGGCGGGAACCGGACGTTAATTCGATTTAATTAGAGAAATCGGCCACACAGGGCAATAAATCAAACTTTCTAAGAATGCTCGCAACGTACAGATCGAGTTCCCGCGGCAAAAAAAAAAAAAAAAAAACGAGTTCAGATTCCTCTTCACTGCACCTTTAATCTCCAGAAGGGAATGAATTGTCGGGTTTAACGTCCCGAAGTGACACATGGACTACGAGAGACGTCGTAGTGGAGGGCTCCGGATTAGGTTAGCCCACCTGGGGTTCTTTAACGTGCGCTGACATCGCACACTTCATGGACGTCGTTGCATTTCATCCCCAGTCTCCGGACGGGACGGCTGTACAATAGTGTATATGGTAGCTCTCATCGGGAAAGTTCGCAAAATAAGTTCGCCATCAACGTTGAAGCCTGAACAAATTTCGCTGGAAATGTACGTGCCTGAAAATGTTTTGCTGGAAAGAATCTGCTGGGTGTGGCGTTGAATGTTTTTTTTTTATGTCTTTACACCAAACCAGCTTGTCTATACTGAGTCGGGAAAAGAGATAAAAAAATATATATACCTCAATTTTCAGCTTATTTTGGATGTCACCCGTTTGTCGCCGGCGCTGGCGAACAAAGCTCCCCCTGGAGTCGTATCAACAAACTTCGCGGTCGTAAAATGGCACTCACCAGCATGGCTTCTTGCAGATACAAAATAAAGTGCAACCAGCCGAACGACTAGGCCGTGACTTCATGGCGACGCTTTACTTACGAACGAAGATTTAGTGGGTGACATCTGTTTCTTCTTCATTACGCGCGGTCATTTGCCTCAGCATCAAGCCATCAAGACTAGTATACAGCGTTCATCGATGTAGTAACACAAAGGGACAAAACCCGAATAATGTATGGAGCGGCTGAGTGCGCTTGTGTTCTCGCTTTCCTCGGTATTTCTTGACGCTGTAATCAGAATATTCGACAGCGAGGCAACACCAAGGAGCTGCCTTTTTATTTATTATTACTGAGACTTTTAGTTTCTACTGGACTAAGTACATCGTAGATTTCTCTTTTTTTCTTTTTGTTTTCTTTCCTTTCTTTTTGTTTACTGTTTGAATTGTATCCTTTTGTTGTATCTTTGTATTGTATCTTTAGTCTATTTCATAATCCTTCTCTCCGCCCTGCTGCAGCCATTGTAACGCTACTTGGGGCCAGTCAAGGTGCCCCTGAGCAGCTTTTTCCCCTTGTATCCCCCGCAACCATTGTATCTCCTTGCTTGTGGAAATAAACTTAAACGTCAGTGGCTTCTTAGGTGCGTCTCTTAAAGGGAAACTCCATAGATTTTAGAAGTCAACGAGCTAAAGAGGGTCTTATGTGTGAACCTTGCAGGTAAAGAATGCGAAGTCTTTTTGGGCTATCAATTGAAATAGTGAAGTAATCACCGATTAAAATCCGGACGCCCTTCAAGCTCCTCCGCAGCGCGCACAACGCCAAGTGGGGGGGGGGGGGGGCGCATGATGACGTCATCGAAGGTATCGGTACATTATCAACGCGCAAACGCCTGCTTTGAAAAAAAAAAAAAACGCCACCGAAGACAAACCCTGCCGAGAGTTGTTTGGCAGGCTCTAACGAGTCAGGGCAGGGCGTGGCTGACGACCGCGGTAATTTGAAATCCTACCTTCCGTGACGTCACGCTGAATTTCTCTGCACACCTCCGATGCATTGAGGAGAAGCGCAAAATTCAATCGTCGATTACGTCACTATTTCAAATGCTAGTGCAAAAACACTTGGCATGCTTTAGCTACAGCCCGTATAGATTTGAATCCTTGAATATTGCGAAATTGTCAAAAAAGTGCTGCAGCTGCCCTTTAAAGACAATACCGCGAGTTTAAAAAAGTGATTCAGCGTCAGCAATGCTCTTACGCCTTTCTCCGGCCAGAAAGGACTGATGAAAAGATTTAAGCTCCGGACGACAGTTTGTTTTCTTCCTTTTTTTTTAGAGTACCTGCACTATGTTCCTGTGGTACGACGTTCCAAAATCAACTCTGGGCAAATTTTTTTCGCGGCGATTGGTACTAAGCCCGTATTTTGATATATTTAATATTACGATGGTCCAAAAAGGCAATGATAAGTCACACCAACTGCCATTTTGTTGTCCTATAGAGCCTTCAGGTGGGCTTCATCAGCCGCTGCGTTGCTGGGCCGGATCAAAGCTAGGGGAATATCAAACACAGCCTTGCAATTTCCGTTGCCTTGTTGTTGTGCCACCGTTTATGCCATTTGCCTTCGTGGGACAAAAAGGCGAAAATTATAGTTTGCGGCCTCCCTCATAATTCCTAAAATTCCGCTTTAATGAGTTCCCGAACGCGATAAAAGAAAAATCGTGGCCATGGTCAAGCAGATTTCCCTGTGGTTGCTATGGGAACGGCGCGAACCGAGCGTGCCGCTCTTTAGAACGAAACTATACAGGGTGTTTCACCTAAGACTTTCTGCAATTTTTAAAAATAAGCTATTCGAATTAGATGCGCGCTTTTTCTGGCATAGCATTGTCAGTGGTGTAGTACATCATAATGCAGCTAAGACGTGCTAACTAGCAGGCTTGTTAACCATTATTTAATAGTTAAATTTTAAACTATTACCGTTGGACTCCTTAAATATTGAGAAGCATGTAGCCCACCGTAAGTAATGTCCATATCCGTTTTTAGAATTTCGAGAACGCGATTATCCTCGGCGCTGTGGCCCAACAAATTTTGGCTATTTCGACGAGTTAGGTTCACTGGAGAGGTTGCTTTGCCTGCAAGCTTCTCAAACCGCATGTATTTTGGCGCGATGTAGGCGAAATTTGTTGGGCCACAGCGCCGAGGATAATCGCGTTCTCGAAATTCTAAAAACGAATATGGACATTACTTACGGTGGGCTGCATGCCTCTCAATAATTAAGGAGCCCAAAGGTAATAGTTTAAAAGTTAACTATTAAATATTGGTTAACAAGCCTGCTAGTTAGCACGTCTTAGTTGAATTATGATGTACTACACCACTGACAATGCTATGCCAGTAAAAGCGCGCATCTAATTTAAATAGCTTATTTTTAAAAATTGCAGAAAGTCTTAGGTGAAACACCCTGTATATATGAAGCTCAAGCGAGGTCGCTGACGTCGCGTTGGTAATCTCTATACTCCTCAATAATTGTGTATACGAAACTTAAGTAGTCGTATGGAGAAATGTACCTTCGCAAATTACGTTTGCCTAGCCTGGTGGCGTAGCCATAGAATTGTTCGTTTTTTTATTTCGGGGCTGACATGTAATAATTTCGTTGCAGAAAGCGATAGGAAGTCGGGTGTGCCTTGGGGTCAATTCTACACTGAGAAAGCTGCTTTTCAATCGGGACTCTACGGATACTCAAAAAATGGCACCTCCTGGTCCACAGCTTTTATAACGATATGGCAATGAAAAATATTGTATTCGAATTATAGTTTGGAATGCCCCTGTTCACAGGGGCTCGTCATTTTTTGATACACTGCCCACCCTTATAAAAATGGTCAATAGACAGTCTATAGACTATTTATTGACTCTGTTGACTTCCTATAGATATTGCTTTTTGTCTATTTATAGTCTATAGACTGTCTATACACAAAAGTCTACTAAAAGTGTATGGCTATAAATCTATGGATTGTGTTTAGAATGTCTATGGCATTTGTATTGCCTATAGGCTTTCGTCTATAGACAGTCTATAGACTTTATAGACAGAAGTCCATAGACATTCTATAGACTGTCAAACTTTTTTTGCAAGGAACTGCCCACCACCGGTGACGCCTTTACTGCAGCAATGCTCTAAACTCTCCATGTGGTAGTGGAAAAATGTGGCTGCGTAAATAGGATGGCGAGAGATGAAAGCTTTAAGGAGAGTCGGGAGAAGAACCGTCCCGATATTCCTTCGACGATGTAGATGAGAGTGCACCGATGCCAGAGGGGCATCGAAGCGATGAATTTATGTTTATTCAGACAGAACTACAGAGAAAGCCCTGTGCAGGGGGTTGACAAAAAGACACGGATGCCTGAATATCGAAAAAAGTGTGTTGTCTCGCGAAAGAAATTTTAAAAGTTCGTTCGAACATGAAGTTTTTAGTTTCCGCACAACCAACTGTAAGAAAACTAACTATTAGCGCCGTCTACTGAAAGGTGCATGGATGGTGGTCATGAGGAGCAAGTCTAGGTGGCAATTTGGTTGTATGAATTGGCTGGCTTGTTTGAGGCATTGAGTTTCTTACCTTTACAAAAAAGTTTTAGACAGTCTATAGAGTGTCTATAGACTTCTGTCTATAAAGTCTATAGACTTTCTATAGACAAAAGTCTATAGGAAATACAAATACCATAGACAGTCTATAAACAATCTATAGATTTATGGCCATACACTTTTAGTAGACTTTAGTAGACTTTTGTCTATAGGCAGTCTATAGACTATTAATAGACAAAGAGCAATATCTATAGGAAGTCAATAGAGTCAATAAGAAGTATATAGACTGTCTGGAGACCATTTTTATAAGGGCATAGAATCACCCACAGGGAATAGTTGGGCCTCTGTCAATGCGAGTTGCTTATAAACAGTGCTAAAAGCGCTTCATCTACCAAGGGCATGTCTGGAAGATGTGGTTTCGCGTTTGGTTTGCCTAGTGTTGGTCCGAAAATATTGTTTCTGCCGCAGAGCCATGGCTTCGCCGCAGCCTCTCAGATTAAAATCTTTAAATTTAGCGTTTCTTTTACTTATTTGCAATTTAACATCCCAGACCGACTAAGGCTATGAGGGACGCCGCAGTGAAGGGCTCCGGAAATTTCGACCACCTGGGGTTCTTTAACTTGCACTAAAATCGCACCGTACACGGGCCTCTAGAATTTCACCTCCATAACCACCGAGCCTCCGCGGCGACTAAATTTGGCACGAGTTAACGTTCTGAATTAAGCAGATACAGTTGAGCCCACTTATAACGAACTTGATCGTCACGCGGCATTTGTTCGTTGTATCCAAAGTTCGTAGTAAGTGGACCACCTATAATACGGGCTAAAAGAGCAAGCGAGACGAAAGTTAACTTTATTTTTGAAAAAAGTCCGTGATGAATGTCTGCTTCTTCAAAGCTGATCGCATCACTGCCGTTTCTAATTTTTCCAGCGCGGTAATATGTTCATCGCCAAGGCCTCTGCTGCACACGAGTTCTTTAAGCGACGCGATGTAACCGATCGCGGTTGAAGCGTTCACAGCAACCGGCGGTAGAGCAGCATCCTCGTCATCGTCCTCGTCGGTCTCTGGGCAATCAGGAAGGGCTCGCACTTCACGCACAATAGCTTCGTCAGTGCATGGCTCCGCAATGTCGGCGTCATCATCAGCAGAAACGAAATCGTCCCAGGCAACGTCAGGTCCGGCCAGCTGCGTGTCAACGACGCGTTGCCAACGACGCGAGGGGAACACAAGTGCGCGAAATTCGCCTGCCGCGGGTTCGCAGTCGAGCGAAACCGCGCCAAACACCGCCGGCTCGGTCAACTACGGGGACCCGACAGCTTCGCGTTCGCTCTAACCGAGTGTTGAGGCCACAACAGTTCGTTCTATGTGAGACACTGTGCCATTGCCCCAATATATATTTTGACGGTAGCACCGCCCTCGTTCGTACTAAGCGAGCGTTCGTTATATCTGCGGCTGTTATAAGTGGGCTCGACTGTATGGAAATTAGCAAAGCATTGCTTTGACGTCTTCCTCGTTAAAAGTTGTATTGCTACGATTGAATCCGCATTTTGGGCCTGCCGCCAGCCAAAGCCAAATACGTGACCGCATCTTTCCGGCATGCCCTTGGTGGGTGAATTGCAGCACCTTTCCTCTTAGTATGTATGCGAAAGAATACGGCGTGAAGCAGAGAGTTTGTCATACACTGACTAATTAATGCGGACCAGCGGTAGCGTGGCCCTAGGAAATGCCGGAAACTGGTTGCTTCGTGGCTATTGTTTTGTAAAAAATAGGGATTCAGTCATAACAATGCGGATTTTCTCGAGGCAAACCTCAAATAAACGCTTTGCTAATTTCCATACGGTACTCGTATCACAAAACATTTCCCTGAGTTCGATTTATTAAAGAAGTAAATAACGCAATAATAAAAAAAACTTAATGATCACAAGTTCAGTTTGATCTTTACCTACAACGAGCTAAATCGACAAATCTACCCGACATGACACAAGAAGCTTACATGGGAAGAAGCCGTAGCTTGGAAGAAGGTACAGATGAACACATACCCACACATCAGCCTCTTACACCCCACGTTACACTCAAACACGCGTCCGCAATGTGGTGAACACCTGACACACTACATGGGTTTGCCAAAGCATGCAGGCCGTCCCAAAAATCCCAAACCCATAACATGAGCAGTGGGAGGTCGTGCTGTCCAGCTGAAACTTAGAGGACCAAAGACAGCTAGTTCACGAGGCACAGAAAACAGTTAAGGCCGTAGGAACCCTGGACAAAAGACCCCTCCCAGTTCAGGGGGAGGGGGGGGGGGGGAGGGCGCAGAGCTTTTTATTCAGTTAAGTTTACCACCACCGCCACAAGGTGAATAGCACCACGGCTAAACAGTGGAAAGATCTAGCCACCGTATAGCAGGGCACAGCTATGATCCCGCAGCACAATCCACGTTTTCGGCCCAATACTATCCAAGGCTAACATGAAATCCTGTGCCCGCTGTAAAGACCTTTTCGTATCGATTAACGTCCACATGGTTAACCGGTTCATGCGCTCCAAATTTACATTGTAGCCTCAAAGCAAGAAAGAGTTAGTATGCTAAGAATGTTAGTCCTTTGGTGACTAATCAAAGGTTGCCGCAACCGTTGCTCCTTCAAAACCATATTCCGTCACAGACGACCTGCAAAGGGACGTCCACCACAGCTGTCTTCCCTAGGACCAACTGTTCTTCGCGACAAAGTGGTGCAGCTATAGTTTCGTTTTCACAGTTTTTGTCCACAGTGTGCATTTGGAGGTGTGGCCTAGTAGAATGCGTCCCAGATTAATTTTCAGTTAGCGCCATCGTTATCTTTATTATCGCCATTATCTGCGATTACGTTATTTCATCTATCTTTATTCGATCTTACTTGAGACCCATTTTGTTTTCTTCTGACCACTTCGGCACTCCTAGAGGAAACCGCTGGTTGTCAGTTCTGCATTTTGAATTCCGCATAATCATGATGAAGTTCGAAAATTTTGAAGCACAGTTAAGGATCTATTGTTTGTATACTTGTGTTTGCGCACGATGATTCCTGTGTGCTCTGCCTTTGGACATTTCGGCACTGATGATTACCGTTGCTTCTGTATAAACGCTCCGCGCAAAAGCATCGGCGCTCATAAACCACTCACATCCCTTTCCGTGTTTTTCTTGTTTTGAACATTTCACACCAGCGCCCAAGTCTAAGGAGGTCCAAGTTGCGACAGCCCCGGACAGTGATGAACGCGATGAGCCAATTATCTCTGCCGCCGTCTGCGAGACCCCTGGGTCACTTCGCGCGCATACATATACATCAGCGTGCGTCTAGCACAACCTCCCTCATCCCCGCTGCCTTGGCGACACACACACATTTACCCCTTTTTTAAACTTCCAAAACGGCGGAGTCATCGCTCTGCCTCCGTTTCATTCTTGCGAAGCCGCCGTGTGGACCGCCCGGCAGGAAAGCGGATTTGCGCGGACGAAGGCTCGTTAAGCGGATTTGCACGACGGCTGGATTAATGACAAGACTACAGCACCGCGACGACAGCGAAGCGGGGGTCCCTTCGCTGTGCCGGACACTGGGCTCATCCTCAGCCTCACTATAGAACAGTGCAGTGCCGTCTGCTTCTGTGTCCGAGAGCAGACGACGTCTAAGTTACATGCACCAGACGATAACAACCATGTACGCACGAATAACGCATAGGCGTATACGCATAAAGCCCATGCGCAAATACGAACACATACACATGCGTGTGCACATGGATGTAATCATGCTCAATATGGCTTGCAACGCCAGTACGGGGGGCAAAATCTTGCCTAGAACAACCAAACTGTGTATTCCGCCGCTCCCAAAGCCGCTGCGACCAAGAAGGCAAAAATTGAGGATTAAATTCTATGATTTTGACTGCATATGTTTACATCCAGACCATTTTTAACCAAATCTTATCTCTAGTTATCGCTTGATCAGCCCGAAGCAGGCTCAGAACGTGTTCTAGACATGCGTTTTGCCCTCTGTACTGTACATACGCCTTACACATATCTGAACGCTATTGTTTCCACACTGCTGCACGGTTTTAGGGACGTGGAGTGTGGCCACGTGGGGGACAAAGGATCATACAGGGATGAAACGGTGGGGGAGAGATAGTGGAAGGGGGGGGGAAGCGGGTGAAAGCTCTTTGTTCGTCGGCGTGGATGTCCCCTCTTATCACCTCGTGGTACATACGAAGCTCAGTGAGCTTCATTGTGCAGTTCTGGGCTGAAAGAAGCTCCCTTTTTTTCTCGTCGCTGCTTGCTCGGAACGTGATTGCATCACCACCAGTAAGGTACGCATATGTTAGGCTAGCTGGTCCAGAGAGTGTTGACCCAGGATTTCCGAGGGCCGACACGGGCTGCGGACCGTCGGTGACGGGTCGTCTTTTACGTAGCGTCGGTGATCTCGCCTCGGGGGATACGAAGGAGTGCTGCTAGCTAAGCCTAACGGATATCTCAGGACCGGGCTCCTGACCAGCGCTGTCCGGCCTCTGGTAAGAACAGCAAAGAGGCGAATATTTACACAAGCAGGAGACAGGCTGGCCACGTCGTAGTCACCAGCTTCCATGCCCCCCCCCCCCCCCCCCCTTTAATTTTTCGTCTTCTTTGCATATCATCTCGAAATCAGACATAGCTTCACCAGCGAAAGTACGAGACATCAGGAAAAGAAGAACAGAGGATAGCGCTGGTGAAGCTGTCTGATGCACACCAACTAGCCCACATGGGTACCTTGTTACATCTCGAAATCTTTGCCGATCATTCTATGCACTGTTGTAAAAAGAAGGAAACGTAAAAGAAAGTGGAAAAGAAAAGGGGAACAATGGAAAGAATGAAAAAAGAAAGGAATGAACAGAAGACTACTGAAGCCAAAAGGAAGGAAGTCCCCCCAGGACTCTGCTGTCAGTAGGTGGCGAAGCCCGCTGACGCGAGATGTCACCCTTCAGAAGCAGCATCCACCAGCCACCTGATCCACTGAGCCGCCTCAGTGGCTCAGTGGTTACGGCGCTCGGCTGCTGACGCGAAAGGCGCGGGTTTGATCCGGCCACGGCGGTGGAATTTCAATGGAGGAGAAATTCTAGAGGCCCGTGTAGTGTGCGATGTCAGTGCACGTTAAAGAACCCCAGGTGGTCGAAATTTCCGGAGCCCTTCACTACGGCGTCCCTCATATGTAGCCTGAGTCGCTTTGGGGCGTTAAACATCGATAAACTAAACTAAACCAGCTGTCTCCTCACCACAGCCCACCTGCAGCTACGCACCAACCTATCGCTACCTCGGTCCTCCTATCCATCCATGCACTCCTATCCATTCAGGACTGAGTGCCTGTCTTGACAAAAATGCATTTGAGCGACTGTATGATGACAACCTCGAGAGCATCCTCGCCGGTGACATAGAGGCTGGGGTATTGCAATTCATGGGCTCTACGTTCATCAATGCAGAACGACAAGAACCAACTCCAAGGAGAAATAGAACAGGCAATTGACGCACTGAAATACATTTTCCATTTCTCCTTTCAGAAGGCTACGGTCCTATAGCGATGAAACCAAATCCTCCGCTGGAAATACAAATTTACGGCTACGCTTCAAACAGAGCGTCCGTCAAATTCAGTAAAGTGAAAACATTCATTGAGTGATTGATGCATGTCTACGCAATTGCACGAGTTTATACTGTTGGAGGCGGACAATCATGATCTCGCAGAAACGACAGCGGCAAGCATTAGAGTAAATCATTAATCGCAAACAAAATTGCGGCAAGCCCAGTTGAGCCAGTCAATGAAAGGCGAATGCATTACTTTACGGTAAGTTCAGGTACAAGCAAGCAAATGAAAATACGAAATGAACTGACGCAATTTCAAGGATTTTTATGCGGCAAAATTGGAAAAGTACTGAAATCAAAAGCATAAGTCAGAAATGCCGTAATCGCAAAAATGGGTTAATGCAAAATTACCACTGCTTACGCGGGATCGTCGGTTCAGATTGTGTAATACCTACACATTTTTAAGCATGAAATGCTTTTAGCTCCCGTTGTCGGCAGTGCGGTGACGTCACGCCGAGACCGAGAGCCAACATCCGGGCACTGAATTCCACACATAAGGGAGCTGAAACGACAGCATCCGGGCACCGTACGAGATTTAACGAGACTCTCTAAGCTCTCCTACAGGACCGGCATACAAGCGCCGGTAGCTCTCCAAACGAGTTACAAAAAAATAACTGCTTCCAATGTCTTCTCAATGTTCATCGAGATATCACTCGAGCTGTGCATTTGATAATGCGCCGAATTATAATTTCCGATTTCTAATAACGCGTGCAAAAAGCATGTACATGCCACGATACACTTCGTTATTATACGTGATCTGTTGTAGGGCTTTGAGAGAGGGCCGCTTAAGCAAGAGGGGAGCTCTAGGACGAGAAGGGCTTTAGGCGGAAAAACTGCTTCCGCGCCGTCCCCAAGTATGGCGCTGCGGTCCCACACTCACGCATGTAAAAGACCGGCCGCTGGGCCTTCAGCTCATGACGTTTCCCCCTTTGTCAGGCAGTATACATGCTCGCGGAGTATTCGAACGCGCTGCATATACCTTCTTGTCAGGCCTGCGTCTCGTCGTGTCCGCGTTTGCTTCTGCATCGTCCATGCCCGTAAACATTTCATGCTTACTCTACTCTCGGTTACGGGAGAGGCAGAGATTTTTTTCTTGTCGTTGATGACGTTGATGATGACGATGGGTGCGTCTTCACGGCAAATTGTGTCGCTATTGATTTCCACCTTCACTCCGCGCACTTTAGGAGTTTAGGAGTTCTTGGGTTGTTCTTCGACAAAAAAAAAAATCCTATTAAAGGTTGAGGAATCTCTACCCCTGCAGGGATTGATCGTGCTCTGCAGGAATCTTGCATCTAAACAGAGGAGGAGATAGCGAAGTTCCCCAAGAATGCCGCTGCGTGGCTGTACATGAGCAAGTTCCAAGGTGCGCGCGGTCGGTTTTGGCGCGGTCTCCACGCCAGCGTCTTGCGTCGCCATCCGCACCTAATGCCGATGCTTCCGCGTCACCGGCGCTGGCAAGGTTGCTTGGCCGTGACATTGATTAATGGCGATCGCTCTTATCGAGAGATAGAGGCTCTCCGCACGTGCCTTACTGCGGAGTTTACCGTTCTCTATTCTTATCTCTTTATTATTGGGCTCAGTCGACAATCCCGCAAAAACAAACAAACAAGCAGACCTACTGAAACTCCGAAGCTAGAAACTGTGTGCGGTGTACAGAAATTTTATTTTCATCTTTCGATGCGGAGACTTTTAAGTTGCACGACGAAGCTAAAAGTGTGGATGAGAGAGCGCGCGTGTTGGTTGGCACTGGAGAGAAGGCGATAGAGAGTGTTTAAGGACGTGGTTGTTTGCTCTGTTTTTGACTGTCATGTGAGTGCGTTTTTTTTTTTTAGAAGATGCCTGCGTAGCGTATGGCCTGCGTGCTTGGGATACTTAACGCTGGGGCTCCCTGATATTGGCTAGAATGTAATTTCCACGCCGAGTTGTGTATACCTTCCTGGTTTTCTTGAGCTCTGCTTGAGGCGTGATGGCAGTTCGCGATCTATAAGGAAGCCTCAGGATTCGGAGAAGTCGTTGAGTTGCGGGAAACTTTTCCCTGCGTAGCAGAGCACAGAACAGGCGGAGTTCTTCAGCGGAAGTAGCACCTGACGGGGAGACTTTACTTCCGCGTGTCAAAACGATCGCCTTTTTTATTATGAAGTGCTGGAAGTTCAACGAAGGATCATTTTGGTTCAGAGAAACGTTCTTGCATTTTCGACGTAGGCGAATAGCAGGAACGGCCGCACGTAAGATTTTATCCCTGCGTTGGGGCATTTGTGTATACGTATACCGTTCCCGTCTTTTTTTAATGCTTTTTTTCTATCCCACTTCTATGCATTCTCCTTTGAGCATAATAAACGTTAGTTGTCAGTGCTTTTATTTCCTGTTCTTTCTGCGTCCATGTTTATTGGGCTGTTCACCAGTAATCACCTTGAACCCAATAAAAGGTAACAAAACGAACAAGGGTGTGGAGAGGGGTCTCAGTCCCTAGCTGATGTATTTACAAGAAGACTTGTCCTCGTTCCGGGCATAACATTTTTACTCGTTTTCCGACGCCACGACGTGAGTCAGACCGGTAGCTAGCGCCACCCCTCGGTTGTTCTCGAAAGCATCAATCCTCTCGGGCACGGTGAAAGGTGTAGGAGAAGGGGAAAGGGGGTGCAGACAAAGAGGAGAATCCATGCCGCGCCCTTCCGTCCATCTGTCCGTACGTCCGCCAAGACGCATTCGCAAGAAAAAACGGGGAGGCCGACCGGAGAACTCGGTTGCGCTTGCGCGCGGCGGAGGAGCGATCCATCGATCTTGCGGGCGACCGTCGGCGCAAATTCCATTGGCGCCCGGCGCGCGGTCAGCACTGCCCACTGGCGTGGACGGTGGTCACGTGACTGTGAAACGCCTCTCTCTCCCCCCTTCGTCTCGCTGGACGGACGCTGACCCCTGGCGAGCGGCCGGAACAAGTATTGACGTCCAAAGGAAAAAAAGAGAGAAAGGAGAACAGAGTCTATCCACCAATAGGAGCACACGAGGTTTTAGCGCGCTGCTTTTGTGGGCAGCGTTACGGTGAGGCGAGGGAGACTGCTGGCCAGTGGTCGCGCGAGGCTGGGTGTCCGTCCGTGACGGGGGGCGGTCACTCCGAATGCCCTCCCGTGAGGCCCCCTCCTCCTTTTCTTGGCAGCTTCCCCTGGAGGTTGGCTTTGCCGTTCGACTCTGGCGTTGTGGGGGAAAACCGGCCAAGACGTGGGCGGTCACTTTTTCGTCAGTGGATGTGTCTTGCGAACGGGGGCGGTTTCGAGGAATAAGAGTTTGAAAACGCAGGCAGCAGCGTACGTTCGCGAGGCGGCGAGGACGATGAGGAGAGAGTTTGAAGCGTTTATTACAGGGGCAGCTTGTTAAACAGGTACAGTCTTTGTCAAAAGTAACCAGGCTTCATGGTTTGCTTCTAGCTCGTACAGTGGAGCCCTTACAGCTTCCCTGAAGTTGGATGGTCATTAAAGGAAAGGACTGGGGTCTTCTTACTTTCCAACACCTTTTGATCTTTAGAAAAGCCAGAAGGGCTCCACTACACTATCTAGAAGCAAACCATGCAGCCTGGTTACTTTTGACAAAGATGGTACGTCGACAGACGACACGTTTTGTTTCGAGCAGTACAGGCGGTTTTATGATGTTAAGACCTAGGTTAATAAGACCAGTTAGAAATAATTTTCTCGACCTCACACTAGCAGCTCATAATGATGCCGATTCACCAAGAGCACAGTGAAAGCGTGCTTGTTCGCGCTTTCACTGAGAGCTTTGTCTTTGTCTGAGAGCTGTCTTAACTCACGCTTGTGGTAATGGTCACCTGCTACTTTGCCTCCCGTGATGCTAAGGGCTGTTACTGGTTGCCTTCATTGGTTCTTGCAAAGAAACAAGTTAAAACCGGCCGGGTAGCGCAATTCCAAACGACGAAAGCAATAAATATTGGAAGGAAATGACAAATAGGAGATGCTGACAGTGCTGTAATTAACCCATATAAATGTTCTCTCAGACAAAAACAGGGCAGTTTAATTACAGAGTGTGGCCAAATTGGTCTAAGATCAAAAACTAAATGGTTGAGGACGACAAAGTCTTATTCAGAGGCATTTAATTGAAAGCTCCTGTCAGAAACTACAACATTTTTCGTCGAAGTTCTTCAGCTTGAATTCGAGTAAAGTATCCACATGCATGCTGCGTGTGTACAGCGAGGCATTGTGTCCTGTCGCGATTGTATGCGCTGTTATGCGCGGAAATAAGCGTTCGCGAATCCCGTTTTCAACCGAAACGACCTCGCAAGTTCATACGTTGGTTGCCTGTATACCTCATGTTCTGTTCCCTTTCTACACAAATCCAAGCACGTATAAACTTCACGCGTCGCGCAGCTTAGGACCAATCACCTGCCGCCACTTGCCGAAACTATAGACGCATCGGGTGATTCGAATTGCTCCGCATAATCCGCGTAGCCCGCCCCTAACATCCGCCGAATGAGCACTCTTCGTAGCTCCTGAATTCTCCGGGGTGTAGAATTGAAACAGCGAAGGTGAGGAGGCACGGTGGTGGTGTTGCAAGGAGGGAGCGGGAGTCTCAGGCTCAGCGCTGGCCTATATGACAAGCGTCGTGTTGTTACCGTCGTCGTCAAAGGGCAAACTTTTCAGCGCAGTTCGAAACAAAGCCTTCGTTTGTCGTCCAACTGAACCCTACACGCCTGCGAAGGCTTCGATGTGTTCTCTTCCACCGTGACTGGTTCTTTGTATACAGAGAAGAAGCTTTGTTAGCGCAAAACAACAGCTCGCTCGCACGCTCGATAAAGAGTTTTTGCAACTCCCATGCGCCCGCTTCGCGTTAGAACATCGCACCCGCTTCTCTTTCATGTTTCTTTTTGTTGTTTTTCCACGTGGAAAATCCCGTATTAGTAGCAGTCCTCGCGAGTTCTGCGTCGGCGGTGAAAAGGCTTAAATCAACGCGTTGTTCACATACGCGCAGGTATACGCCTTTAGGCAGTGCCAACCAGACAAGAATAAAATAAAGCGAACCCCCTTCACAATTCAGCCAGCGTTGGTGTGACGGCGCGAGATGTTCAAACAATGCAGGCGTAGAGAGTGAAACTTGATTCCAATGAAAGGAATGAGGTCTGCGTGTCGACAGCTATACGCACAACTTGGAGCGAGACAAGTTGACTGTCTGTCTGCATTGTGCGCGCTGCAAACGGCTCAGCAACGGCGAGGAAATAAAAAGAAAAAAGCGGATTCCACATGTTTGCGAGTTTGCTGTGAGATATCCGGACCTATACGCGTGAAGTGTGTTCCGTGTTTCTGGAACTAACTTCCCATGTATACTGTGACACACGTGGCGAACGCTTTGTTTTATAACTGGTGGAGAGAAGGAAAGTGCGTTTAGCGAGTATACACGAACAAGTTGCGGCGCTGACAAAATGCGAAGACAGGTGTACAGGACACGTCTCGTATAGTTGCTTTGTTGGTGCTATACAGCGTTGGAAGCTTTGGACAGGTGCGCGGCTTCGACGAGTGTCGGCGAAGCCTTGTCGGAAAGCTTTTGCTGAGTGTATGTGTACGCATTGTACAAGGCTCACTTTTGAAGTTGGCAGTGAGGACGTGCGAAGCTATAGTTTCGTTTTCCGTTGTCTTGTTCACGGCGTTGTGCATGTGCGCCAGCTCGAGAAGTATAACGTGAGAATGTTCGAACATGCGACTGTCCAATCTACACATGATGTTTCACTATAGACCTGGGCGACAGAAACGGAAAACGAGAAAGACAAGAACGAAGTTGCTCCGCGTAGCTTTGATCTTTAAGCTGCTCATTTGACGCGACGAAAAAGCCGCGCTGCAAGGATCGGTTGCCAGGTTCGACCGTGTTTGTTTTTCGCATGTATTTTTATATATTTGTTTTCTTCTTCACACACAGAGCTGCTAGGATTGCCTCTAAGCTGACAGAGACAGGACGCGCTGTGCGTTATATATATACCATGTTGCTTGTGCCGACAGCTATAGACATGGAACACCTATCATTGTAGGTGCTTGTTTGAAAGTTGAGGAGATACAGCGCACGAAGTGTTCCACAGGCTTCTAACCAGTGATGAATAAAGAAACTTCATAGGCAAATTATTTTGCGACGCGGTTACGCAGTGTTTTTCGTTGTAGCGGTGTGTGTCTTTTTGTTTGTTATTTCTTTGATACAAAGACTGCTCAATACCTAGTTTTTATATACACTGTATGGATGTTTTGACCCCTTCACCCGCAGTCCAGAAAACGCTGACGACTAGGGGCATACACGACACGTATATCTCTAGTTGTTACACCGATTTAGCTAGAAAGTTTGAAAAAATAATTACCACCTAATCAGTTTTAATAATGTTTGCGAATTATTATGTTAGGAGTTATGCGCCAAGGCTTTTTACAGACTTTATATATTGCATTTTTCAAACTGTTAAGAGGTGCATATCTGATTGACCCGAAAGACGCGGGTTCGATCCCGGCCACGGCGGTTGAATTTCTTTGGAGGAGAAATTCTAGAGGCCCGTGTACTGTGCGATGTCAGTGCACGTTAAAGAACCCCAGGTGGTCGAAGGTTCGGAGCCCTCCACTACGGGCGTCTCTCATAGCCTTAGTCGCTTTAGGACGTTAAACACCATAAACTAAACCTAATAGAGCTGTAGCTCAATTGTGTAAGCAGTACACGTTGAGTAACGAAGCCATGAGTTTAATTTCTGTGCCATTTGAAGTGAAGCAACTGCAACAAATGGCTAAGCGATGTAACGTTGTAGAAGAAGAGCACATTTCAGTGGCATTAAAGACAACAAATATTCGAAGAAGATTCGAAGTCTCGAATCTAAAAAGACGGAAAACACAAATACGCACATAACTGAACGACATGGCCGAGTAATGGGGACGACTTCTAAATAACGCTAAAAACTGCCGAGACACGCTTAGGAATTTGTTGCCGGCGGCAGAAAGCCACGGAAAAGAAAAACATTCGGACATTCATATTTTCCAGAAGCGCAGAAAACGAGCGGAGTTTGGAGAGGGACGGAATTAAGGCAAAAAGGAGAAAAAACGTTTCCTTATCCGAGTATAACGACTTTCCACATTTTTTTCGCTCCAAAGAGAGAAAAAGAAACAAGGGGGGGGGGGGGGGACGTCGAAGTCATATTTTTTTGTATGTGTGAATTAGAAAGAACGTGTTTACTTCATGTGTGGAAGGAGACAAGATTTAAGACTTTAACAGTGCTTTCATTTAGTTATTGTGGAAAAATGTTGGATTCCGAGACCTTTCCTGGGCTGTATTCGCTGCAGAGATGCTCATAATAATAAAAAAAGGGTTTAGCGGTCAACACAACATATTCAAAAGGGCCTCCGGGTTTTCGGAAGAAACAAGAAAACAAAGGGGAAGTAAGAGTAAGCTGATTTCTTCTAACACTCACCTTTTTCTTTTAGTTTCTTTCGTCAGAGAAAAAAAATGGAAATGAAAAACTGAGGGAAAAATTCATAAAAGCAGAATGCGGTCCCTGGGCACGGCCAGCGCCCGGAGGAGACGAAAGCATCGTCATGGATGCATAAGGAGCCGCGGCGCACATCTGCAGCTACAGATATAAGGGACAAGGGAAAAAAAAACTAGGATATAAATATGAAAGCGTCACCTTTATTCGCGACGCCGCGAAGAAACGCGCGTGACAAGCAGCCAGCGCCGTCTATCTTTCCGTTCCCTTCCCCATCTCGTTTTCTCCGTACCCTTTCTTACGTACGTTCAGCCATCTTGCTTTCATTTTTCCCTTTGCTACCAATTTTTTTTTCTCTTCCGTTCTTTTCGTATCACGTTTTTCCTTTCGTTCGCATGCATTTCTCTTCCCTTCTTTTCGTATCACGTTTTCCCTTTCGTCGGCACCGCATGCATGCAGGAGCGGCAAGCAGCGTTCGTCGTCTGCTTCGTCGTCTGCGCCGCCACGCGCGCCCGCTGTGACACCGCGCGCTTGTCATTTCGGCCGCGCCGCTTCTTCGTAGCCCGAGAGCTGCTGCCGCCGCCGCCGCCGCCGTCTCGCCTTTTATTCTCTCTCTCACTTTGTTTCTTCCTTTCTTTCCCTCTTCCGCGCTCATACGCGCCTACGTTTTCGGCGGCCTGAAGCGATCTGATTGGCCGAGACGGAATCCGCGCCTCAGCCCGACCGCGATTGGACGACGCCGCCACCGCCGCTCGGTGTTTACGTTTTCGTTGTTCTCCACCTCTCTGTCTCTGACTTTCTTTTTTCTTCTATATCACGGGAAAAGTAAGAAATGCTGAAGAAGGACGATGCACGAAGTGAAAATAATACAGAAAAGGCGAAAAACAAACAAAGGGACGTGAATGGAAGATTTTCTTCCGTTTTCTATCTTTCCCTCTCTCTCTTTTTCCGCGGCCCTCAAGTATGCACTGCTCCCCACCGTTCGCTTGCGTTTACAAGTTCGTCTGCAAGATGCGACATTTTTTTTCGTCTGCTACACCCCCCCCCCCTTTCCATTTTTATTTTTTTTTTAGCGGTAAAGACGTTACGGACGTCGTGCCTGTGCCCGCTACCCTATTTTTGTGCTCTATATTTTTGTCGAACCGTTACGCTACATAGAAAATCTTTGTTCGCACATTTCATCTTATCTATATTTCACGACGCTGTAGAAGACAGGAAAAAAAAAGAACGATTAAAGTAAGCATAGTTTGAGTGCAAGACGGTCCACATACAGGAAACGTAACTTATGATAATTGGCTACTGTGGTCCTAGCTTTACTGTACGCACATTTTGTTTGTGTACCCTTGTAGCTTTAGCAGCTCAGGGTTACATTATTTTCCCCGGTAAGCGGCTGGCTTACTGCAGGTGTCGGTTTTGTCCTGTTACAAAAGTTTTTTGCCTTACACTGAATAAAATGGAAATCCGCAATGTCTCTATATCATCTATAAACGGAAACCAAACAAGTTATTATACCAAATTCGCTGTTGGCACCTTATTAACGCCAATATAACTGCAAATAAGGTGCTTATGTGTAGAAAGATGCGAATATAAATTAAAGACCAAACTGCACCACGGGGGCTTCAAGAGAGTTTCATTACAGCTACCACGTTACACAGCTGCTTTTAAATTATCGTCGTCACAAGTATTCGACAGCGGGGTCCCCTTTGTAATGTTCGTATTATAGGCCAGTCCACAAACACTGAAACCACGACATGGCCTTCGCCTCAACCAGTGCAGCCTAACGTGAAATACGGTATCTTATATTAGTTATTGCTAGAATATGAATTTTCTGGCAGCACGTAATGTAAAATATTGGTGACATCCTACATCGATTGCAATCTGCGTACAAAAACATATAACGTCAATGCCCTCGCGCGGCATGGGCTATAGACTGCAATCAAAGCTCTGGTATTGTTGTATTGTCCTTTTCATACTTGACAAAAATTATGTGCACGCTTGAAAAGAAAAATGCAGTCTCTATACAGCGACTAAAATAGATATAACTGTAGATGCGGTATCACCTGCAGACATCTTCGTCAACAGAAAGAGGGCAGCATTGATTATAGAACAAATTCCAGGCAGTTGTTTCCAAGTGACGGTAAACAGGATGAAATATAAATGCGTGGGAAACGAAATGCGCTGAACAAAAAACCGCAAGCCTGTTTGCGAAACAGAGTGGAGTAAAAAAAAAATCAGGGGTTGGGGTAGAGAGAGGCGCAATTAAGTAATTTCAGGAGGTATAGAGATAGCCGCAGGTGAAGCAAGGAAGGGGGCATGGAAGATCGATAGGAGAAGCTTTTGTCTTGTAGTGGGTGCAACGCTGTTGATGATGGTGATGGTTATGGTGGCGGCACTTGGCGCCGGGGAGGACTGCAGCTTAGTATTGCACTAACTCTGTTGACGACATTATTGATAATCAGAAATTAGGAATACAGTTGTTCCCCGTTAATACGACCCCCGTCGGTATGGAAGACTCTAATTCCTGTGCGGCAACAGGAAATGGCGACCTTAAACCGGTGATCAATGCGAGATGTTGCATACGAAGGCTGAAAAAGAAGCTCGCTTTTCAGTGATGGGCAAGAAAATAAATTTTTATGGAACAGGGACAGACGAGGAAGTTTCCTGCGGAGAGATAAATCTGGGTGATATTTTGCGTTTTTGCTCATTTTTCCTTCGGGATTGGTTATTACAGACGGCTCGCTCTGTCGGAAAATTTTTCTCGAGAACTAAAGCGTCTGTATTAACGAGGCATGACTGCATTTGAAAGGGTCATAGATTAGTTCTTAGATCTCGTGGTCGTCTACGCATGAAGTAACATCATTATATCGCAAGGTCATGTGGGCCATTTAAATGGGTGACCCATGAATCATGTGTCTCATAAAGAGTCACCGAACCTAGATGGGTGATAAAATCCCTGTGTCATGTGGCTGATGCCCTGCATATGACGCTTGTATACGATCTGTGGCACCCGCAGGCATATAGCCAGGAATTTATTGAGGATAGGCGTACTTCTTGCAACCGCGAGGAGGCGGGGGGGGGGGGGGGGAGGCGGGGGGGGGGGGGACGGGACGGGACTGTGCATGGCCAACAAGCGCACAGCCAAGACAACCGAGAGAAACGGAAGGGGGGGGGGGGGGGGGGGCTACTTGGGCCCCTCGCCTTACGTGTCCGGGCAACGGCCAGTATAACGTTATCGGCATGCAATAGTATCATTACTCTGTTCATTCTGTATATGTGTAGTTAGCCCGTAGTGTAATGTTGTTCTTAATTGTTTTATTCGCCCATCCTGTGTAACAAAAGATGAGTACGAGTTAGCACATGTTCCGGGAACAGATCCTCTCCTAGAATGATTTCCTCACGTCAAGTTGGTTTCCGCATTTCGAACTGCGCTCAGCTGATAGCCTCTCTGGATGACAGCCAGACCATGTGCTGAACGCGCTTACGAGCGTTTGACAGGTGCAGGTGTGGTGTCACACTTAAACGACGGCGACATCTACGTTTTAAAAGACACAAACGTGCAAGCGTAGTGTCAAACTTACTGGACGGCTACATCTACGTTTTAAAAGACACAAATTGCGCATACCTGCAATTCCCGTTTGGAAAACTGGCTTGCCGCCGTTACCTATCGACACTTGAAGCTAGCTTAGAAATTAGGAGTAGAAGAATGGAGAACCGAAAAACCTGTGTATAGGCGATCACTGAACGATCGTCAGAGAGAACAAGCAAAGATGCTGAGTGGTGAGACACACAGGAATACGGCACATAGGACATATAGGATACAAAACCGACACGCAGGACATGTGCACGAACGGGGGGGGGGGGGGGGGGGGGTTGAAGACCAACACCGTGTTTACAAACATAGGGGGCGTTCGCGGGCGCAAGAGGGTAATTTAGAAGCTTTACCGGAGGTGGATGGGGGTATCCTCTGCGCCGCCGTATGCTACGATGAGCGGTTCACTTACGTTCGCTTATCACGCAGTTTAAGAATCGCCTCTTATGTAGAGCTGTTTAGGCTGTTTAGTTTCGACGATTGTATTAGTGCGCAAATTTAGCTCATATAGCAGCATATTCACTAGAAGCTTGTTCGATTCGAAGAAACACTCAGTTGAGAGGGCTTGTTGGGTTGTCCGGCTTCACAACATGCATTTGCCGTGACGTTTTAAAAGGATACCAGCTTTGAAATGACGTTGCATAATTTTTCATGCTCTTCTTAAAAGAACTCTCCAGCGATTAAAGAACGGCCGCCTTCC
The DNA here is from genome assembly GCF_055824585.1 of Amblyomma mixtum. Taxonomy (NCBI): domain Eukaryota; kingdom Metazoa; phylum Arthropoda; class Arachnida; order Ixodida; family Ixodidae; genus Amblyomma; species Amblyomma mixtum. The sequence goes on from NC_143019.1 coordinate 61,893,698, forward strand.
AAGGTGACTGTGCAATGAGAAAAAAATTTTGGAAAGATTTCTTTGCATATATATGTCAATGCAGCGAGCTTTTACCCGCTGCCCCAATCCCTTGGGTAGATCCGGCACGAATATATTGCGGTGTTTTAAAGAAGCTTCGATATTGAAATTACGCTGTGTGCTTGCACTGTGGGACGTACTCGGCTATCATTAACAAAGCGACGACCTAACACACACTGTAAAATAAGAAAAATGCGTTGAAAAAATTTTTTTTCATGCGTTCGTAAAGTTGTTAACCCCAGCTGTTATTTCCAAGTGGCGAAAAGAACGCTCGCATCTTTTTTTGCGTCACAGATCGGCGTTGGTCTATGCAGTGGCAGACTCGGAGATTCTGAAGATTGCTGAAAGACACAAGGTTACTCGTTATCTCAAAGCGACGTTCGGCGCTAAGAGAATCGCCAGGCTACAGAAACTGCGGAGCTGGTCACTGTTACATCCATGTAAAAAAAAAAATCACATAGCTAGTCATATTATCCTCGAAAGCGTAATTGCAATCGTGCAAAACCGCTCTCAGTGGTTGCTCAAGCTATTGTTATGATCTAAGTGCTTAGGAAAGTGTTCCAAATACTGTTTTTCTCGTGAATGGCACAAACCTGATCACCTTCGTGTGATTTATAATACGTACACGTTTTTTTTTAGAAATAAGAAGCTTGATATCAGATCGATGACGGCGTAAACATATGTGGAAATGACAGGGATAGCGATAACATTAAAATACATTAGGAGAACAGCGCAGGTTTAATATATCAAAATAGTTTGCGACATCGAATAGCTATTCCTGTTTCCTATAAAAGAAATGCACATGGGCTGGACATGTAATGCGAAGAGGAGATGAGCGGGGTTAATTCAGAGATAACGATAACACACCAGATAACGGCAGTAAATCGGGCATGGACATGAGATTAGGAGACATGCAGAGATAGGGTGGCTACAATTGATACGAAGAGAGAGAGCGAATTGAAGTTCAGTGCGAAATAGAGGGTGGTGGCTTTGGCCTGCAGTGGGCACTACGGGAGTGACGATTTATAATGTCAGGAACGGCCATGTAAAGAAAGAAAATTGTTGTTTTGAAATGAAATTAAATATTTTATTAACTCTCTCAAGGTTGCACAAGTAACAACGGAGAAAGGAAGCAGGCAAAAAGCTGCGCTGATGCACCTTGAAAGCAACCCTGCGTCCTCTGCCGGCGAGTGTAGAAGCAGCTGGTCACAAAAGCAGTGGGAAAGTGCACTCACAAAAGAAAATAAATACAGCCCCAAAATATCTGCACCTCACAGTTCTATGAAATTCCTACTCTGTAATCATTGCACATTTCATATTTCACAATGTTATATTAAGAAAATCATTTGCAGTCGGCGGACATACAGTGCAAGTAAAACAAAAGTATGCAGACAGTACATATTTGTTATACAGGGTGTTTCACCTAAGACTTTCGGCAATTTTTTAAAATAAGCTATTTGAATTAGATGCGCGCTTTTTCTGGCATAGCATTGTCAGTGGTGTAGTACATCATAATTCAACTAAGACGTGCTAACTAGCAGGCTTGTTAACCAATATTTAATAGTTAACTTTTAAACTATTACCGTTGGGCTCCTTAATTTTTGAGAGGCATGCAGCCCACCGTAAGTAATGTCCATATCCGTTTTTAGAATTTCGAGAACGCGATTATCCTCGGCGCTGTGGCCCAACAAATTTCGTCTACATCGCGCCAAAATACATGCGGTATGAGAAGCTTGCAGGCAAAGCAACCTCTCCAGTGAACCTAACTCGTCGAAATAGCCAAAATTTGTTGGGCCACAGCGCCGAGGATAATCGCGTTCTCGAAATTCTAAAAACGGATATGGACATTACTTACCGTGAGCTGCATGCCTCTCAATAATTAAGGAGCCCATCGGTAATAGTTTAAAAGTTAACTATTAAATATTGGTTAACAAGCCTGCTAGTTAGCACGTCTTAGTTGAATTATGATGTACTAAACCACTCACAATGCTATGCCAGAAAAAGCGCGCATCTAATTCAAATAGCTTATTTTTAAAAATTGCAGAAAGTCTTAGGTGAAACACCTTGTATATCGGTGTCCTTTCTCTGTAGATTAAAAAATGTCAATAACTGTGACTTATTGACGCCTTGAAGTCTCTTCAAGTATAAATTCGTTCTTTTGAAGAATATTAAGATAGCGGGCTAAATTATATATCAGTATATAAGATAATTAACTACTTAAGATAATTAAAGCGGCAGAAAGAAGGGTATGAACCATGTGGTTTGGCGCTGAGATAGAACGAGAGGTCGAGACCTGATAAAATAAATTAATTCTTAGCTTAAATGGCATTTTATACACAGAAACTAATTTGAATGAAAATAACTGCGCAATTTTCGTGATATTGAACCTTATGAAGTAGAGTAACTTCCCTCTGTATAGGTGCGCTTAGTCGTGCATGAAGGAGTAAACTGAGGGCATTGTTTGTCCATTCTTTTGTTCGCCAATATTTAAACAAGTTTTTTGCCGTTTTTTGTATTTCAAAATGTCAGATATATATTTAAAAATATGCACGCTTTATGATATACTAAATTAATGTTTACAGGAAGACTCCGTAAGCGAGAGAGGAAGGGTCATTAAAAGAGAGAAGATGTGAGTGTAATGTGCGTGTACGTGTGCGTCTGTGTGCGCGCGCGTGCGTACAAAGTACTCGTAACCTTTTGAGCAATACCTGTATCTGCTTCGTGTCCACACTGCGGGCTTAGGAAGCAAAGGACCTCCTCGCGACGTCCGTGAAAACGCGTAATTATTCTCTGTCGCTGCTCTCTCGCTCCGACTCGTCGGAGACGGTGCAGTAATGATGACGAATTACACTTGACCCCTCGCCGCGACGTGCTCCGACCGAGAGCCTCGATTCGTTTTCCGATATATATATACATATGTTATCACACCGCGACTTCACTAGTTCGTGGCTTTGCTTTTCTCGAAACATTTGACGAACGAGCAACAACTGAACGAATTTATTACTCCAGAGTACCAAGGCAGCGATCAAGATTCTATTTCTACATCTGTCGAGATTTTTTCTTTCTCTTTTGGCCGTGCATAAAAAGAGTATTATCCTCTATGTCGAGAGAGCGTACTGCGATTTGTATTTGGTACGCATTCGCTGTTATAATGATCTTCCGCAGCACAGAGAAAAAAGGAAGATATTTCATGTGTCAAGCGAAACTTGTACAGGGGACATTTGGTACAGTTTCTGGGTGGATATTGAGCTTACGTCGTACACAAAGGGGGAAAATTTTGTGTACAGCTAGAATGACGTGAACAGCTTGTATTGAGGTACACTTAGTATGGAGGAATGGAGCTGGCATATCAAGCTAGTAAAGGAGATACTCCGATTCCAGAAGCGCATATAATTTGGGCGAAGTCGGAAACGACTGAACAGCGCTAAACAGACAGGACGGAAGAGAACACACAGATATACGCGCTGACTAGAAACCAAAGGATTTATTGCAAAAGGGAAGGCGACAATATAAAGAAAACATGCCTTCTAGCTCTGTCACAATAAATCATTTGGTTGCTATAGTCGGCGCATGTGTCTGCATGCTTTACTTCCGTCCTGTCTGTTAGCGCTATTCAGTCGTTTCCTTCAACATACACCAGTAAGCACCAACCAGTCCGACTAGGTCCTCTTCTTAGGCGAAGGCAGTTATCAAATATTTACCTCTTGTGTTTAAAGTGTTCATTTCGAGGCCCTGTATACATTAATCATTAAGTCAAGTACTGACCTCCCCACGTAACCCTTAACTTTCACGACCACGTCATGACGATTACCTCTCTATTATTAGCTTGCTACGGTACGCCACATGTTTAGACGTTGTCACAGTGTGCATCCCAACGTTCTCGAAATGAGGCGCTAACCAGAACCCTACTGTCCTAGGATACATGCAACGAAATGATTTATAACGAAATAAGGGATCTAACGAAGGAATAGACATTTTCTTTGAGCAGATGTCTCGTTTTTAAGAAGTAAAACTTCCCTACAACGAGATATAAAGAACCTACAAAGAACTCTGCTGGCTATTTCGCACTGAGTTTGTCAATTGTAACGGGGCCTAGCACGTTTGCATCGATTCGATCTGGAAAATAGAAGTTTCCCTTTTTCCAACCTCCTCCACTGCGAGCGCGTTCCGCTTTCCTGGTCCCATACTAAGTTTTGTTTTCATTTCTGCAGCATGGTCGGTTAAAACTATTTGGTTGTGTGCTTGGTGAGCTTGACGGTATCAAAGTTGCATAAAGTAATTACTGTCGACTAGAAGGCTGTCAACATCGAAGCCTTCGGTATGGCGTACACCTTATCCGCAGGACATTGCTGTCATGCAAGAAAGTGTAGCTCGCATGCTTTTTGTTATGCGGTGAAGCCAGTAAAACAGGTACTCACGATGAGATCACCGCGCCCTCTTTTACAGCGGCCCGAATCGACTTCTGCAGCAACAAAACGGAGGTCAGCTTTCTGAGTAGGTTTCGCCCTGCCCTAAACGATAGTATTCATTCAAGGCCCGTTTTCTAGGTTCGGATGCTCATGTGGGCTGCGGAAGACACGGATGCGCGTTAGCAAGGCTGACGTTCGGTTGGCGCACGTATATAGTCCACCACGTGGTGAGCGATCGATGCGCGTGTTGATGGTTTGGTTAGGTTTATTGGGGTTTAACGACCCAAAGCAACTCAGGCTATGAGGGACGCCGTGGTGAAGGGCTCCGGAAATTTCGATCACCTGGGGTTCTGACATCGCACAGTACACAGGCCTCTGGAATTTCGCATTCATCGAAATTCAGCAGCCGAGCGCCGTAACCACTGAGCCATCGCGACGCACATAAGCGGTACACTGAATCGTGGCTTTGCTGTCTCGTTATACACATTGGCAGGTTAGCTCGCGTAAATGCCATAGTTGCAACCAAGGTCACGTACTACTATATAACGACGCATATACTATAATGAAGAAATCAAGGGGCTCCTTCGACTTCGTAACAACAGGTTCAACAGTAGCTGCCATGCCCTATCTGTCATGAGCCAGTCAACTTAGAAGGGGTGCCAGTCAAACCATGACGTGAATCCGTTGGTTCTTGTAGCATAGGAAGTATCGAGGTATAGCAACTATCTTAGAGTTGCCCATTAGCATGCATGTTCTGGCATCGCGTTGCAGACGACTGGTTTCGCATTTCAAATCTGTCGAAATGTAGCCGGAATTCGATCCCTCGATTTTGTGCTAAGCAGTCAGCATATTGCACGTGCTTCACGGAAATTTAAGTTCTCAAACTGGGAACTCGTTCTACATTGTGCGACATCAACCGTAACAAAAAGTTATCTTGTCTCCGTGCGTAGCAGAGAGAGAAAAAAAGACAGGCGCTAAGGAAAAAAGACAGAGCCATAAGGAAAATTACAGGCAGCGTTTATAAGCCAAGAAAACAATGGGCCATCTTCGTGCACATAGGTAGGCAGGAAACACATACAGCCAACACTCCTTATTGAAAGATATACTTACCCAAAAAGTAGTCAAGAAGCTAACCTGGAATTTCAGTCTCAAGACGTTCTAGAAAAGAAGCCAACTCGGCACGGAGTACACCAACGGCGATCATACTGAGCGGAAATGTAATTCGTGGTAGGTACTTCATTGGAAGCCTTTATGCGACGTTAGCATTCAGTGGGGCTTCAACACAAGCATTTTGAAGTATAATAGCACGTTGACAAAGAGTACTGTACGATTTAACACCGGACTGCGCTGCAGAACCTGCTAGTTTTCTTGTAATGAGAACATATTACGGCACTCCTCCGTTACCCAGAAACATCCGCCTATGAAGATTCCATTGTCGCTGAAGGCTTGGAGCGAACAATCTTATTGAAGAGCAGACCTGAATGAATGTCCTTTGAAGTAAACGAACTTACGATCACCTATAGCAGTTGGAGCACACCTAACGACATTATGTTGCGGTTATGTTTATTTTTTTCTATTTTCTAAAGGGGTCCAGACCTGCGGTGACCTCATAGAGAATGCAAGTGAGAAAAAAAAATCACAGTTCTCTACATAAAAACACTGACAGTAAAAGCGTAACCATGAATCTATAGTCGACGGTCTAGAAATAAAAATGGAATAATACACACATGCTAAGAAAGAAGCTGTAAGAACGAAGGGAAGGGAGCGTTTTGGTTGATGTCGGGGCTTTAAAAAAGATGCGATAAGAAGCTTAGACGCAGCCTGAATAGAAACGTGAATAGAAGCACATGAATTTGCCCACCTGTCTGCTCCCGTAAAGTTCTCAGAATACGGGGAGCGCCGGGAGGGGAACCACTTTGGAGGCAGAGAGGTGTCTGATTTAGGTCTTGGGCGGTATTCTATAAGGCCGCTATTCTTGTAGATACCGCACCCTCGTGACCCCACTCTGACCCGAGATGGGCAGTGGAGGTCGAGTCGGTGAGCCAGTGACCTTCACCGAGGTCTTCTTTCCTGGAAGTGAAAGAGTACATTGCGATGCCAACGGTGCCGCTAGACTGCTATCAGCACTCTTTAGCTTAGCTTATAGAGCAACTTTCATGAAAGGAATATTCTTCATTAGCGTTTTGTCCGTTGGCGGTGTAGGCATGCTGTTGTCGCCTTTATGAAAGGGAACGCGCGAGCGCGTGGCAGACAGCCTGGAACCCTGCTGGTGGCGCGGCACAGTGGCCGCTTTCAGAAACCAAGTAGAAAGGTAGTTGCGATCCTCCATTGCCAGTAGCACGCAATGCAGCGGAGCCCTTCTCGCCACATTGCTAAACGCGGCCGCTTAGTATCGCCGCGGGTAGTGTTCGAGACAGTCTATCTGCCATCGGCTCCCGTGTTCCCTTTAGTAAATCTGAAGACAGTACGAGATCAACATCGCCATAAATTATTAACAAGTGGATGCTAGTGATGCCCGAAATAAGATCAGGAAATCATTGATATTATATTTCCAGGTGACGTAAATCACGAATGCCCATGTCTACACAAGGTTTAACCACTTGTTTGTTTGCGCCAAGTTTTAAGTTTGCTTGTTCGCGTCTTCTCAGCCCTGGTCTTGAGCGAGTAGAAGAATGTGACATTGAGCGGGGCATCCTTCTTCTCGGCATTAATTTTACCGCTGATTCCTATACAAGTCAGTGAAATGAATTTCCATTTCTTTCTACGCATAAGAGATTTTCTGCGATGCTGTGCCGGAATCTATAGCTCGAGAACCTAACTTCATTTCCTCCTGTTCGATCACACATACTCATGGCAAATTTCGACAAAGTAAATAACCAGCGGTGTAGCGTTACCCCTGTGCGGTCTTCTTTTTGTGAACGCGTTCTGTACCGCTGGTTCTTTACCTTGCACCTTGCACCAACTGGCCCAACAAGGTATACGTTTTTTTTTTGGATTTAATGACGAAACTACTTTCGGAAAGAACTTAAATTACAATTTGAATTACTTCCGTGATAGTAGCGAAAGTGTAACTAAATTGAATTGCCTATTACAGCTGACAAAAAGTAACAACATTACGTTACAGTTCGAAGGTGGTGGCAGAGCCGTGCGTGCACGTTCACCACTAGTCCGCCTGCGCAACGTAGCTGGCTTGCTGGCCCAGACATTTTGCGCGTCGCTTCCGCGTCCGAAATATACCGGCTTAGCTAACGAGAGACCGAATGTTTTCCGACACAGAGAACAGAGGCATATTTTTAATTAAAATAATTTTAACAGTTTTCGATCATTTTCATGGTGAAATTACAGCCCAGAAAAAATTCATCACATCACTAAATCGCTACACCAGCAAAGAAACTCATTACATCGCAAATTACAAATAAAATTACTACTGAGATTTCATTCGGTAATTTATTGCCATATTTGAGTTTAGTACGCTGAAATGTCGTCGGGCGTACTGCTATGCACCGCCAGGCAATGAAATGACCACGAACTCGTATTCTTATTTATTTATATGTAGTCAAGTACGTGCGCTCATTTTGTCGACATTAGGCAGTCAGAAATCAGTCTAATTTGGTAAAGTTAATTACGCAGTATTAATGGTTTTCCCCGGTATTTCAGTTTTACGTAGCGGCCGGTAACGGCGAAAAACGAGAAGATCCTAACTTTTAGCTTGCACTTCCACTGCCTTGCGGATATCGATGAGTGAAATACTCCCCAGACCACCGACAGTCCCTGACCTCGCAAAGCCGCGTGCCACATAGCCTAGACATTTCAATTACTTTTAAATCTCTCTCGCGCTTTTCCAGATGTACTCTCTACGTGTCCCTCAAGCTTTATTGCTTCGGTAAAGACGGCGACCAAGCGCGCTCCTGTTCTGCCTTTCTCCCTCTCTATGACATAACACCCCCCCCCTCCCCCCCCCTGCTCCCAACCTTTCCTAGGCTGCCACGCCTCCCCCACTGAAGTTCAAAGTTAAGCCGGTGAGCTTCTCCAGTTGTTTCTTTTCCCTGGAGACTTCCTCCAATCTGCCGGCCCGGCGGTCGGTCATTTTTCAGCCCCATTTGTCACCGCGTCGCCTTAATCGGACCGCCAGACGTCTAAAAAATCTGCCGGATGGAATGCGTGTCCCCTCCGCACGGAGTGTGATTTTTATTGCTCTCTTAAGAAGTTTTCGGGGATACAGTGGCGGCAACTGACAAAGGACAGGGTTAATTGGAGAGACATGGGAGAGGCCTTTGCCCTGCAGTGGGTGTAGTCAGGCTGATGATGATGATGATGTGAGGAAAATGTCCTCAGTGAAGCTGAGCTGTAACTGTTTGGATGCATACGTGGACGGACGGACGGACGGACGGACGGACGGACGGACGGACGGACGGACGGACCGAACGACCGACCGACCGACCGACCGACCGACCGAAGACCGACCGACCGACCGACCGACCGAAGACCGACCGAAGACCGACCGAAGACCGACCGAAGACCGACCGACCGACCGACCGACCGACCGACAGACAGACAGACAGACAGACAGACAGACAGACAGACAGACAGACAGACAGACAGACAGACAGACAGACAGACAGACAGACAGACAGACAGACAGACAGACAGACAGACAGACAGACAGACAGACAGACAGACGGACGGAGAGACGGACGGACGGACGGACGGACGGACGGACAGACAGACAGAGAGACGGACAAACGGAGAGACGGACGGACGGACGGACGGGCCCAAATGTGTCCTGAAAAGGCTAAACAAGGCTCACAATATTATTACCACTGTATAAAGCGAGATTGAGAAGAGTTTCCATTGGGAGAATAAAGTATTGTTTGCTTATGTGCTCTTTTTTCTAGTACCTTCTGAATGAAGGCACGCATAGAAGAGGAGAAAGCTTATGACCTGCAGATTTTATTGCTACAACAATGAAAGCCTGATCAGGAAAAAAGTGTTCTTGGTCATAACTATGGTGACTAGTCATAAGACACCCGTTTGCAGGAGGAAATGACGCCACCGGACCCGATAATGCTGGTTGGATAGAGAGAAGTGACGTCACCACGGCAGTTGATTCCCCATTGGCTGGAGGGGAGTGACGTCACGTCCGGCATCAGCAGCTTCTAGTGATATCGCATTGCTAACACATAAGGAGATTAGGGGTACCTGTGAATTTCTTTTTTAACGCTTTCCCTGCTTTCACGCTGTCGGAAATATTGGCCACCACAAGATTCTGTCATGCGTCTCCGTTGGTCTGCCTTGTACCAAAATCATGGCATGGAGAAGCCTCAATGGCTGTGAGCCGCTGCAGCGATGTCATGAATGAAACAGGGCATGAATAAAAGGTACAGGAATCGCATTGCAGAATACTCCATGAGCGATGTATATCGGTACCGCATACACTTTTTTCGATGCTATATATTCCGCTCATCGCGCACAACGGCCCAGAATGCGCAATTGAGGATGCAAGGTACTATACCCGCTGACTGTTCGTTTCGTCTGCGACCGTTATATTGCTCCAATAGAGACACTTTACAAGAGAGGAAGGTAGCCAGAGAGCGCGTAAAGAGGTAGGTGAGAGAGGGCGCCACTGGGCACACAAGCTCGTACATATAACTCCTCTTGAGAGGAGGCAGAGACAGAGCGCATGGGTAGGGAGAGTGTGAGGGGGGCGCCGAGTGAAGCAAAGTGCCACCGCCACGCAGTACAAAAATGCAAGATGAAAGCGGCCGCGGGAATCGGAGGTCCGGAATAATATACGGCCGGGCTCGGCACGGCTAGGCACGGCCGCATCAATCTAGCAAACCCGCCGAACGGTGAGGAGAAGAGCTGGCGAGCACGCAGGAGTTAAAATGGAAAAGTGTGTGTGCGTTCGCGAGCCGCTGTTTCGTATACCGGTCATGGAAGGAGCAGACGAAAGGAAGAAAAGGGAATGCGTGCATATGCGAGCCGCTGTTTCGTACCGGGCACGGAAGGGTGTAGCAGACGAAACGAGAAAACTAAAAGTATGGCGGACGTTGGGAGAGGGCACAAAAGTCTCCCTGCTTTTTACGGAAGTGAGAGTGGCCTAGCTGCAGTGTTCTTGGACCAACAGCGCGGAAAAGGGTGAAAAACGAGGAATTCAGTGTTGAAGAAGGAAGTATACAGATAACTAAAAAAGGAAGCAAGACAAGAAGTACGTGGAGCAGGAGGGTCTCTGCGTGGCAGACGATATTGAAATACAACTCCTAAGCCTCCTCGTGAGCACGGCGCGAAAGTGAGAGCAGACGACATCGGAAAAGGAGACTCCCAAGAACAAGAAGTTCAATTTCATCCCCGTTGCACCGCTCTCCGAGTGCGCGCGTTCTTGCAGAGAAGCCTTCCTTTATTTCTTCTTTTTGTTTTCTACTCAGTTTGTGGTCTTTTTCGTCTTTTTCTGCGCGCGATCCCTTTTGTCTCACGCAAGCGTTAGCACTTTTGTGCGCCCACCCACCTCCTATAGCGCCTCCGAGGTGCCCCTCTACACTCTTGAGCGGCGTCGTTGAGTGGTGACCCCTTTTGTTTCGTATACGTCTAGCGCAGACATGCCGCGCCGTTTTTCCCGCTTTTGCATTTCTTTTTTTTATTTTTGAAACACGCTTGCGGGATTACTTTGCACAATCCGCGTTGCTAATTTTGTTCTGTCCAAGATCAGCGGGGCGTAAACACCTTCCGCTGAGGAATGGGGCACATTGTATGTATTCAACCTCGAGTTGAAAATAAATAAATTGAATGGAATGGAATTTTTATTTTGCGAGGGGAATCCTCATGTCTCCCCTTTTAGTAAGTGCTGTATGTTATGTCCGCGCAGACTCGGCAGTGCAGTTGTACCCAATAAGGCCGCCATCAAAAAACCGCAGCTGAAAATGATATCAGACTATCAGTACTGCGCTCGGCATTTACAAATAGCGTTACAAATGCAATTACAAATTACAAATAGGTATTACAAATAAAGATTACAAATATTGCACTTTGCATTCCAGAAAGCGTAAGAGAAGAAATCACAGCAACACTTAATTACCTTATGTGTTGGAAATGCGATGGCATTAAAAGCTGTTCGTGCTGTTACTGCCAGGGATGTCACGTCCGATCCGGTGACGTCACTAACCCCTGGCCAATGGGAGTTATCCAGTGTAGTAACGTCATTTTACTCCAGCCAATGGGTGAATTTTATGACCGACGACATTTTTTCCACGACGAGGCTTTATAAAGCCTTCGCATAAAAAGTGCAATTAGGCCGTTTGACAAGTCTCTCATCGTGCTACAGCAAGAGACGCTATGGCACACGCCTAAAAGCTATTACTCTAATTAGTTCTTAATTTATTTAGACATTTTGTTAAGTGTTATGGAACTAATTTTTAAGAAACTCTCTTGGCATAGATATTCATTTGAACTTATTCTGTGAGCTGCTTATAACACAGGTCATGACGTAGGAATAGCGGAAAGCAAAAAAAAAGTAAGCATAACTCTGTACAAACTAAGCATTTAAGTGAGTGTTTGCAAATGAAAAATTAATTGGAAGAATTCCACAGTCAATATCTGTGCAGCAAATATTATGTAAGCAATAATTAATTCCAGCGCTACAAGTGTCCATATTAGTAACAGATATTGAAAACGCTCATTGCGGGCGGGCCAATCTTCTCAGGCCTTACTTCTCCATTATTTCGAAACAGTTCAAACCTTATGAAACTATAAACGCCCTCGTCGTGAAGAAGGTGTGTTTGAATTTTCTGAACGTTTTTGGAGCTTTGTGCTGTGGGGCTTCCTGTAGCAATTAAGGTTTTATGGTACAGATTGGACACCTTGGAAGTGTAACCCGCTTAATGCTTAGACTATCATTGGCCCGCTTCATCTCTGATGCTGTTTTTAAGCTTCACATGCAGTCTCTTAGTGCCTTCCTTCTTCACTGACTGAACTCACTCGGGCAGTTTTGTTTTAACTGGTCCATTGATTCACCGAGCGATCAATACGTCCACTTTTAACTCACGCTGCAAATCACTTATCCACTTGAAATTCCATTCTGTGAAGATATAACTCCACGACTCACTCGGCAAAGCAGCCAGTCATTGACCTCCTCAGTCGCAATGCATGATGGTTTGGTTTGGTTTATGGGGTTTAACGTCCCAAAGCGGCTAAGGCTATGAGAGACGCAGTAGTGGAGGGCTCCGGAAATTTCGACCACCTGGGGTTCTTTAACGTGCACTGACATCGCACAGTACACGGGCCTCTAGAATTTCTCCAAAGAAATTCAACCGCCGCGGCCGGGATCGAACCCGTGTCTTTCGGGTCAGCAGCCGAACACCATAACCACTGAGCCACCGCGGCAGGCGCAATGCATGAAGCGACTTGTTTACTAACTGTGTGGTAACTACTCGTCTCTTCGATTACACGCGGACTTAATCACTCAGAGCTTCTTCACTTACTTTCCTGCAAGCTGACTGTCCTATTTCTGTCGCCACACCCTGGCACACTAACAAACGCATTACTGTCGCTATGATAACGCCTAGCAGTCAACTAAATTTCTCTTCAACTAGCATACTCGCCCAACGCACTGATTCATTCGCTCACCCAACCACTCGCTATGAGCATCGTCCTTGCGTGTGCCGTCGATTCCCGAAACCGCGCCCTCAACCCACGGCGGTGCCGCAATGCGTCTTCGCTGCCAAAGTACGCACACGTGCGCACACTGTTTGCCTTCCCTCCTCCATCCCCAGGCAGCGACGGCGCACCTGAGATCCGAGTCCGGTCCGTGACTCGAAACGAGTATGCGATGCCGCCCTCGCGTTCGAGTGAGCCAAGGAGAGGAAAAAAGGGAAAGAGGGAAGGTGGGGAAAGAAGGTAGTGGGGAAGCGGAGGCTGCGCGACCGCACCGAGTGCATGGTGCGGTTCCTCTGCCTTTGCGAATCTCTGAGACCAAGCGACTCCTACGAGTTCACGTGTGCGTATGTGTGCGCCTGCCTACCCTCGCCGAAGTGTGCTGCTGCTAGCTACGGCAGTGGACTACGGCGGCGGAACTGCTGCTCGCACGAAGAAAGCGTCCGCCGCCGAGAGCAAACACGCGGATTCTTGCGACGAGTTTCGGGACGTATGTCAGGCGATGGAGCGGCTGTGTGACGCTTTTGGCTTCTGAGTCCACCCCAGTGTTGTGAATGCCATTCACTGTTACGGTATGCATACTTAGCTTTTAGTTCCTGGAGTGAGTGAGTGAGTGAGTGAGTGAGTGAGTGAGTGAGTGAGTGAGTGAGTGAGTGAGTGAGTGAGTGAGTGAGTGAGTGAGTGAGTCAGCGAGTGAGTAAGTGAGTGGGTGAGTCAGCGAGTGAGTCAGCGAGTCAGCGAGTGAGAGTGAGTGAGTGAGTGACTGAGGGGAAAGTGAGTGAGCCAGTGTCTGAGTCAGTGACTGAGGGGGTAAGTGAGCGAGTCAGTGGCTGAGTGGGTAAGTGAGTGATTGAGTGAGTGAGTGAGTGAGTGAGTGAGTGAGTGAGTGAGTGAGTGAAACAGCTGCATGTGTACCTCTGTGGGCGTATTCTTTACATGTTTCTTTTCCGAAATTAAATCGTAAGGCAATTTTAACTAGAGGTATGACGCTTCTCAAGGTACTGTCACGTGAAAATAAGCAAGGAGAATGTTATAGGTTATCTGGTTATGTTATAGATAAGCTTTAAACTTACTTGATAGAGGTCGAACGCTGACTTCTTTCAAACCATAAGGTAGGCACGTTTCTGGCAAGTTGCCTACATCCAGTATTGTGCTACTTTGTATGTGCCGACTCTTTCGTCATTAGCTTAATGGACCTGAAATAAGGGGCGATAGCAAGAAACTAACAGATAAACAAAATTAAACCTACAGTAACTCGAATATTATCTCAATTTCGCACGCGTAGCAGCAAAAGGAAGCTATACCGGAATATAGGCTCAAAATTAAGATTTACCTAATAGAAAATTTACTCGTAAATTCGGCCAGCCCGAATGCAAAGTACCGTGTAATCGATGCCAAAGATTCAAGAAGCGGAATTCCCTAATCCTGCTGGCTTAGGTGTCACATTCAAGAACAACCTACCTTTTTGTTATGTGATGATCGGTCCGAAGATAACTTAATAAAAAAGGAAAAAAAATTAATAGCGAGATTTTTATTTTTTGTACATTATCCACATCACCGACCTTAACTGCGAGCCCAAGTGCAACGAAACGGCCCACCGTAGGAATAATCGGACGGTCACTCCGTGCAACGGGTTCCTCCCTCCACTAAGGCATATGGACTCTCAGTGACGGCAGACGTGGGAGGCGACGACGAGTTTGAACGGGCATGTGTGTGTGCGTGTGTGTTGTACTTGCTTTTGGAAATAAAACAAAAAGCGCACTTCGTGAGGTTGAAGAAAACAAAAGAACACACAAAAAAAAACAAAGTTGAAAAATATGTTAGTAAGAGGTGGGCCGAACCGCGGAAGCAGCAGTAGTACCAGCAGAGATGGAAAATACTCGCCGCCGAAAATCCGAAAGAGAGAACGACAGAAGACGACCAAGAAAGAAGCTGGCACGGGGCTGAGCGGCGAGAGAAGAGAGCGCGCGCTCACTGAGAGTAACCCGAGGCAAACGGCCAATCAGAGAGGCGGGTCTGGCCGACAGCGGCGCCTTGTCTCGGCTCGCGGAGCCAATCAAAAGAAGCGAATCCCGGCCAGCGACCGCGGGCATTTTCGCTAGCGCCGCCATCTTTGTGCACACTCGCGCCCACCTCCTCCGACCGACAGGCCGTTTACTTTGACCCTCCCGCTGCCCTTCTCCTCCCCTCCCCCTCCCTCACTCAAGCCTTCTCACCTTCCTGAACAAACCGACCTTCCTGCCTACCCCCCTTCGCTTCTATTAGTGCATCTCTGAAATTCGCGTCCTTCACCTTTCCTCTTGAACTGCTGGACTAGCCTGTATGCGCGTGCCTCCTTTCCCTAATATCCCCCCCCCTTTTTTTTCCCTCTAGCTTCAACCGACCTGCGAACCCACTCGGGCACGTTTTATTGAAAACAATCGGACGTGCGCCGTTTTGTGTGCAGTCTGGGGGGCCTTTGTCGGCGAATCAAGGACTGCCTATCTTCCACTTCATCTATAGACTTGCTTTTTTTTCTTTTTGTGTGATTTATTCTTCTGGTACTCATTCTTTTTAAACTTCGAGAAGTCTGCATTTTCGTGTGGCTGTATCTAATTCTTTATAAGAATAAAAATGACATTCATGCGAATGGAGGTGGGGAAGCTTACCCCTAATCTCCGTGCCTGACCTTCCACGGTCATGAAAATGATGAAAATGTGAATATTCGGTGAAGATTCGAACTTAACATAAAAACTGTTCCCCTATTAATGCGTTCAACCCGGCATTTCTGTGCACGAATGTTGGGATGGTACTTGTAAAAATTTAGTAATCTGTCTGTATTTGCTTGTCCAGATTCAGTTCGCTTTTTGATGTTAGCTTTACCGCACTGCTTTCATTTCCAACTAGTGGCGGCAGAAGTAAAAGGAAAGCGAAGGCGGAGTACTGACCTACTTCACACCTGCTCGTGACGTCACCTGACACGTCACGTCACACCTGCTCGTGATGTGGTGACGTCACCACGTGACGTCACCACATTCTCTTGAAGCTACGCACGACAGCTGGCTCAGCAAGCAGAAGCCCAGTCAATTTTAATCCAAAATGACTCGAGGGTGATGTGACACTCTGTAAACGAAAGAAATTATGAATTCCACGAGTGCGATGCTAGACGATAGGGCTCGCGAGATGTCGCTGTTGTTTTCATTACGTTCAGCTAGATATCGCAGCATAACTTGGTGGACCGTGTATTTTACACGTGCATTAAGGTCATGCTTTGAGCAGTCTCCTTTCAGTTGACGTGTTTGGCTGGTTATGTGTATAGTTGCTATGATGATCGCTAGAAAATAAATTACTTTGTCCGTAGTCATTGCTTAGTTTCCTTTTTCTGTCGCCCTTCTGAATACAAGCACAACCTTGGCTCCTTAATCTTCTGTTTTCTTGTATTGATTCTTTCATTTTAGTAAGTCTGGTACTCCATCAAGAGGTAAAAGCAATATTATCTTGGAAAGGACCTGCCGAGTGAATGAAGTATGTGCAGCAAACAAGGACGACGCGGGGTTTCAATGTTCAAGGATGTCAACAGTGTTCTTCGAGCTAAAGAAAATCTATCGTCTTTAAGTACGCTGACATTGTGTCAGCGTGCTTATAATGCGTAAATATAATATACTTATAAAGCTTAAATATATACAAGCAGTATTACAGCAAGCATTTTGATTGGGGATATTCAAAATTCCGCAAGTGCGCTTTCTCACATAACTGTATTGCAAAAGCAAGATGACCGACTACATAAAAAAAAAACTGCGAGGGCTACAGGACAGGCGCTAAGGCAGTGGATAGAATGTGAGAAACGTATTTTGGAAGAATCAAAGAAAAAAAACTAGTCCTCGCTTTGTTTCAGCTAGAAACGCATCGTCAGCCATCTTGACTGGGCAACAAAATCGTGCAGAAAAGCGCACTTGCGGAATTTCGAATTTTCCCACCTATTTCCAGCTGTTTTTCTTTTTTTTTGTTATGTACTACGCAGAAGTAAATATATGTTCCAATTTTCAGTTTCAGTTTTATTTTGCTATTATAACATGTAATTGCAGGGTTTTCGCAGTCTGTGTTCAATTATAAATCTGTAGTGTTTTGGTTTGATGAATCCCGCCCTATGTAATGCGCGCAACGCCCGCAAAAACCCTTAGTGTATTTGAAATATACAAATCTATGAACTAAACTTAAAGCCCGCGCAAAATACAAGAACTATTTCATACTGCTAATACTATGTACTTTTTATATCGCCATAATGTGAGTGCACATGTATTCAGAAAACTAAGCAAAACTTGCTCTTTTTGTAGTTGATTAGTGTCCCAAATTCCACCTTTTACGTGCCTGCGCTAGTTATTTGAATACTGATTATTTCAGTGTGATCTCTCGTACTGAGAAAAATC
This sequence comes from Amblyomma mixtum, assembly GCF_055824585.1. Classification (NCBI taxonomy): domain Eukaryota; kingdom Metazoa; phylum Arthropoda; class Arachnida; order Ixodida; family Ixodidae; genus Amblyomma; species Amblyomma mixtum. The sequence goes on from NC_143019.1 coordinate 61,911,198, forward strand.
AGTATTTTAAGGCAAGGCGACAGTCAGTATCAGTTTCTTAAGTGTTATTCTTAGTAAATGCGTCATTTATTTTTATTTTTCTCTATTGCAGTGACTGATTGGTTGCTACCAGTAATATTGCTGCTGTTATTATTGTCGTTCATTGTTATCATTGTTATTACGGTAGTTGTTGCCGCATTAAATACGACACAAAGCTCCACCAAATCGAAAGCTTTTTTAAATACGCGTCGGAGAACAGGCTCCCGCAGAATTTGCGAAAAAAAAAAGGTGACGTCACCAGATGCATTTCGGTGACCCCTAACACAATGCACGCTGATTGTATGTGAATGCTTCTATTAATGGATCTCTCTGTTGCCCCGGATCGTTACTGGGCGCACAAAAACCACCGCAACTAAGCCCTGTTGCCTATTTTTGAAAAGAGGCACACAGAGCCGAAAATAAAAATATACAAATAAACAAACACGTCAACAGACCTACGAAAACCGGCTTTTGGCCGCGCGATACCATGTGCTGCGTTATAAGTAAAGAGACAAAAAAAACATATCACAAATAAAAGTTTAGACGATGGCGGCAGGCCAGGCACGAATACACAAGGGTCGGCAGCACACGCACGAAACATGTTATCGATATTTTGACGGCCAACAATTCGATGATGGATGGTGCTCCGGTCCCGTACATTGAAAGGTCCGCCGGGGCATTCGCTGCGACGTCGATTGCTACAGGGCTACATCGTTTCTTTATTGTCCATGTGTGTGTTTTTTTTCTTGTTTTTTTTTTTTGTGTGTGTGCTTGTCCTGAACGGTTACGTCTTTGGTCTGCTCCGGGCAACAAAAATGCTGTTTTGCCGTCTGCCCCAACGTCCATAGTTCATAGTTTGTAGCCGTCCTCGTGGCCGTTTCTGTTTTTTTGTCGTTTTGTCTAGTTGCGCATAGAGGTTGCTATACGCGTTCGTTTTGTTGTGTTCTTTTTTTATCGCAATTCTACCCCCTTTCTTCGCGCCATATTGTTTTTGCCCCGGAACACTCGTAACGAACATTCATAACCTTATCTTACAAAAGCAAACCATTGTCTGCGCACAAATAGTTCTCTTTGTTTAGCCTGTTGCCTTCATTTCCTACTGCCTAACCAAAAGCTCGAACCACTGCCCGAGTATGAGCGCCATTTTTGGTGTTCTTTTAGTGCAGCGTGCTTTAAAATTTTTAAAGTTAATTTCTCCTGGTACACGTGACCTTTCTATCGGTCCCATTATTTTGCGTGTGGTGTTGGCAGTATTTTCTTGGTAATTACGTTTAAGCCACGATTTTGGGTGCCGGTACTAGACAACAAGGAGTGCGTTAAAGCTCCTCTCCGGACGTCTCAGGCCTTCCTCATATTACATCTTTCTCTCTTTCCTCTTACACAGCAGCAAGCACCCGCTTCTACTATGGCTGTTTTCTTGTCTTAAACTTCCTTTATGGGTTTACTTCGTTAAACCATTACGGCTCAACTTTCTCTCATTTCTTGGGCCCGTCCGTAAACGCCTCTCAGTTGTAGCTTTAAATCTTTGTTTGTTTGTTTGCTTGTTTGTTTATTTGGTTGTTTTGGAAGCCCCTTCCGTACTACGGCTAAATCCACCCGGCCGAACAAATTTCTGCGATTTAGTCATTCTTTTTTCTTCCCCAACTGTCGGAGAAGGGTGTGTGGATGTGTGTGTGTTTGTGTGTGTGCGTGCGTGTGGGGGGGGGGGGGGGGGGGAGTGCGTGCGACCAGAAAAAACCTCTCCAGCACCGCAAAGTTTCAGTGCGGCTTCGACACCACAATCGACGGTAGCGGTTGTTTGTGTTTATTGCGAGCATGACCTCCCTCCCTTTCTCGGCGCCACCACTTTCGTCCTTAGCCTTCTCCAGCGATTTTTGTTTCTACCGCAACTGTAACGTTGTTTTTGTTTACGCGGTTTTGCGTGACGTAATCCCTTATTGTTTTTCTCTTTTTTCATGTTATTGCGTGGGAAGGGAGACCGCGCATTCAATCTAAGCGTTCGAGACATAAGCCTGCAAGTGATTATTGTGGGCAACGTTTTCGAGAACCTTTTGTTCTCTGTTTATTCATCTAGCTTGTATATTTGTTTAGTGATTTCCCGAATTTCGCAGAAAAGAAAAAGACACGAAGCACCGAGTTCGCCAAAAAAAAAAAAAGTTTTGTGTCGTATGCGACGCCTTTGTTTCCGCATTATTCGCGAAAGCACTCAGTGGCTTCCAAGCGCAACCGGCAGGAGCTTTTGCTTTATTTTTTTTTTTTTTGCTTACAGAAAGAAAACACGATGAAAAAAAAACTCGCAGAAGAAGTAAACTTGTTGTTTCGACGAACGGGTCCATTCTATTGTCGACCACTGGGGCTGTCGTCTGCTTCACGAACTTGTCGTCTGCTATATACGTTCCTGATGGATATTTATGGCCGTTCAGAAAAGGGGCGGCCAACGATTCTTTCTTCTTGAGTCAAACTTTATATAAGTTATCGAAGCTTAAAGAGAAGGGGCTGTGGCAGTGCGGTTTTTGGTCGGCTTCACAGTGGCAGAAGATTGCAGCTGTCGGCGAGAGTGCCGGAAGCGAAGAGGAACGCAAAAAAAAAAAAAAAAAGGTCGAAAGAACTAGAAAGAGCGAAATGTTTCTGGCGGAATCGAAGGTATACGGTTCAGAAGCCATCAGGAGGACAGGAACACGACGATGGAACTGAACCGGTGCTCAGCGACGACAGCGCGTTACCGTTTTCTTTTTGGTTCCATTTTGGTTCGCGAAGCGTCCGCCCGGCAGGCAAGCTTTTCAGGCGGCTCTGCCGTATGTATGTGTGTATTTAGGTGCGCAGCAGTGTAAGACGTGGTCCGGCGAAATGGAGCTGTCCTCTTCGTTTAAGGAATTCATCAGTTTGTCTCTGCTGTACGTTCATGGCCGGAACTCGTTGAAACGAAACTATTTCGTCTCTTCCTATGTCCGCTGTGTTAGCATGAGTTCTTAAAGCCTCCTTCTTGCAGACGAAACTCTTACCTTGTTCGTTAGTGTCTGACACATGCTTATTTATTTTTCGTTCACTTCCACACTTCATGACTGCTCATTCCTATACGGTGACGGTAGATATCGCCTTCAACTGGAAGTCTGCTGTCGTACGAGTCATTATAAAAGGGTAAACCATCAAATAGGAAATAAACCTTTGTTAACACACAACGAGAAGCATCTTTTCTTGGTTTTACATGAAAAATAAGCAGACTTTCGCCGGGCTTCAGGATGAGTCGCGTTTACATATATGTCACCTGTAGCGATAACGTCGATAAGGCAATGCATGGACGACAGAGGAAAGGCATATTTGTCCGTGAAAAACCTGTGTTGAGTTCGGGCTGATTGCTAGAAATTCTCGCTTATACAGTGCTCACTCTGTGTTTATTTTAAGTGTTAAGTGTTAGAGTTTAGTGCCTATTTTTAATTATAAACATCTATTGCCATATACCCAAAAATACGCGGGTTCGATCCCGGCCGCGGCGGCTGGAATTTCTTTGGAGGAGAAATTCGAGAGGCCCGTGTACTGTGCGATGTCAGTGCACGTTAAAGAACCCCAGGTGGTCGAAATTTCCGGAGCCCTCCACTACGGCGTCTCTCATAGCCTTAGTCGCTTTGGGACGTTAAACCCCATAAACCAAACCAAACCATCTATTGTCATAGCACAGAAGACGCTCGCATGTAAGCACGCTGGCTTTTTAGTAGACTAGCACTATAGTTCCTGAGACTGGCATTACACGCTGGAAAACTGGCAGCACTAGCCCCAGTCAAATGGGTTAAAATACCTTAAGGTGCTAATCCCCCAATGTGTCAGTACCTCAGGTTGGCAGTCCCCTCTTTTGCAATCCTTAGTATGACAGACCCCCTCCCCCAAAGTGGCAATCCTGCAAGCTGCACTACTCCCACTGAGGATTGTTCTATTCGGCCTCGTACAGCCGTCTGCTATCCCTCATGCTTAGCTAAGTTGGTATAATGACAACACCGCGGACAGCCGATGGCCCCGGCTTCGAGCCCCGAATCAGGATATATTGTTCATCTGCGAAGACAAGTAGTTCAACGATATAACAGCGTCCGTACATGGAATGATGTCCGAAATGGTATGAAAACGAAGCAATTTTTCGGCACGCTTAAATTATGTTTTTCATGACTCCAGGGAACGGTAGGAATACGCACATTTGTACGGTTTGATTTTTCTCATTTCTTTTTTGTTGTAGTTTAGCATGCCAAGTATTTACAATGCCAGGATTGCAGTGGTAATGTCTGCTTTATAACCCGTTGTAGTAAGGTGCGAGATTTTTTACTCAGTTCATTTCGCATTCGGACCCTTCACTAGCAATATGCTCGAAAATTTTTGTGGGCATTGGCTTTGCCAAATCAAAACATTAAGATTTGTAAAAAGCTATAAGGCTCTGATTTGCAACCGTACAGTTCCTCTTGGGTATATGCAAACGAGTAATCCTTCCCTTAATTAAGCGAATGCACTATTCTGCTTCTTGACGCGTTTCCACTAGCAAATACGCCCGGCAAGAACACGTGAGGAAGAACACAAAACTGGGTGAGTTGGCGTAGAAGAAGGAGGAAAGGTGGGCAGGTTAACCGGGTTAGCACAAGAAAATGGAGACGAGAACAAACTCGTGACACGATACAGGCCCTAACCTGTGTGAGCGCCGGTGTTTTGTTACACCTTTGATCTTGTCCCTGTTTTATGCGAAGCATATTACTAGAGCTACACTACAGCCCGTCGAGCGCGGCGGTGGAGCTACCATTGACCTTTAGCGTGACCACGTGACACCACGTGACAACATGACGTCACAGCAGAGGAGAGATGGGCTGCCGACTCGCGCGGTCGGCCGCGGCGGTGGAGGCTCCACATCAGAGGCGCGGCGGCTGACCACGTGACGCTACAGCAGCGGTATAAAGCTGAGCTTGCCTCGCTCTCCGGGCACTTACGAGGCGGCCAGGTGTTGGGATGCCGCCTAGAAGCAGGGCTGATTTGAACGAGAAGCGAAAGCCACAGAGACCGATGAAGAGCGGGATGAACGTCTGACTAAGCGGCGTGCTACACTTCTAGTGGTTGTATTAAAATGACCAAGTATTCAACCAAGGAAAGCCATGTATTACCAAGCCTAGCCATCAATATGCTTCGCATCTGACTAGGCTTAACCTTAGCTAAGCCTCAGCCATTTTTTTTTTTGTGCAGCTAAAATATGAAAATTGCGTGAGCAGTAATGTTCGGGCCTGTTGTCACTCAAAGATACTCGCAGTTTCTCGCAGGCTTGGTAGGCTAAAGGGAACAAAGCTTCATTAGATTCTGCAGACTAACGGTCCGAATTGCGAGCAATAGAAGTGTAGCACGTTGCACAGATTCATTCAGTTGGCAGTGAAAAACTGATCTTGCCTGGAAGAAACGTATAAGTAAGATAGAATAGGTTATATCTGAACGTTACTCATCCGCAGATATACTGGAAGAAACCGAAATTGCAAGAAATTCAGACTTATGGTCATAGACCAGATTTAACATATATACATTCTGTGTCATGTTTAGCTGGTTCCGTTGCCGTCTTTTGCTTCCTTTGTCTGGATTATTTCATATCAAAAGTTCACACTTCGTTTTCTCTTTAGCTCACTCTAATCTCTATTACCCTCATTTACACAAAAAAAGGTGAACGAAAAAGGAATACACGTGGCTAAAAAGTTCAGCTATATATCAAAATCCTCACAAGGAACTGAAAAAAAAACAATAAAAAAGAATGCAGCCTCTACAAAACTTATGCATGACAACCATCCCCAACCTCCCCACCCCCTATTGAATGAATTCATATGAAAGTATTAAACATGATCACAGGCGGCACACTTAAAAGAGCGCCAGGGCTTCAGACCACGTCTTTAAAGCTATATAGAACAGGAATGGCAGCCGCGATGGCTCAGTGGTTATGGTGCTCGGCTGCTGACCCGAAAGACGCGGGTTCGATCCCGGCCGCGGCGGTTGAATTTCTTTGGAGGAGAAATTCTAGAGGCCCGTGTACTGTGCGATGTCTGTGCACGTTAAAGAACCCCAGGTGGTCGAAATTCCCGGAGGCCTCCACTACGGCGTCTCTCATAGCCTTAGTCGCTTTGGGACGTTAAACCCCTTTAAACCAACCAACCAGAACAGGAATGACTGCCTTCGGGCAAGAGGCGAACCCACCTTTTAGGTAACGACGAACTACGCCACTAGATAAACAGTGTAAACGGGATAAACGACACGGTAAATCGCGGCTAAAGTCATTCACGAATCAGTCGCTAGAAAAAAAAAATGATCCAAATGTTGCGTTATTGGGAAAGAAGGTTCCGCTGTAAAGACTCAAAGAAGCGACGAGGAACCGGCAGAATTAGAAGAGAAAGAACAGGTATAACAAGAAAAAAATATATAAAAACGAGGCCCGTAAATGCCGAGGTGCGAGGCTCAATTAAAGCTCCAAAAAGCGTTATGCCGTGGCTCGGATTGAATTACATTTAACGAGCCTCGATCCTCCATTTACGCCCTCTGAACAGAGGAGAGAAAGAGGGGAAAAGAAAAAAAGATTGGAGGAAATGAGGGAAGATAAAAAAGGAGTGCAGGTACCCGGTGCAAAAACAATTAACTCATCAGGACCGCGAATAGACGCCCATTAGAGACACAGCTCGACCCCGGCATCACCCAGGAAGCGTTTGCTCGGCCCCGGCTGCCCCTACTAAGCGAAATTTCTCCCCTTTGTGTACGTACTTTTTGTGTATGGACGTTTTGTGTATGCACGTTTTGTGTATGCGCGTTTTGTGTATGCGCGTTTTGTGCATACATGCGTTTGAATGCTTGTCTCGACCTTTCGCTTTGATTTTGTAGCTTCTTTTCAACTGAGATCTGATCTTTGTTCTCCGAATTACAAAGAAAAGAAAAGGCGAACTTTATTGCGATCGTGTTCCGTATCGCATTCCCCTGAAGGGATTTTCCTCAGGGGGATGGTCAATAGAGCATCAATGCATCCTGCATAGAGCATCCTGCAGGGCATTAAAAGTGAACACCAGAAATCAGGAAGTTTTCTGCTGAAATGTATTCTTGTGCGGATTCTTCTGTCAATCTTGGGGGACAGATACGCGCTGGCCATAGTTTATACTTCGAAATGAAATCCTTGCCAATGTTTCGAAACGTTCATAATTACATAATGCAGTTTATCTCGGTTATGCTTCTTAAAAAAAAAGGGCAGAGGCCTACTTGAGATAATTGCCGCATGAAATCCCTTTTCAATGAGAAGGTCTGTCTGTGATGCCTGAACGTTGAGCTGCACATATGTGTTAGTAAGGTTTAATTAGTTTACAGTTTCAATTACTTCTTTACACCACCAACTGAATTTCATCGAGAGTGCACAAAATATTCGGGCTATAGAGCGGTTACCATGTCGCCGCCCTCATGTGTTGCCTGACACTTTATTTTTATTTTGAGGGGAGGTGCGAAGAATACGAGAAGAATTAGGGAACAGAATTGCAAAACCAGCAATCTGTGCATGTACAGCCTTCTTCTGAACTAGATCTCTATGTTATTATCTAGATCTCTAGGTTTTATGAAAAAGAAGGTGTCCTATGAAGCAGAGACAACAGGTTTTTGCATGCTTATGCTGGTGCAGACAGACTTATTGTTCAACTGATGCAACTTCTCCCTGAAAATAGGAAAATGAAGGTGTGATTTGAGGCTTCCGCAGTGGCCCATTTTGTCTGCTTTTCGATGCAACCTTAGGATGCAACCTTAGGATGCAACCTTAGGATGCAACCTTAGGATGCAACCTTAGGATGCAACCTTAGGATAGATGGTTTAGTTTGGTTTGGTTTATAACAGTTTAACGTCCCAAAGCATCTCAGGCTATGAGGAACGCCGTAGGGGAGGGCTCCGGAAATTTAGACCACCTGGGGTTCTTTAACGTGCACTGACATCGCAAAGTACACGGGCCTCTAGAATTTCGTCTCCATCGAAATTTGACTGCCGCGGCCGGGATCGAACCCGCGTATTTTGGGTCAGCAGCTGAGCACCATAACCACTGAGCCACCGCGGCGGCCCTTAGGATAGATGGAAGAAATCTTTTAGGCAAGGCGGTCCGACGGCTTGGCTCAAAACGAGTTCGTGCGGCCTTACTTTAGGTTCGAAGAATAAGTAGTGATTTACTCTAGGACTGTGGTTCGGGCAGTCTAGATGGTAAACATTGGTAGAAAAAACAACAATAATATTAAAAACGGGTCGTTGTCCCGGTCTTCAGTATCTTAGAAGCTTTATTATTTCTTCCGCCTGCGTTTCAACGACCTACACCACGTTCGAAGAAAAATAACCACCCGAGCGTAGCAGACGACGGAGGCCGGTGGCCGGGCTTTCCTCGTCTGCTACGCCGTCCTCAGCAAAAAGTAGATATAAAGAAACCGCGCTTAAACGCACGCTGTTTTAAAGTCCGCACCGCTTAATCTTTGCCTCGCCACACCAGCATCGTATTCATGTTTCTTGTTTCACTTTGCCTTTCAGCCGTCTTCCATTGCAGCCGGCAGGGGTCTCCCCCTGTATTTTAGCGGTCCTCGCTTCAACGGCCACGCTCCATACATCAAGAGTCAAACGCGTGTCCGAAAACGCGGGGCGGCTCGGGCGTTTCTTCTCGTATATAAAAAAAAGAGGAAGAAAGGGAGGAGAGGAGAAAAAAAAGTAAGCACCGTTATACAGTGGGCGATCTCAGAAAAACGCGGAATATCAAGGTCTCGCCAAAGAGGCCGGCTCCAGAATCAAGTGAAACACAAGACACGCGGGTTCCCGGAGGCACCCGGCGAGCGATTTCCTCAAAATCGCTCCCTTGGGGGGATTTGATGGCCACTGCCCGTTGACGCGGTGGTAGAGAGCTCTTTTGAGCGACTTTGCAGGCACCAGTTCGGAACGTTGTTCGGGGCATCTCTTCGTTGCCGCTGGGATCGTATGTGCGGACCCGCCTCTCGCGTTGTTTTACATGGCCGATATATGTACTTTGGAATAGGGAGTGCATGGCTGGCTTTCAGCGAGCGTTTTCAAGTGCCGCGAATATAGCCTCCACCCCCCCCCCCCCTTCCCAGTTCTTATTCCCTTTTAGATTTTTTTTGCTTTTTTATTTCGTGGTCCTGGGCGTAGCTGACCGGTTCCTCACAAGGTACGGAATTTTTTTTTCCAGCTTATCGGTCGGTGTGCTACATGCATAAAATTTATCATCGTCACTTCTTTATTTGTTTAACTTCTTTCTTCCGCTTGCCTATGATTAGTTCTCAAGTGATTTAGCTCTTAAAACGCTCGGCACTTTAGTGTTAAAAAGTACAAACCTCGTATTATTGCAATGAGAACTGTGAACTGTCTTAACTTTTTGAAATTAGTATACACTCGAAACACATGAAGCAGTTTTAACACTTGAATACTTTAAAACAACGGTCCCGAGAGTTCCTCCTTAAGCGCCATGTAGAACAAGACATGAGCCTTGAAAAAAAAAAATGGTAGATTAAGAGCGGGCATTCGCTGTCTGCTATACAAGAGGGAAATTTAAAAAAATAAAAAAGCAGGTTGTCATGAGGTATATTGAAATCCTCAATGAAGGATGGTGGTGCAGTCAGTGAGCACAACTATTACAAGCTAACAACGCGACCTGCCTAGTGGATCGCAAAACTTCCAAAGTGTTCATTATCGACAGTGTGTTACTATACTGCTCCCCCCTCGAAGACAAATCGAGGGGTGATAGCAGGTCATATTCGCCATATTCACAGGCGTATGGGAGTTTTGCTTACTGAAGTGGTACTAACCGCCGCTCTCACCGGAAGGTAATAGACAATAGTAAGGGAATAGCCTACATCTACCTAGACATGCCTAGGTGCCTGACTGGCTTTGATGTTCCGCTGTTAATCCCAAGGTAGCGGGATTGAGTGCTGGCCGTGGTGGACACATTTCGGTGGAGGCGAAATGTAAAAAAAAAAAATGCCTGTGTGCTGTGTCATGTCAGCTCACGTTAAAGAACCCCAGGTGACCTAAATTCATCCGGAGCCCTCCACTACCGTGTCCCTCATCAGCTTAGCTACATGTGTCGCGTTATATTGTTAAACCCCCACATACCAATACCAATACTAGCACCAATACTAAGACATCTAGATTAAGGGCGTAATTACTCATCAGCATCCACTCAAGCGCCGTCATATGGCTACATTGGAAAGCTATACAGCTTTCATAGAAACTTCGTAGTGAAAGAAAAATTCGGTCTGGAGCGAGGTTTGAACCCGGGACTCGTCCTATTTAGGGCAATCGCTCTACCCACTAAGCTAAACAAGACGGTTAGCAAGCACTAATACGTGGGCGCAAATGAGTGATTACTCTCACACAAATCTCCATTCTGGGGGATCCTTCGAAACATTGGACTGACTAGCAATAGATCTGCTTAGGCCGAGAAGTGACCTCAGGTTCGGACAGCGAGAAAAACGTTGGCAGGTTCGGGAAGTTCTATTTCTTTAAGAGAATTGTCGGAGTGAGATTATGAAGAGGAACTTACCCATAAACTTTAAAACGAGAGTATGTAACGTTATACAGTGCAAGCACCCATCTGTAATGCCGAAACTCGGAGGGCAAAAAACAGGACTGACGTAAATTGAGAACAGCTCAACGAGCGATGTAAAAGAAAATGGCAGAAACAACGTTTACAGAGAGGAAGACAACTGGCTGGGTTAGGGAACAAGCTCTAGTTAGCCTTACACTATTCGAAATCAGGCCGCCGCGGTGGCTCAGTGGTTGTGGCACTCGGCTGCTGACCCGAAAGACGCGGGTTCGATCCTGGCTGCGGTGGTGGAATTTCTACAGAGGCGAAATTCTAGAGGCCCGTGTACTGTGCGATGTCAGTGCACGTTAATGAACCCCAGGTGGTCGAAATTTCCGGAGCCCTTCACTACGGCGTCTCTCATAGCCTGAGTCGCCCTGGGACGTTAAAGCCTCATAAACCAAACCAAACTAGTTGAAACCAAGAAGTGGAAATGGACATTGGCAGCGAATGTAACGCGAAAGGAAGATGGGATTGGCAATCCTTCATGGATGTGCATAAACTGCTATGACTATACATGAAGGGGTCCCATGACATTAACACGGTCTGAGTTCGCTTAAGCCTATTTTGCATAATCCAATACTGAAGCCCATATATCACCTTTTCAATGCCAGAAGTATGGAGGCTGAAAGTAAACTATACTAAATTAGTGGGTTGCAGTACTTTACCCATGGTGATGACTCGCAAAAGCAAGATGCATACGAGGGGGTACCCAAAAGAAACCGGACTTATTTTTGTTTGAACTTATTTGTTCACATTTTAAGCACAGACCTTCATTCTCCTTCAAAGTATTCCCCACTTGCAATGATACGCTTGTCGAATCTTTCATTACATTTTTCAAAACATTGTTTAAATTCATCTTTTGTGATGCTTGACAGTGCCTCCGTCGTTTTTTTCTTCACCTCAGTAACATTAGCGAAACGCTTTCCATTCGCCTATTTTTTCATTCTAGGAAACAAAGAAAGTAGCACGGGGCAAGGTCGGGAGAGTATGAGGGTTGAGGAATAGGGTTCATGCCATTTTTGGTCCAAAATTGTCGTAGAGACAGAATTGTGTGAGCAGGGGCATTGCCATGATGGAAAAACCAGTCACCCGACCGCCACAAATCTGGCCGCTTCCACCGCACACTGTTGCCCAATCTTTTCAAAACATCGAAGTAGAAAGCCTGGCTAACTGTCTGATCCTGCGGAACAAATTCTCAATGGACGACTCCTCTCACGTCGTCGACGAAAAAACAAATCAGCATTGTTTTGAGGTTTGGTTTCACCTAACGAGCTTTCATGAGGCGAGGTGAATTTGAAGTTTTCCATTGGCATGATTGTTGCTTTGATTCAGGATTCGATTCAGGAACACTTGAGTTGTCCCCATAGCATCGTCCTTGTACGTCTTTCTTAATATTTCAAGAGTTTCCATTCAACTTTTTCCGGGCAAAAATCAAAATTTCACCGGCGCACGTTGTTCACGAAAACCAGCCATTGCAAAAACGACGTTCACACAAAACAGTCGTCACTCTAAAACTCTGCCTAAACTAGTCTGACCTCCTTTAACGATGGCACTCGGCTTACTGACTCTGGAATGTTCGTTCTATGCGCTCCTAGTCGCAAAACGCGGCACCACAGAAGCTTTGCCGACCAAAAAATTTAGTCCGGTTTCTTTTGGGTACCCCCTTATACACGACAGCAGGATGTAAGAAATTAGTGCCAACTGAAAATTTAATCGAAGCACTGAAGATTCTACCAATGATCGTTTTAGTGCATAGGAAGGTGCAACGGTGCGAACAAGCTCCAAAGTAATCACGCAGTTCGGGTTGCTGGGAAACAAAAGAAGGAACCTAAGCAATTGAAAGCTTACTGCCACATTGGCGCATTGTACCAGCCTACTAGTTTTTTTTTGTTAGTTTTATTATTTTTTGCTCCCCACGACAATTTTATGGCGCGAACAAGCATTGAAGTCATCAGTGGCTCAAAGTGCTTTAAAGTAGGCTTAAAACAGCGACTTAAAACCCAATTCTCTGCACACGGATCGTTTAAGACGACTGGGAAAAGAAAAACGCACCGTGAAATCTCGGTCTACAGTGACTCTCTCCTAGTGCATTTTAAGTAGATTTTAAACCGCACTCAAACTGTCGCTTGCAACAGCTGCTGCAGTTTAAAGAAGCGGGAACTCCATCGTTCTCTTCCCGTTTTTTCTTTTTCCTTTTTTCCCAGCTTCTTTCCTTCAATTGCGTGTTAAGATTGCTTTAACGAAATGAACCGCGTTCAGCCATTGTTACCTAAATTGACGCTTTCCACTCGTTCGCCTCTTCAGATCGAGTATTGCCCGATTGTCGAGCAACGAAGGCAGCCACACAATAGAACAGCTCACAACCGACCAACAGCCTTTGAGCGTATCTCAGGGACTGAAGGTGAATTTAACAGCAGCTATTTGATTCCCATAAATATAAAGGCTCCTAATGGTCGCGAGTTGGAAAATCTTCTCGCCTTCTTCGAGGAGCGCTGGTTCGGTGGACTCATTGGCGACACTTTGTTCCTAATTTATGCGCTTCTGAGCGGTGGCGTAAACTGCACCTGCGTGCCTGCCCCCCCCCCCCCCCCCCCCCCCGCCCTCTCCCTAATGCGAGCCTTACGGCGTTGAAACGGTAAATTCCGGCGCAGCAGCAGCCGCCGTAGCCAGAGTCGAAGCGGGAACGGGAGCCGGACCCGAAGCCGAAGCCGGAGTCGTTAGCGAGCGAGAGAGCAGACGAAGCAAATTTACAATGGCGTTGGAGGGGGAGGATCGCAGACGACAGGAAAGTGGCGACGAACGCGCATTTGTAATGTAAAGTTGAACGGAATCGGGGGATCCAAGATAGACCTGTATTCTACGAATGGCTCCTTTTCTCTTGTCCTCCTTTTTGTCGCTTCACTTCGCTTTTGGATCTGTTTTAAGAGAAACCGAGGCGCCAAACGCCCAGCTCGGCATTTCACAGTAAAGTCCGCGCCCGAGAGTTTCGGAAGGTATTTTGATTTTTTCGCTCTCTACCACACACGCGCAAAAAGCAAATAATCAACGAAGCAATAACTACACGAAGCGAAGATCCCCGTGCTCATCGGAGCAGGAACGGCGAAATTTTAAAAAGCGAAGCGATTTTCGACAGCGCGCTTTTATATTCTTCAAATGACGGTGTCTCACGACGGACTCGATGTTTTAAAATGGATTGCGTTCGCTGGAAGAGTCGCCGCGTCCGCTGAGCGGTTGCCGAAAGTACCGAGCGCTGTTCCGAGCGCTTTTCCTCCCACACGTGCGCTTTTCCATGGTCCCAAATCGCCTCGGCATTTTGTCTCTGACTGCGGCTTTGTCTTTCAGTATAGAGAGACGCGCACTGGTAACTGACTGCGAAGACAGTTTGGAGGTAACGAACGGTGTGTAACTGTGAGTGAAAGAGAATGAAAGAAGGAACAGAGAGGGAAAGAGAGGGAAAGAGAGGGAAAGGAGAAGTGCATGTGGATTGTGGTCCGGCCTAGACAGAATGCGGCAAGTTTGGTCATCAGCGCTGGATAGCGGAACGAAATCGACATCTGTCGTGCTTTTAAGATATTATTCTGGCTTCGCTCACCCACTGTCGGTGATTTGCGGCTGCTGCGTTTTCTCCGCCCTTCCCGCAAGGTGGCGTTTGCCAACAATAACGGCTGCGTTCAAGCCCACCGACCTGTTTCATCGAAAACGTGGTTTCACCCGCCGGACGAGTAGGATTTTTTTTGCTATTGCTGCCGTACTCGTCATCGTATTTCACAGGCTGTACGCTCGCTTTTCAAGCAGTCCCAATTTTTGTGGAAAGAGGCGCATTAGCGAAGTTTAATTGCACTGCTGTGAAATTGTTCCCACATTTAAGGCGTTGCTTTCCGCTTCGTAGAAAATATATTAATAATTACAATAATGAACTCTTTTTTTTATGCAGTGCCATAGTACATATACAGACCTGCCTAAGCCGACATAGGGCTTGTGGGCAGTGCCCGGCAGAGTGGGTCAAGTCAGAGCATACGGCACTTTCAGTTCACTTCGCAAAGCAAGTAGAGTGAAACTAAGGAATAGGCAGGAAGAAAAAAGGAGAGATAATGAGAGGAGTAAAGAAACAAAAAATTTTAAAAACCAAGCATACAAATCTAATAATAATAATAATAAACACCTTTATTTTCAGAGAACAAAATACAATCTTTAAGACAAGTCTGCCCAAGCCATAAAGGCTTGTAGGGCAGTACTCGGCAGTCGAGGAAAGACAGATATATTAAACAATAGGCGTTACAAAGCAAGCAAACAATGATAAACCGCAATACCTAAGGCAAACAAGAAAAAAGAAACAGTTTAGGTTACCGACATATGTGTTTTTAAGAAGTTCTTTAATTGAGACAACGAAGAAACTGAAAAGATTGAATCAGGCAGATTATTAAACATTTTTGGTATGTAATAATTACGAGTGAAGTGGCCATAGTTAGTGTAGCAGCGAGGTACCGTAAAACGGGGATGATGTCGAAAAGGACGAACAGGAATGAAAGGCACCAAAAATTTACTCTCCCAAAAGTGAGCACGAATGACTACATGATGGAAGAGGGCATCAAAAGAGGGCAGCTGTAAAAGCGAAAACAAATTACAGTCAGGTGAAGCATTTGTGTTGTATGCCACGGATCGAAAAATGTTCTTTAGTATCGCATTTAATTTCATTCGCCAAGTCTTTGAGCAATGATAATAAACAGTGACTCCATATCTGAGAATACCATAAATGAGAGCATGTGCAATAAGCTTGCGAGTCTGAAAAGGTAATAAATAACGAACATTGCATAGTGCACATGATAAACCACGAAGCTTGTTGCATACTAGGGTAAGATGACTGTTCCAAGACATATCACTGTCAAAAAGTATAGCAAGGTACTTGACACTGTTTGAAAAATTAATTAGAATGCAAGAACAATTAAGACAATGCGAAGAATGTAAAGATTACAGACTTCATGCCTTTCTGGCCGCTTAAAGAGAAAACATCATTTGGTAAGTTGTTCAACTTGGCACATAGAAAGCAGATACACGTTCACCATATCTGGCCGGTATTCTGGGCAAAATAAAGCTATCGCGTGGACGTAATGCTCGAGCGAGAACATATGGGAGGCAGAAGTCTGCCAGGATATTTACAGAAATATGAGCAGTCGTCAAGGTACACCGTAAACTGGTCTTAGTACACTGGTGGCTACCGTTCCTACCTTTCACAGCAGAGAGAAGCTTATTTGCATTCACATGTTAAAAATAGGTAAATATAGCTTGTAACATCGTTTTATGAAAAAAAAAACTGCAGTAGCGGAAGACACAGTAACAGCGACAAACAGAACGATTGCTTTCTACATTTCTAATCTTGCACGATATCTTGCGTCGCTGCAACCAGTATAGAATGAGTGCGCCCCTCAGAAATGGGTCGTTTACCGAAATCTACCTGCCAAATAATTTCGGCAACAACAAAAATACGGCGATACTTAAGTCTGTTTAGAAGCCTGTTCTCTTGCAATAAGGGTACTTTTGCGGGGTAGTTAGTTCGACATAATAGAATGGAACAGCACAGACACCTGACCATGAAGGTGAACGACACAGGCGCTGACTAACGACTGAAGTTTATTCGACGATGTACACACAATACGTAGTCTTAGGTAATCAGCTGGGTCAACGTGAAAGGCGGTGTAAAGGTCCGAAAACAAGGCATGAAATACATAAAGGAGATAAAATTTCAACAAAATGCCAGGGTTTTTAAGACTGTAGATTGAGTGACAGGTGTAAAAAAGATCAGCAAGGCATGAGGGAAACGATAGGCGGTGAATCTTCATCATCATCATCATCATCATCAGCCTGACTACGCCCACTGCAGGGCAAAGGCCTCTTCCATGTCTTTAACCCTGTCCTGCGCCAGCCGCGGCCACCATATTCCCGCAAATTTCTTAATCTCATCCGCCCACCAAATTTTCTGCCGCCCCCTGCTACGTTTGCCTTCTCTTGGAATCCACTCCGTTACCCTTAAGGACCAGCGGTTATCTTGCCTTCGCATTACATGCCCTGCCCAAGCCCACTTCTTCCTCTTGATTTGAACTAGGATATCATTAACGCGTGTTTGTTCTATCACCCAATCCACCCGCTTTCGATCACTTAACGTTAATCATTTTTCTTTCCATAGCTCGCTGCGTTGTCGTTAACTTAAGCTGAACCTTCTTTGTTAGCCTCCACGGTGAATCTTACGGCCTAGGAAAGGGTAAAAAAATTAACAAAAAATTTGCCTTTTCAACATATTAAGAAAAAGCAACAAGCATTAATTTGCCTGTTCATTGTAAAAAGTGCTCTTGTCTGCTAGCCCTCGACAAGACTAAAGTTTTCAGAAGTTACACCAACAAACGCACAAGATAATACATGCAGCCTACCTCTTTCGAAGCCTTGGAGCCATATGTGTCAGCAACTCATCCATTGACCTACTTACAAAAGAGAAAACCTATCTGGAGACATGTAGAAACCTTGCCTCCCATTGAACAACTTGTTTCAGCACCGTCACCTAAACTTTTAGTTCCTCATAGCATGAATCACTTTGTGACGTTAAACCGCATAAAACCAAAGCCAACCTAGTCTTTTAGCCACATTTTCGTTACATTTGTTACCGCTTTTCAATGCCGTAAGATTCACCGCCCATCATTCGCCTCTACTTTTTTACACCTGTCACTCACCCGAAAGTCCTAAAAACCATCGCATCTTGTTGAAATCTTACCGCTTTTATGAATTTTATAGCTTTTATTCGGCCTGTTACACCACCCTTGGTGTTGTCTCAGCTGATTACCTCAAGACTACATATTGTGTTTGTGCACCTAAGGTGTAACGCTAAGAGACCGGAAGAGGGCGGAGTGGGTAAGGGAACAAACGCGGGTTAATGACATCCTAGTTGAAATCAAGAAGAAGAAATGGGCTTGGGCAGGGCACGTAATGCGAAGGCAAGATAACCGCTGGTCCTTAAGGGTAATGGAGTGGATTCCAAGAGAAGGCAAACGTAGCAAGGGACGGCGGAAAGTTAGGTGAGCGGATGAGATTAAGAAGTTCGCGGGGATACAGTGGCCGCAACTGGCAAAGGACAGGGTTAATTGGAGAGACATGTGAGAGGCCTTTGCCCTGCAGTGGGTGTAGTCAGGCTGATGATGATGATGATGACTTTCGAATAAACTGCAGTTGTTAGTCAGCACCTGTGTCGTTCCCCTTCATCGTTCTGTGCCTGCGTTGTCCCATTTTATCATATTCTGTTGCAACTTATACGCGTATTCGCGTCAGCTTCTTTGAAATCTTCGGTCTGTGCACTGACATATCCGGACTGCCAGCTGCACTAGCAGTATCCGTGGTACTGTGACTTTATTTTCGGTTTTTGATTTCGATTTTCTATCTAGGTTGCTGTCTAGGAACTAGGTAGTTCACAATCCGGTGGTCAGGTAGCGATGACGTCTTGTGGTCACGTGACCCCTGCAGACCAATCAGGGTGGCCAATCGGAGAGTTGTGATGATGTCACAAGGTCACTGACCTCTATGAACAAATCGGCGAATTTTGTGATATCTGACATCGGCGCAGTGTTGGTGGAACAAATCTAAAGGTATAGCATTAAAAAAACAGCACAACTTCTATGCAGTCATAAAATGTTGGAACCAGAAATGATCTCCACAGAGCGAGGACACTATCGACCAAGACTGCATAGTAAATATGCCGCTCCACAAAAGCACTAAAAGCGCCATTTTTTTTTTCAGCCTTATTTTACCATTTTTTCCGGCCTTGATTTACCGAAGTGCAACGGAGGAATATATTACCTGCTCTGATGGCTACGAAACTTTCTCATGCACTTCCGCAAGTTAAAATCAATATATTTGAGTTCTTTGCCACATTTTTTTGTACTCAAACATTCGTATTTTGCATGCAAAGTGGGAAATAATATTTAAAAAATAAATACACATGCATTCAGAACATAAAGCAAGCCTCTTGATAGCTCTTCGCATCGTAGCGCAAATTTATACACAGATAATGGATAAGCATCACCAGTGTCATGTGCAGCGGAGCTTTAGAAACGGTCGTTCGTTTGCAGGTGCTCGAAGGGCAAATTTAAAAAAAAATACGAATCCGAAATCAACTGCTGAATACACCGGCAACCAAATGGGGCTCTCTATAAGCGCAAATTTCTCTTCCAAGAGACACCACGCCATCGCTTAGCAGAGGTACTCGCCTCCAGCAACCTCCAAAAGCCATCGGAGCCACACCACGCGATCCCGTATCCAGTTGGCTCTCAACTCTCAACCCATACCCCTCCACTTCGGTACCCGCGCCACACACACACACACATCCCCCCCCCCCCCCCCCCCCCACAACCACCGACCCACCATGCCTCCTTCGTAGAACAGCCCTGGCTCCGCCACTAAGCTTTCGTGCATTGCAAAGCAAGCCAGCCACCGAGCCAGGAGGCGAAGTACCGCGGGAGGTTCATAAGCCGCCAAGCCAGTGAGTGCCCCGACGCGTTGCGAGTCATTAAAAAATCGTTAGCGGCGTCGTCGCCGTCTTCGCTGTAGTGTTTGTTTGCCCCAGCTCTTCTTGACAGGCGTTCTTTTCGCTCTATTTTTTACTTTGAATTTTTTTTTCAGCCCCTCCTCGTCGCTTCGCGAAGTTCTCTGTTTCCTAAGATAGCTCGCTCTTACGGGCGTGAAATGTCTTTCGCCCGGTTCGATAGCTTTTTCCCCCACCACAGCCCCAAACACGGGCGCAGGAGCACGCTTACGCGAGCGTCCTGTGGCTTCGGCTTTGAAAATGATGCGGAGTGGTGATGAGTACCGCAAAGAAGCCAGCCTCTTAGTGAAGTGGAAGATAGGTCGAAGAAAGAGGAGAGGTTAAAAAAATCCCACAGAAAACTGCGAAAGTGAGAAAGAGTTGTTTTTTTTTTCAATTTCTTTCGGTAACTTGGTGTACTTAAGAAGAGGTGATAAGAACTGGGGGGATGAAAAAGAAAGGAAGAAATGAACGAAAGGCGTGGTTTAAATATCAGCCACACTGTTGTTGAAAGCAGATTCCAGGTTTTTCCTTTTTCTTGATGTTTTCCTGGCTGCTGACACGATATCTACTACTAGTCTCTGTATATCGACACTCGAACGCGTAAGAAACTTTCTTGGAGAACAGAAAAAAAAGAAAGAAAGACAGCAGTCCTGAATTCGGCGCGAAATGCCTAAACTATGGCTCGTTTCGCGCTAAAAGATGCAGATTTAGAAGGCCTGCCTGCATTACGGCTGAAAAAGTGTGCACATATTTTTTTTCCCCAGTGCGCCTAGCCTGTGTTGGTTGCAGGAAGCAAAAAAAAAAGCTGCGAAATGATATCCCAGATGTTGCGGCCGAAAAGTTTGCGATGCTTTCCTTAGGCTTGTCAACTACGATCAAGTTTTGAGTAGTAGAGCTTTGCTAATACATCGGTGAAGTTATGTGCACCCTTTTAGCTTCTTTTATTGTATCGTTTTCACGCGTAGCCTGCGATGTATGAGCTGTTTCTCCAGACTAGTATGCGTTGCTGAATTTCGCCAAGTTGGGGTAGCAAAAAAAAAGAAAAGAAAGCTATGTCGTATCGTAACAGCGCTGTACCTTTCCTTGAGACCGACTAAGGCTAAATCGTACCACCATGGAAATAGGAGAGCAGGGCTTCAGGCGAGTTGAGAACACATAATAGTGCAAAAAAAAAAAAAAAAAAACTTGGGGAACACTGATTTCACCTTGATACAAGTTGTCGAATGTGTTTCTTGTCGGTCCTTGTCTAAGTTTTTCGACCACTTCATGGCCCACATGACAAATGACTACTAACATCCGCAAGACCGTTGTTACGACTTTCACTAATAGGACGGCACCTTCCGTGTTTACTTACAAAATTAGCAATATCCCCATCCAGAGTGTGAGTCAATACAAATACCTTGGTCTTATTTTCACACCCAATATGTCATGGTCCAAACATATAGATTTCATAACCTCAAAGGCGCTCAAAAAGTTAGGATACCTCCGTCGCACAATAAAAGTTGCTCCTATAGATACGAAGCTACTAATTTATAAATCACTAATCCGTCCACTACTTGAATACGCCTCCCCTGTCTGGAACCTGCACAAACAACGCGAAATTAACCAAATCGAGGGAGTGCAGAAGACAGCCGTTCGCTTCATATGTCGCAGGTTTGGCAGGGATTTTTTGCCTTCCACAGCACTTTCATCACTGGGCCTGCAACCGCTCCCATCTCGAAGAAGGACTGAGTCTTTAAAATTTCTGTATTGAATTATTAACTCTTCCTGCCGGACATCTGCAAATGATCACCTAATTCCCGCTATACCATCTAAAACAAGAAGTCACCACAACCTAAACATCACGCCTTATTTTGCCCGCACGGACACTTTTAAATACACTTTCTTTCCGCGTGTAATCCAATGGTGGAATTCTTTAGCTGGTTCTACTCGCTCTCTTTCTTTACAGTTGTTTTTAGCGGCTATTGAGTAGGTCAACAGCCTAGCAAGAGAACTGCAGTTCGCAATTGGTAGCCAGGTGCTGGAAGTAGTAAGAGAATATGTATATAACGTGGAGGGTAACAAAGACGGTTCAGCTTGTTGCGACCCGGGTAGCATGGCCGGGGACCGGTGATTGGACGAGGAGGATGGGAGACTGGGTTAGAGGAAAGGTAACGAAAAATTTTATACACTTATTTACATTATTTACATAGAGCGGGACTGAGAATGGCTCTCAGTGGAAGGGCACGTCTTCGTCAACCGTAGTCGACTGGAGCTAGCAGGCTTTTCTCGGCCACACTCACAGCTGAGTTAAATATCGTTCGGATTCCCCAGATCCCTGGCTGGGGAATAATGTTCGAAGAGCACTGTCCAATCGGATGGACCGAAGGGGACGTTCTTGTTACCACCCACGGCAGGGCAGGTGCGGGCTTTTCCACTCTCTCGCAGCTGGGTCGATGAGAGCGGGAGATGCTGACTCATCCAGCCCGGCTGGAAAGGAATCTCCCGCAGTCTTCCAGCAGGTGAATGAACTTGCCTCCCCGCCTGTTGTCCAGAACCCGAGTCGGGAACACAGAAGTCTTCAATTAACCGCCAGCGTGACTGGCGCCGCCACGTCGCCTCCGCATCCGCTGTGGTTGCTCGGAAAATACCCCCGGCGCGTCGCCTGCCTTCGCCGCTACTGCCATGGTCACCTCCGCTCAAGGAATTTCGCTCGGAGGGCGGCATTCCAATCACCCACTTCACCACCGCCGTCGCGAGGTTGTCGGCCTCGTCGATTGTTCACGGTTGCTGCTTGATCGGGCCCACGTGGTCAGAAGTACGGTCACGACAAGCTTATGTTAAGGACAACGCAGCGAGCTATACAGAAAAATGATAGGTGTAACGTTAAGAGATCGTAAGCGGGCGGAGTGGGTGAGAGAACAGACGCGCGTTAATGATATCCTAGTTGAAATGGGCTTGGGAAATGGGCTTGGGCAGGGCATGTAAAGCGAAGGGAAGATAACCGCTGGTCCTTAAGGGTAACGGAGAGGATTCCAAGAGAAGGCAAACGCAGCAGGGGACGGCAGAAAGCTAGGTGGGCGGATGAGATTAAGAAGTTTGCGGGGATACAGTAGCGGCACCTGGCAAAGGACAGGGTTAATTGGAGAGACATGGGAGAGGCCTTTGCCCTGCAGTGGGCGTAGTCAGGCTGATGATTATTAATAGACTGCCTAATGAGATACGAGTTTTGAAGTACACCTAACGGCCAGTAACCCAAACAGGCTTTTATCATGTATTAGTGTCATTACGCAAGGTTCAACAGCTCTAATAAGTTCATGCCACAGAAATTCAACGCGCATCTTTTCTTGCTGAAGCTTACATAAATTTTTTTCTTAGGGTCTTTCCTATATCGAGCCGCTCGGCCTTCCAAAATAAATTTTTGATTAAAAGTTCATGCTCTCAGAGCCAGTGCACCTTCACACCTTAGGCTTTTTTGGTAGCTGCCATGATCGTATAAGTTTACTGACTTTTGGCTAAAAAAATGAGTGTTGACATCAGAATAAGAAACCTGTACCATTGCAGAAGTTACACCACCTTTGGATGCTGCTTTTTTCATTTCTAAATTTACTTTTGCCTGGTTCTTTACTCGACACCTACGTTCCTTTTGTCCCTTTCCTCGGTGTAAAACATGCTTGGCAGTGATCAGGTAAGAGATTATTTTATATCTTGAATAAAATTAAAAAAAACAAATTATGCGCAAGAGGATGCACGAGGATAAAAGCGCTAACAAATACAATGCATGCTTGCTTCTAGAAAGGTGATAAAAATTAGAGGATCCCAAAATGTCTTCATAAAGTACACTGCGGGGACAAGGCCTTGGGCGCTCCACGAACGCCTCGTAGTACCCTTTCGGGCTAAAGTACACGAAGCTCTTCCGCCGTTCTCTCTCATTCTCTCGTGCCCGAAGGCGGTGACGGGAGTCATTTTTTCGATTTCGCAAGGAAGAAAAGAATCAGGAGTTGGGAAAAAAGGAATCGAATAAATTTACAAAAAAATAAAGAACAAAACGCCCCTATCTTTCATAAGGAAGGAGTGCCGCCCTTTTGCCTTTTCCCCACTTGTTTATTTCGATTCTGGCGAGGCTAGTCGCCAACGATGACAGCGCAGACGTAGCTATGGCTCGCTCTTCAGCGCATCACTAGCATTTCCCCTTTCTTCCCCAAAGTCGCCCGTCCGTTCCTTGTCGTCTGCGCCTTTTCTGTCTTCCTTTTCTTCCCTATACTTCTTCCCTGTTTCCGAACTTGGTTACGGGGACGCGCTGATGTTCGATTCGGCTCCCACCACACCCCTTCCAGCATAGTCCCAGATACTCCCTTCTGGCCCCGCCGCCGTGTACCCCTAGGCAACCCGTTTCGTTTTCTTTATGTGCGTGGGTGATATATTGCATCCGTAATGCTTATTGAATGGGTGTTTCTTTCGAACACGCACAATACACTCTGTATATACACCAGCTCGGAGATGGGAACGCGTGAGGAACCGGCGCGAGTTACAAAAAGAAAGGATGGGAAGAGGTGCGATAGGCAGAGGGGTAAAAGCAAACGGGGAAAAGAAGGAAAAGGTATAAAAACAAGAGGTGTGAGGGGTGGGAAAGAATAGAAAAGGCAGTGGAAAATAAAAAAAGTGTCCTGCGCATGCCCTGACGTGCACATATACGTGACGAGTGCGGTACGCTGCAAAAAAAAAGAATGGAGTATAGGGAGAGGAGGGAGTGGCAAGAAGGAACACTGCAGAAATCGGGAAGAATAGGAAAGATGCTTTCCCGAATCCGGCGAGCGTGGAGTATATAGGGACGAAACGAAAGAGTTTCGCACCCTGCAAGTTGGGGGCGTCTTCCCGCTTCCTTTTTACTTCTTTTCTTTTGTCACCGCGCACTGAATGCTGAGAGATAAAGGAAGAGTGGGGAAATATCGGTTCTGCAGGTTGTGCTAGGATAAAAAAAGGGTAGGGACGAGTAGGGAGAACGCCCAAAGCCCATAGGCGAAAGAGTTCTGGGCGGTGGGGGTGTATGTGCTGTTTTCTCTGCTTTGGTCGCGTGCGAAGCGGCAGAACGCTCCTCATAGCCCGAGGTGCGAAGGGACAAAAGGGGACGGAAAAGAAGGAAGAAAGGAAATAGGGAGAGAGCTTGTTGGCGTCTTCCTTAAAGAGTTGGTTCTGGCTTTCGGCTAGGAATTTTCGCGTTTGCCCTTTTTTTTCTTCTTTTTGCACATCCGCATTCGTTATTTATTTTCTTAATTTCAAGAAGTTCAGACAGTGAGGAGTCCTCGCAACGTCTTGGTGTTTTTTTTTTCCTCAAGCCATACTCCTATTTTGGGAACCTTTTGCTTCAGCACTGCAGCAACCCCTCCAGCTCCTAGGCTGTTCTTTTATATTTTTTTTTCTTTTTGACGCTGAGTTATGATTGGCTGACACGTCGAACGTGCCTTTGCGGGTGCTTCGAAACTTTAGGCGCAACGCTCCTTGTGGGTTTTAGCGATGGCCTCGTATTCGGGTGCTGTGCTGGGTCTGCCCGGGCTGTACAAAAAGTGTGAAAAATGAAAGTGAGAGGTTGGGCACGGACTAAAGGAAGCGACGGAACAAAGGCTGGCTGCCTATCAGTTGTGCGAACGGTAAGCGCTTGAAGGCAGACGCTTTGTGTTTCGCGAGTGTCTGGCACGAACGACCAAACTTTTCGAGAGGTCCGAGTATTGCGAAAAAAAAAAAAAAACTTTCCCGTCTTCTTAAGTTTCGAAAGCGCATCTCGTTCAGGTTTTTGATGATCATGCATTGTGAAACGTCCGATGACGTCATAGAAGTAAGATCGCTGCGCGTTGGATTTCTTCATCTGTGGCTACTGTCTCGAATATCGTGGATCACAGGAGGAGTCCGGGAATTCCCGATATAGATGTGAACCGCGGGATAGGTATCAAGATTCAAGTATTTGATGCAGTTGCCAAGTGCTGTCACGACTTTCATGCTGGGGACATACACACAGTGTAACGAACTGGTTAGAAATAGTGGACATATGCCCGTAACTAGCGTTGTTACTTGAGTGTGCTATCAGCGTCAAACGAATTGCTAAACAGGACAACTGTGACTCTAAACCGTAAAATCGGAATTATTATCCCAGACACAGAACAGGTTCATTGCACATCCGTGCATCGGCCTTCGCGCCTTCAAAGTTAGAAGGAGGGACGCTAGTATTCAGACTCTCTAGGCGAAGATTTTCTCATTTTACTAATCCTCTTTTACTGTCTCGTTTATGTGGACAGTAGTGCATTCCTAAACAAATGGTTAGTATAGCAGACATATGCCCGTGACTACCACTGTTCCTTGAATGTGCGTTCATAAGCGAATAAAAAGAGATATTGCAAGCGCGAGGTCTTGGATGTATTTATCACTGAGACGAAGCGTATGCGCATAGGAAAATGCTCAGAAAAATGATGGTTTTCACCCACATGTTTTGATTACCCAAAGAGAGTACTATGAAGGAAACGCCATGGGGTTATGTCATAGGGAGGTTAAAAAGCAGTAGATAATATTTCCTTGCAGCATGTCACCAGTCAGTTTGCAGGGTGAGCGAAGGTATACTTCCGCGCTAACTTTGATGATTCCATAGGAGAGAAAAGAATGGCTGGAGGCGTATTTCGCAGAGCTGATAGACTAAGATACCAAGAAAATCAAAACGCAGTCTGAGAGAGAGAGAAGTTATTTAGTTACGAGCTCAGGAAATTAGTTGACATGCCGGACTGCACCTGGCACTATTTACGAGAAAGTGGAGGCAGGAAAATTTGCTAAAGTCGATTTTCACTGTCGAAGGTAGGCATCTCATTGCAAAAGCCCAGCGCTCGCAGCGATCTCCAGTGTACGGCGGACCAGCAGAAGATGATAGTCGAGTAATGGTGGGGCAGCTGGTGTTCGCGCGAGGCTCTTATGGGGTGGTGGATGGCCGGTTGAGGAGGGGGTGTGGGGAGGTGTTCGCGCGAGGCACTTGTAAGGCGGTGGACGGGGGGTACTCGCACATTGTTAGACCATGCGGTAGAGAGCCGGGAAAAAGGGCTGGGGGGGGGGGGGGGGGAGCTGTGCAAATACTATCAATTTCAACTGTGTCAGAGGAGTGACTGGCATGTCTGTTTAGGGGGGCGAAGGGCAGTTGCCTGTATGTGGCTTGCCTGCATGAGCTTTTCGTCCTGGTTTGTCACAACGTGTCAGATAGCTGTAGCGACGAGAATCATAAATGTCTTTTTCAGCACCCTCCCCCTTTTTCTTCCTTACTTTTATTTTCTTTTTCGTGCCACTCAAAGAACTCTATCACGCATAAAAACGTGCAGCAAAGAAATACGGAACGAAAGAGGAGAAACTATTCTCCAAGAAGCCTGAGATATCTTGGTTCATCGCTTTCGTACAAGGAGCCGCAAGCAGTATTGCTCATGTATAAGTAATAAACTCAGCGATTCCCGTTCCCCCAGTTGCACGTGTAGGTACTCGCAGCTCTAAACCATATCGTCATCGTCTTCCTCAATGTGCTGTATAGTACATGCGCACCCAAGCCGCCTTCCGGTGCGAGCGAGAAGAGCTACACAAGGAGACACCGGTATGAGACAAAGAAAAGAACGGGGATATACTGGTCGCCTTTTCTTTAGGTTGCGTGCACAGGCGGTCCCGTAGCCACTTGCATCTTCAACGAAAACGTCCTTAACAGAACGACAGTGGTGGAGAGCTGGGACGAAGAAAGTACTGCGTTGCAACCGCCCGCCACATATCGATATGCAAACAATTTCTGCCTCTACGTGTATGAGTCCGATACGTTCGTAACGCCGCCTGTAGAAAGAGAAACGCTAACTTGGAAATATGCATGTCTCGCTCCGCGGAACAGGACGCGACACAAGGCCTGCGCGCGTCGCGCACACAGCAAAGACCACTCGAGAGTCTCCCTGGTATGAACCACACACAGAGAGTTATGCACTCGCGGGTTATTTTTCGGCTGTTCCGATGCGGTGCCGCTCGGGGCGCTCAGTTCGTACTCCTTACTCCAGCGTCTCATCCCGAAAACCCACTGTGCCACGGTCCCGGTTAATACAATTTGTTCCCTATACGCTTCCCTCTGGCGCGTGCGTCCCTGCGTGCTTGCGTCCAATCTAAGCCATCTCCCGAAGCCGCGCGCGGAGGTTATTGCTTGTTTACCGTCGTGCACGCGGATAAAGCGCTGTGCTTCTCTAGGCTCGCTAGTGGAGCGTCGAAGGGGACCTACTACGCTTTTATGTATAACTCATGCGCTCCCACTCTATCCATATCTATATACCCGTTCTTCGACACCCCCTCCGCCTTGGGCTTGTCTGCATAGCTGCGCGCGCCAGCGGAAAGAGTATAGAGAATTCCTCGGGTGCTGCTCCG
This sequence comes from Amblyomma mixtum, assembly GCF_055824585.1. Taxonomy (NCBI): domain Eukaryota; kingdom Metazoa; phylum Arthropoda; class Arachnida; order Ixodida; family Ixodidae; genus Amblyomma; species Amblyomma mixtum. The sequence goes on from NC_143019.1 coordinate 61,938,764, forward strand.
TAGCTTGCCCGCGACGTTAGGGTTATCCCGGGAAACACACGCCGGGACCCTCGGCGCCGTGGCTTTATTCAGAATTGATGAAGAAAGCGCAGCGGTGTTTTCGTACACTTCTTTCCCCTCCGCCAACTCCTCCCAATGCGCTCGCGACTCCGGAACAACTTGATTCCCTATCTCCCTGCACGTCCCTGTTTCCCTTTTCTCTACGCCAGCGCTGTTGTTCTGTACTGCCATTGAGCTGCGTATGATTGTTCTCCCTGCCTTGTTTCCCTATTTTTCGTCTCCTAGGCCCTCGCCACTCTTCCCTACCTACCCTTTCTTCCCGCCTTCCTAGACACACACGTAACTACCAGCCCTCTCCACCCCCTCCCCCTCCCACAGTTTTTCACCACATTACTTTTAGAGATGTGGCACACTTAACTCCACCCTTTCCTGTTTTCCCCTTATATTCTAAAGGCACTGAAAGTGGCAACCAGAGGCGGCTGCAGTTTTTGTTTGTCTCTCCCTTTCTTTGTGCTAACCTATACACGTGCTTTCCTTCTCTCTTATGGTGCGCATCGAGAATGGGGACAACTACGACGACTAATTTTATACCTTTTTTTCGTTCTCTTTTTCCTATTTTGTAGCGTCAACTCCCCGACTTTCGCTCCCCTTTGCATACTTCCCTTCTTTCCACGGTTTTTCTCCCGTTCATCCCGCGATGCTCACAACCACGCAACCAAGGGGTGGAACGGGACAGGCCAAGAGACAATTGCATGCGCTCGCGACCCGCAGCTCTACATGAACGCTCGCTTCAATATGTTATGAAAAGAAGGGTGCGTGCCACCACTGAAAAAAGCATGCCCTTTTCACGCTCCCCTTCCTTGTTCCCCGTTTCCGCCCTTGTCTTCCCCTTTTCTCATCAGCTGCGGCGTATACACCGAGCCTTGCGCGCTGATCGAAATCCGTCGGGAAATAACCGTACCTCGGAGAAGAAATGAAAGGATGATAAGTAACGGGAAAGGACGGGAAAGGACGGGGTAGAGGGGAAAACAACAAAGTAAGCGTACTCAAAGAGGGTGCTGTAAGGAAAGAAAGGCCAGCTCACAAAAACGGGAAGAGTTTGGCGAGATCTGGTAAAGCGACAATTTGGCCACCAAAGGCGAAAGACAACGTTATATCTATCCACAAGGCAGTCTATAAGAAGCCTTTGAAATTAGGGAAGAATGTTCGGTTAAAGAGGTGCGAACAGTCGAGCGGATGCTATAATTCTATCCTGTGTCGTGGAAACGAAGCGCTGCAAAAACCATTGCCCTGGACAAAGACGCAAGGGAGGAAACGATCGTTACTTCCACAATCCGTTCTATTTATTTTCAGTATGACCATCGGCGGCTACATATATGTCATATCCCTCCCTATTTATTACGGGCAACCGGGGATATTCAAAATTCCGCAAGTGTGCTTTCCCGCATGACTATGTTGCCAAAAACAAGATGGCCGACTTCGCTATAATGAAACTACGTGGGCTACAGGACAGGCGCTAATGGTGTGGATAGAATGTAAGAAACGTATTTTGGAAGAATCCAACAAAAAAACTAATCTTTCTTGCATTGTTTCGATGGAAACGCATGGTCAGCCATCTTGTTTTGGGCAACATCGCTATGCGAGAAAGCGCACTTATGGAATTTTGAATATCTCCTATTCCAGCCGTTTTCAGGCATTCTTCACACAAGAACATGCTTGAACAAATCCTTCGTGTAATAAGTACGAAGGAAAGAAGGAAAAAAAGAGACCACCGACTTGGAAACAAAAGGCTTCTGTATATAGTGAATGGAGAATAACATGTTTGAACTTCACAAACGCGGTGAGCTTATAGGCGTCTATCCTTAAGTTTCTGTTTCTGCGCAAGTCGTCGTTGCTAGAACAAACACGTTCTAATTTCTGGGCTCCCCTCAAAGTATAACGTGTGCACCCACGGTTCTTGTCTTCGGGAGCACAAAGCAGCTCCCCTATTCCTTCCCTAATCCCCTCGGGGGAAGCGCGCATCCCTAACCTACGCAACATGCGCGCACTGACTGGTTCAGCGAACTTCTTTTGACAAGAGCGACCTGGTGTCGAAAAACTTTGACAGCGGCGCGGAGCGAAGTTTCGTCGCGAAAGGTGGGAGTTAGACGCGTCGAAGACTCCTACAAGTTCGCTGCCGAGATCGCGGAGGCGAGCAGACGGGTGTTGCTTCCCAATTTGGGCGGTGAAGCGACAGCAGTCGGGTTATGCTTGGGTCGCTGAGCTTTCAGAACGCGAGCTGCGTCAGTATACACACGACTGCGGTGCGGAGTCGGCGAAAGCGGACGCTTTTCCAGTTTACCTTAAGTTTTGCTGCTTCCAAACTTCGAGGATTCCTCCTTCGACGTTGCGTTATCAAAAAAACTTGGGGCGCCTGAAAAGGCCTCCAAGATTGTGGCCAAAAAGTTGCATTCTTAATGACGAAAATGCGATAGTGTTTAGGCTGCTTTCTATGGCGTCTACAATGAGTGTCTAAGGATCTTCTTGAGATATTCCCCGCCAGAACTTCGTGTGGAACAGTTTACATCGCCCTTATATAGTACGCATGAGTCATCATCTACAAGAATGTTTGAACACCTCCGGTTGAACTTTCATACGGGACCATAATAATACTGCCCACTAATCCGCCTTAATCTTCACGAACGTGGACAATATACAAAATTCGTCATACTGAGACTTACCGCGTAGGCAGGATTTATTTTTTCTTATTCGAGAAGTGCGCTTTGTGGCTTAAGTTGAGAAAGGGGGAATGGAATGTAGGAGACTGGCCTGAATGCGCTCGTACATTTCGGACATGGTCAGACGTCGATCACATGCATCCAGACCCCTGACCAAAACTTCAGTGCGAAACCATCCTAATTCATAGGTGATCGCTAGCCCCACCACTTCTGGTTCTAGGCACATACGAAGGGCGTATACTGGTTTATCGGACGCAGGCCGCGCAAGCACAGCGACACCGGTAGGATCCGGTGGGGCAAATGTACATAATCAGCCGGCGTTCTGTTAAATTTTTAAGCATGAAATGCTTTTAGCTCCCGTTGTCAGCAGTGTGGTGACGTCACGCCGAGACCGAGAGCCAGCATCCGGGCACTGAATTCCACTCATCCGGGCACCGTACGAGATATAACGAGACTCTGTAAGAGTCGCGCTTCCGAGCCGTCCCCAAGGATGGCGCTGCGGTCCCACACTCGCGCATGTAAAAGACCGGCCGCTGGGCCTTCAGATCATGCCGTTTCCCCCTTTGGCAGGCAGATGTATACACGCTCGCGGAGTATTCGGACGCGCTGCAGATAGATCCTTGTCAGGCCTGCGCCTCGTCGTGTCCGCGTTCACTTCTGAATCGTCCTGCATTTCATTGCCGCCACCGTCACAGCTGCTTAAGCCGAGCAATGGAGCCTGATGAAAGGATAGATAGGAAGCGTCTTGCGGAAAGCAATCGCTTTGCGAGTGATACGCCACAGCAGAACACTGCTCGCCCCTGCCGACAACGCCATGATTACGCGGCCGCTCCCGAAAGCGAAAGGCCGCCACGGTTCGCGGCTGCCTACCTAATGCCCGTAAACATTTTATGCTTACTCTACTTTCGGTTACGGGAGAGGCAGAGATTTGATTTATGCTTAATATTTTTTAGATAATTTCTTTTACCTCTCACCTCTTTGTTTCCTCGATTATCATTCCAATCTGCTTAAAATCTGTAAAAATTCGTTGTTGTTTTTCCCAGATTCCAAAATTTTTATTTATCAGCCGCTTGAGATTTGCCTGAATGGATTTTTATCCTGCTCGGATCTGCACCAAACCCTGGCCAATCCCCCGCCGTGGGTATGTGACACCGCTTAAGTGGCAACAACAACAAATGGTATGCATCTACATTAATGCTTTGTAATCTAACAACATTTTGCTCTCTAAAATAGTTTTAAAAACACTGAGAAGCAACCGGAACTTCGGCAGCGTAAGATCTGGCCTTCAAGGCACAGTGCTGCCTTGGATGTCTTGGAGTCACTGTCCTCCCTGTTCTACAACAGAACATACAGACTAGTGCAGGGGGGGGCGAAGGTGCGTCGCTGCTGGGGAAGACTTTATCAGCAAGTCATGTTTCATGAAAAAAAAAGCGAGATTCTGATCTTCAGTTAGAACTAACACTTTTCAATTTTTTGATAGGTGCATTTTTTGTGTCAACGCCTTTGTATAGATCTGAGGCGCTTTGTAAGGTAGGATTCTACTTTCATTTCGACCACCTGGAGAATTTCGATGCGCATCTAAATCTTAGTGCACATTCGTTTTTGCATTTTACCGGCATCAGAGTGATGACACAGTGGTAGGTATCGAACCTGCAACGTTTCACATATATTAGACAGTGAAAACAGGTACACCTCTGGAGGCAGAGCTTACCGAATACCTCTCGGGGCAGAAAGCTGTGGTTAAGCATGTTAGAGTGATGCCGGATTCTTAACACTAGATCTCTCGTTTCTTTAAAAATATATTATTTCTTATAATCTCCTCGTTTTATTTTGGAACAGTTGTGTAGGGAAATGGCAAATGTGAAGAATTTTTGTTCATCTTTTAAGCCTTCCTTGCCAGGAGAAATTAGCCGTCGTCGACAGCAAGTCAGGCTACCATCACTGGCATGCTCGCGTGGTAAAATGTAAACCTGCGAACTCGTTGTAAGCCTGTCAGAAAAGAAGTACAGGACACGGCAAGAGGCAGATGCTCAAGACGAATGCTCAGCTCTCAGAATATTCTGAGTTTATTTCTGCCATTGTGATGTTGATGCGTTTTTTTTCTTTTTGCTCTATAGCTGGCCACAGAAACTGCTCTTGTAACGATAACATTTTCTGGAGTTATATAAGGCCGTTCAGCGTCAAGACAGAGGTCCATATGTGCCGCGCAAAGCAGGTGTGTACCACTGCAGAAAATTCAGTCTCTCCGAAAAGGATTTCTCTCGCTACAATACGCTGTTGTATCTAGACGCTAAAAGAATTTCTGTTGCGACGACAAGAATGTCTTCGCGTCATGTCATAACTTAGCGGCACAAATCATGGCTCTTCCACCTTACAAAAAAAATTTTACACAGTCTATAGAGTGTCTATAGACTTCTGTCTATAAAGTCTATAGACTGTCTATAGAAAAAAGTCTATAGGCAATACAAATGCCATAGACAGTCTATAGACAACCTATAGATTTATGGCCATACACGTTTCGGAGACTTTTTTCTATAGACAATTTATAGACTATACATAGACAAAAAGCAATATCTATAGGAAGTAAATAGGATCTATAAGAAGTCTATACACTGTCATAGACCATTTTTATAAGGGTGGCCAACACTGCATGCCGGTTGGCCTCGCGGGAGAAATCGTTCAGTCGTGTTTGGACGGCAAAAAACAAACTGCCAGCTTTTTTAACCAGGAAGTGGAGCACAAATAATAAAACCTTATCTTATCTTACTATAAAAAGCCAACTCGCTTCGGAGAATTTAGGGACTCCAAGAAAACGCCTACGCAGCTTCATTAAAGCAGCGACACCTAGCCCGCTGTTTGTAGCGCAGTAATCTATAGTCAAGCTTGAAGCCGGGGCTTGAAATAGATGAAACATGGCCGCCCACCACGCAGAATGGTGCTTGCGGTACCGTCATCCCTCATCGTAACAAATTGAGATCTCCAACTCTCATTCAGCCCGTAACGCATGCTGGGTTGGCGCCTCGGAAGCTCGCGACTGCGTATCCGGCCGATTGGCTCTGACGGGTAGACATCGCTATCAACCAAACCCTAAACTCTCATCTAGGTGCACATGCATTCCACTTTTCTCTTTATTTTTCTTTAAAACTGAAAAGCAAGAAAAGAAAGGAGAGAGAGAGAAAAAAAGGGTTCTGCCCCGTCTAGCTTAAGGGCGGATGCCACCCGCAGGTGATTCCTACTATTTTACTACTTCTATCTTCGTTAGGTTCGTCTGCTCTGTTTGTGCAGAGTTTTTAACGAGATACGTGCGGAGGGTCGCGGTCGTGGAGAAGGTGAACAGATGAAGCGGTCGGGGAAATCGCCTACTGGGAGTTTCTCGGCTGCGGGGACAAGCAGGGCACAAGTGGGTCCGGGGTGGGCTTCGAGTTAGGCGAAACAAATGACCGAATTAGTTTCTCATAGGAACGAACGAACCACGTCGCGGTAGATAGACGCCCGTGTCCCGCTACATCGGAGGCGGCGGCGCACCGTCTTCGCCGCAGATCACGGAGGTTCGAAAGGAAAGCGAATGTTCGTAAGAGGAAGACAAACGATTATTCGGTGCCGCAGGGGTCGTGAAGCCCAAAGAAAAAGAAAAAGACGCGTCTCGGTACGGCTCCGTTGTTCGTCTCAATTACGTCAGAGGCGGAGTGAAAGAGACTGGAGGAAAATGAAGAGCAGGATGAAAAGAATAAATAAAAAAAAGAGCTTCCAAGCAGCCAGCAGTGCCCGAACAAGGTAAGCGGGAGAACTAGTTCGGAGCAGTCATTAGGAAAATAAGAACCCTCGAAGACAAAACGGCGGGAAGACGTATGGCTGCGGAGCCGGGTTATCGTGTCTTTCAAGGCTCTCGTCCTATCTTCCAGTTTCTTAGATTGCACTTCTTTAACGTTTGCTTTGTGAATTCGTACTCGGCACATTTGTATATGTGTTTTCTTTTTGTTCACTTCTCGCTAGGATGTGCTTCTCCTCGGTACTATCATGCAGTGCCGCGGAAACCCCATTGGAGGTTAGGCCGATCGTCTGTAGAGGGGACATACATGTATACCCGAGGTACTGCGATGATCATCCAAATAGCGTCAGTCTTGCTGACTGCGTCACATCCTTTTTACCACATTAACACAAGATAGTAGCAAGTCCTTTTCAAAACCTAGATTAAAATTTGGAAGCGTCTTCGCCATACAATAGCCGGGCGGCAAGCAAAAAAAGAAACTGGCATGAGGGAGATACTACGGGTTTCACTGGTCATCTTGAAGCGCTCTCACCCACGGTTGCATTCCCGATATAAAGGCAACTAGCCGCCAGAACACTTTAAAAGGGGAATAAAGTTTTTCGCCGAATCTCCAAGAGTATAGGCCTCTGTCAAAATTTGCACAATACTGATCACAAGTTTCTGGACTTTTCTTTTACCTTGACCACCTCATCAGCGGACAAGAAACACAAAGCAGCCGATAATACAAAAATCTTATCTGCTTCATTATTCTCGACCTTGCACTAATTTCGCCATCACCGTAGTTCTGTCTCACATAACCTGAGCACAAAAAAAAGAAAAAAAATGTTAGTGTTCTACGGACTGTATGTAGGCCTTCAGTCTCACTTGATCCTCAGTGACGGCTCTCGGTGACGGAAAGGTGGAATTGGCACTGCAAGGATCTCCACAGGCACTGCCACTGGTACTGCACGGAATAATTCGGTGCAGATTCACGACGGCGCGACCTGCACTTGAAGCTGCCCTAAAACGGCCCCAGGTAACCGCGTTAGGAGCCCCCGGCCTGGCACACACTCGGAAGACAGACAGAGATGGACGAAAACGCGCACAAGCATGAACACAAAAGAGTTTAAAAAAAAAAGGGGACCAACGGAATATTAAGACGTAGTGGGTGTTCCGTGGACTGAGTGATCAACCCTGGAGGGCAAACGGTCCACGATATGTTCCGGCGTAGCTTTTGTGTCGTGAGTAATTTGTCTTTAAATCTCCGGGCATTCTTACTCGCTGTACTCCTCCCTTCTCCCTTTCCTCCTCTCTCGGTGCAGCTAGGGGGCGGAGCGAGCAGGCGGCTCAGGAGTAGAGCGCGTTTAGTTGTTCACTTTCTACCTCAGGATTTCACTGCTTTCGATACCCGCTGCGTATTTTATATCACCTTCTTTGTTTTACGTAGTGGGCCGCAGGTACCGCTAAAAGTCTCCAATGAGAGGTAGAAGTCGAAGTTGGCAAGGCGGTGGAGGAAAGGTTTGCGTTGGGGATTTCGTTATTTATTTTTTTTTCAGCCGTGTATGTCTTATTCGTCTGGTTTTTCTGAGAGTCTGAACATTGGCCCTGTTCTTAGTGCAAACCGGAAAAAGAAAAAGATATACCTTCAGTGAACCCGAGAAGCGAAAGTGCTAGCCGTTTGATGAATTGTTCGCTTTTGTACTGGATTGATTGATTCACCTTTTCTTCGTTTTAGCTCCAACGCTAAGTCTAACTTTCATTGATTCGCAGGATCCCTTGGAAAAAAACACCTTTCTCGAATTTCCTCAATATTGAAACTTCTATTTCTTGCTTTACCTCCCGAAGGGCTTCAAACGGGATGGCTTTTGCCCGTTCTAGGTCTGATCAGGTTCGTTCATTTCAATCTGGAAAATTCCATGGGACGCAGTTTGCCCTCCCGGGCTATTTGCAATCCTCCTCCTTTTTGCTCTTATTGCCTTTGTCGCTACGTGTTCTTCAGTTCTAAGATCCTGTAAACCCCATGAGTCTGGTTCTATATGTTCCCGTTGCAACTGTAGACAGCGAATGCTCTAATCAAGATCAAGCTTTTAGTGCTATTGATGTCGTACTGTCAGCCCCACGCAAGTTGCTGCGTACGCACTGATGCCCTAAGGAGTGGCGTACGCCTATGCTTTGGCGCAGCAGAGGCCGTATTATATCTGTTCTTTCTCTTGAGCTTGAAGCGAATGATCTCTCTTGGCTGGATCGAACTCACTACCAATTAGTGCAGAAAGGCCGACATCGCCTCATAAGCAGTTCGGGACACTGCAATGCAACCAAAGAAAAGAAGATTGCTCACATGTCACCGCTAATACCTAAGTATACACAACGGTAAAATGCATTTAAATGCCTTGGTATCAAAACTACGTCGATAATCTCGCCTTATTTTCACAAAAGTTCCCCTAGAAAAAACAGAATCTTTATTGAGCCAAAATTGGTACATTGATAAATTAGTTTTTGAGGAAAGGAAATGGCGCAGCATCTGTCTCACATGTCTCGGTGGACACCTGAACCGCGCCGTAAGGAAGGGAGCAAGATGGGAGTGAAAGAAGAAAGAGAGAAAGAGGTGCAGTAGTGGAGGTCTCCGGAATAATTTCCACCACCTGGGGATCTTTAACGTGCACTGACATCGCACAGCACACACGGGCCTCTTGCTTTCCGCCTCCATCGAAACGCGGCCGCCGTGGTCGGGTACGAACCCGGGTACTCCGGCTCGGTAGACGAGCGCCTTAACCACTGATCCATCGATATATATCGAGGCCCATCTTTTTTGCCTACTACTTTAATCAGTGTTTAATACTTGATTTTGTTCTTTTTTCAAGATCAATTAGAAAAGTTGCAAGCATCATCATTTTTATCTTTCAGTGTGCTCGAGAAAAAATCCGCATAGCCGCATATGTGAAGTATTACCATGCCTTCTTCTGCTCTCTTTTTTGCGGAAGCTCTCGAAGGAGCTTATGTATTTTATCCAACCTATCATTTTCTTCTTCCCCTATAAACTCGAGCACCTATATGGGAGTAAATAGGAAGTGAGCTGTCCTCTAGCGCACACCCTTCTTTAAAGGGCGTGCACTATAGGGAATCTTTACTCCCTTTTTACACCTTTCTGTTCAGAGTGCGAGGCCTCCGAACTGCGTCACCGTGTTTTGCTGCAGTGGCTACCCGCTCAGTGCGGCCTCGCAAGCAGCGTTTGTAGTGATGGCGCCAGACTTGTGGCTGCTGAATCCTGAATCCTGGCGGGCGCAGCGTTCTCTGTGGCGTAATACGGAGCGTCAATACTGACCCCTACTCCGTATCGACCCCGCTTGTGACTTGCATATGCCATGCAATTTAGACAGGCGTGATCGTAATTGCCTACGCCTTGGAGGCTTCTTGCACAAAATACTTTCTTCATAAAATTGGTGCATCAAGCAGCCCTCTGTGCCCGACATGTGGGGTACGCGATCTTGAAAACTTGGTACGCTACTGCCAGAATTTTAACACAGACTGCAAAGTATTGCTAATTGCTTTAGGACTCGGTCAGGACGCCGCCCTGTGCTTGGTGGTGGTGGTGAAAAACTTTATTTACGAAAGCCTTAAAAAAAAAATGCAGCAGCATTGTGGGCGGCCTTCAGGCTGCCGGTTGTGGCGTCCAGGCCGTGCCTAGTCGCACGTCCTCTGCCCAGGTCACCAGCCGAAGTTGGAGATTCGGCTCGGTGCTGGACAAAGTAGCCTTCCACTGCTGCGGACTGTTTAGGTGCCAAGAGGCAGGGGGCAAGTATGCTGGACAGGAGAATAAGATATGAGCTTAGTCGGCCCCATCTCTCTCACATCCTGTCTCGGAAAGCGGTTCGAGCACGTCATCCTGGCCCGCCTGCAGACTTATCTGGATGACCACGACATATTTCCGGACTCCATGTTCGGCTTTCGTCCCCAGTTGTCCACTGAGGATGTCATGCTCCAACTTTCCGAGGCTGTCATACACCCCTCCCACCACAAACGCACTCGAGCTATCCTGGCGCTGGACCTTACCAAAGCATTCGACAATGTACATCACACTGTCATTCTGGACGCTCTCTCCTCCCTCCATGTCGGACCCCGTGTCCATGCTTACATCACCGCTTTCCTCGCCCACCACACAGCCGAAATCTCATACTGCCCACTTTCTTCTCATTCTTTCTCCCTTGGCAACAATGGTTCCCCCAAAGGTTCTGTCTTACCATGTGCCTGGAGCATGTCCTTGGACCCTGGAGTGATGCGGCTTCGGCTGCGCATGGGAGAAAAGCCCTACTATCTTATCTTGGCGTCACGGGTTTTATAATCACCCTTATAACATTCTGTGTGTTTGTTTCCCTGTGCTTCACTCTCTGCCCTCACCCTCATCTGGAGTAGCATGTCAGCTTAACTACCAGGGACACCTCTCCTGTATTCATTAGAATCTCTCGCTGTCTCTATTCCTATGCTCGTACTTACACGGTCGTGCATACACAGCCCATGATATTGTCACAGATGGTGACGACAGGTACGAAGCCGGCAGAAGATTAAAAAGGAACTGTTAACTCAGTGAAATAAAAGGAAAGGAAAGCTCTACGGTGGCACTAATCGCAATTAGGATGGCAGTTCTTCGAAAAGGAGAATGACTGTCACTCCGGGCGGCACTCAGTTTCAAGACGGTAGAACCCTTTCGAGATAAGGTTGCGGAAAATGCCAAGTGTGATGATGACCACCACACTAAACTCTGGTTGCGTCTTGGTAGAAAGCACAAAGTGGCGGTAACCAAACAATACGAAAAACACACACAGCAAAGCATCCTGAACGTTCAGGATGGTCTTTCGTGCAGTAAGCCTACATGGCCTGCCTACGAAAAGCTAGAGCTAAATGGAAAGTGAGTTGAACTTCCAGGTTTTTCGGCGCAGTAAACTGATCCAGTCTTCATATTTCAATCAGCGCTTCGGACAGTTTGTGCATTTTCTCAAAGCTCCTTACTAAGATGACGTCTCTTTCTCCTCATTTCATTATTTGTTGCTTTGCTCAATTAATGGCGCCGGTAACCAGCGAAATAATCTGCACGTCACTACACGAGAAATTGTTACAGGGCATACTTTCAAGCTACCCAGTAGAGGCTGCTCTGTAACGCAGTTTAGACTGAACACAACTTGCACAGGATGCATTGTGCTAATCACATCTTCACAGCTACAAAATACATAGTCACTTATTAGACGCACATTAAGGCCTGCATAACTGGAGTGCAGAAAGAGCATATTAAAAACACAAGCGCTGTGTGATTTAATACTCTAAGAGAACCAATGGGGATAGCGTCAATGAGTTAGCAGAGTTGAGATGCTCGCATAAGGAGAAGATTAGGGAACCAAGATTTCTTCGACCTGGGCATTGTTAGTGGAGATGGAGTGAGTCATGGTAGGCCGCATACCTATGTAAAAACAACTAAGGAGAAAGCTTTGCACACTATGCATGCGCAAGAACTTTGCGCTCACTCCTTCAGGTCTCCCCCGTAACGGACTGTGTCTTACCGCCGCCAATTGCGGATTCTGTACTGTTGATCCTGCATTCCTCTAGGGGCTTTGCGGAAAGTTTAGCGATTTTTTTTTCTTGTGACTTAAGTTCGGCGTCATGCTCTTTGGCCCTGTGAGGGCAGGGGTCCTCATCCGCAACCGCAAGCACCTGCGATTCTCTTATGGCTTCAGTTTCTCTCCCCTTTCTTCCCTTCTTCCCTGCATCCTTCCCTGTACGTGTGCCTTTTTGTCTTTCTCTTCGCTGCGCTCACCGGGCCCGTGGCCGCTTCTAATCTGGCTGAATGTCCCTGACTTAGCCGCGCATGGCTCGTTGCCGGCGCGTCACGTATCCAGGCTATAGGGACGGTGGGGAATGGTAGGGAGAGGGGAAGTTGAGAGTCTTTAGGGAATGAATGTTCCCGAAGGCGCCGCGATTGGGGAAGCAGCGAGGGAGCGGGTTACACCACCATTGCGCCGCCTTGCGTCCCAAACCTACGTAGCGTGCCACTGCCTTTCCCTTTTTTTCTTTCCCTTTCTCAGCTTCCCTGTGCGTCCTCTGTTTCGTGATCGTGCGTGCGTTTCCGAGTGTGCGGGTGCGTGTCGGGCTCGTGTGTATACTCGAACTCGAGGACCCGCAGCCTGTGACGTGCGGCACAGCGGTTGCGTATTCCCTGCGCCCGTCGGTGCATTAGGTGGATTGCCCCGTGTGTGTCTGTCCCACAAATGAATCCCTCTTTTTGTTCTCTCTCGCACCTTTGCCTTTCGGGGCACCCTTCTCAGACCCACTCATTCTTTTTGCGTGCATCCACTCCTGCCTCGCATTGACGTTGTTTGCTTCTGCCGTTCTTGCTAACGTGCCTCTTTAATTCTCCCAATTCCTCTGCAAGAAAACTCCTTTGCCTGTTTTTTCTTTTTGGACGTCGAAGGAAAAGAGGTTCCCTGGTGTGTCTCTCGGATCGAGCTTGTGTTTTGCTCTCTCGTTACCCCTCCTCTCTCCTTAACCCTAAGTTTTCCTTTTTCTTTTTCTCGAGCTTATACCGACATCTTTTTCTGGATATCTCTCCATTCCTCTTGTTCTCGCTAGACTCGATACCATTTCCCGAAGATTAATTTCGCTCCTTTTATCTTTTTCTTTTCCGTTCCACTTGATACCGACGCTGCCGGCTGAGATGTTCTTTCGATGCCTTCTATCTTGCCTCTCGTGGAATTCAAGCAATAAGCGTAATGTGCCTGATGTTCTTGTTGTTCATCGTCGGTGACTTCTGACCCTTTGCTCGCTGCGAGAGATCTTCTGCCTCACTTCACTGCGAATTCTCCTCATAAGATCCAGTTTTGTTAACGTCGCAAATAGTAACGACATAATTCGCGCGATAATCCCGAAGCTGCGCAAGTTCTGGCGCGAGGTATAAATTACAATATTTAGAGAAAACAAAGTAAAATTTGGTTGAAAAAGAAGAAAGCCAACTGTATGGGGGCCAAGCAAGAGTAGATGACTCTAGATTTACTTCCCTCAAGAAACACACCACTTTATTCGAGTAGCTAGAGCCCTGGGTAGTATGCAAAATATAAAAAATTAAGGGTTACGATGTGTCCTTTTCTTTATCAAATACCCTGGAACCTTTGTACTCGCTCGCAGTGCTTTCAGTGTGATGAGCCTGGGTAAGCATCGTGTGGCGTAAACTGCAGATAGAAACATTCATAGCGACTCTTACAAGTGGCTCACATCCACATTTCTCTCGAATACCGGGCTTCTGACATTCTCCTACTGGCCAAGGCTGTTGCGGCTGCTGTGACCGAATCAAGCAAGAAGAGGGAAATGAGCGGGCTTGTCGATTGGCTCCGACTGAGCCACTATAACTTTTGCGTGCAGACAGAAAGGAAGAGGTATGGGAGATCGAAAGAACAGACGAGCGTTCGTCGAAGTGACAACGACTGCTTTTTCTGCAACAGATAACCACAGGGCAAGGCATCAATGCGAACTTCCTTCTTCTCTGGAACACCCGCAGATGCTATACGGAAGCCCATAGCTTGTATCTCAAAATATTCGTGTTTTTCGCTTGTGGTAAACAGTTATTGCACTATCTTATTGTAGAGCACAGCTGGCCTAACATGAAGCTAACAGTCATCTTGAGACATTCCTAGCTCAGCAGTCTTTCTGCTTAGGCAAGAATGTTGCCGTGGGATCAGCTTGGCTCGCTGCATCGTAATCGACGCTAGCGCCTCTTGACGTGCCAAGTTATGTCCACATATGAAACTTCGGGGGAAGCTTCTTGAAGAGCTAACAAGCTATTAATGGACCCGGCCGACACTGAGATGGACATGTCACGTGGTCAACACAGTTCTTCCATTTCCCCTCACAACGAAAGGAAACTGCGAACAGGCTCCGCAACCACTGCTAGGTTATTGTGCTCCCACGGTTTCTAGATTCTAATTTCTCTCAAAACTTAGCTGCTCTTCACAACAAATGCCAGAAAGTGGCGGCTACTATCCATGTACCCGCCAGCTAACCGCCGCTCTACGCGTTCGTATCACACCAAAAAAAAGTCCTGGGTTTTGCGTGCAGGACTAAGGCATTTAAAAATTCATTTTTTCCGCGCACTATTTGCGATTGGAATGCGTTATTCGCCGACACGGTCGACTGCACAACGGTTTTGTCATTCCTCTGCGCACTTGCGCATGAATCCTAAATTAAGTGCTGCCACCCCCATCAAAATGACATTTATGTTGTAAATAGTATCTTGCGTTTTGTTTTTGTTCTGATTTATCATTCAGCGTCCTGTATTTTGTTTGCTGATTTTGCTGTTTTTGAATCTGTTGATTTGTTTGCCCACTCCTGCCTAAAGCCTGATAATAAGGCTGGCAGTACCTGTAAAATAAAATAAATGTGAGCCGGGCCGATATCAAATAAATGTGGAACTCGGGATATTTGCCCACGACCATGGAAAAACTTCGCGTGACGTACCCCGTAAACTGGCGTACTGCCATTTAACGAATGACCTCGATGTCACTTATGACGCTAGGATTTGTGGTCATAGTCATTATTTCGTAACGAATGTTTTAGCTATGCATACTCTGCTTCATTGCCATCAGACAGCCCTGTCTTGATATTAAAGACGGCCAACGACATTTCGACGTTGTTCGTTTAGCCTTCAATCATGACGTCAGAAATTTTCACTACCAATAAAACAAGGACAAACGTTTAACTCCAGAAATTATTTGTCCCAAAATAAGTCAGAAGAGCTACTAAGGCCGCTTAAGCGCCTAAGCGCCTAAGAGCTACTAAGCGCCTTAAAAGCGAGCCCTCTAAGAACGCGTCTTCCCGACAGTAGCCGATGGTGTACGTACAGGGTCAATCACACTAAGCGTGAACACGGCGACCACGCCAGTAGCCAATCCGCGCAAAGGGGCACATGATACGAAGCACCACGTCGAGGTCTCTCTTCTCGTACGCTACTCTGCACTGATTCTTGAAAGGGTTATATGCAATGGCCCTCTGCAGGTATGCGGCCACGAGGAGCCGTGTTTCCTCTAAGTGTGATTTACACTGTACAGGGGCAGGCAGGCGTAAACAGAGCACGCCATTGTCGTCTAACATCGTTTACTTCTTGCCTAATTAAAAATTAAGAGGCATGACTTGTGAATGTCTGGCAGCGATCGCTAGTATGGTTTCCTGTGGACACACTAAGTTTCTTCATCTCTGTTAGGGAAGACGGGATTCGCACTCACAATACAATGCCGTTCACCGTCCACTTATACCCGCACGTGCGCACGGACTTGTTTCAAGAGGCTATCTTATGCTAGGATAAGTGTCACTATGAGATTATCTCTAGCTGAC
The DNA here is from genome assembly GCF_055824585.1 of Amblyomma mixtum. Taxonomy (NCBI): domain Eukaryota; kingdom Metazoa; phylum Arthropoda; class Arachnida; order Ixodida; family Ixodidae; genus Amblyomma; species Amblyomma mixtum. Next base: position 61,954,595 of record NC_143019.1, read on the forward strand.
CCAACTAAAATTATGCTTAATGTGAAATCGCCATCATCATGCTCCTCTCCGGGTACTGTGAGTTGCATCGCACCGCTGTGCAGCAGCGGCTTACTGCGTAATTGTGCACCTTACTGCGTCCCAGTACCGCTTACTGCATCTTAGTGGAGCTCACAGCATCATAGTGCAGCTCTATGCGTCATAGTGCAGCTCACTGCGTCATTGTGCAGCTCACTGCGTCATAGTACCGCTTACTGCGTCTTAGTGCCGCCTACTGCGTCTTAGTGCCGCTTAGTGCAACATAGTGCAGATCTCTGAATCATTTTCAAGCTCACAAAGTCGTAGTGCAGTCCCTGCATCATTGTGCAGCTTACTGCATCATAGCGCAGCTCCTTGCGTCTAATAAAGCTCCATGCATCTAATAAAGCTCCATGTGTTTAATAAAGCCCCATGCGTCTAATAAAGCTTCATGCGTCTAATAAAGCTCCATGCGTCATAGTTCAGCTTACTGCGTCATACTGCCGCATAGTGTGTCAAATATTATTGCTTTGACAGCTCACAGTGTAATAGGGCATCTATACCCATGATATGGAGTTTCCTGCTTTACCGTGCAGCTTACTGCGCCATATATTGCAGCTTCCCGCTTCATAGTGCAGCTCCATGAGTCATAATGTAGCGCACTGCATCATAGTGCAGCTCACAGCGTCAGTAAAGCTCCCTGAATCACTATTCAGCTTAATGCCTCATTGTGCAGCTTACTGCGTCATTGTGCTGCATATTCATAGTCCTCCATAAAGAAAATAATAAAAGCGTAGCAAAGAAGCCTAATAAGTGAGTAATTACTCACTGACGTATGGTTGCAAGAGGGGATTCCCTTAAACATTTGACCAACAAAGAAGCGTGTTAGGCAGGCAATCACAGTGTCTCCAGTGTTGTTCACCGCTTGTTTACACGAGGTACTCAGAGACCTGGATTGGGAACAGTTGGGGATAAGAGTTAAGGGTGAATACTCATGATTCCCAACAGCGCATCAAACACGCAGAAGGGCGACTGAGACAGGACAGGCGCTGGATCATGCACTCGGCGGCACTGCGACGGCCAGGTTCGCTTATACGCCTCACCTTTGCCCCGTGCAGCTGCTGATCCTGACGTGCTCCTGGTCATCTGGCTCTATCCCCAGTCGCACTGCGACCCGTACCGCTGCGGCTTCGTGACCTCCGGAACCCACAATCATTGTCGAAGAGCGGTGCCAGCTACGTCGCCCGCCATCACCGGCCCCGAAATCAACAGTATCTGGTCTTTATTCGTGCTCTGCAGCGCCACCATCGGAACCGCTAGTGCCACCTACGCACTTTTGCATCGCCATTAACGTCACCGTATACAAGGCTCCCCGATATAAGCACCCACTTCAGTGGATGTAGCGGCACTGCGACGGACAGATTCGCTAATATGCCTCACATTTGCCTCGTGCAGGTCAAAAATTCTTACGCTCTTTTCGCAAAGCGAACTCGCTACGCTGGTCTGATTGTACTACCGAGTCTACAGTGCATTGCTGCTCTTGCTGTTCACTGTGCTCATGTATTGCGCAATCTTTTTACTGCTGTGTGGTGACGTTGAGCTAAATCATGGGCCGACCACCCGCGCTGGAGTCGCCGATAATACCAATGATAGCAATAACGAAGTGCTGGTGGCACTGGATGACATCAAAACTTGGCAGGCATTTCTTCAAAGCGGAATAAAAGCTATGCGTACCAAGGTGGCTCAACAGAAGAAAAAACCTTTGGCGAAATTAAAACAAGACTTGCGAAAATTGACGATGAGTGTGCTTCATCAGGCTCCCTTATAGCACAATTTGAGAACGTCCAGTGCCTTCCCGAAAACAATGCGAGTAAGGTGGCTGATATTGTCCAAAGACTTGATGACTCAGAAGATCGTGCTCGCCATTGTAACCTGTTATTCTTTGAGCTCAAAGACACCAGACAGGAAACGTGCACGGAATCAGAAAAATAATCACCGAACTCTGCAGTGTTAACCTCAATATTTCCATTGAACTAATGAACATTGAAAGAGCGCACTGGCTCGGCCATTTTGACAGTAACAAGAACAGGTCCATAATAGTAAAATTCGCACATTTTAAAGTAACAGAACACGTCATTACTAGCGCAAAGAAATTGGTTGGTTGGTTTATGGGGTTTAACGTCCCAAAACGACTAAGGCTATGGAGACTTCGTAGTGGAGGGCTCCGGAAATTTCGACCACCTGGGGTTCTTTAACGTGCACTGACATCGCACAGTACACGGGCCTCTAGAATTTCTCCTCAAAAGAAATTCGACCGCCGCGGCCGGGATCGAACCCGCGTCTTTGGGGTCAGCAGCCGAGTACCATAACCACTGAGCCACCGCGGCGGCCAAAGAAATTGAAAGGAACTAGCTACGGTATCTCTGAAGACTATTCCCTCCACACCGGTCTCGCCCGCAAGAACCAGAAAGAAAAATGCATCCTCCGCCACAACAAGATGACCATTGGAAATGCCACATGCATATTTGATCACGGAACACAGCAGGTAGTAGCTCGCAGCCCGTAGCTATCGGCTTGTCATCGGCTATCGGCTTGTGTTTCTTTACACTAACATCAGAAGCATTCTACCAAAACGCGGTGCATTGGCTAGTCTCACTGACACAACTGACTGTAGCAAGGTTACACTAAATGAAACCTGGCTATACGAATCCATACGCAACAACGAAGTACAGGCCGCATTTCCAAACTACGATGTTTTTCGCTGCGACTCAATAGGCAAACGAGGGGGCGACGTAATGATAGCCACTCATCGCGACCTTCAATGCTACAGCTTAAAAGTGTAATCATCTTTAGAAATATTATTTATCTGCTCTAACGCCTCATTTCCTCCCACTTTAATCTGTGCTTGTTATCGGCCCCCGCCTCCTTCATCCTTCTATTTCACAGTGCCCTTCACACGGTAACCACGAAACTTCCCCATGCTACTAAGGTGACAGGAAATGAGGCGTTAGAGCAGATAAATAATATTTCTAAAGGTGATTGTAGGTGACTTTAACTCATCCGCAATAGATTGGCTTAACCCGTCTGAGTCGTCATCAAATTCCCCTGAGAGCGATTTTATCAAAGCGTGTCAAAGCTTCGCTTTAGCCCAGCTGATGTCCTCGCCAACAAGGCAAACTCTTCAATCATCTAGCATAGTCGATCTGATACTAACGTCGCACCCATAAACCCCATCTCCACTTTCTTATTTGCCAGGACTTAGTGATCATTGAGTAACCCACGCCACATTTTTCTGCCATGTACTCAAAGCAAAGAAAGTAACCAAAACAATCGCCCTTTACGATAAAGGCGATTACACAAGAACTCGACGCTTTCTCTAGTTGGTTTCAAATCCACGTCGAAGAAGGTACTCCCGAGACAAACTGGGAACTTTTAAAAAACAAAATGCACAAATTCATTAGAAGATGCATCCCTACAATTACCGTAACCGAGCGCCTCACAACGCCGTGGTTTAATAATACACTAAAGCGACTCAACAACAAGAAAAAAAAAAAGGCTTTTTCGATCCGCCACACGATCTAAGGGTCCGAACACAAGGCAAAAATATTACGAAGCCGAAAAATATTATACCTCCCAAATTCTCAAAGCCAAGCACTCAATTTTTTCATCTACATTACCCAGTGTGCTAAGCACAAACCCCGTCAATTATGGAAATACATCAATCCTAACTCGAACAATACGATAACACTTTGCGATGATAACAATCCAATCGCAGAGCAAGACGCTGCAGAAGTTTTAAATTTTACCTTTAGGTCTGTTTTCACCCGCGAACCAGATGGAGACCCTCCTGATTTCACTTCCTTTGATTTCCCGGCCATGTCTGGTATTACTTTTGACCCTAATGGTATTGCAAAAATATAGATTCTTTGAAACTAATTTCATCGGCAGGTATCGACAACATTAACGCAAAAGTCATTCTAATTACAAAAAAAATTGGCAGTGGCTTACTCTGGTTAAGCCAGGGTATAAAAGCGAAAAGCTGCAGTTATGCTTTGTGTGACGTCATGGCTGTCGCAGTTCGCGCACAATGCACTGGGAGCACCACGATAGCGGTGTAGATTTTGAGCCAACTCCCTCGCTGCCGGGTCTTCTTTTCTTCCTTCCATGGCGAATGTCTGCGTCTCTTCTACAGCCGCCGCCGCCGCTCACACGTGCGTTCTCGCAACGCCTTGCGAAAGAACCTTCTCTTGGGACCGCGGCGGAGACCGCGCAGCAGCGGCAAGGGGTGAACCGGTGGCGAGGAGGAGAAGTGGCGATGGAGCTCGCGCCGCGGCGCGCGGCCTCTTTTATGTCTAGAGTTACTGTATATGCTACCAAAGGTAGCAGAGTCGCGCGTAGGTCCGCCATCTTGCCTGTCAAGCAACCGAAGTTATGCGGCGAAGCCGCACTCCGTTTCTGCAGGCGACATGCCTGGCGTATCACCGATCGACCGTGGGCGCTTTTCCGAGGTTCTTAAACCACTTTTTCGATTGATCGCAAACAAAAAGCACCTAAAAAGCTGACCGCGTAACCTAGTAAAAAAATATAGCCAAGAAAAAACGGTGCTGTTTCTAGCGCGCGCCGTGAGCTGCGGCAGCATGCGATTCCCACAGTCACCTTCCCCGAACTATTTACCTGATAACCTAAGGGCAGACTCAGTACTCTAATTACGCCGTGCAAATGCAGCATTCATTCATCTTTGCGGCAACATTTATTCACCGGACCTGCGTTAAAAAAACTGTTTATAGTCTCCTTTACTAAATACGAAATCCTGCAAAAAGTTATGAGCCGGAACTATACAAAGGACAGTATAAAAATCCAAAATACAGTTTAATCGAAACTGGATGAACGTTACCATCTGAAGTAAACAATCAGATGCCTAAACATGTTTCCCTCGATTAAAAATTGTTTGCCATTCAGGATAAGCCAGCAGGGATAAATACGCAACGCAGAGCTCTATTTTAGCGTTTCAACAGTGTACACGAAAAAGCGCAGAGCCGCAAGTCCAGCCTGTTTTCGGTAAAGAAACCTCAATGCAACTTTTAGCAAAAAAAAAAAAACGAAAAAGGCGTGAGCTACGCACGCTAGACACCCCACAGCAGCGAACGTAAACAGCCGTTGGACAGTGGATCCGCTTCGAACTTGGCCGGCTGTCAATCCAGTTCGCTGCCGGCCTACGTCATCAGCGCACATGTTTCTGGTCCGATGGGCAAAACATGCACCGTACCGAGGAGGCTCTCACAGGGAGAAAAAAGGCTGCAGGGCGTCTCGAATCGGGGAACAGAGGCGGCGGGGAGCCCTCGACACCGGTAAAACCGGTTCAGAACCGAAAGTGGAGGATTTTGCCCATCGAGCGTCGTCTTCTCCGCAGTACACGGTTGCTTGGACACCACGTGATGGCGCTCTACCAATGGAGTCGCGAGCGGCGTTGATCAAACAGACGCGCAACTCTGCTACCTTTGGTAGCATATACAGTACCTCTATTTATGTCCGCCGCCGTCGCTCGGGCGTTATCGCAATTGCGATAACGCGATAAGAACCGCTAGCAGCGGCGAAGGGTAAACAGGTGGCGAGGAGGAAGGGCGCGCCGCGGCGGCGCCCAGGGGTGGCTCACGCCAAGCGCGGTGTTGACGAGCCTAGTGAAGCTTTCCGCTTCAAAAGGGGCCATCATCTTCTCGTCATAATTACCGACCCATATCCATCACTAGCATTCCTTCAAAGTTAATGGAACATGTACTATACTCGCACATTATGAAATTACCAGTTTATGTTAATTTTTTTTCAGCCTGCTCAACATGGTTTTCTGAAAGATGTATCGTGCGAAACTCAATTAGCATTGTTCGTTAACGAGCTCCAGCCTCGATCTTAACATCCTAGTTGACGCCCTGTTCCTAGATTTTGAAAAGGCCTTCGACAAAGTTCCTCATAAACGGCTTTTTCTTAAACTTTCGCGCATAAATCTTAACCGCTTTGTTTTGGTATGGATTCGGAACTTTCTCACTGACCGAGAGCAGTTTGTGTTGGCTAGTGAGTGTACATCCTCTTTTGCTTCAATTATGTCTGGGGTACCCCAAGGCTGTTTTTAAATCAAAATAGCAAGATTCCAAGCCTAAAGAGAAGCTTAAATTCTTTTGTTGAGAATATGACAACATTCAAGGATACGGATAACTGTAGCTTGTTGGGAAAGGACGCCAAGTTTTCAGCGCTCGCGATTAAAATCGTGAGGTAATCACCGATTTAAGCCACGATGATTATCAGGCTTCCCCTGATCGCACCGGAGAGCTCCAGAGAAGACTGATGATTACTTGTTTGTTGCCGAGATTTCAGATTTCTGCGGCCTTTGCTCAAACCCAGTCGTGTGTTGTCCAGTGCCACCAACCCCCCCCCCCCCCCCCCCCCCCCCCCCCCCCCCGGAACTGGCGTTGGGCACTGCGGGGAAGCCTGGACGCCGTCGCGGCTTTATTCGGCGATTATGTTCCCATTTCAAATGCTAGCGAAAAATCCTCCGCATGCCTCATCTACAGGTTTCACAGATTCGGCCTGTTTAAGCTCATCGAGTGCAAATACCTCTTCAGTTAGCCTTCAGTTTCAATGCGCAATAGTGGCGAATGGTGACCACTGACCAATGCAGGTGTGCGAAACGTAAATTTTTTTAAAAACAAACCAAATCGAAATACGGATACAATACCCCTGGTACATAGCCGAGCACTAATCAAAATACTTACTCAAAGGACAGAGTATTGATGTCGGCCCATAGACGGTGCAGTCCGTTGCCAGCCAGGTCACGGATGACGCCTGTCAGGACCCAGCGGACTCGACCAATTATGATATTCGTTTTCGAATTCAAAGCTATCTCTTATCAGAGTTATGTACTGAGACATTCACGAAAAATTTAAATATGAGTGTGTGAATTACAGATGTCCCAATTAAGCGAGTACCGAAGTTGTCTGGAACGCCCTGAACGTTACAGACGACAAGCCGCGTCTAGTTGCCCGACACACCACAGCTTTCGCCCTCTCACCAGGTTCAACAGTAATGATGATGATGATGAAGATGTCCTCGGGCTGAATGGCACATACCCACGGCGGGGGATTGGCCAGGGTGCATAGCGGATACAAACGCACTCAAGTACAGGGAATGGAGTATAATTAAATCTAAAATTTGGGACACAGAGCTAGAATTTGTACAATACAAAAAATACGGAGAAAGAAAAGTTGTGAATTCACATTCTAGCAGAGGAATCTACCAGATGAAATTATATAATTGTGAATAGAATCGAACACTGGTTTCAGGGCATATCCCTTGGCGCTTGCCCCGAAGGATAAGAGAATTGGAATAGATAGAGGAAGCCCAAGCCGAGCGAGGGGGATCTCCAAGCAAATTCTACGGAGAGCAGCGAGCCGCCTGCAGGAGAGGAAAAAATGTTCTATAGACTCAATTTCGCCACAAGACTCACAAAGGTTGGATATCGAAAGCCCCGATCGGCATAAATAAAGATTTAGCCAGTTACACCCCAGCTAATTTTGTCTTCTTTCCTTTCCTTGTCCTCCCCGCCTTGGCTTCTGTCTTCTTCTTCTTTCTTTTGACTTGGCTCGTCGATTTCTACGAATACTGCTACAAATGCTACTGACTTCAGTTATATCACCACTCTGGGTGTCGTCCGTACGACGGACCCTATGGCAAAATAACTTACCTGGTCTCAGTGATAAGGCAGGACTCTTAAACAATCTACGTCGTGCAAAGCGGTTTCTGATAAGCAGGTCTAAAATAAGCTAGGGTTTGAAACTGTTAAGCCGCTCCCTTTCCGGCCTTCTACCTGGTTCAGAGGTGTTAATTTTAATATTTCTATTTCTAGCAAATAAAATGTATGCCAATTTCTTTGTATCATAACAGCGGTGTCAAACTATTTGATATCCCTTCAATGTGCTCTGTTGTTCATTGACCCATAAGGTTTCTTTCCGTATTTCCACTGTTGCTGTATTTCTTGCTTCTTGTTTACCTTATTCACGTTGTTCAATACAGACATGATGCCCTGTATTTATTCGCATTTTGTGCACAGCTGTGCTGCCTCTGTTGCGTCTTCACTGTAATTAGGTGCAGTACTATCTTTATTTCACGGCTTCAACACTATACTAGCTTCCAGGAGCTTTTCTTTTGGCGAGCTACTCCTTGAAGAGTTAAACTTACCATTCTGCAATGCTATTAAGGGCGCTTTCAAGTAGAATGACTCGCCAAGCCAGCGCCTCTAGCCTTCGGTGATGCAAGGTTCGCCATCAGTAAAAGCGCAGAGTAATGAGAAACAATAAAGGCACATGGACTCGTGAATACGATTCCGTTTTTCTTTTATTTAATAAATCCTTCGCGTGATCGCTACTTCGTGAAGAGGGGAGGCAAACTATTCAGATAAACTTCCACGTAATGATAGACAAGTGATGTAAAAACATGGTCTCTTTTTTTTTCAATGAAGACATAATAGCTGGGGACCAACATGTAAAAAAGAAAATTTTCTCACAATGCACAGATATTCTGCTCTCAATGTACATGCACGAAGAAAAAAAGAACACGACGCAGCCAGTACCAACGTTGTACAGCACATAAAAATGCAACGAGGAAGCGCGAAACACAACGGAACATAAAAAAGGGGGGTCAGATTGGAGGGGCATATACAGAAAAGCTAGATTCAACGGCACACAAAGTTTACACATCTATAATGCCCCCTGATGTCTAAGAATAAAGAATATGGTAAGAGGAGGCTGCACAAACTCAGAGCCAAAACAATAAACACGGGACAACAACGGATCACGTGAGAGGCAGACAGTGGGGTAAGCCAGGAACGACATTCACACGAGGGGGCGCTGCGGGCCGCCGGTCACGTGACTCATAACGAGCCAATCACACCGCCGCGGACCACAGTTTCGCAGAAGAACATCGTCTGCATCGGCACAGTGAAGCGTCCACGACTGCAGGGCTTGCAGACGAACGCGCCAGTTCAACAGGAAGTCGCGTTTCGCACGTCACTTCCGGACAGCGCAGTGGCCATGACGTGGGGCCCCGTTGCGTCAGCATCTCTATCGTCGTACACTCAAATTATAGTACCACACATGACAGTTTCAAAACACTGCTGCCACATTTCTCTCTCTCTTTTTTTTTTTTTTCCGCGCGATACATCGGCCCAGGAGCGGAAAAAGATGCACTCTGTTTATATGTATAGCTTTTCTCACCGGATTGTGCACTCGAAGGCTTGACAAAAATCGCCTTCAAGCCAATAGTTTCGCACAAATAAAAAGTGGAAAAAGTCAACTGGACAAACCAAGCACATAGCAAGAGGAGAAAAGGAGTGATGTGCGGAAAAGATGCAACGAACAGCACATGATCAATGCCAAGAAAACAGCAAATGCTTCAGCACACGTGCGATGTACACGGGAGGCACGAAAGAACACGTCACTTCAAAACACGGCATAAACAAATCATAATTTTAACACTCGTCAGGAAGGACAGCACTGAAGTGCTTTTGTCCCACTGCGCAGTTAACTCGATCAACACAGAAAGGCGACTTCGAAGGCATCCTGGCTCCCCTGGGATAACGAAGATGGCTGCTGTCATCATACTCGGCAATATAATTTGTATTCTCTCTTTAGAGGCAGGTTTCGCGACTGATGACTGCCGAATCCAAGCACGCATCAATATGCGTGACAATGAAAGAATGCTTTTCGAATTCGCATTGGACAAAGTGTTGATTTTTAAGTGCACACGATGGCGGCTGTCTTTTTTTCGCCACTAGCCGTCCTTGTATTCACAAGGCCAATTGGCTATGGGCACGTCTAATAGAGTTTAGGTTCAGAATGGTTTTTATGGTTTACGGTTTATGAGGGTTTAACGTCCCAAAGCGACTCAGGCTATGAGAGACGCCGGAGTGAAGGGCTCCGGAAATTTCAACCACCTGGGGTTCTTTAAAGCGCACTGACATCGCACCGTACACGGGCCTTAAGAATTCTGAATTATTAATTGGTTTTTGAGGAAAGGAAATGGCGCAGTATCTGTCTCACATATCTCGGCGGACACCTGAACCGCGCCGTTAGGGAAAGGAGGAAGGTGGGAGGGAAAGAAGAAAGAGAGAAAGAGGTGCCGTAGTGGAGGTCTCCGGAATAATTTCGACCACCTGGGGATCTTTAACGTGCACTGACATCGCACAGCACACGGGCGCCTCTCGCGTTTCGCCTCCATCGAAACGCGGCCGCCGCGGTCGGGTTCAAAGCCGTGTCTTTCGGGTCAGCAGCCGAACTCCATAACCACTGAGCCACCGCGGCGGCCTATATTCAGAATGAGATTTATTGATATCATGATAATGTTTTCCATGCGGCCCGGAATTTAGTTGGAGGTGGTAGGAGGGAAAATTTTTGACAAAATACAAGCCTTGTCTCAAAGAAGGACCAACCGTGTATCCAGGACAGGCATTCGGTCTGATGCAGACATGCCGAGGTCCTAGCTTTCATGTTGATGTGCTGTTTCTCATTCTCTTGCACGGCACAGGTGCGATGCAGGATCACTTTTTTTTTTTTCATCTATATCGTTTGGATTTTCCGTTTTCACTTCACAGCTATGCTTCAGTACCTGGTGTAGGAAAATGAAGCGCTCGCTGTCCCAGAGGAACCAAAATGCCTTCTCGTTACTCAAGCAAAGGCGAAACGGGCAAACAGGCAGGACGAAGAATCTTTTGAGATCGCGCCTCCATTAGTCCGGCAAGTGATGGGGAACCAACCAAACGCAAAGTGAAAGAGGTACCACTAACACAAAATGAGGAGATAAAAGTAAAAAAAAATACAGACCGGTTCAAAAACAACGGCACAACTCCACTTCACAACATTTCGCTGCTCTTCGCCACGCTACATAGCTGAAATTGCATTCCTCCAAAATAAATCTTTGATCAAAGCGTCCGTATTTTCATAGTGTTTGCGAATTCGCCTGTCCAATCGTACTGAATCCAGGTAGTTTTTTAGTGCATTGAAACAGAATTAGCGGCATCAGTATGATAAAAAGTCGGATTTCTGACATCAGGGTAAGAGACAGCAGGATTAATGCTGCGCAAGCTTCGTTTTTCGACACGTACCACTGCATTTGTAAACTGCCTTCAACTAAAATTAGGCTTAAGGCAACTAAAACAATAATCTTCAGCAACATGCAATGATTTGTGCGTTTTACTTCTGCCTACCAAATTACAGGTCCAATATTACTCAATGAATGCCTTCATTGTGCGATTTTAACTAATTAACGAATAAGTGTTGCAAAAGTGCTTCTGTGCTTTCATAACATATCGAAAAAGATTCTTGTAAAACTTATTTCGAACCCATATTTATACCAAGTTCAATATCGGTGAACAAACCACTTAAATTTAGAGGAATAAGCTAAATTCCAGAACTAAATGCCGATCTGAATTACTCGTACAGTTCGGGTGTTTTTTTTGTTTTTTTACGAAGAATATATACACTGCCTGGCATTCTCAACCTGCAGCGTAGCGAAGGGTGGCTGAAGAACTACGCCACGTTAAAGTTAAAGAAACAACCAACTTCAAAGACGAAAAGGTTTTGGTGGGCTTTACAAATATCTATAGATCTCAATCCTTATAGTACAGGGCTAAAATATATATTTATATTTATATATATAATATATTTCCTCTATCGCTTTCTCTCAATATTTCATACACGAACTTGGAAAACATACCTTTTTTTTTACCTCCTTAAGCATAGTGCAGCGTCAGACAAGCGACCGTGCACGACAATATAAACGACCGTGGTTTTTCGTTTTTTTTTTTCCCCCTCCGTGGGCTTCTCACTACATACTCACTCTCATACACAGCGGATAAAACGCGGCCGCCTCGGACCATCGCAACAGACCCGTCACAAGGCGACCTTCTCTTCGCAAAAAATGGCACAACAGTCACGTGACATATGAAGTACAAGGACATATATAACACCGCGCATTAGACACACACAAAAAAAAAGAATTAGAAAGCGGCGAGAACAGAGTAAATAGAGGCGCAGCATTCCGAGATGGAATGACAGCAAGACAGGAGAGAAAGAGGAGAAAAAGAAAGGCAAATGGTGTATGTACAATTCGGAGCACTGACCCAACACTGCATTTGTCGATGAAATGCTCTAACTGTCCTCAGTTATAAGGGAAAAAATGCGAGCGTCTATGCCTGACAGCCGTCAGCAAAGAGCCCACACTAAGAGATGAGCATGCAGAAAAGGGGAGTACCTTTTTCGATAAGACTAATCTGGTCAGTCTCGCGGGTATTTCGCTCGCATCGCTAAGCCTAATATGGCGGCTTGAATTTTTTTTACGTCACTAAGCCTAACATCGCCACTTTCAAGCGTATTTTGGTGACATCCAATCAGGAAACAGCGGGAACTTCCCAGCACTACCTGACCACGTCAGGAGGCGCGATTATATTAACAATTTTCGATATTATACTCCTGCGCGTAAGGAAATTAAAGACAGAACGAATGGTACTGTTCATTTCTCTTTTTGCAAGAACCTCCGATCCCTTTTCTGCAAGTATCCGAAGGCGGGTCTTAGCCATAAGCAGTCGTCGTACAGTGCAGATGAGAATGCATACTGAGAAGAGAAAACAATAAAGACAAAACAAAAAAGGGTACTTCTAAAGGTTGCGGTTGATTAGATCGAGCATGAATTGTCTGGTACAAGTTATGACATATACCCTCTTGATTATAGCGTCAAAACTATTTGCCGCGGCCGTATTTACGCGTGAATGCGTGAATGTGTATGCACGATGACTCGGTATATTCCCTTCTTTTGTACATAAAACGATGCGCGTAGTGAAGTTTCTCCCTTTCATGAATGGATGAGCGTGACGTGCCACTTATATGTCACAAGAGCTCCTCGTGCCTTAAAACACGCTGGTGGGCACGACAGCGATTGCGGTCATTGTGAAGACAGCAGTGTTACAATGATGGGACCCATGAACGATGAGGACATCTCGTCGGCGTTGCCTGTCGCATTTTCTTTAAATATAAACACACATAATAACAGCTCGCTGGGTGTTCACGGAACCCATTGAGCCTAGGGGGCGGCGATCATAAAAAAATTAGGGTTCGTAGCACTGCCGATAGACGGCGTGCCCGCTGCCAAACTGCTAACAAATCAGATGAGAGTCAGCAGCTGCGCCACCCTTCGGCCACAAACTCAGTGCAGTTTCATTGCAGCTGTCAGTGGCAATCTTTGCCATATTTTCACTGAACGAGTGGGCGTAGCAGCTAAGCGGTTGCTTTAAAGCCTCTAAGAGAAGCATTAGGCTAAGTACATTCAAGCGTGTGTGCGCTTTGTAGGCAGATGAAAAATAATCTGATAACGTCACCATGTTCACTACCTGCGGCTAAGCAGTTTAAGGGTCATCCAAGATTATTAGATGTTGAACAAATTCAGGATTGCTGTTATGTGACTAGATACCTGATGTCTTCAACTACTCTGATTTCTGCTTTGAAGCAACTGTCAAGCGTGTCAGCCATACCATAACGCCGTTCTTTAAAACTGCGCAGTTAGGACTGCTTTCGCAACAAAGAATTCGCAGTAATGAACGAAGGACATTTGCCAGAGGGTAATGCAAGATGATAACCCGCGAAACCTGGCATGGCGAATGAAAGCGGTTGTTTTCGGAAATTAATTTACTTGTTCGCTGTCTCTCAGACAGCAAACGCAGGTCTGAAACGCGCGTACGCCCACGGCTGCGCTAAAAAAAAAAAAAAAGTTCAGGCGACAGTTTCTGTCAGTGGTCCCCGAATTAACAGTACAAAAGAGAAAACAAAGGTAATCACACTATTTCCTGCCGCAAAAGAAAGATGCAACTGAAAACGAACAAAGAAGTGTGGGGAAAATGTGCTCAATAAAGGGGCGAAGGGTCACTCAAGGAGAAATAAATTTAAAGGAAAAATGCAGTATTATGTTCTCGAGGTATGATCGCGTCTCTATACGTGCATTTGAAAAAATAAAGACAGATAAAAGAATGTAGAACTGGGTTATTAGGTACTCGCGAATAAACGTGGAAGGCTCTTCGATAAATACTCTCCTACTGACCGCAAAAACAACGAAAGAGGCCGAGGAGTGAGGTTACAATATCGCTACAAACACTGACGTCAAAGGGTGAAGAGTAAAAGAACATGAACTGGTGAGGTTGACAGGGCACCGAGAGGGAAAGGAGCGGTGTGGAAGGAACGCAGTTATTGCACGTGTGAGGAAGCTTACGCGTCAGCTTCCACCATTGGCTGCTGCAGCGAGAACCCGTTGCCAATGGCGCCATCTGTCGCGACAGCGGTGTGTCAACGACTACAGCGACAAGGAAAGCGTGAAGTAAAAAAAAAAAAAACAGAAAAAGTGAACAGGGGAGGAAACATTGTCCCCGAAGCACAAACTTTCACAAGGCTTCAGTATGCACAGACAGGAGGAGACGGCCGCAATCATTATCTCCACGACATTCTCGAACCTCACAATTACTTGAGCTCTCAATAGCTCAGCCGCGGTTCATGCTGCTTTAGTTAACAGCAGCATAGATCGCGCTTGTTTTTTGCGCTGCAGCGAAGGACACTCCATGTTCGAGCGCACACCGGTATGGTTAAGATCGAAATCAGGCGGCACTTCCCGGCTAAGCTCACGGAAGTGCAGATGTAGTTCCTCCGGCGCCAGATTTCAGGCACTTTCGGCGGAGATTAGCTTTCCTTTTTACACACGGGTTGTTTCTCCCAACTAAGCAATGAACCCCAGAATGGCGTCAACCTCTTCGACTTATTAGCAGTGATTGCCATCCTCGGCCTAGACGAGGAAGATGCGCGTCCTTTGGTACGTTTCTTACGCCCATTCGCACAAAACGCGGCGTGACCTAAGAATAAAACCACGAAGAAGTGGCGGCAATAATTAGCGCCTGCAAAATCGGCAAGCTATGCATTAGGATTAAGATGTTCCTCTTCCTCAATATACCTGAGCAGACATGTGCGACAGTTCTCCTCCTATCTCTGTTGTAAACACAATGGGAACAAGGGCTGTACCGAATGCTGATTGAAGTTTCTCCTTAACGCCCATTGGAGCGAAACGTAGAGATGAACACATATATACCCACTGCGGGTACCGCCCCAAGAGGTCCGCGATCCAAAAGACTTTCGCCATTGACAGTTTCCGAGAAGCGCGGAGGACGTATGAGAAACGGGAGCACACCGCCGAGCAGGAGCTTTGTCGAAGATAGAAAAACAAAGTCTTCGAGGAGGCTCACAAGGGATGAGGCGGGCAGGGAAAAGAGCACGGCGTACAGAGCGGATGAGTCCCGAAGAAGACGATGTACAGCACACGCACGCGCTCGCGCCACTAGCCTCAGCGGCGCGACTTGTGATGACTTGGGTATGGCGGATGGGGACGACGGGCTACCACTGCGAGAAGGTCGGTCACCGACGTTACGGCGGCCTCCAGTGTGTCTTCAGTGCAGGAACGACGCGACCCAAGGCGGTCTGACGGCGGTCCGGCGCCACGCGAGCGTGGGGGCCGGCCCCAAGAGTCCTCCTCCGCGGAGAGCCGCCGGCAGCGACGTCGGCGAGGGACGGCCGCGGCGGCGTCACGTCATGTCCTTCGAGTCGGAGTCCAGCGACTGGGCGTTCTGGTTGACGACGCACTTGCGCATGTGCTTCTCCAGCGTGCTGGGCACCGAGAAAGGCATGTCGCAGAAGCGGCACCTGTAGACGTCCTTGCCGACGCGCCCGTGGGTCTTCATGTGCCGCGTCAGCTTGGAGCTCTGCGCGCAGGCGTAGCTGCAGAGCTCGCACTTGTAGGGCTTCTCGCCCGTGTGCGATCGCCGGTGCACCGTGAGGTTGCTGCAGTTCTTGAAGACCTTCCCGCAGTACTCGCACGTGTCGTTGCGCCGGTCCTTGGGCCTGCCCAAGTGGGAGCCCATCAGGGCCAGAGCAGCAGCCGCGCCGCTCGGACCGGGGCGAGGGCTCAGAGTGCCCAGCTTCAGCTCTTTGGCACGCTGCTCGAGGTCGGCGGCCCCCTGCTGGTGCAGGCCGAGGTAGAAGTCACGGTGGGCCATCGAGGGCAGCCAGAGACCGGCGGGAAAGACGTCGCGCTCACCCGGGGCGCCCGCAAGGTCCAGCTTGAGCCGCTTGGCGGCCTCGCCGTCGAAGGCTCCCAGTAGGCTGCCGCCGAAGTCGAGCGCCGCGTGCGGGAGGGCCTTGCCAACGATCTCAGACCCGTTCTCGGCCATTGACGTGTCGCTACTGGGCGCAGCCGACCCGGGTCTCTCCTGCTTCACGGCGTTGCGCAGGCTTCCGCTCTCTTCGAGCGCCTGTCGGTAGGCTTCGCTGTACTGCTGGATGTTGGTGAGGCCGATCTTTTCCATCACCTCGCCGAGGAGGGACTTGCGCTCGGAAGGGCCCGCGGACGAACCGATGCCGCCTCCCCGCACCGTCAGGTCCTCGGCCCTATCGACGCCTCCAGCGCCGCTCTCGTCGTCCAGCTCTTCCTCGTCCTCATCTTCTTCCTCCTCCTCTTCCTCCTCCTCCTCTTCCTCGTCCATCTCCTCTTCCTCCTCCTCGTCCTCCGCCTCGTCGCACGACGGCGCACCGTCTTCAGAGGCGTCGTCGCCGTTGGTCCGCGGGCCACCACCCGTACCGTCCGGCGTGGAACGGGCCGACTCGACGCTCGTGTTGTTGCCCGACCCGGGCGAGCTGCGATGCGTCTTCATGTGTCGCTTGAGCTTGCTCGCCTGGGTGCACGCGTGGTTGCAGATGTGGCAGCGGTACGGCTTCTCGCCCGTGTGCGATCGCCGGTGGACGATCAGGTTGCTCTGGAAGCGGAAGGACTTGCCGCAGTACTCGCACGACTTGAGCTTCGGGGACGCCGCGCGCGACGACGGCGTGCCATCAGACGACGCCCTGGCCAGGCTGGGCGGTGCAGACGTCGCCGTGGGCGTCAGCGGGGCTCCCGTCGTTGAGGTCGCGGTTGCCGACGCTGGGAACGTTGGGGGCGTCAGCTGCTTGCGAGGCGACGAAGGCGCGTTGCCGGCCACGTCCGAAGGACTGGAAGCACCTGCCAACTGCCGGAGCCGTTGCGAGTAGAAGTCTATCTGGGGCTCCAGTGGTGCGAGGCCGAACGGCTGCGTTGCCTGGGGCGTCGACGACGGCCTGAAGCCCTCACGGCCTGCGGCGCCTGCAACACAAAAACACAGGACTTGTTACCTTCTCATAACAGCGGATAACACTATTTGGTAAGGCAAGTTTTATATTCCCATGGCATATAAACACTTCCTTGTTCTAATAAGAATAAGCAAATATATTGATCAATGAAAATTAATGAGTGGGCAAGCACAAAGAACAACTTGGAGTAAATCTCTACACAAATTAATGCGTGGGCAAGCACAAAGAACAACTTGGAGTAAATCTCTACACATCACCCACCATTGTAAGCGCCGCACAGCCACTGCCATCGTTACCTCGTCCAAGGGGAATGCGGAAAAACTGCTGTCCTGCTGTAGACCAATATTTGGTCTCTACTCGGCAAAAATGGACTACTGTTTTTTACCAGCTTCATTATTACTGCGCAACATTTTACAGCCTGTCTCACGCTAATTCAAATACCACAGATTGGTAGATGCAAGGACCTAAGTGTGTTAAGTCTGTAGATATACTGGGGTCATTCTTTTGAAAGCCCTAGCAAATATCGCAACGCTGCTGAACGGAGTCGCCCAGTTAGACTGATATCATACTATATACTCTCATAACTGTCACAGATTGCTCAGAGACATACAGTCTTTGTCAAAAGTTTAGAGCCCAGGGGGTTCACTTCCAAGCTTTATATTGGGACTCCAGGAGCATTCATGGAAGTCCTACATATTGCAGGAGGCAGTACCAGAAACCTTCTCATGTCCAGGAAATTTGGAGCGCTGGAGATCCATTAAGAACGACACACTGTGGCTCAAAAGAAAACCCCCTGGGCTCCAAACTTTTGACAAAGCCTGTACATAGAGTGAGGTTTATGTGCTATGATCCTATGGTCTACTACTCGGGTAGAGGGAGAGGACAATGGAGATGTACGATGGGTGACGATGGAGCGGAAGTAAGCTAAAATCGCCATGTTGTAATTGGTCCTTTGTGAATCAGCCGTAGCTTAACGCCTGCACTCGGTGATATCATTATGGCTGTAGCCCGAACATAGGCTCACCTGCAGCCGCTGCTGGAGACGAGGACGAAGGCGTGGACGCGGGCGGCGTCGACGTGGCCGTCGGCGGCGCCGTGGTGACGGGCGGAGCGGCGGGGACCTGGGGCCGCAGCTGGTCGGCCAGGAGGTCGCCCACGCGGAAGTCGTGACTAGAGGTCCTGCCGAAGAGGCCCGCCGCCGCGCTTCCGAACTGGCGCTCGGATAGCGGCATCCGCAGAAGCTGCAGCGCCGGGTGAGCCGCCACGGGGTCCACGATGCCCGCGAGCGACGGCACGCCCGGGCCGGCCGTGGACGTCACCTGCGTCGTTTTTTTAAGCGCGCAGCGTCCAGTTAGGTGCAGCACTGAACCAGCTATTCAGCCGCGCTGCTGGCGTCAACGAGAACAGATTTGTAGAGGGAGAGACAAGGTTCAGAGGCGAAGGCGGGAAGTTGAGCCACCCTTCATTAAGAAGTTTGTGAGGATAAGGTGCAGAGGCCTTTGTCGTGCAGTAGGCGTAGTGAGGCAGATGATGATGATGATGATTCGGTGAAAGGGAAGAGGGGATAAAAAGGGGACAGAAAGAAGAGAGTCAGGTTAAAAATGAAATAAATTTTCGAGAAAAGGAAAGACACAGTAACAGGCTTGGATGGATGGATGGAAACAACTTTATTACACAAAAAAACATTCGCTGCGGCTTAGCTTGGTTAAGCCCGGTAATTGCAAAAGCAATATCCGTACCTACGCCATGGACAGCTGGTAGTGTAGCTGGTGGTGGTGCTTGTGGTTAGACTTGTGGTGATGCATCGGTTATACAATCCAAACCAATCCAATCCCATTCAATTCCAATTCAATCCACTCCTATCCAATCCAATCCAATGTAATGTGCCGCCGCGGTGGCTCAGTGGCTATGGTGCTCGGCTGCTGTCCCGAAAGACGCGGGTTCGATCCCGGCCGCGGCGGTTGAATTTCTTTGGGGGAGAAATTCGAGGCCCGTGTACTGTGCGATGTCAGTGCACGTTAAAGAACCCCAGGTGGTCGAAATTTCCGGAGCCCTCCACTACGGCGTCTCTCATAGCCTTAGTCGCTTTGGGACGTTAAACCCCATAAAGCAACCAACCAACCAATGTAATGTAATCTAATCTAATTTGAATTAATCCAATCCAGTCCAATCCAGTCCAATCTAATCCAATCTAATGCAATCTAATGCAATCAAGGTCAAATGAAGGTCAATGGTGGTCACCGCCGCGGCACGATGGTGGTCACTGCCGCGGCACGGCAAAGGCGTGAAAGTGCAAGTAGTATTGCTTTCGCAAATGAAGGTCAATGGTGGTCACCGCCGCGGCACGGCAAAGGCGTGAAAGTGCAAGTAGTATTGCTTTCGCAATAAAAAATTCTTCCATGGTGGTCCCCTACTGGTCCAGGAGTCCACGGGCTTCACGTAAAGCCCGATCGACCACCAATTTCTGGCCGGCGGGCTGAGCGGTCCGTAAGGCAGCCTCCAAGGAAGAATGAGTGGGATTGGGGATGAGGGGTACTGCATTGCCTCTAGGCGGACGTCTCAACCGCGCCGTGAGGGAAGGGGTGAATGAAGGAGTGAAAGAAGAGAAGTGAAGTGAAACAAGGAAGGAGAAGTGAAAGAGAAGTGAAAGAAGGAAGGAAGAGAGCTGCTATTAACTGCTATTAAACTAGTCTCTGACTCGAGCTCCTCACCTGTGGTGCGGGCTCCGTGGAGGACGTCGGCGTGGACCTAGCCGACGGCGTGGACGTCGAGCCCACGGGGATGGGCGCCGGCACTGTGGGCACGCAGGCGGTGGAGGGCAGCGGCTGCGAAGAGGACGGCCGGTGCAACAGCGGAGGCGTCGAGGACCGACCGCCGCCCACCAGGGGAAAGAGCGGCGCCACTGCGCTGATGTTGGCGTCCACATAGATCTTGAGGCCGTGCAGGTTCTGGCAGTGCTGCACCAGCAGCCAGGCCGAAGGGAAGGTGTGCTTGCACGTGAAGCACGTGTAGCTGTTGGGCTCTGCGCAGTGAACAGAGAGAGCGGAGGCACAGGTTGAGAAAACATTTTTCACAATAGATTTCGATAGACTTCACAGAAATAGACGAAAAGGAAGAACAGCTGCCAGGAATTATGTTATCTGCCTTGAAAAAAAAAATACTAGTTTGCGTCGATATTCTGTCAACAGATTGGTGCAGCGCCAATTTATTTTAGTCAACTATTTACTGAAGGCAAGGCAAGCGGTCATACACGTCAATCAATCAGAGAGGATGCACTAGGAAACGTATATGGGATGTACAGTCTTTGTCAAAAGTAACCAGGCTGCATGATTTGATTCTAGCTCTTACAGTGGAGCCCTTACAGCTTCCCTGAAGCTGAAATGGTCGTTAAAGGTAAGGACTGGGGGTCTTCTTACCTTCGAGAAACTTTCGGTCTTCAGGAGAGTAACAAGAGCTCCACTATACAAGCTAGAAGCAAACCATGCAGCCTGGTTACTTTTGACAAAGACGGAATGTAACAAAATTAACACAAGTAACACATGAATGCAAGATTTCCTACTTTCTTAGTACACAGCATTTATTTATAAACGTCGCCTCGAAAGTATTCCGTATTAAACGTTAAGCATTCATACTATTCACTCAACCACACTTCACTACCTTAAAACCCCCCGATATTTGGAACATGTCAAATACGCTCTTGTGTGTTGCGAAAAACAAATTTCAGACCAGCATAAGCAAGGAATGACAAGCGAATGCATATATAGTCGAGTTGGCGACGCGATATCACGCTCTTCACAGTCAAGCGGCTCACATTAGGAATAGGCATCTTTGCGGGCCGTTGTGAAACTACCAGTGTGATGTACGACCCAATCGCACTCGCAGAAGCGTTTAGAAATGTTAAGCGCATGTTAAAAACCGCGCCGTTTGTAGCCGCATTTACAGACAATGGAAAGCAGTCGTTACTTTAATGGGCATAGTTTACCTCGGCGTCACCTACAGAAAGCAGGTAATTTAGATGCCCATTAGTTCCAAGCGATTACTTCCGGAATCGTCTCCCTCCGTGAAAACGTCCGGAGTTTCGAAACCGCGTCAGATGTGCATTCTTACGCGTACCCCAACGAATGATCAATGTAGTTCGTCAGGACCACGGAGAGTCTGTACAAGTGTTTACAACAATACACACAGACTAAAAAAAACTGATTAACAAACGCGCCAAGATTCCCGAAGGCTGCAACTACGCGTAGACAAAGAAATAGAGCTGCAAATTCTCCGCGGGTGAAGATTCCATCAAACTTCAGGGATGCCTGTGAACCGAACTGCGGGAACTTCCGAAGGAAAGGCGACGAAACGTAAAGAATAAAAAAAACAGGACGCTTAAAGGAGATACCACCTTAGTTTCTACGGGCGCGCACCGTTCCCCAAAAGCTTCCCTCTTGAAAACGCAAGCCACCACAATCGTGTGCGCAGTTCTACGCCGCAGCGCGAGCTCGCAGAGCTGCTTGACTCCACCAGGAGAACATCGATCACTTAATGGTGATAGATTAACACCGCTCGAACGGCTAATAATTGCTTTCCGATGTCGCGTGCTCTCATGCGAGGGTATACTCCGACGCCGCGCCGGTGTGCCTTCCCGCGCCCACCTACAACACCGCACCGCCAACTCTCCTCCCCCTTTTTCCCCGTTCGGGACAGCCAAGGTTCCCGACTTCCTCACAAACTTCCCTCCCCTCTTCTCCTCCGCTGCCGCGCCCCAGAGGGGAATACTTTTCCCCCTTCCTTCTCCGTGGACAGCGCAAGAGGGCGAGGCACCGCGAAGTTATCCTACAAGACAATTAGCGCCGTTGATATAGGGGAAAACACCTCCTCCCGCATCTCACTGTTCCTCCTCTACCCAGAGAGGGCGCCTTCTTCGGAGCCGTTCCCTACAGGGAGATGCTTTGGGAAAGCACGACAGGGAGGGGAAGAGTCCGGAGATGGGTGAGGGAAGGTTGATTGTCGTCGTCGTGCACGAAGTCGTTCCGGGAGTAATTAATCTCGGAATGAGCGATGCGCTTCGAACCTGACTTGATGGCCGGCGGCGGCAGCGGAGTCCTCGTTTCTCGACGCACTCTCTCGAATCGCAGCTTTTGGAGCAGAGTACGGAGCAGCTAGCAAGCCAACTAAACGCCCCCCTCTCCCCCACCCACTCCCACTCTTCCTCTGGAGTCCAAACTCTGCCCAGAGTCGCGAAGGAGTGGAGCGCGATGCGCAAGCGGTCTCTCTATTCTGAGGGATACCGCAATGCTAGCAGCGTTTAGGCTGTAAGCGCGAAACAACGTCTTGAGGGAATGCGGTATGCGGTGAAGGGTACGCTGAGGTGGAAGTGCAGAGTAAGTCAAGGTATTGGGAGAGGGGGGAGGAGAGGGGGGAGGGGGGCACTCGCTCTGGCTAGAATGCGGGCAGCATTTGTGAGAGCCGCTTCTCCTCTAGAGAAGTTTGTCGAGGCGGCGGCGCGGAAAGGCTCATCCATCACAGCAAGATGACGGCGAAGAAGAAGGCTGCCGCACAAGCCAGGTAGAATATGGTCGCTGAAGAGGCAGGGATGCACACTATGAAGCCTTTCTTGCTAGATAAGGGCATAGGCAACGCCGAGTGTGATACGACAGGAACGATCAATGCCTGTCAAGCATCAAACGAAAAATAAACAAATTTACAGGGACACCTAATTGTGACATAAGCTGGCAGTGTCATAGCATTAGAAGCTGTTGCTGCCTTTAGCGGAAATGACGTCACTTCCGGTCAGGAGACGTGACTTACCACCTAGTGACGCCACTCCCTTCTAGCCAATGAGAATGCTCCGGTCTGGTCCCATCACTTCCCTCCCACTAATGGGCGAATTATCGACAACGCGTTTTGGCCCCGCGGGGCTTCTGATTAAAAAAATCACGTGCTCGTAACGCTCTTGCCGAGGTTAAAGAAACAACCACTACAGTTGTGTCGACTTTGTTGCATCCCTTATCCCACCGGAGCGTTCATTTCCGAGTACGCTTGCGTAACATTTGCAGCGCCAGCCAGGAAAAGTTATGTAGCTTTTAGTTGCGACATACTTCGCTGTTTAGAGCCGAAAAAAAAAAAGCTTCCCCGCAGCTATCAATGCCTAGCCCAGACATAAGTCCTTCTGCAACAGTAATAAGGGCGGGTCGATACAGACTCAATGCACAAGGCACCAGACGCAATGCACCAGACACAGCACCAGGCCTCGAGTAAGTGCGGTGAATACGACTCCGCCGACCAAAGAATGCCCAAGAGTGCACCGAAAGAATGCATCGCTGGGTGAGTGTTGATTGCCCTATTTGCTCATGTGCTCTCGCTCGTAGGCTTATACTCCGATTGGGAAAACAAGCAGACGATAGAACCAAAAGCAAGACACGACAAAAAGCAGTGCACTCCGCTACCTTACAAAAGAGTGTGCGCAAGAGGGGTCCACTTAGATACCCCCGTCCCTTCCCCTCCAAAGAAAAGAATGGTCACTCACCCGCTTCCCGGACCCATTCAGCCATTTCTGCGTTCGGTCAGTGCCCGGACGTAAAACTTTTCCCCCATCCGCTACTCCCTACCTTCCTCCCACACGGCGGGCCACCTCCCCTCTAAAACTTACACCGCGTGTGTCCATTGTGCCATTTTTAAAAGGACGTCCGTGTAAAACACGTTCTGTTAAAGACCTTTGACCGGTACAACGGCAAGTAAAGTAAGTACTGCGGCCAGCAGGTCAGGCACTGAAGTCCCCCTGAGGTACACGGAGAGCACGAAAACCCTGTACCGAGTCCACCCTGCCTTTTAAAACCCAGGCGTGTTTCCGAAGGGAGCTGCAGGGCTGTATACTACACTGGGGGTACGCGAACTGCCGCTGCGCCGGAAAGTCAGCCGAGGAAAAATTTTGATGGATCGCGCCCGATGCAGCGCTGGTCATCAGTGGCCCATGTCGAAAAGATGGGAGTGTCTTCGGCGCTGCATGTTTTGTTTCCATGCTGATAACTGCATGTATTTGTTTTTGTTTTTTTTTGGTCTGCGTCGAGTCGAGACGTTGTTGATCTTGCCGGTTTATTTTCCTTCAGCCACCGTTTTGGCGCAGCTCTTCGACGATCTTTGCAGCCGAAAATTTTCCAGCCCTCCAAACGTAATAACGTGTCACGAGCTTTATCTAGATTTACTTGTGATATACATTGAAAGAGTTAGCTGTCGGACTAATTGGTCGTCAGACATAATAAAAGGATTTTAGCGCCAAACACGTACTACACACAAGAAAAAAGACACCACCAAGAGCCCGTGGTGTCTTCTTGTGTGTAGATCGTATGGGCGCTAAAATCCTTTTATTACTTGTAGAGGCTGCAGTACGCCATCTACCGTCATTTGATTCCATGCTTCTTGCCCTCCCGTGGCCAATCACGTGACCTGTCTGTCAGTAGTTGCGCATATTAGCGAGTATTAAATTGAAATACACTCCAGCAGTAACGGTGAATAAAATCGTACGCATGAACACACGTGTCTGTTTACAGTGAGCGAATGAACATGAAAATTGAGCTGGAAGAATCAATGCCGTGCTTACTTAGGCTACGTTAATAATACATATTACCGCAATGACTACAGAGCGCCGAGGTATTAGCATATTTCTACAAAAGAGAGAGAGGGCACATTAAATGAAATACAGTGTTCAGCGCGTCTGTTACTACGCGCTATACCGGCGCACTATCATGTATTAGTTGATCCCATTGTTTATAGTTGGTGCAGCCAACTTGTGTCACTATACCCGTCTCTATAGGTTTAAAAGTAAAAGAAATTGTAGCCGATCAAATAATGCCTCCAGAATAAAACTGTAAAAAAGTAAGATAACATGAACGCACGTTGAAGCGTTTTTTCTTGTTTTTTTTTTTTCAGCCTTCCAGATGACGAGCAATGAGCAGTTCCAGTCGAGAGGGCTGCAAAACAACCCTCGTTCTCCCCAAAAAAAGTAAATAAGAAAGGAAAGAAAGTAAACAGCCTATAACGGCGTTATATGGCGAATGGAGCGATGTACGCGTTATATAGAAGATGTAGATATAGAAAAGCTGAGGCACAAACATAACACTGATACCACCAACACGGCAACCAACAAACACGCACGGTCCAAGAGCTTCCATTATGAAATTTGAAAAATCCAAACAACAACAGCGATAGTCCAGACGGGCTGTAGATCGGGGAAAAGAACACAGCTCGATTGAAGGGCAGCTAGCGGACGACTAATTTGCTTTTTTCTTTTTGTATCTGAGGCTTACATTCTTTCGGGAAACTTTAGACTCCAACATCCGAGGGAGCCGGAGTTAAATAACGAGTGAATAAGGCACACGGAAAATTAAAAAAAAAAAGCCGGTTTATATGATGACCAGACGCCGGGACCGACGGCAACTGAACGGCAGTCTGTATGCTTTATCTTTCCTTTTTAATTTTTTTCGCATCCAAGAGTTCGAGACGAGGTCTAATTCTGGGTCCCGGCGAGCGGGTCGAGCCAGTTCTGTGTGTATATTCTTTTTCCCGCAGCTTCGCCCGTTACCGTTGGCTGAGTCCTTTGTTGTCAAAACGGTCATACATCACTTTCAACTGCGCAGCGATGATCAATCGTTTTAACGAATAAGAAGAGTGGGGTTCGCTCCCGGCGACAAAAAGCGAAGAAAAAAATGAAAACATGAAAGTGCGCGTTTATATAAACCCGCTCCAAAACGAAAGAAAGATGGGAGCAGAACATGAGAGGGGATTTCGGGAGAGACAACGCAACAAAATTTTATATTTCTCAGTTGTGTGACGGACGAGAGAAATTACAAGAATAAGTGTCAC
Organism: Amblyomma mixtum; assembly: GCF_055824585.1. Lineage (NCBI taxonomy): Eukaryota > Metazoa > Arthropoda > Arachnida > Ixodida > Ixodidae > Amblyomma > Amblyomma mixtum. The sequence goes on from NC_143019.1 coordinate 61,980,667, forward strand.
ACGGGGAGGACCACCGCTCGTCAAAGCTGCGCAGTTTCAAAGCTTCCTGCCCTCGGTTGAGAGCAATATTTGACCGTCGTGGAGAGCGGTGCTTCTTTGTTTTATGTTTTTTTCTTCGTTTTTTACTCCTGAAACAAGACGATCCCTTCGCAGCGCTGTACTAACTCGAATCTTACTCGCTTGCTTTTTCCAACGTCTCCTGACTGAGCCAGCGTGCTTCACGGATGTATCAAAGGCCTAGCTCAGGCCCAAGGGAGTTTAATATAGTCGCGTCAGAGTTATCAAAGCTTGCCGGTGTTACGTAATCGAACTGTGTGACTAGCTAAGCGGAATAGTTAAGGTGGAAGGCACTGGGCAATGGCGGACCACACCTGCATAATTCTCTTTGGAATCGTGTTTGGCCTGATTTCCCTCGTAAAAGTAGTGCGAGGGAAAAGATGAACAGAGCAATAAAAAATCAATACAGAAGTAAAATTGCCCTCTCACTCTCTTTCCTTCTGTTGCTCCTTTCACTTTTTCTTTTTATTATTTTTGTTTATGCGACGACGAGTGAAAAACTTCACAGTACTCCGTGGGGGCTCGTGGCATACGCCGGATGTCGTAAGCTAGCTTCATCGAATCACCAGCCTGCGTTGGAGGCTGCTTGCAGGACATTACGAACTGCACCAACCGCCGAACTTCTCAGCTGTCTAAGCAAGAACTTCCATAAATTTGCCAGAAAAGCACGGCAGTCGTATAAGAGATCTACGTCGTATGTTCAACAGGGAAAAAACGACTTCCAAACTGCACAAAGTAAAATTATTTGAGGCAGATTTTGTGTTTTCTGAACGCACGAAGCTCGAAAACATATGCGAGTGTGGCGTTACCCTATATATGTCAATATACAGCAGTATCACGAACGGCCGGCTGAGGCCATAGCGTAGTGAAATCAAACGTTGCTCCTATTTCGCATTGACATTACGTTAGACGCACTTAACGTCACATATCGGTGTAGAAGAACAAGTTAACCCATTCTGCGCAGAGTTCAGAAATAAATGAAAATGAGTAACGCCGATATACTTGGTAGTGTCTGACTGAGCAGGGCCTGCATAACGCGTTGAGAAGTTCGAGCGCCTTGATGTATCGAAGCTCCAGACGCATACCAGTACAAAATAAGACAGCACTACTGGGCATGTTCAGCGTTGGGCAGCTCATTATTTCAGATACTTTGTCGCACGTCTGGCCCCAGTAAGAAAATTTCTTCTCGCTTACGGGACAGTTTCTTTTGCCTTTTTTTTTTTTTTTTGAAAACTTAAAGCCAAGTTTCCAGAGAAAGAAAGCGCAGGGAGGGAAGCCCCCCTGTCAGTTCTCTTCATTCCGAGCCAAATGACCTTACATGAAAGGTACGAAACAAAAAGGAAAGGGAATAGGGTGCAACCGGGCACCCGTATAGACGGCAGGTGATTGATGAGCCCTTATTGGTGGCTGCGTGCGCCACCCGTGGTGTCTCTGAGGGAGAGAGTTTGTTTCCGTCGAGGACGGCTTTAGGTCACAGAGGTTTCGCTTTGCTAAGACTTTAATTACTTCTCGCCCTACCCGAACCTTCGACCGACGAGGATGTGTATAGACTTGCTGCCAGCACAAAAACACAAAATGAACCTGCGACCCTCACAATAAATGTCGGGACGGTCGAAAAATGCAAGTACGAAAACCTATGTGGAGGAAATAAAGTGCGCCCCTTAGGAAAGGTATACAGAATGTAAAGCGTGACATACAAAAAAAGCATCGGCCGATAGAACCGCTATTATACATCCTGAAGTTGTGATGCAATGGGAAGTTGTGAAAACCGGAAAGTCGCGGTAAATTTTTACTTATAAGCGGACCCCTGATCCTTGCTGTGAGTGCAGGAGTGAAGGTGAAGGAAGTGAAGAAGATAGAGAAAGAAGTGCGCGAGTCCACCACGCCTTCGTCATCCGTAAGTGCGTCCACTTATAGGCTAATCAGAATCACGTGACAACAGATAGCCATGCCATTCCACCCAAGAGCTGCCGATACATTACGTTATCACAGGAAAAGAAGACTATCCCTGATAACGAAAGGAATATATGTGTAATACATAAAGAAAAATTGTCATATGAACCGGAGAAGTCGTGGTCCTTATTTTCTTTTGAAATCGCTATAAACCGAAAGTTTACAAAGCATGGCGGCTTATTACTTGAATACAAAATTTAGTCTTAAGGTGTTTTATTTATTTATTGCACGCAACGGAGAGAATGATCGCAGCAGAATACTGATCCAAAAAGCAAAAAAAAAAAAAATCCGCGCTCTTTGTGGTCATAAAAGAATATCTAAGTGCCCGACAACGCTATCTAAATAAATAAATAAAAGATGACGCGAACGTACCTGGCATCTTCGCGGAGCTCAAATGTCCACGACAGGACAGATTTGAGAAAAGCACCAATGGCCCTTGTAAACAAAAGATAAAACACCAAACACTGAACCCAGCCTCAGTCGGGAGTTGGTCCTGCCTGCATGGGGTCGAAAACTTTCAGGCACGCAAAACCCGGGCGTGTCCGACTGTCCAACAAAGAAGAGAGTACATTCCCTCTGTCTTTGTTTTGTTTACTTGGTCCCCCTAATGTTCTCAAGAATTATGCACTCCTCCCTTTTCTGGTTTAGCTCCAAAAGGCGGCGGTCGCTCTGCAAACTCAGCCGCACAAACGGGTGTAAAAAATAAAAGCGCTAAAGGAGAACAAAAATATCTTCCTCGGGGACGCAAATCAAACTGCGGTATGCCTGACCGCACGTGCTTCTCGAAATACGCCTTTCGGTCACTTGCGATCGTCCCTTCGTTTTTACTTCCCTCCGTTGTGGCTCAGAAAGGAGAGAGCTTGTCAAAACCATGAGCCGCCTTCGGAATACCCATTGCCCCTTATCTCTTGTTTTGTCTCGCATTTTTTTCCCGCTGAGTTCTCTTCCGTGTTCCATAGGTAAAGAAAAAAAAGGCGAGGAGAGAGAGAGAGAGAGAGAGAGAGAGAGAGAGAGAGAGGGGGGGGGGGGCTACTGAGGCTCACAAAATATAGAGCCGCCTAGCCTATGCAGTTACTTTTTATATGGGTTTCGCGTCTTTACCTCCTTTAAGGAAACTCTCACTTCCTGATGCTCTGCTGTGATTCTCAGCATGGGTTGGTTAGTGCCTGGCCAGTGCCTTTCCTGCCAGCTGCTATGATTCGGCTATAGCATTGATGGGCCTTGCACTGCATATAGCGTAGGAGCAAGTATTGTGCCAAAAAAGCAATGCAAGCGACATCATTTCGAGGTCAAACCAGCGTCGTAATGGCAGAGGGGGAAGGGCTTGAAGAGCTAAGAACAACTGTTATAAATTCAAAGAAAGGGGGGCCAACGACAACACAAAGGACGGTACATTGCAGAGAGCGTTAGTTCATTTCATTTTTATTTTCTGCAGCTTGAGTACAAAGGTGAAGAAACCGTCGTTCACCTTGAGTACACAGATCTAATCCCAGTCCTGCATGCTGTCCTAACTCGCAGTGTCCGCGTACAAGCAAGATGTGTGACAGTGAAGCTTACTGCACGTGGAACTTAAAACTCTGCAAGCAGCACGCCACAGTTGATGACGTAGACGCGTGTACAAACAAATTGCTTTCGGTGATACCTTCACAGCACGAAGTGCCCTCCCGGCTCATAACCTACACCTTTTTTATCACCCCGTGCAATGTCGACCTGCTAAGCAACACCGCAAATTTGAGAACTAAATGCAGACTCTGAAGAAAGCAGAACCGAGAGAAAAGGAAACAAACTGTCTCACAAGACATCTTGTAATTGTCCTTTCTTTTGCCTTCATGCTCAGCTGTTTTCGCCAAATTACGTGCCTTTGCGTACCGCACCAAATTCACGATCCACAAAAGCGAAGCAAAGCTATGCACTTTTTCCTTCGCTACTTCTTTCATTTCCTCTGCGCTCAGTTTTTTTTTTTCTGCTCTTTTTCAGCTCTTCCCTCTCTGGGGGTCAATCCCACTGGGATTATCTCCTGGATCCACAGGAACGGGCCCTTGCAAGCGCCTTAGGAAAACGACACCATCCAGTGTGTAGAATTTAAAAAAAACAGAAAAAAGCGAGAAATCGCATAATAAGGGCACCACCGGCTTGTGCTGCAGCTGGACGCCAATGCCAGCATGTTGTTTGGGGCAACAGCGTCTCTGCAGCACCACGGCCAGCAACACACCACGCACAACACCCAAGGACCTTATTTCCCTTTCGTGCTTCCCCAGATCTCCTTTCCTGCTCTTCCCTCTTCAGTTCGCAGAGGGCTCCCGATGCTCCCCATGAGGAAAAGGACCTTGTACCTTCGTCCCTACCTTGTTCCTCCCAGGACCTCCTCACAGACCACCTTCCTTCCTTCCAGGTTGCTTGGTCCTGGGAGGATTCTTCCCCTCTCCACGCAGCGCCACCTCTTCCTCCTCATCCCTAAACGGGAGCTAGAGGAGGGAGGGGGAGAGATCTGGTCGCCGCCGCCGGCCCGGTCTCAGTCGGTCGTCGCTAGCAGGCGCAAACTCCCCACAGGAGTTCTTGACAGAGATTGATCTTTTCTTGATGACCACTGTTCGGGTGTATTTTAATTTCCTGTGCGGGCCCGCGCCGCTGCGAGAGCGGGGGGAGGTCGGCGACGAGACGGGTGCCCGCTGTTCTCCGGGCTTCCTTTCCATCCCCCTCTTCCATGGTTCGCTTCGTTCCTTCTCTCTCCCCTCGCCTTCTCCTCGAGGCCACCAGTCGTATATATATAAATGCAGCACAAACTGGATGTTGCTGTGACGCAAACACGGGACACGGTGGTGTGAGCCTTCCATTTCATTATATAAGGGACCACCGCTGCTACAGCTACCGAACGGCGTCGAACAACACACGCGATGAGACAAGAACGTACACACGCACAATTGCCGTCGCACACCGGGATTGTAGCCGCTTTTTTTTCTGTCGCTGTTTTTTGTTTGTCTTGTTATCCAGTGCGCATCTCTTCCTTCAACGGTCCCTGCACTGAGCCCCTGCTGATCAACTCAAAACAAGTTGCGATTCCTTCCCCTCTGTTCGTTTTCGTGAGACGTAGTATGTCTGCAGTGCGGGCGGTGACGTTCGAGAGTACGGTTTTTTGAGTTCGCTTTTGGAGTGCGAATTCATATATTGCTTTTATTCGCTTCTGTTTTCATTCTGAGGCTTTTGCTAAAGGTTTAGCCGCTTTCTTTCTCTGCACTCCTAAATTTTAGTTACCGCGGTCCAACGCGATGGCATTGCTTGATGTTATCACCATATGACAGGCCTCGAAATGAAAAATAAACTGCCTAAGATCGCCTAATTACGTTATACGGATGATGTCGATGCCTTTACCGGAAGTGACGTCACTTCTGCTCTGGTGACGTCATTTACCTCCAGCCAACCAACGTCGATCCTTTACCGGAAGTGACGTCACTTCTGCTCTGGTGACGTCACTTACCTCCAGCCAACCAACGTCTATGCCTTTACCGGAAGTGACGTCACTTCTGCTCTGGTGACGTCACTTACCTCCAGCCAACCAACGTCGATTCCTTTACTGGAAGTGACGTCACTTCTGCTCTGGTGACGTCACTTACCTCCAGCCAACCAACGTCGATGCCTTTACCGGAAGTGACGTCACTTACCTCCAGCCAACCAACGAATATTATGACCAATGACATTTTTTTTATTAAGGCTTGTAATGCTATGGCAATAATACAGCAGGCACCACGGAAGATGTCGCATAGGTCGTTGTTAAGGCCACGAGCCAGCATTAAGACAAAAGAAAAACAAAACAAACAGGAATACGTGCAAGCGACGTGTTCACAACCTCGCTCGTGTGCAGTGGAATTGTAGCATGGACAGGGGCAGGTTTAGGCGCGAACGGTTTCGATCGAAGATTTTAAAAAAATGCAGAAAAACAAAAACAAAGAACGGACGGTATGATAAAAAAACGCAACGTGAGAGCTCCGCCTGGCAAGTCGAGATTAGAGAATACGACCGGCCAGGTCATTTCCTTCTTTTCAGCACAGAAGGGATGGAAACATCAAACAGGCAAACGGTACGGCACTGCAAAATGAGTTAAAATGTCTTTTTTTTTTTACTAACACGCTACGAGCTGGATCACGCTTTACCGCGACGATGGTCGATGAAAGTAACAAAGAGCACACAAGTTTCAAAAAACAACACGGCATATTTTGGCATCGAATAAAGCTGCTCAGAACAGCAGCAGTACGAACGCCAGTCATCTGACAGATGCTGGCGGGTCTTTTTTCCAGAGTTTGACGAAACTTATCTCGATGTTAAATTGCCGATGACGTGCAGGTGCGTGACACAGCACTTCGCGAAGGCTCTTTCGCGGATCGCTCTCGTGTAGCGAGGACCAGTGGCGTTATTTACGGGGCTCGTGCTTGCACTGTTTATAACATTTAACGGGTACAAATTGTATCGAATGTAACCTCTCCAAAGACACCTTTAAGTTGTTTAAACTTGTGCAAAATGTTTAATGGCGTCGTTATCATCTCTAAAGGTGTAGCAATGCGACCTTCCAGTACAAACAAAGACGGTAATGACGTGCGGAGGCCGAAATCGCAGCTTGTATTCTTGCGGAACCTACGAAGACTAGAGTAAGCGGTTAGTTACATCGTCGATCGAGGCGTTAGCCTGCTCAAGAAGGTTTTCTACTCAACTTGTTATAGTAATCACAGTCTATCCGACAACTGAACTAATTAGGACTGATCAACAACTAGAAGTGGGAACGGTGAGTTAGCCCAATACGTTTAGGGGAACGTCCAATTATTTATTTAGTTCTGCATGAATTGATTCATTGTTTGATTTATTAATTCCCAAGACCCTCTCTACATTACGGTGACATCCCTTCTTGAGATAACCGTATCAGCCACCCCTGAAAAAAAAAACAACTGAAAAGTACACAAATAAGCATTGCCACGAACTGCGGGGGAAATGATCGGGAACAACAGAGACTGAACTCAGTAATCTGCGGATAGCAGGCAGCAAAGGCAAAAGAAGAAAAGAAAATACAAAAAAACGGTAAGGCGATACCAAAGAACAAAAGTGGCCTAAAAATAAAAAAAAGGCGGCTCGAAACAGACCCGAAGAAACATCGGCTTTCGGGCTACTGGGGGAAACAGAGAGAAAGGCGACAACATCGCAAAGACAACGATGGCAGTCTGGAAGACAGACGCCCTCCTACTACTGGGGTCCATTTACAAGGCGCGACAGCAAATCGGCGACTACGTTTGCTGTCCCGTCGCGAGACCGCTGGAGCGATCATGTTTAGGGACGACGTTCGCGAGCACTTTGTTTTTTTTTTTGTTTTGTTTTTTTCCGGAACGAACTATGCGTTTAGGATGCGAAGTTGGGGAACAGGAAAGAAAAGCGCCTTGCAAAGAGCTCGCGCCTCAAGCAACACTGACGAGTGTGAGCGATGACAGCAGTGGGGCGCCGCGATGCGATGGGTAGTGGCGGCGAAACGACTTTCGGCTCCGCAGCTAGGCCGACGCAAAGTGACCGCAGGCGCTGGTGCGCGAAACGGACTTGGGAGAAGCGCACAGAGGTCCATTTGAAAACAACGCGATAAGCAAAAACAAAAGCTAAGGAACTGGTCCTAGGGCTTGTAAGTGAAACTTCGCTCTAGACGGTGCTGCAGTTTTCACTGTGTCAAAATGTTCTTAATAGTTTTTGTTTGCTTCAAAAGTGACGGCAGATACCCAAGTCCATAAATGTGAGTTCATTTTTTCTTTGTCACAGTATAGCAGAACTGAAGTGACCCCCTCTCTCTCTCGCTCCTCGCCACCACTAGAAAAAATTAAAAATAAAAAGGTGCATGCTCGGTCATGGACCCGGGAATAAATATACTGCAATATGCGCGCGCTACCAAAGAACAGCCAGCTCTTGTTTTTCCAGCGTATAATCCTCTGTCTCAGCACACATCGTAAATAATTCTAGCGTGCGAATAACGGAAAAGGATTAGGTGCTTGTGATACGCAAGACTGCAAACGATGTCGAGCCGTGCAAAAGGCATCTATATCATAAGCTGCTCGGGAACAAGCGTTGGGTGAGGAAATGCAATTGCAATAGTGCAAAGCCAGCAACCTCTTTTGAACTAATTTAGTAGCTCGTGAACGAGAGCTACGACGGAACTATGACGACAAGGCAAGCAGATACCTGAAGCTTAGAGAACAAATGGGACAATCAATGTCATGCAGTTGAAGCGGAAATATTAAATTTATGAAAAAATTGGAGGACACTTAAGTTCCGCCTTTAAGTGCATGACTAGAAAGCGGTTCCTATTGCCCACGCAGACATGTATGCTGTTTCCTCTTCCACAATCATTATGCGAAAGACCACACGACGTACGTACAAAGCCCCGCTTTAACCAAGCTGTATGAACGTGTCCGCGTGGCATAGCGGCAGCGAGTCTGACTGGCAACCCGAGTTCCAGGAGGTCAGGGGTTTCCGATGCGCCGCTGGTGTGAGTGGCGCCATCTGTGGGAGCTTCTTGTAATTGACTAGTCCTAACTTTTAAGTCACGCCGACGGCAACGCCGACACCGGCTTTTCTGCGACACGGGGCCTTTATGCTTTCGCGTAAAAACACGAAAATATTCAGGAAACCTGAAAAACACTGTAGCCAATCGGCAGCAACTTATACCCTGGCTTAGCTCAATGCGCGGGGTCCGTTCAAAAAGGACCATACTCAAACGTTTGACTTTCAGCATTGGGCTCTTACCGTAACTGTTTCGTCTTTCAGGCGCTGTTCAATTTTTTTTTTTTGCTTCCTGGTCCCTAAGCGATGCCTTATAGCAGCAGTTAAAGTACGCTCCATCTTCGCGTGAAATCAGCGTCAGGTCTAGGTGAGAATCTTATAAGCACAAACTCTTGCCCTCACCCCACTCAGCAAACAGGGGCCTGCAGTCTTTCCCAGATTGTGCGCGAAAAGAAATGACGAAAAGCGCAAAAAATGTAGCCAAGCTGACCGTACCTACAAAGGGCACAAGGCGTACACATCCGCCCGTCCGTAAAGTAACGCACTTTATCTGTCCCCCTCATCTCTGTTGACATATTCATGCGATCCACACACTTCGCCCATCTCGTATTCACGTGTTTACACTTCAAGAGACACCAGGACAATATTTGCCGCCCCTCTTCCACATTTCAGCGCCATTTCCCAAGTAAAGCAAATAAAACACGGTGGGCTAAATGTTTGATGAAACATGATGGCATCGTCCACAGCTTTTTTGAGAAAGAAAAATAATAATAAAAGACTAAATATTAGTAGGACACCGAAACCAGCCTTCTTAGAAGACCTGTGCTACGGCGACGTCAGGAAACCGTCACAAACCTAAAGGCGAAACGAGAGTAGCACGGGGCCAAGCCAAGCCACGACCGGGCCGTATGGAAGGTCGGGGGGACGGCCCGTGTTTGCGGACGACTTGCCGCCGCGAGCGCTGAAAGCGTCGGACGACGCACAGCCCAAGCGCTTCCAAAGCGCGGCGAGTCGCAAAAAAAAAAAAAACCGCTCCACATAAACGGCCTGAGTGGTTCGGCGACGTCGAGGGGCCGGTTCAGATGCAAAGTGCGAGGCCGCCTCGGTTGGTGAAGCGGCGAAAATAAGAAACCCGAGGCGCGAGTAGGAGAAAAAAACAAAATGAGAAAACATGACACGTTTTGAGAAGACAAATCAAGAAAAAAAAAAGGTGCTTTGAAAAAGCTGAAAAAAAAGGTGAGGTGGAGAGAGGCTGAGGCGTTCCGGTTGACATAGTGCGCGAACGGGCCCTAGCTGTAGAGGTCGCTACGCCTAGGCGACCAAGAAGGAACGGTCGTATCTCCTATGCCTCGTGCGCTGCTGGTGCTGCTGAAGCGATGGCGACGTTGGTCGCGCGTCATATGGTGCTCTGAAAGCCTTCCATACTTTTTTTTCTCTCTTTTACATTTTGGCATAACTTTTCTTTTTTTTTTTCCTTATGCTCATCGCCCAACGTTGAGCTTACCACGCGGAGCTGCAAGCTTTTGCTCAGGCGATACACGCGAATTTTCAGTTTTATTTTTCTTCCGTTTGTTTTTCATTGCTGACTTTTCTGTTAAACGGAGTGCAGACGCCGATGAGCTGGAAGACCACTTTTCTGCCGCTTGGAAGCGACCACTGCTGATTTCTGTGCGGAGTGTCCGGGATTGTAGCTAAGTTTCCAGGCCCTACACAGAATGAAACAGCCGCAGCGTAGATATCTTTTGCTGGTTACGCTAACCAGGGTGATTTTTTACTAACGTTGACAGATTTTTGTTTTCAAAGCTGACAGATATGTCGCTGCTGTCTGTTCAGGTGGCTCGCACAACATGGCGGACATTATGAACTCGACAGAATTCAATAATTAAACCACTGATTAACCAAAATTAGGCAATCAACTTTTTTCTTCTAGATTTCGGGGGCAAGATTACACTACGAAATTGAAGGCCGTCAACATCGAATGTGAGCCCAGCTTTTATATTTTCTTAATGGAAAATGTGGACCGAAATACTGAACGTCAAACACCTATATAGGTGGTTTGAAGCTCATTGAGTTGGCTTTCCTGCATTGCATTATTACAAAAATCACGTCGCAGCGCGTGGTTATTGTCACCGAAATTAAATTAACTTCTTCTACATCACCAATTATACAAACAACATGTGTATTTTGTGCATAATAAGCGAGATGGACGCCGTTTTATAAGTATACAATGCGGGAAAGCCATCTCAGTGAGCTTTCGAATGCTCATTATAACGCTGCGTATTTCGAGCCACATTGCCGATGAAGAATATTTGAAAACAGGTCCGACCTTCGATGTTGACGGGCTTTAATTTCGCATTATAACCTTGCCACTAAAATCACAAATAAAAAATCGATTAGGTAACTTCAGTTAATTAATTGCCTACATGTTGATCCATATCTGGCACATAATGCTCGCCTTGCTGCCCAATCCACCTACACAGATTGAGGCGACGTATCTCTCACAGTTTTTAAAATGAAAATCTGTAAACGTTAGAGAAAATCACCGTGTATATAGCACTCTTGAAGGACACTTCACGATTCCGAGGAACATGTAAGGCATCATCTAGAGGCATGAAATGTGTGCTGCAGTTCAAATACGCTCTCTTGAGGCGCATCATTCTTAAAGATAACTTTCAACCGCTCGGCATTCGTCGATGATTCAGGTTACTGTGTATCACAAGTGGTCACAAGTATCAGTGGTGGCAAAGAAGTGGGCAGCGTCGTCTCGGCAAACTAGGGCCATTTCATAAAGTGGAAATAAACGAATACCCAGAGAACTTCACCACGAACAAAACAAGTGCATTTTAGAAAAAAATAAGTGTGAAGAAAACAAGCACGCTTGTACTGACAATGTTCAGGTTCGGTAAACAAAACAAAAATTTGTCACGAACAAACAGCACAAGTGACATCCAGTGAGCAGTCGAGATGAGGGCGAAAATAACAAGCAAAGACGTTGCCCAAACGTTCCCCCATCATTCCTTCTGCCCAAGCGTCCACTATACGTCCATGTCGTACACGGGAAAGACAGCCCGGGATTCTTTTTTTTTTTTCTATTGATAAGTACAAACTCTCGCTGGTCATTTCTCATCAAAACAGAGAGAGGCGCAGTGATGACCAAGCGCGTTCACAGCAAACAGCGTGCGCCTACTGAGCGCGCAATTGTAAAAATTCGCGGCGAGTCGGGCCGGAAGTTAGTTCCGGCCGCAGTGGTCGCGACGAGGGAGCGAAACCGGAAGGCCACTCTACAGTAAGCGAGGGTCCCGTATATCCTCAACCCCCGGTCACGCTGAGAAAAAAAAAAATGCTTTCAAAAAGAAACCTCACGACTACAGACAACGGAGATGACCCGACCGACGCCATATGAAGAGTCTTGCCGAATTACCGCGTGCCGAACAATGCAAGGAGTTCCGAGGGTCATTTCTTTTTCGCGGGGGTCAGTCATTAAGAGCAGTGCCCGAAAAGAGAAATTGTTTTTTTTTTCTCTCTCTCTCTTTCTCCGCTGTTTCTGCCGAAGCATTATTTGGGGGGTGGAGGCGAATCGGCGTTCAAAATCGTCCCCGAAAATGACCACTGGACATCCCGTCGTCACTGGACTACAAAGAACCCTCGCGCCGCAGGCGACGTCAAATGCGGCCGGAATGGAAGCACGAAACGTTTCTTTTTCGTGTGTTTTTTCTTATATTACTACATTTTTTTTTAGTAGGCTTTCTTTCGAAACAGTCAGCGCCTTCGAGGACTCGAGGCCGCATCGCCGCGGTTCCGACTTCAAAGACGGACTATTCTTTGCTTAGCGCTTGAAATGAACGGCCGTGCATATTTACTGGCGGTTGAAAAAAAAGTATTCAGCGAAACTAAAAAGCTGAAGGAAGGCCCCATTAGGGCGATGAATGCCTTCAAACCCAAACGGGAACATCACAATAATCGCGTGTATACCGCCTTTCTACACATACAACGTGCTTCTCAATCTGCGTACGTACGTCACACACACCACGACGACATCCAGACAAAAGAAACAAGCAGGAACATAAAGTAACGCGAAATATCTGAAAGGATGTTCACGTAATGTGGCATGAATGTCAGCGCAAGCTACGATGGAATGATGCAGTGAGAGGGTGCAATGCACGTGTGAAGTGGGTTTAACTAGTCAAGCGACGCATTGACAATTAATGGGTGGGTCATATGTCAGTGTGTCAGACATGAGACCTACTAGACTGACCGATGACGACATCGCTAATGATGGTATTACGTGGTAATGACGTCACTTCGTGCAAACGACGTGATCTCCACGCAAGCCTTCAAAGCTGACTCTGTTGAAACAAAGGATAAAGATGTATGCGTGAGCACACGAATCCATCCTGATAGAAAGTACGGGATTTACAGAGCCATGGCTATCACACACCTCACAAACCCATATAATTTCTATCTTCCTTCTTTCTCGCTGTCTATCTCGCTCTCTTTCTGCGAACGGGGAGACAAGGGAAGGGAAATGACGGGTTCGTTATGGCATACATACGAAGGAAGAAACATAAGGGAATGTTTCTATTTTTCTTTTTAATTTAGAATTTATGAAGAGCGCCGGAAGCGAAATCCGGAGGTCGTGGGTTCGGGTTTTACCGGAGATGTGTGGTTGTTTTCTCCTTCTGCTTTATAATCAATTACCTTTCAGTGATAAAATAATTACACTCATCGACCATTGATCAATATCACAAATTAAAAAAATATATAGAAACATTCCCTTATGTTACTCGGTTTCTGGTGACTGTTAGCTTCCTTCGCATTTCTGCGAACGGGAGAGATATAGAGAGGGGAATGGAGACCGCGTAAATCCGCCAGCGTGAGCGGCAAAACGAAAATAAGAAAAAGCACGAGGAAGCGCCCTTGCCACCTCCTTCGCCGCCATGATTGAAACGAGCCGCTGCTGCGACATTTCCGGAGCCGCAGCCCGAAAGGCGTCCAAGCGAGACGGCGGGGCAGGCAGAGAAGAACAAGCGGCAACGGCTGCGTCACACACTCGCACCCATACACCCTTTACCTCCGCTTTGACGCCCCTTGCGCACTAGCCACAGTCCTCGTACATTCTTTCCATTATACCCTGACGCTCTTATTAGCCAGTAGGCTTCCCCCACGCGCGGCAAGCCCCCCCCCCCCCCCCCCCCCCCCCCCCTCCTTCAATCTTCCTCTCTTTCCTCCTCCTGCCCTGACAAGCGTGCTCTCTCTCTCTCTGTTCTCTCAGCAAACAACATCGCCCTTTCAATGTTTTTCTTTGTTTGTTTGTTTCGGCCGAGCAACCTCTGGCTCGCTTTTGGTCGAGCGGCCACAGGTGCCGTCGCCCGAGCAAAAAGCAAGAACAGGAGCAAGCTCCGCGAGAGCTCGCCACCGATGGGCGACACGGGCGCCAAAAGCGGGGAAGGCGAGAAGCAGAAACGACGAAAGAAAAGGAAGAAAAAACAGAAAGGAAAGAAGTAGGCAAATAAAGGATAAACAGAGCGGCGAATCTTGACGCGGCCACGAAAGCCGGCAGGTGCACGCACGCACGCACACACGCGCACACGCAGCACCGCTGGCGCGTGTCATGGAATCGGGCTTCATTATTCAACCAGGTCCTTCACGAGTCGAGCGAAAAAAAGAAGGGGGAAGAAACGCGCGTTCCACAGAGCGCCTCTACTGCTTGGCTTGGCTAGGCTTGTCTTGGCCGGCGACGCGCGGGCGACAGGGCTACGCCCAGTGGCGTTGCTGCGAATCGGCTAAAAGCCCAACTGGAGCGGTGTCACCCGCCTTCACGCATGATGTGGACCAGAACTGTGGTCCTACCAGGTTGAGAATCATTTGGCTTGAGCGAGCTGTACCTTCCGGAAAGTTGTTGCTTAAGTAGGGAGAAGGGGATGGGGGAGGGGGCGGAGAGGAAGAGTTGTCGAACGTTCGGGCTTTTTTTAGTACAAAAGCTCAGGAGGATTCAGTCACCTGACCCTGCGGTCTATCGTCCGAGGTGCGCAGCGGTCAATACAGAGGTTCCGAAACGGAGGTCATTGTCCACAAGCGACGCTACAATTTCTACGGCAAGCTGCGTGTCAGAGGAAAGGGATAGGGTGGTAACTATGACGACGGTCGAAACATTCTCATTCACACTGGTTTTAGTCAGGCATGTACTTGTATTCGCTCGCAAACGTGACGGACCATGGATGTCTTCAGCATATGAAGTTCCCTACTGCTGAGTGCTACTAAATGGAAGCTTCAGAGACCCCGAAAAGATTCCCGAAAGACCTTTTCGTCCAAGTGCAGCCCATCCTGAAATTCTACGTCACGGAGTCGTAAGCATCGAACTGACGCCAGTTATACAGACTTTAAGGGCGCTGAGCAAAGGCGTCACTTTCGAGCAGTTTCGTCGAATTATCGGCGGAAAATGCTGCTGCAAGGAGAAATATTTCGTCCAGGCTGTAAACAGGGACGTATCCAGATACCGGAATCACTGTCTTTACTCACATGGTGCTGTTATAAACAGCGCACAGCTACCTACCAAGCACGCCAACTACAAACACACACACGCAAAAGTTTAATAATTAGTGTCAGGACGCCTATGCGCTGTATGTGCAAACCGGAGCACCTCCACTCCGCTCCGTAACAGCTACTGCTTCGGGCGTGAGAACTGGGCACACGCGTGCAGTCCACGCACCACCCAATACAAACTACGAAGAAAAAAAAGAACTTTAGCCACGTAGAAAGAGCCATGGAAGGAAGGCGTCGACAACACCTAGGCACCGGTTGTCGACGCCGTCGCCTCAGTGGTCGCCGCGCAAGCCTACCGCGCCACAGCGCGGCGAACCCTTTCGCCGCACCACCACCGTCCGCAAGAGTCAAGGCACACACCCAGCACACACACCTAGACCAGCAAAGCCTGCCCTGATTGCCTTGCAAATGAGCCCGTCGCCTGCAGCGAGGCGAACCCCCACCCAAGAGTCTCAAGGTGCCGCCGGGGCTACGTGGCTCCGCGATGGCCGTCCGCTCTTTGACACGTTATGTAGCGGTGGTCTCCTCCAAGCCAGCGCTGTTTATGCGATTTTGTTCCTGTTTTTTCTCTACCTGGTTGGCTGGTCTCTGGCAGTGTGGCGCTCCCCCGTTCGTCAACCAACACCTGCCGCTGTGGAGTTGGTACGGTGTGCCTGCCACAGTGTGATGATGGTGGTTGCGGTGGCATCAGGCAGAACGAAACACACCCAGAACTGCCTTTGCTTCGGCGGTAAACGTGGTGCGGTGTGTGCGTGTGTATATATACATGCAGCGAAGGGCGCCCGGCCGTGCAAGCGCTACAGCTAAGATGGTATGCGTAGACGGCATCGGAGTGTCCCCGTCTGGAGAGACATTAGATACACTGGGGGATAAGCAGGTGTCGCGAGCCGTCGATGCGTTAAGACTAGCTAAGATGAACAGCTGAAGGGTTAAAGAACCCGGCCCTGGTCATGGCGATGGCGACAAGACTGGTTTACGAGACGCACCGAGCTCACACATGAGCGCTATAGTTGGTAGCTTTAACTACGGACAGCTAGGTTTACGCTGTTATGAAGAAATCCTGGAGAAGACCACAAAACTTTCGCAGCACTTGTCTAGTATAGAAAGGGTTAGCGATACGAAACGACACTCTTTTCCAATAAATGTGCACCAGACGTCAATAGCAAAATGGGCACTCTCGAGGTCGTATCCTCGCACATTTTTAGTTGTTAAGCTGAGTACACAATGGAGATTATATGCGGTCATTTTAATGTGTGCAAGAACCACGTTTGTGTTCGAAAGCCCCGTTCCTATAGCTACAAAGCAGCAGGGCGGCGCATGCTAATTGAAAGGCCGGACCCAAGAGGCTTGTTAGAGGTTGAGGTGACCCCGAAAGACGTGCCGACAAAGACTGCTACCGCTGCTTCCCATCAGAAATTAAACGCATGTGTGTGTGCTTGCTCTCTCTCTCACACACACACACACACACACACACACACACACACACACACACACACACACACACACACACACACACACACACACACACACACACACACACACACACACACACACACACACACACACACACACACACACACACACACACACACACACATACATACATACATACATACATACATACATATATATATATATATATATATATATATATATATATATATATATATATATATATATATATATATATATATATATATATATATATATATATATATATATATATATATTCAAGCCAAGCTCTTTTTGTTGCTTAGAACCTCCTCCGCAAGCTACAAATAATTGCACACAAACTTAATTTCTGTCAGATAATTTTTGAAACTAACAACTATGCCTTCTCGAGATATAATCTACTCTTCATCGTTATGATACTTATATTTAGCAGTTAATTCTCCAGAGAAAAGGGGACTTTATCCGTCCCTCACAAATTTCCTAGCTTTTCCTTCTAGTTTTTGTGTTTGTTTTTTTTTTCACTCGTATGCTGCTCTTTCCAGTGGGTTCAGTAAAACTTTTCACCCCTATATCGCTGCCTGCTCTTGCGACCTACTGCTGAGACAACACTCGGATTAAACAATGAAAAGAAAGTGTCGTAAAAACATTAAAATGTGGACACTTTGTTTCGTCTTTCGGCCTGTCGTGCGGGAATAAAAAGGGCCTTCTGAAAAAGCCACCCCGCGAGAAAGGAAAGCCACCGACGGTTGCTGCTCCATCGTTCCACCTCTCGCGCAACGCAGCGGCAAGTCTTTGAGTGAGCCGTATAATATACACGTCGCCAACCGGCACGCTGCGTTCCCGCAGTGAGAAATCCAATTACAGTGGATAAGAGGGGACAACGGTTTGACGTCTCTCCTTAATATGTCGCTGCATTCTTTTTTTTTTTCCTCACTTGTTCTCCACGACATTTGTGCGGCGTTTTATGTCTGTTCGAGAAGACAAAAGAAAAGTTTCACCACGACCAAAGTTGAAACCTGTTGAAACTTTTTGTGTGCATGTCACCTTGCTTTGTTTCTTTGTCTTTTTTTCTTTGCCGATAGGAGCAGAACGATTAGCACCGACCTGGTATCATTGCAAACAGAGGAATTGCAAGTCTTTCAAATGAAAGAGATATAAATTGTTTTCAAGTTTGAAAGAAATTGTTTTAAAGTTTTATTTGGGACGCGCAGACGTCGGAACTAAAACGAACGAGAACTTGTCAGCTCAGACTAACGCGCTTTAGCTAACTAGTATCTTTTATGCGCCATACGGACATCTAGATGTCATAATCGGCCCATCTTCCAATATACACCAATTTATAAGGCAGGGATTGGGAACTGAGGTACTCGTTACAACACACGTCTTCAGAAAGTCAACAGTCACTGAAACCGAGAAAAAGCATAGAGGAATGTTTTCATTTTATTCGTTGGGTTGAACAATAGGAAATTAGTGATATGGTAACCGCAATTGCTGCTGGTTCGGTATAGTATGTTCTTGTCAGTTCGCCTTGGTTAAAGCAACGGGTAGTTCCGCTTTATGACCCATATTACATGAATTGCTTTCAAATGCGGCGATGGGACGCAGCGGACTACATACCCGCACGGAGTGCGTGTTGCGTCATCGACACCCTAGCATCTCGTGAAACACCGAAACAATGCCCGAACACGAAGTCCTGTCTGACTTGAAAGAAGAAAGCATGAGGCCGCCCATGGGCGGGAAAAAAAGCGCGCACAGAAAAAAGAAAACAAGAATGCCCTGATACTCCCACAGCACAATTTCCCTGGGCTGCCTTGCTGAACGCACGTGTACCCGCGCCCAGACAGACAGCGCGCAAGCCCAGAGGTGGGAAGGGAGAAAAGGGGGCGTTGGGATCACCACAGACAAGCGGGTCAAATCTGGGCCAAGGATCGACAAAAGCCCCCCCCCCCCCCCCCACACCAGGCGAAGAGCGAAGGCCACGGATCAAAAGAACGGACCTACACCTGAGAACAACCGCGCCCCCTCTACAAGAGGCCACACAAGGCCATGGAAAAAAAAAAAAGAAATGAAAAGTTCGCGAACCCAGAACAAACGTAAACGGGCAGCGCAGCATTGAAGCGCATGCGAAGGCAAGAGGAGCAAAGTAAAATAAGGAAACAGCTTCGCCCAAGGTTTCTTAAGATGCATATAACGGACCATCTGTCCGATCCCGTTCCGGGATTCATGGCCTCCGCTTATACTTATTTTTTCTCCCCTCCTCTTGTCCCACGATGGGCGTTGGTTGCGTAAGCATACAGCTATATGTCTGATTCCTCAATGATTCCGTGGTATATACATTTTTTTCTTTTACCGGCACCATTCTCAGACTCCTGGTTCTTTCTTCCGAGGTGGACCCCTAGGCTTCTGCAATACGGGGGGTAGCGGAGAACGAGGGAAGGTGATTTCAGACGAACGGTGGATGCTCACGGCGGGGTGGGAAGAAGTGCTGGGGGAGAGTGGAAGGACCCACACAGCCACTTTCGGGGGCACCCATATGCTCGGCGGCGGAGGAGCCGACCCCCCACTTCCGGCGTCTCGGTCAGGCGGCAGGTCGCCCTCTGGCTTGCGATAGTTCTTCTTGGACAACCATCACGAAAGAACTCGCACTTCGCCTCTTCTAGGCATCCTCTAAATCCCACCTTCCCTCCACTTTGTTTTTTGTTTTTTTTTTTGAGGTTTGACCTCTCCCTGCCGGAGTGTGTGGATAAGGTAGGTGGGTAAAGAAAAGGAGAGAGCAAGATATAAAATGTGGGGGAAAAAAACACGACGCTCAAGCTGCGCCTCTGCACCATCAAAACTTGACCGCTGCTTCTTCAGACACGTTGTGGCCGTAGAGGTACATTTGACAGGGGAGCAAGGATGTTTAGGTTTATGGCTTGATGGATGAAGGAAGCGGAGAAGACGAGGAGCCAGGGATGGAGGTTCGCGCTGTGAGAAGAAGGAGAGGAGGGAGGGAGAAGGTACGAAATTTGCTTCCAGTCTCTGGACTCCCACAGCTCTCCCGAGTCCCGTTATGCTCGCTGCCGGGATATCTGTCCCGTCTGTTGTACCGGGCTCTCCTCCTTGGTTGGCATGCGATTGAAGGATGATCTTCTTCACATAAGGAAAACGGACCCCTCGGAATGACCCTCGGGCCTTGAAGGAAGCTGTCGCTTTGTGTACTTCTTGACGGCGCTCCTTTCTTGCATCTTTATTTTTCTCGAGTTTGAAGGAAGTGGCGAGAAGGAAGTGAAATGAGGGTTGGTCCGTTATTCTTCTGGCCTACGCAGGCTCGAGACCCACCGCTACGAACCTCGACCTTAATCTCTCCCCCTCAAACATGCACCGTCTGTTCACCGTTAGAAGGGGAGATTCATTTTTTTTTACTTGGAGACAAGGCAGGAGGGCAAGCGTGTAAGTTGGAGGACGTGAAGGACCTTAGGTCAGCGAAACTTCCGGAAAAAAAAAGGAGGCATATACGAGATCTGGACAAATAGGCTGTCGTTCGTTTGTTTACTTCTTTATTTGGCACCAAAAAAAAATATGATGTTGCGTGAGAAAAGAAGGGCCATTTTCGAGGCTTTCTATTCCCGTTCCTTTTACTACATTATCCCCCACCCGGGCTTTTTCTTTCTTTTTTTATCTTGTAAAAAATCTTTCCTGTGATTGACGTGATCCGAGGAAGTTCGCTTCATGGTTCCGTTGAAGGTAGAAAGGCGCTTTCTCGGCGTAATCCTCGCATAGTCGTCGAGGGACATTTAGTCTAGCTGCGACGTCCTGCTAATCCCCTAAAAGTCAAGTGGAGAAACCGCAGGCTTCGTTCAATAAATGCATATCTACAGGATGTACAGCTGTCGTGGAAACTGCCGTGGGAACCCGATGCGCGAACGAAATAAAACTATATGTTACTGTCCACGCAAGCTAAAATAAAAAAAGCTCGGAGATGACTCGTGTGTACGCCATTATTTGGGAGGCAAAGAACATGTCATTTGCTCATTCCGACGGAGACATTCACCATGCCTGCCCATGAAGCGGAATTAATCCATTCCTAAGGAACAAATAAACAACGCTAAAATTCCTGTCAAAAAGAAACATTACTGAAAAGAATTTTTGAAAACTATACGTAGCAAAACAGCCCGAAATATTTCGGCTAAGTAAAAACTAACCCGTGGCAATAATACATACAGCGCAACAAAGTCAACCGAGCTGCGTTGGTGTACGTAAAGGACATCGTCGACGTTGAGCAGACACGAACCTGAGAGACAATGCCGCGCGTATTAAGTTCGGGCCTTCATCGCCCGTCCTGGACAACCTTACAGGTTCTAATGCAGTGCCTTTCCGACAAGTTGGCTTTTATGCAAAAACCGAAGACAACGACGACAAAAGAAAGGATGAAGAAAGGAGACTAGCTATGTTACAAAACGAGCATGCCTAAAGGCTCTCACGAACAGGCCGTCTCCAACACACAGGAAATGAACTGACAACACAGTGCAAGAGAACTTGGGACAACCCCCGCCAGACGCCCACACATCAAAGAGAAGCTGCCGACGAAACAACAAGGCGAAGCAGATGCCTCAAAGATTAAGTCGTCCTGCATAACCGTCCTCAATCTCCCCGCCCACTTCCCTCTTTCCCTTTCCGCGATCTCCCCCGTGCGGTACATCTTTCAGACGACGGGGCCAGCGTCCAAACAGCGCATCGCGGTTCGCCCAGCTCTAAACAACCGCCGCGCTGCTATCTTCCCCTCCACCCCTTTACCTTACGACGATCTCGACGTCGTAGATCCCCGTTATATAAAATCTCGAGCCAGCTTTCTTCTCTTCCTTCAAAGGGCCGCGCGTTTTCTTTCGCATGCCAGCCAGCGCGC
The DNA here is from genome assembly GCF_055824585.1 of Amblyomma mixtum. Taxonomy (NCBI): domain Eukaryota; kingdom Metazoa; phylum Arthropoda; class Arachnida; order Ixodida; family Ixodidae; genus Amblyomma; species Amblyomma mixtum. Next base: position 62,002,079 of record NC_143019.1, read on the forward strand.
ACGCATTACGCAGGCAGCGCGGCAGAGATTTCTCGGTATTCATGGTCTTCATCCCGTCCGGCCCTTCGCTCCCTATGGCACGCTAGAGGACCGGGATCTCCTTCCCTTTTAGGGAGAGCACGATCCGTCCTTATGCGCCGACGCTAAGGATAAAGGTGCGCCGACATCACAACAAAGCTATAGAGCAAGAGAAAGAAAAAACGACCAGGGAGAACTCCTCACAATAGAGGAAGACCATGGCATCCACCCATTCATTTTTCTTTTTTTTCTCAATTTTTATTTCCGGCGTGTCTTGTCGACGGCGTTTTTTTTTTTTCATTCCCAGTGCGGTTTTTTTTTTCTTATACTAATGCTTCGACTGTGGCGCAATGATCAGCCTTTTGCAAGTGATTCGGGAGGCTGCAGATTTCTGCGCGTACTCAAAGCGCACGCCACAACCATAACAGTAACCAACGCAGGTCTTCCAGCAAGATATATATCGTTAAGAGTTTACTCCTTCCTGTAAAAGGAGTGGCTAAACAAAGCGTGACCTTCAGCGCCACCTACCTGTTGTGGAACAGAGAACCGCAAGGTGAATGCTAGAGCTGTCTCCTTTCCTCCTCAGCAGATTTCACACATTCGTACACATATAAACACCCCACACGTTTGACGCTACTGATAAAAAAACAAAGAAAACCTAAGACTGTGCTGAGAATAAGCGTTTTTTTTTTCTTTTTCTGGGCGGTGTATCCGGTCCATACGTGCTCTCTTTTCTACCTTTCACTTTATTTTCATTCATTTAACTCACAATTCTTTTTAAAGCCCATGCGTAACAGGTTTTGCCGTCGGCCTTCTTATAAGCCAGCCAAAAAATCTTTTAAGACCTCTGCCACGCTTACAATACCTGAGCCCCCTCCCAGGCTCTCGGAAAGGCTCAAGCAACTTTTTGCCTGCGGTATATTTTCGTTTTCGCTGTACTTGTTGCATACGATGAACGCAGCCCCCTATACGACGAAAAAAACGGTAAAAATAAAGTAAAAAAGGAATATTCATGACCCTCACGTCTCGAACCGCTACAAGGCGCCAGACGGTCACCGCGACAATGGGGCACACCCGCTCCCTCCTCCAAGAAAGCCGGGCGTCGAATAATTGAATCATACGCCCGGGGATGAAAAAAAGTACTAAAAATAGAAAAGAACGCTATTCGCGGACCCTCACAAGTGGCGGGGGCATTTTGGTTCAGGATATATAGGCATGAATTGAAGCGGCCTGTGTACCTTGCTCGGTGGCCTTCACTGCCGTGCGTCCCGTTATCCGGCCTTCTTGGAATTTTCTTTTTTACCTTTTCTTCCGGAGAACTTCTTCTGATCTAGATGCTGGCCGAAAAGGAACCATTTTTCTCTTTTTGTACACAGGTCGTCCCCAGGCGTCGCGCAGGTCTGATCCTTCCCCGAAGGCGATTCTTAAGACCCTCCCGGAGTCTTTCTCCCAGAGTCCCGTTACAGGGAATTTCCCTCGTTCAATAAAGACGGCGAGCGACCTTGAGGGGGAGAAAAGGAAAATAAAGAAAGGAACACTGTGGGAACGTCGTGACGCCGTTGTCTGGCGGCCGTCTTTCTTGCGCAAGTATACGGAAAGAACAGGAGCTTCGCTCGCGCTGGTTTGGTCTGCGGCGTGGACGTGCATGAAAAGAGAGGACCACCCGGAAAATTGGGGCTGGTTCACCCAGCGCCGCCGGAATTTTTTTATTCGGTCGAAGCAAGTTGTCCGAACTTCCTCGTCGGAGAAGTTTCCCTTACTTTCATTTATTTCAATTTTACTAAGGCTTTAAGGGCAACTGAAGCGGTTTTAGAATTCGATGAGTTTAAAGCTGCCGAATGAGCGAAATGTGCTGGTAAAGCCTGCGAAATCGTTTTGCTCTAGCATTTGAAATGACGCCGTAATCGCCGAATAAAGTCGTCGTCGGCGTTCAGCTTCAATGAACTACCCAGCGACGGGCAGAGGCCCCGATAATGACGTCACGTATGACGTCACTACGTTTCGAGCGAAGAAACGGTTATTCCATGGAAGAAAACCCACGCCATCGAAGGTGAAGCTCACAATGCATTGTTTGGCGTCACCTGACGACGCACAGCAGCATGCAGGCGTAAGCAGCGGACATCTGAAATTTCGGCAACAATGACGCCACGGCCGAGTTTCCTCGCACTCCTCCAATGTAGTGAGGAGAAGCCTAAACAACGTCGCGGTTTTATTCGACGATTATGTCAGCGATTTAAATGCTAGTGCAAAAATACTTTGCATGGTTTATCTAGAAGCGTGATAGATTCGAATTCTCAAATAATCTCGAATTCTCAAAAAAACCGTTTCGGCTTTCCTCCATGTAAGGACATGTCAAGGTCTTCTGCGGATTGATGCAGCGCAACTGGTGTTTCTTCCCAAGTCTGTGTGTACTGTAACTATACGAACAGAAGCATCCTTTAGAAAAGTTCTGCGAAGACTGGAGAATGAAGCTAATGAGCAAGGCCTGCCTCATGAGGAAACTAATTGCGGCCCGAGTAAGCAACTGTGGTACGAAATTTATGCAGCTATAAAAGCGGCAACAGTGGAAGGAAGCCCTTATCCTCTACATTCTTCGTCACTAGTAATTCATTTCACAACAGCGCTTAAATTTCCATGAAACGAAAAATCTTTTTGTTAGGTCCGCAGCTCAGCCAGCCTGCTATTATTATTCTGCTGTGCTATAATCGCCATACAGACGAGAACTATGTAATCCTCAGTCTGGCGAGAACGCTTCCTATGTATAATTTCGTCTTTAAGTACATTAGTTTCTTTTTACTTAATCTCTTGTATCTCATGTTGTATTATTAGTTTCTTTTGTACATTTGTCGTTCTTTGCCCCCCTTGCTCAATGCCCTTCTGGGCCCTGTAAGGTATTGTGAATAAATAAATAAATAAATAAATAAATAAATAAATAAATAAATAAATAAATAAATGAACGCTTGTAATGCCAGCGCTCAACCTAGTCAAGAATCGTTAGTCTGACTAATTAATACAAGATTCAAAACATTAGTATGTGCTTCGAACTGGTCTAATCCTCTCCGGAATATGTAACTGTTGCAGTTATTTGCAGGCTTTTAGACATAACACATCGATTTCAGTTCTTGTGCACTTCAGATATGCTTCAAGAGGCGTTTTAAAGAGCCGATATAAATTTCGGCCAATAATGGATACCAGTTGAATTTTTCTCTCTGCTAATGTTTCTGTATTTTCTATTTTTAATAAATCTGTCAAGGGATACTGGTACATACAGGATGCACCGGTGAACCCCGTTCACTTTATGAGAAATTACGCTTCCAATTTTCATGTAACTCTTGACTAGTAGTTTCTGCTAACACGCAATCAAAATTTACACGAGCAGTACGTAGTCCTGCCACGCACAGGCCGGCAGGCAAATGTGAAACCGGCACCTGTCGAAATTCTATGATGCGCCTCTTTAAGGCTCAATAATAAAGCGCATCGCGGTGTGATGTGTCCTGCATAGGCTGAACCACCGAATCCCGCAAAACGATCCAAATCTGTAACCAAATTTTTTTTTCTTCTCACACCTCCCGCTGTTCACTGAGCCCAGGTGAGGCCAGATGTCCAGGTAGCGGGTTCGTGTACTTGCCCCGATGCATCGAGGGGAGACCCACGGCGGTGAGCTCGCACCCACCGCTTTCCGAGTTCGCGCCCGCGCTGACACAGCGTGACCCCGCGTGCACCTCTCCCCAACCAAGGAAGCCGGGCGATAGGTGGGGTCGGTCAGGGGTCAAGGGGCCGTTGACACGCCCCGTATGCAGGGGCGACCTACGTAAAGCGCGCTGACCTCTTGCGTCATTGACCGCGCTCCCGTGGGGCCACACACAACTAAACGTCGTCTTTATATTTTTTTTTTGTCGGTGTTTCTTTTCGCGGGCCTCTCTTTGTAAAGTAATCGCAATGGCCTTCCTGTCTGTTCGGGGAAGATATTCGAGCGGGAAGAAGCGACGCTGAAGAAAAAATAAATCACTTTCCGAGTTTCCTGCGCTCAAACGACGAAATTTTTGTACCACTGCACCTTTTCTTGCGTGCGGCAAAAAAAAAAGCGAACCGTCCTCTTCATCTCTGAGGATAGATCTAAACACGAAACGATTCACAAAGTTAACTTCAATATTTCTTCCCGGAGTTGAGGTGCAAAGGAGTTGGTCCTGTTTTGATCGCCAACGAGTGGTGCTTAAAAATGCACCCACCGGGAGGAGTAATTCTGTGAGAAGCGACCGACCGACCGACCAATTGATTGATTGATTGATTGATTGATTGATTGATTGATTGATTGATTGATTTTTACATGCCAAACAAACATTGTGAATCATCAGACGTGCGTCGTAATTAGTCTTAATGATGATGATGATGAATTTTTTCATGGAGCAAGGGCATCTTTGGGCAAAGAGCGCCACAGCACAAGGTTTTACCTTCTACTCAAGATGGGATCAAAGACCCATTCCCAAGCAGTTCACCCTAAAGAAGCCGTGCGCTGGGCAGGGGAAAGCGTGCACCCTTTGTGTCACCATTGGGTACCCGGCGGCACTGGGGATACAATGGGTATCATGGGGTTCCGAATATACCATGCACATGCACCTCGGTACACGGTCGCCATTGCATTTCTCGCTCATCGCACCCGCGACCTGAGCTGAGCGCCCAAGCTCCGCAAACCGCTGAGCCAACCAGGCTGGTATAGTTCCAGGCGGTGGGGTGTTGCTCTTGGTGGCATGCCGAAGCGAACAGGCAAGGGCAAAAAAAAGTTACGAGAAACGCGTGCGTACACCGAAACCATCAGTTTCGCCACCGCTCGAAACGTCCGTACCGGACACGACACGGGGTAAAGAGAGCACGAGTGTGTCCGCTCGCGGATGATGGATCGATCCTCTATCGGGACAGCCCGGCAGGGAAGAACGGAGTCTTTGAACGGGCCGCGCCATCCCGTACACGAATGTACTTACATACAGGGGGGGACGAGCATCTGTACAATGTCCCGCGCGGACCCAGGGCGCCTGACCTATTGAATGCAAAGCTTGTCGGATCCGTCCGGTGACTTGTTGAAGCCGACAGCGGGATCCCATCTCCCGCTGCGGACAGGACGTTCATGTCTGTTCAGAGGGCCCGCGCGCGTCCGGAGACTTTGAACGAAAGCGTCTTTCCGAGCGGCGTTAATTCGCGCTAATGGTTTCCAAAACAGGACGCACCACGCAAAGGTCCCGACTGGCTTGCGCGAGTTGAGGGGGCGCGGGAATGGCGGTAGCGGGGAATCCATATGTCTGAGTGATTCTAAACGGTCTTTTGCGTCGGTGTCGTCGGGTCGTTGCACCGCGGCGAAATGAGCTAGCCATGTTTGCGAGATGGCTAAGTTATAAATAGCGCTGTAAACGGGCGCCGTTCGCGCTACGGAAACTTGTCTGAGGTATGGCAGCCGTAAGACAAAGCCAAGTCGCGATAAGTTTGAACTGTATATGGCTTAAGAAAACGTGTCTGTGGCGTACCGACGCTATATGTATGCAGATAGCAGGACAGCGGGTCAACAGCGTATCAAGAGAGAGTAGAGAGAGCACGGGGAACAGAATGGGGTTTTGATTGGCTGACCGTCGGCGTCAGCGAGGACTTGCTCTGTTGCGAAATGCAAAAGTCCGTTTCGCCATGCTTATCTCGACAGATAATAAGCATTTCGCTAATTTAACCATTTTTTATTCCATACCTGCATCGCAGTTTCGGTCATTGCAGCAGGAAGGTGCAAGAATTAAGCACTCAAAGCACGGTGAACAGTTTCAGCAGAAGTGATTTGAACAACGTCTGAACAAAGAACATGCCATTCACAGGTTGCTTGAAAAAAAAAAAAAAAACGAAGGAGACGGGAGGGGGTTCAAGAGTGTTAAGTGATGCAACAGAATTTGAGTCTAAGATTTTTCCTCCGCGTCCCAAGTGTTCCCAGAGCAACATTTTATTTAATACTTTATTACAACGGCACTGATGGTGGATCATTGTTTTTTTTTTTTTTTTACTGTCCTATAAGTAACTGTTCTGTGGCACGAGGAAGGGTGCATCGTGAATGAGCTCCTCTGTCGCAATGAATTCCTCCTCATGTGGAAGCTTTGCATCATGGCCATAAATTTGTTCGGGCTTAACACTTCAAGATGAGCGTAGCCGAAAACCATGCACCATTAGAGTATGCAGGGAAAAAATAACGCAAGGTACGTGAACAACTCCCCCTGCAGACCTAGAAAACGCATACGAAGGAAGTTGGCAAGAAGGTGCTATAAGTGGAACACCGACACCACACATGGCTCACAGGACGGTACCTTACGTCACACCAGCACAGCTAATCTCAGGGAGCCTCCGCTTCGCAGTCTGCCCCGCGCAACCAGTTTGTTCGACGCTGCAGCTGCAGACCAGCCAGTAGTATATATATATCTCACTCATCGGGTATTATTCCTTCGCGATGCCATGAATCCACCACCATACCACGCCGCTAGCCCTGCTTATAAACTGACATGCCGCAACACTCTGTATATATACACCGCATAGGGCTCTCCTCACTCGCATCGCAGGGAGGAATAAATAAGGGCTTCAGTTTCTAAACCTTCAGCCAGCCATCTAGCACCCCCGCTGTTTAACTCCTTCGACAAAGCTGGGACGGCCTGTGACAAACTCAAGGAACGATGGTCCGCCCCTGCTAGGCAGACCGTGCCGTCGGTCCAAGCCGGCTTCATATATTCCATGCTATAAACAGCGGACCAAAATGAAAAGAAAAACGTCCAACAGAAAGGGAAGGGGGTCAACACATATCGTTCCCACGCCGAGCAGGCCCTGGTTGCATCTATCCAGGCGACAGCTCATGGCGGACACCGCTGTCGCCATCAAAAGTGTATACGTCTATATATGCGTCCACCATACAAGATACGTTCCCCTCCCCCTCCCTTTTCCTCCTTCGGTGGACGTATACATAGACGCCAAGACGGAGGCAAGAGAGGCAAGTGGGGAAGGGAGGCACAAGGAAGGCTCCCGAGCGAAGGCGATGAGGTAGGGGGCGCTGCGTGCAGCAACGAGTAATAGATATACGACGACGGGCGAAACTTGTAAACACTGCCGGAGCGAGAGAAGTCCTGTCCTTCGGGCGAGGCGAGTGACGACCGAGACAAAGCAGCCGCTATGCACCGAGGGACGGACGGGAAATATATTAGGTGGGTGAGAGGAGGTGGGGGGGTCGGGCTATATACCTTAAAAGAAAGGAAATAAGTACACCGATTGACGCAGACACAAAGCGAGAGGGTCAGAAACTGAAGAAAAACAAAAAGAAAGGAAGGGAAAACGAACTAAAAGAAGAAAGAGAACAACACCTTTTCCACAACATTTTTTTTTTCTTCGGCGGCCAGTAAGTGGCAGGAAGGCAAGAGCTTCTATTAACTAGGACAAACGCTCGAGTAACACACAAGGCAACAACGGAGCGTCTCTGTATAGACGCATATAAAACGCAAGCCCGTGCGAGGCGACAAAGCGGCCCTGCCAAAACAAATAAAATAAGCAACGCGCTTCTTCATAGAGCTGCGAGCCAAATAAAAACAATAGCAAAGCAAAAACAAAGATGGCTGCTGCGTCGTTCCGATATTTCACCTAATGTCCCGGGGACTCCGCAGCAGGACTTCCGATACAAGCTGCCCCCTATCCTCCTCTGAACGTGCATCTTGTTTTTTGTTGTTTATTTTGCCCTTCTGATTTTTGTTTTTCTATTTATAGGTCCTCCCTTTGCCTCTTGGACTGCATGGTGTGTCTCCCTCTCCCTTATTGCGACCGTCACGACCCCATGCGGCGAGGAAGACGCGGAGCGCGATGATTAAGAGGTCGGAAGCCGGGGCTAGTTCGATTGGGGTGGAATGGGGGGGACGAAGGCGGCGCTGATGGGGAAGCCAATGTAGCCTATATACGACCTCAGCTGGCGATCCCTGCTCTTGTTATCACATTCCACCACCATGCTTACACGCTACCTTTCGATCGTATCCAGCGACTGGATACCTCTGGTCGCCTCTCCTGCATCAAGGATATGTCGTGTTCGTCCTTACGCTCGCCACACACCAGGTCCATTTCTTCGTTGTCGGTTTGTGACGGAGAGGGGCTGTCTCGAAAAGATGACGTAATCCAAGTTTTACGCGCAAAGCACGGCGTGCTAATGTTAAGTAAAATACGGTATACTCGGAGGCAGTGCACAAAGATAGGCGGACACGTAGCGCTGGGTACAGGGATGAAATCGAGCTTTCCAAACTTAACCATATCCTGTAAAAAGAAGGGCAAAGATATGCTAGCCCAAAGTGTTTAAGTTACAGCGAAGTATCATTATGCCGGCTCATCGCACTTACACAGGTATAATTCAATTATAATAATGGCGCGAAGCGTTTTTTTTTTTCCTTGTGTTCTATAGATTATGCCATGCTTGGTTTAGTTTGGTTTATTGGGGTTTAACGTCCCAAAGCAACTCAGGCTATGAGAGACGCCGTAGAGAAGGGCTCCGGAAATTTCGACCACCTGGGGTTCTTTAACGTGCACTGACATTGCACAGCACACGGGCCTCTAGAATTTCGCCTTCATCGAAATTCGACCGCCGCGGCCGGGATCGAACCCGCGTCTTTCGGGTCAGCACCCGAGCGCCATAACCACTGAGCCACCGCGGCGGGTTATGTTATGTTATGTTATGTTATGTTATGTTATGTTATGTTATGTTGTGTTGTGTTGTGTTGTGCTGTGTTCTGTTGTGTTGTGTTGTGTTGTGTTGTGTCGTGTTGTGTTGTGTTGTGTTATGCTGTGCTGTTCTGTGCTGTGTTGCGTTGTGTAACGCCCGCTCGCGTTCACTTATTTTCGACTGTATGTTGCCAGCAAGAAAGGGTCCGCTTACATCAGCTCAAAGATGATCCTGTGTACGAAAGAAATTTCATTGCTCCAGACCGCGTGCATGGGGACTGCACACAAACACCATTTTTGACCGTTTCCTAAATGCGGCCGACACAGAGCCTCGTGCTACACAGTTCACCGAACCAATGTCATTTGATGCTTCCACGTAGGACACCCTGGATCAAAGTTGTAAATATCCACGCAGACCGGATTTTTTTTTTCGCAAACGTCGCGGTGCATACTCCTTTTTTTCCCCCTTCTTGGCAGGTTGTCTCGACTTTCCCCCAATAACTGTACACGTGCCCACATTGTCGCATGTCCCGGTGGACGCGTCGGTTCGCTTTGTTCCACGTGCGGCTCAAAAGAAAAGGAGACATTAAATATAAGGCAGCCTCAAAGAGAAATGATTGTGCCACGCACGGAGACCGCTGCAGCAGCAGGCATCAGAAGACAGCGATCGCCTATACTATGCCCCCACCGCGCGACAAGCGCCATAAAAGCGTCGCGCGAACTGTTCGATCGCCCCCGAATCGCACGCTGGGTCGCGAGGATAGATAGAGCGAGAGCGGGGGGGAGCGAATGAAAGAGGAGGGCCAGCAGGCTCGATTGGCGTCGCGCGGCGACAGTTGAAGAATTTACGAGACGCGGCCTTTGGTAGCCTTTGGTTCCCTTTAGCGCCCTCTGGCATGCACCGCGAACAGCTATGGGGCCTCTGTTCGGTCTTTTGGCCGCGGTGAAAATGGAAGAGAAAGAAAAAGAGGGAGTGAGCGCGAGAGAAGCGAACCTCCGCGGCAGAAAGCGAATGAGTCCCGCGCTTTAGCGCATGCAGCAGCCTGGCGTGAGAACTGTCGCTTCGCGCAGGTGTGCCTAAAGAGCGAACGAGGGAGAAAGAAAGAAAGGGTCACGAGAGAGCGAATGACCAGTGATGCGTGTGAAAGAGCTAGTGAAGCACTGAAAAGTTGGTGGATTCGCGGTTGGCAGCGATGGAGCCGCAATTACAAAGCGTGTTAAATTGCGTACGTTCGCAATTAATTAGTTGAATTGCATTCCATGTGGTGGTGATGAATCAGACCAGTGCGCCCTGCAATCAGTTAAACACCCTGCTGAACGGATAGGCACAGTTAAAGGCGAGAACGCATTCGACTCCAGAACTACTTGAGAGAAGTTCGCCAATACGGTCGCTAAAGCGGTAATTCTCTGAACCGGGTTCCGCTAACAGAAAGCCTTACGTAATATAGGCCAGAAAAAATTGGAAGCGACATATATGGACCTCCTCAGGGGTGTGACGCCATAGCGTTAATGGGCTAATGCCCATATATGCGGAACTGGTAATTCTCTACTTTACATTCATAGATCCCTGGGAGTCCTGATACCACTGCTGACGCAGTGGTGCAGCGGTTAAGCGGTGCGCCGCTGCCCTGCGATGGCGCTGCTGCCACTAGTGTTGTGACACCCAAGTTGCCCTTCCTGAACCAACTCTCGCGACCAATCATTAACTTAACTGCCACCTGCCATGATGGTAAGTTCGCTCATAACCCGGTGGTCAGGTTGTGATGGCGCCACAAGGTCACGTAACCAAGGTGGCCCACTTATAGGTTGTTTCTCCGGAGATTTTTCGCTCCCAACGCCGACGACAATACCGGCGGATTTTCTGCAGAATGGCAGTCCTCACAATATCGCGTTAAAAGCAGGCGATTTAACGTGCTTATATGCGCGGTCGCAAACAGGCATGCTCTATACGAAGCAGTGTAATTCCAGCGCATAGACTACAGCGGAGAACTCATTGCACGGCCAAACACCTCCGGTTGGACTCCTAGGGCAACGGTACAAGATCACTGGCAAAGCAAGGCCTCCTAGCGCGCTATTTAACGCCAGCACCGACCAGCAGCAAAGGACCTGCTGTTACAATCCAAAAAGCCATTTCTATCGCGCGCGAAAAACAGAACCACAAAATGTGGCGGGCAGTGGCTTCATTGCCTGCTCTCGACTGCCATCATGCGCTGGACGAGATAAGTGGGAAAATACCACTGCCTTCTCTCACACCGAACCGCAGCTCCACGCCTACACTTGCACACACGAAAGGCAGGGGAAATGATGCAGGAAAGCAGATGTAGATACGCGGGGATGGTTCGCAAGAAACACTACAGCGCTTGCTTTCCCCAAACAAAACCCCGTGCTGTTGCCTAGATACGCAGTCCGACTTCCACGCCAAGAGGGTATATAGCATAATGCTCTCACAGAAGCTGTCCGCCACTCTTCAACCTCGCATTAGGAGGCAACAATGAGCTCGCAGGGCGAGGAAAAACGCGGTCCACGCCACCGCGTGTTTGCGAATTAAATTAGACGTGGAAAACCCCGCGCCCACCGCTTGCATGCGTATGCAGTCGCCGCGCCAACAGCAGACGACACAGAGAGAGGGCGCCACGGTCGGCACTGCGTAAAAGACGACAAACAAAGCATATAGTAGGCCCGCTGTTGAGGCCCGGCGCCTGTTTGCTCACGTGTTCTGACCGCGACGACACACCGTCCCCGTCCTCAGGTACACGGAAATGAGATATTTTGTGTCTCTTCGTCTTTCCGGCCCCCGTGGCTGGACCGTGATGATGTCCTCCTCTTGGCGAATTCAGTTTTAGACGCCATCGCTTGCCCCCAGGCAGCGTGAGTATCGCGTTTGGTTTAGGGTGCCCTATAGTTTGGCTCGCTATGGTTATAGGATCGCTGGAGCCCGGCTGATGTCGTATTTCTGGTCGAGCTTAAAACAGCGTCAACATATCACATACAGTAAAGCACACTACATGTAAATTCCCACCTCGCATGCCGCTTCCGAGAGGGTAGATGGTAAATAAATAGCTACAGAATGTAAAATATTCACTAGTAATGTAAGAAAATGCTCATCACCACACTAACTGTTATAGCATCGATGCTTAACCCTGCCTGCAGAAAGCAGGCAGTGCCACTTTCATAAGAAGATGATGAGTACACAGACTGCCAAGTTAATTAATCATGAGACCATGAAATTAAAGCATGATCCAAACCACGGCCACTCGATCCTAGAGGGAGATCGAGCGGCCGTGTCCAAACAATCTCTCAGTTTCTTAAGGCGCTCCGAAGACTGTTCCGTTCCAATGCATTCAAAGCTGGAATGAGAAATTTTCGCACCGCGCGCTTTACGGGAGTTACAACAACAAGAGGGTAGATAGCCCGCACACACCCCAGTCACAATTGCAATCCCTATCACTGCCACGCACCGCTGACGCAATGAACTCATGCTTACTGCGTTTGATGCAACTCATTGTGGCAAGCACTAGCAATACAAATCGTCACACAAAAGCCCAAGCAGCACTGTATATCCAAACAGCCCTACCGATTCTAGTTACGACACAACCCTATATTCGATCGCGTTCTCGAGCCAAACAGTGCCAGCATCAGTAGCGTTGCGTCCCCATATACCCCCTAGCACGCTGGAAACCTGAAAGTGCAACGAAGCTTCGCAGGTCCAGAGTTATATACTGAAACAAAATTGCCTCTAAAGCTACTGAAACTAAAGAGATAAACCTAAGTCACGTCACGGCAAGACACACAGGTCCACGTGCGTACGTGCGTGTGTCTACGAGGGGAGCAGCGCGGGGACTTGGAAAAGAAGACATCGAGAAATATACACCGCGAGGCGGCGGCAGCGGCCACTTTGCATGACAAAAAACCCCGCGCGTTCCGCGACCACAACCGCCGGGGAGTGTTTATGCGAAACTTCCGTTCTCGGTGGGGGAGGGAAAGGGAGAGAGAGAGCTTGACGAGCGCGAGAGAGGGCGGAGGTAAACGCGGTTTTTAGAAACCGCGTCGCCGCTTTGGATATGGTAATTAGAAACCTGGCTCACACACACAGCTCGCGGCCCGAAAGGGATACGCGGTAAGAGGAGTGAATAGCCGGTCCCAGTGGTAGCCCGGGGCGCCAACCAAGATGTGGCTGAGAGGGAGAGGAGGATCAATGGGGGTGAGAGAGGTGTACGCGGCCTGTGGACGAATTCTAAAATTTATGGTGCCCAAAAAGGGCCTTTTTCTCTCTCTCTCTCTCTTTTTTTTCAGTGCCGAAGTGCTTCTAAATGCACGCAAGGTTTCCTCTTCTTCGATCACTACGCGTCCAGGTCAAGCCGAGGTATATTGCCTGGCCGGGCCTCCAAGTAAGTTCCTTTGTATGCTGGTTTAGGTATATTGGGGTTTAACATCCCAAAGCAACTCAGGCTATGAGGGACGCCGTAGTGAAGGGCTCCGGAAATTTCGACCACCTGGGGTTCGTTAACGTGCACTGACATCGCACAGTACACGGGCCTCTAGAATTTCGCCTTCATCGAAATTCGGCCGCCGCGGCCGGGATCGAACCCGCGTCTTTCGGGTCAGCAGCCGTTTAGACAACGCCGAGGCCTCGTGAAGCTTACATTTTTTACTTTTTTTTTAATATTTACGGTTTATGGGGTTTAACGTCCCAAAGCAACTCCGGCTATGAGGGACGCCGTAGTGAAGGGCTCCGGAAATTTCGACTTCCTGGGGTTCTTTAACGTGCACTGCCATCGCGCAGCACACGGGCCTCTAGAATTTCGCCTCCATCGAAATTCGGCCGCCGCGGCCGGGATCGAACCCGCGTCTTTCGGGTCAGCAGCCGAGCACCATAACCACTGAGCCACCACGGCGGGCTAAAGAGATAAGATCAATTGTATACGCAAAATAAGAATAATCAAAGTTTGCGGGCAAACCTACAATAATGGGAATCACAGTCCGGCACACCCGTGTTATCCTCGACGCAGGAGAAAGCCTTTTTCTGACTTCACGGGCGGGCGTTCATTAAAAACTCAACGAGCGGCATAGCAAGTAAAAGTGGAAAAAAGAACGAGGAATTTCGGAAAGTCAAACAGGACGAAAATGATCACGCCGACCTCTTCCCTTCCTTTTCCGACGCCTCCGAGGAAAAAATCCCGGGACCGGAAATTGAAGCCGTCTTTGCCCGTCGCGAAACCCGTCCAGAGAGATACGCGGGATTCCTGATCGCGGTCTTCAATCTGACGTGAAACAGGGCGTCCATATATGAAGATATACCCGGAACGGGGCGGCGCGGTTATGAGCTGCTTAAGTCCCGCTCCCATATACACGCGATTTGAACCAAGAAATTCAGTAGAAGAAAAAGAAAAGTGAAGTCAAATATGTGCAGCTAACACCCGAACGATCACAAGCAAAACAAAAAAAAAGCAGGCAGGACTGCAGATTGTATTGGCCGCATGCGAAGAGAACCCTATCGTTCACACCTCGTTTGTGCTTCAGAGAGAGAAAAAATAGCAAGAAGACATTTTTTCTTTCTTCTTTAATTTGCTTTTTTTCTATTTGTTTAGACAAATTGTTTTTGAACAGCAGAAAAATATTTACGCAAAGTGGGTGAAGCGGGCTGCACACGTTACTGGCACAATTATATCTTAGGAACAGACTTTTCAGTTTGTATGCATACTTTCTTCAGGATACACGTTGAGTTTGGGTACATACAAATAAAAAGACATTTCACTATAGGTATTCTCTTAAGCCTATCGCATTAGAGGCCTTACAGCATGGCTTAATAAGGCAACGTCACCACAACAGATCCCTTTGACAGTAATCGCGTCGGTCTTGTAGTTTGCGACTAGCATTCCGATACAGTTTACCGCTAATTTTTCAGTATTTTGCCCTTGGTCGATTAAAGAACAAACTGGAATTCAGAGCTCAAGCGCTGTGAAGGTTGGACTGGGTTTTTTTCACGAGTTTTCGAGAAAAAAAAAGTATTATAACTGATCCAGGGTGGTGAACAAGCATCAACGAAAAGCAGCTGAACATGCCGTCGTTTGGACGGCAGGCCAAACCCGCGGCGGAGTCGACGTGGCTGGGTACTCGCCCTATTCACACGAATGCGAGGGGACGAAGCACCCGTAATTAAAGCAACCAGCGAAGAGAATACCACGAAGAAGATCACTCGCACCCACGTACACCGCGGAGAAAGAAAGAAAACGTCTCAGGTCACCAGCGCAAGCAGGACGTCGTGAAAGAGGCCGCAGGTCACAGTAGGCGTTTCGTCGCGACGGCAGAATAAATAAAGACGTCAATATAAGCGGCGAGGAGATGAGGGTCGAGTCGCTAAGAGAAGCCGGAATGCACAAAACGGGAATTGAGGGGGTCGGGCCGACGAGAGCTCAGAAACAGGGATCGAGCGAACCAGAGGAGACGAGACGACTGAGAAATACAAAAAAAAAAAAGAGGTGAAATAAGAAACAGTGCATGTCGCAGACAGCAATAAAGAAAATAGAGACGGCCGACCAGGTCTTCGTGAGTAGAGCGGATAGAGAGGGGGGAGGAGGGCAGCAGTGAGAAGGGGAAAATGCTGCTGCGACACTAAGCAACAACCAAGCCTCAGGAAAGACGCTGAAGACGGCCGCGAGAAGGGGGTTGGGGTAGAGGTGAGGCGCGAGACGCAGGCGTACGCACGTAAGAAAAAGAAAAACGAAAACAACAAACAGCGCACAGCAAGCAACTGCCCTTTCCTCCGCCTGCGAATGGCGAAAGCAGGCGGGGCGATGGCCAGAAGCCCCGCCCCCGCGCCTGGCCCGACCGGCCAATGGGCAGCGAGGAAAAATGGCTTCTCCGGTGTGCGCGCGCGCGCGGGCGAGCGCCCGCCAGCACTCCTTGTTTCGGTTTCCTTTATTCCTTTTTTTTTCTTAGCCGCGGCGCCATTTCAGGCGCGGACCGAGACGCGACGGCCTGACTGACGACGACGATCATGCCGGCAGCGGCCGCAAGCTAACGCGCAAGCGCGCGTGGCCACCCACCCCCTCGAGGGAGAGCGCAGAAGAGAAGGAAGGAAGGGGGAGGGGGGTGAAAAAAAAACGCGCAGTGGAAAAAACGCGCGAAAAAAAGCGCGCCAAATAAAACAGCGCGCAGAAACAAAAACTGCCGAGGCGACAGCAGCACGCATCTGTGTCGCCGAAGGAGAGAAGGGTGGCCAGCCGTGGAAAAAGGTGAGGCGAGAGCGAGATTTGTGAGAGGAGAGAAGGAGGCTGAGGGGGAGGAGGAAAAGGGCAGCGCGCGTGCGTGGCCGCGTGATGACCGGCGTCGCCCGTTTCAGCTATGACGTGGCGCGCACGCGCGAGGTGCTGCCGTGACGTCACCGATGCCCCGTCCGATACACTTTGCCCCCGCCGGGGCTGCGTGGGCGAACCCCCCCAGAGCACGGAATTCGGTACGGGTCTTAAAAGCTGCGTTTGCGCTGCAACGATCGTGCTTAGGTCTAGCAAGTCCATGTGTTTAAATTGGATATCCTTAACGCGTTTTCAGAACAAAAATAGTGGAAACGATAAACATGATCACGCCACAGTCGGAGCGATTGAGCCCGGGTTGCCAATAAGATAAGACAATCTAATACACTCCGTCAATAAAATAAGCAGATTTGCATCAGTTTTCAAACAACCTAATGCGCCCGGCCTAAGTCCTGCAAAAGAAAATGAGTCACCAGAAAAGCGGAAACAAGTGCTAGTTTAGTGTTTCTTTCATAAACAAGAACGTACCCCCAGAAGACAAAATAAATTTCCGCAAGGTGGTTCTACCACACTCCTTAGGTCCTTGCAGGAAAGTGGTATTCACGAAAAAAAATAAACTACGAGTACTACGGCAAAGTGGTTGTCAAGCCTTGTCTGCGGATGACGTGGATTCAAGCATTAAGCGAACCATCCAGCCGAAATCATTGCAGTTCTGAAGAGGAAGCAGCCGACCAGCTTTTGTCGTAGTGAGGGAATTGCAAATAGAAATTCCAGACAGATATTAAGCTTAGCCTCATAAGCATACATACCTCTACAGCTGCCTGAAAAAAATTAGAGCAGTCCAATGAGCTTACATCAATTAAACTAACACATTGAACTAACAGCGTTCCCGCTTCAAGATGCTTATTCATTCGGCCTTGCTATGCCATCGGCTAACCATCCTGGTTATACCTTAGTTGGTAGAGCGACTACCCCGTTCAGGCAGTGGTTCCAGGCTTGATCCCCGGACCACGAAAAATTTTTCTTCAACTGCGAATGTTTCTGAGCAAGTAGCGTAGCTTTATTTTACAGCCGCATGTCCACGCTTGGGTGCGTGCTAATGAATAATTACTCTCTTTTTAAAAAGTATAGAATACACCGCACTCGATGAACGCTGCATCTAAAACAATTAACAGCACTGCGCATTGTCGATAGTCCAATTGAATACTCTGGATAAACTAAAGAAGAAACTTCACCGATGCTGAATTTTTATCCGGACCTTCATAAACGTTTAAGCTTCCGCACGTTCACGGTGAAGGAGAACCTAATAAGATGTTAAGCATCACGACATTTCTCCGCAGTTTGTGAACGCAAATTTGAAGTGAAATTCCTGTGGTGACGGTGCTGATAAGGAACTCTTTAGAAATACCTCGTGGTTGCAAGCTTCCAGGCAGGAAGTATTCAGGACAGGTGGTGCATGTGTAGGTTATTAAACCCCCCTTCCTCATTGATTAATTGAATTCAGTGGAATCTCAAGACACATGTTAATCATATAAGCGTAGAAATCACACTCTACCTGCAGCTCTAAGAGCGAGAGCTAATTTTAAATCCGTTCTCAAATTCTTAACCAAAGATACAAAAAAAAAGAGAAAAAAATCGTTTTGAACAATAGCAACAATAATGATTCCACCAAAGCAAAACGAAGAAAATTTTCTCGGGGTACGGAGACGCTAAACAAAAGCTATCCGATTAGGGGAAAACTAAACCCACCGGGGCAGAAGCGGTAATGAACTGTAACAGAGAACATTAGTTTAGGGAGCACATATGCAAATTACGACCATAGACTGCAGCCAGTCTAGCGACCCAGACACGCGATATAACAAGATGACTCAGATACACCGGCGTAAAATCAAACAAAGACAAACATCATAAAAGAGCGAACTCCGCGACAGTGTTCGCAAGTACCTCTGAACGAAATGATCAACTCACGCTCTATAAAAAGCAAGAGAAGGCGGCCATTACTACGACTACACACAAGCCAGTCGACAAGAAGAAGGCTGTACCGAAACGGTAACCGCAAATGAAGCCACTTAGCCGATCTCCATTCACAGCGCGGGCACATAAAGAAGAGCATGCGCGGCCTTGTACAGGGCTACAAAGTAGGAGGGAAAAGGGCGAGGAATGGGGAAAACGAGGAAAGAAAGGGGGTGTCGAGACGAGGGCTGGAAAGAATCGAAGGACTCATAATTTTCATCACTTCTGCTGTGTACGACGTAGCTTCGCCAGTGCTGCACGGAGTTCTTTTCTCTGCCGAAAAGGAATTCTTTTCTTGTTCCATTAACTATCCCCCCCCCCCCCCCCTTTCTCGTTCTTTCTCGTTTCTTTAACGCCCGAGAAAGAACATGAAAAAGCTGCGCCAATTTCTCCCTGGTTTCGAGCTCAGTATGTTCATGCATACACAAACTGCGTGCCTATATCAGGCATGCGTGCAGAAGCCGCTTGGAGCCTACGAGCCACAGCAATACGCTATAATACGCCACCTCCGTTTCGCACTTTGCATACAGCGTTCCGAGCGTAGGAGGTGGCGTTGAGCGGATGATAATTTTCCCACTCTTTCCCCAACCTTTCGCTTCTTCCCCGGGCAGCGTTAAATGAAAGGAGAGCGGAGAGGCCACCGCTCGCTTAAGTGGTAACAAATTACTCGGTGCTTTATATCGAGAGCGAGTAGCGGCAAGGCGAGAAGTCTTTAGGAAGGGGGAGCAAAAAAGGGTATAAAAGGAACAAGAAAACGGGAGACTGGGAAGCGGCGTCGCTCGCTGCGGTGGTAGGAGCCCAAGTAAAAGGCGACGAAGGCACGTAATGACCCTGGGATAGCCCCTGCTTCATGCAAATGAAGTCTTGCTCGGAGACGAGCTGAGGAGAGACGGGATCGGCTGGCGAAGGCTGCGGGAAACAGTAGGTGACGGGGACATAATGCGGGCATGGAGAGAATGGGTTGGCCCCGGAATGAAATTAGGTGGTCTTGAAATGATGACCACGGGGAGATAAAAATAACAAGCACAATACAAAGTATAAGCAAGTGCACAGAGAGAGGCAATATATGCAACGTAAGAACATAAAAAAAGTTCCTCTTGAGATGAGTATAAGAGAAAACAACTAAAAGCGGAATTGGCACCGGATACGACAACAAGTGCGACAACTAATGCGCAAATACGAAGTCCCGAAACAGCAAATCCATCTCCATATAGCTCATTTGGCCAGTGACAAGCTGTCTATGAAAATTCAACCGAAAACGTAAGACACTTTACTGAGGTTTACTTGGAATATCACATTGTTTTCTTGCAAGGTGTGTCTTGTTAGTGCATGCATTATAACCGACGAAACAGATTACTGACGGCGCGGAGATTAGGCAGCGACAGCGGCGTGTTTATCACACTGGAATAAATAATGGCCAGTTCGTAACTAACACTATGGAGAAATATCTCATTTCAGACATGGACGGATCCAAGGAGCAACCACGCATAATTGAAGACGCAGTTGAAGAAGGTAGATATGTATGGTATACGTGTAACGCGCGATATTCATAATATTTGGGTTCGACAGGATAGATTGGCAGTGCTGCTGTGAGGGGAAGGGGCCAATATGGCCCTACCCGAATCACCACTCTGTAATTATTTAATGCTTGATAAACGTTTTTCCACCACCACCACCACGTTGTGTAGTTTTGCCAAAGCGCTGTGCTGCAGACACTGTTCCGCACCGTGCTGTTTTATCTGTGTGCTGTTCTCTCACCACGCTGTTTTTTTTTCATCTTACTGTTTTTACGTATGCTCTTTTTTTTTTGTTTACTAAGTGCGTGTGCTTTTTCGTAGCCGTGCTGCTTTCCGCAGAGTGTGTCACGGAGCAAATGCGGATTAATGACATCCTTGTCGAA
Source organism: Amblyomma mixtum (assembly GCF_055824585.1). Lineage (NCBI taxonomy): Eukaryota > Metazoa > Arthropoda > Arachnida > Ixodida > Ixodidae > Amblyomma > Amblyomma mixtum. The sequence goes on from NC_143019.1 coordinate 62,021,963, forward strand.
ATCAAGAGGAAGAAGTGGGATTGGGCAGGGCATGTAATGTGAAGTCAAGATAACCGAGGGTAACGGAATGGATTCCAAGAGAAGGCAATCGTAGCAGGGGGCGGCAGAAATCTAGGTGGGCGGATGGGATTAAGAAGTCTGCGGGGATACGGTGGCCGCAGCTGGCACAGGACAGGGTTAATTGGAAAGACATGGGACAGGCCTTTACCCTGCAGTGGACGTGGTCAGGCTGATGATGGTGATACTAACGATTACGGTGTTTCGTCGTGTCCCCGTCACGTTAACCTGTTGCACTCGGCCCTACCCTTTCGTGGCCGCACGGTACACACTTAGGCCACAAGTAACCTCGGCAAGTCACCTTCGATGTAGCGCGAACTTCGTTTAATGAGGAGCGGCGAGTTTGTACCATGTTACAAGTTTCTCAAGAAGGCGGAAGAAAATGCAGGCACATCGAACGCAACTTAAAGAAAAAACTGAGCTTGAACCTGCTTCCGCGAGGAAGGAACACTGGCAGGTAAAAAACAAAACAAAAACAAAACATTAAAATACAAAGAGATGGCGTTGGGAACAGGTCAGTGCGTAAAACTGCCCAGGGGCATAAGAATGACTGCAGAGGGAGAGAAAATCGCTGACCGGCAAGGCTTGGCGCTTCTGCATGAGCAGGTAAATCAATCTGCAGTATTCTCACGAAGAGGAAACAAAGAGACCAAGATGAGTGAGAAGATGACCACGAGGGAGTCCATAAGCCAAGGGCAAAGGAGAAATACATACAAAGAGGGAAACAGGTGACGATCCGAAAGGAACAGATACAACACCGTGAAGAAAGAAGTATAAAAAGCAACTAAAGGAACGCTCACTGAGCCGTAAAAGCAGGCGCGAAACAAGAGCGGTGACATCGAGGCTAAAAAGAATAAAGAATTAACGAAATACAGAAAATGCGACGAACCAAGTAAAAAAAAAAATGTTTGGGAAATGTTCGCACCTCTGGCTTCCCAAAAGAACAACGCTGTCCCATCGCCAGTGCCCACACGAACGGTCATCGGCGACTCTTCTATAGCAACAGGAGGCTGAGATGGGACCCTTCGGTTCCGCGTTAACTCGGCCCGTCGTTTAGTTTCTCCCACGCTGCCCAAAGGACCGTGGAGCGAGCGAACACAACTCCGTTGGAAGGCAAGAGAGCTGTCCCATGTCCGAGCCGAGTCCTGCTTTGCGCGCACACGTTCTTGAGCCGGCAAGCAACTGTCTTGTCTCACTTTTGCGTTACTTCGTTTTTGTTTCTGCATTTTGGCTAACACCCGCAGCCTCCTTCTGGATGCTGTGTGCTGGTGACGAGTTCACAATATTGCTTATTCTGTGGTTGCTTTTCATAGCATATAAAGTACAAGGCGCGGAACATTTCATGATGGTTCACCATTATCATCATGAGACTAACTACGCCCACAGCATGGAAAATGCCTTTCCTGTATCTCTCCAATTAACCCAGCCTTCTGCCAGCAGTAGCCTTCCTTTGCTACGCTAGCCTTCTCTTGGAATCCAGTGCGTTACCCTTAACGGTCATCACTTATCTTGCCTTATCTTGCACATGCCCTGCACATGCCAATTTTTTTTCTGGAAGCTGTCTAGTAAAGTCTTCACAACGGTACTTATTTTGCAGGTTAATGGAAGTACAATGACCACCCAGGTGGTGGATAGGAAAGATATAACTATGATCCAGACTAATGAACCAAGCTGCTGAAAAAGTATGGCTACCGCGGTGACTTCGTGGTTATGACGCTCAGCTGCTAACCCGCTAAAGCTCAGGTGCTAAACATAACAGAGGCCATTTTAAACGGGCAAGAGCTTAAAACCAGGACGCCGTTAGGGCGGATATCGCTTGGTAAAATGACGCCGAATAAAATGCTTGATTAGTACCCGCGTTTTGGCTTCTCGCTTCTAAAATTAGTTTTCGAATTTTTGTGCTTATTCAGCATCGTTAAAGAAAATGTACGTACCCTAAGTCCTTTCATAAATATCCGTATATCAACACCAGCACTAGATTCCCTTCGCTTGTGGGTCCTCTACGAGGGGAGTTTTCGGGCAGAAACCGGGTTTAACCACTGTTTAACAAATCTGTCCGGGGGACAAGAATGGAGTAAAAATATGGTTTTATCTGAAAATTAAAGGCTCTCTGCATGCCACGTCAAGCGAAACGCACAGTTTTTACGTGAGCATCCTCGCGTCTGCCTCCGTTCCCGCCTTCGACTCGGCCGAGAGACCGCAGACTCGCTTTGCTTAACGCCGCAACGAAACCGCGGCATCGAGACGGAGGCGGTTTCTAGAAACGCTTAATACCGAGACGCGTTCTTGTGTACACTATATATACACATACAAGGACGCCGTCTTTCTTCTCTGCGCGGCGAACCATCGCAATTCCCTCTCTCTCTCTCTTTTACTGCCTATCTCCCTTGCACTTCTCACAGCGCCCGGAAAGGTTCGGCTTGGGCTTCCCGGCGCCGGATCCAAACGACACGCGGAGTTCTGCACCTTAACGAACCCGGACGGACGGACGCCGAAACCACCGCAAGGCGGCGCAGCTGACGCTTTCCGGGCTCTCTTCGACCCACGAGGGCGCTCGTTCCTGCCGTGGGGACCTGCATGGCGGCGTCTGTTGTCGCGGTGTCGCGCTCTCGTCTCGCCAATCTGCGTCGCTGTATCACGTGGCAAGCTACCTTCCGCACCCCCTCACTGCCTCCTCCTCATCTCATGCATATTCATATTCGTCCCACACACACAAACGCACGACACACAACGGCGTCTTTGCTCGCTGCTTTCAGAAGCCGAACAGCACGTGACAAAGCTGCGTCCCCTAACCCCCCCCCCCCCCCCCCCCCCCGGCCGGCCTGGCTGCATGCGTATGGTACAAACCACGTGCGTCGTTAGGAGGCCTGCGCTGCGGGTGTGGTGGTGTTTTGTCCGCACGACTTTGTCCCTCGCGTATGCTGCTGCTGATCAGTTTCCTTTTTTGCTTATCTGTTATTTTATTACGAGAAGTTGTCGGGGCCGTTGTCGATCTTCTCGCACGAAAAGCACACGGCGTGGCTTGTGTACAATCCGCTTGAGAAAGCGGACGCTTTTCCTTCTTTTTTTTTTTTTTTTTTTCAGGCAGCGATACTGTTGGCGTGGAAATGAGAACATTGTTGTTTTCGTGAGGGAATTTTTGTCGCCGGAGTCAATTCTTACCGCGTGGTGTTCGCATCAGTGCAATTACTACATTAGGCGCCTAGTACAGCGTGTTATCCCATTGATTTGTTTTTGTTCGTTTGTTTATCGCTCAGTTAGCAGTAGCGCAACGCCACGACGACATCTTGGTGCTAAGCTCGGCGCTGTAGGAGGCGTTAAGTCATTATGCGTCGGCGATTTACAAGACCCCGACGAGACCTCATACTAGAGACGAGACCTAAACGACCCGAAAACATTTGACGAAATCTCTGGACGACGTGCTCTGGACAGCTACAAAAATGCCGATGCCTGTAGCCAGTCTTTGTATATAATTTATCTGGTCACTCCGAAAGCAGCCCATTTCGCACCTTTTATGTGACTTCAGGGTTTGCTGACAGAAGTAGCAAGTGAGCGTATCTAAACCAAGTAGTGGCCATACATCAGGACCATGATAAAGAAATAATAACAGGGACACCTAATTACCTTCTTCATCATCATCATCAGCCTGACTATGCCCACTGCAGGACAAATGCCTCTCCCATGTCTCTCCAATTAGTAACCCTGTCCTGTGCCAGCTTCGGCCACCTTACCCCCCAAAATTTCTTTATTTCATCCGACCACCTAACCCTGTGTTCTGGCAATGCGATACCATCAGAAGCTGTCGACTTTACTGGGCGTGATGTCACTTCTCTTATTGTGACGTCATTTCCTTCCAGCCAATGAGCGGTTTTTATGAACGACGACACCTTTTTTTCCGCGATGAGACATTTAATGTAATTGCATTATTAAGAATGAGTTGGATAGGAATAGGCAGGCACTCTCAAGCTACATGATGGCAAAGGGCGGACATGACTTTTTGAGCACAGCGCTGATTGCAAATCAAAGAAAGAGTCCTCTGTCCTGCACTCAATGTAATCTAGCTGATGATGATAACAGTCCATCTGGGAAGTATTCCCAGGCATTACTATTAACCTGGTGAAAGCGCTCCTGAGATTCTTAAGGGACTCGGGGTTGTATTCCCGTCTATAATCTAAGTTTTCTGTGCGCGCCATCTGCCCCCGTGACATAGTGGTCGCTGGACACTTTGAAAACTCATTGCATTGCTGCTCTTTTTTCTTTTTTCCCCTTTGTTCCCCTCCCCAAGTGTAGGGTAGCCAACTGGGCATCGCCTGGTTAACCTCCCTGCCTTTCCGTCCATTTCTCTCTCTCTCTCTACTATTAACCTCGGCGAAAAAAATGGGAGGGAACTCTTGAAGTCCGCGTTAAATAGCGTCAATGGGTTAATGCCCATATATGCGGAATCGGTCAGTCTCTACATTACATTCATAGATCTCCGGGAGTTCTCATACCCCTCCGGGCGCACTGCACTGCGATGGCATGCTGGTGCTGCCACCGGTGGGGCTTGTGCAACCTATGCTGCCCTTTCCGAGTAGCCTCTCTCGACCAATGTTTAACTGGCACCTGCCACGGTGGGCAGTTTGCTCACAATCGGCGGACACGTTGTGATGAAGCCACAAGGTCACGTGACCCAGGTGGCCAACCTGCACCCTAGGTTGCTTCTCTAGGGATTTTTCGTGGACTTTTCGCTCACGGTCAGCGAAGACGAGACGACGCCGGCTTTTCTACGAGACGGGCTCCTTAACGACTTAACGCCGTATTTTAGAGCGACTGTATGCCAAGCTCCCAAAGAGAGACTATAAACAAAAATGCTCGAAATTTTCATCGACGCGGTTCTACGTACACAAACTACGCCTTCCAAGTGCGGCACATACTTCCAGAAAAACGGGAAAAAATGGATGGATACTATGTCAGCGGCGTTGTCTCTAAGCTCTCAGAAATCCTTCTACAGCTTCGAGTGTTGTCCTATAGATGCACATGTGGGTATTAGCACGACCCCCAGCGAATCCAAGCGTCCGTGCGAACAGCGAAAACAGCTCGACTGCATCCTGTGCAAGAGGGGCTCCCCTCTTACTCCCCCACCCTCCGCCCATGAAAAATAAAGAAGGAAAAAAGAAGATAAAGTTCTAGGTGGTATATATGTACGTCCAAAAGCCACCGACAAAAGAGAGATGGGGGAAAGCGCAATCATTCTTAATTTCCCACGCCCGCGAATTATAACGCCCTTCTCAACACCAGCGAAGCATCCAGGCGGCCTCACTCAACAGCCCCAGGCTCGACAGTTCACTGTAATAAACAAGACGCGGAGAATTGCGGCAGCAAGAGCAGCCTGTATACACACGAGGCGGTGCTCTGACAATGAGAACAAGGCTCGCCGACCAGACGCTTTAAATTTGCAGATTTAAATCTGCAGAATAAAAAACTAAATCAGGAAAAAAAGTGCGTCGTTAGCAGCTCGAGCGGGCTAGAACATATTGTTGCTCTTGCTCCTAAGGCGCGATTTTTTCTCTTTTTTTGGGAGAGTGCTTGCTTTGTTGAGGAGCACTCAACAAGGCTTATATGCGCTGTTGCCCGCAAGCGTCAGAAGGGCGACGAGTTAGATTCGGAAACCACGTGTTTGTGTGCACGGTGAGAGGTTGGAGCGGGAGTGTAAACAAATTGGATTAGAAACAAGATGGACGACGGAGGCACGGGAGAGAGCGGCAAGGAAAGGGGGGAGAGTGATGCGGGTGTGATGAGCAAAGCGTAATGAAAAGAGGGCTTTGTACGCCAACAAGAAACTCCGAAAAAAAAAATTAAAACGAAAGACGATCAAAACGAACTAGATACAAACAGGAATAGAATGAAAGAAAAGTGCTTAAAGTGGATTAAGACCTTCGTTACAACTGTAGCGCCATTATTCATTTTTTTTCCTCTCGCAGACACTCAGTCGCGGTTTGTCAAGCTTAACAACGCGTCGGCGGTCGCTGGCGATGCAGGGTCCTGGTTTTGTTTGCCTCGAGTGCATTTATTTAACTGTCACGGGCGCGCGGGCAAACGGAGAAAACGCACTGGAGAGGAGAAAACAAATTAATGCTATTAAATGTGCAAGGATCAGCGAGAGATATATAGCATATGCTCATTTTCGCTACCTGCGGAAACACCGGCCGTATGCACACCTGGAAATGCGATGGAATCCGCCTACGTTACGTACTGGGAAGTTAACAGGGTTTCAAATTGGGCTAGTTGGTTGGGAAGTTAAGCCGGCTTTAAATGCATCTTTGTATTGCTCAGCATAGCTCCTAATGATAGCACGTCTAGTGGAAAAATAGGACAGTGCGGATTCAAAATAGCGTGTAAACCAAGGAGTACGAAGCGCTCGCATGTAATCATGAAAATAAAGTAAATGATGAAGAGAAACTATACTGAGTTGTTGTTGTTGCTGTTGTTGACGTTCTCCAGGTGTCTCGTTTCTTTCACATAGTGCATTACCTGGAATTCGAGACAAACGCTGATAAGTTCCTTTGGCTCTCACTACGTGGCGCATAGCTTTGAAAATTCAAATAGCCTGTTGACGTCATCCGTGACGTAAGAAAAAGAGAATGGTCGAATGGCTGTAGAACAGAAGGTGATAGGCTGCTAGGCTTAGCGCCACTGACTGGGGCGCTGTCTCGAATTCCTGGTAATGGTAGCTATCCCGTTTTCAACGTCGTGTTCATCTCCTCTGCGCTGTCTTCAAAGCAAGGAATGTGTTATTACCGCCGTATACACACCTCTACCACGCGATTTTGAACAGAACCATCTCGAAACCTAGAGAAATTTCTCCCTGTCTGGCATGCGAACTATAGGTCCGAAAATAAGCAAATAAAATTGTGACATTCTGCTATACAAGAATCGTTGCACGAGATATATAAGCCCGACCAGCGATTTTATTCGAATATGGAAGCAGTGTAGCCGCCTACAGCGACCCAGGAGCGTATTTCGTTGCGCAGTTATTTCAGACTGGTTCCCTCCCGGTGCACCTCGTATAATCAAGACGATGTCGCTTATGTTCCGTGTAAGCTACAGACCGAGAATAGTGGTTTATTCCTGCTCTAAAAAGGCAGTAGATTTAGGTTCATCACGTTTGGACTCAGTGACGAAAAGTCCGATGGTAATTGTTCATTGTCACAACACCGTATTAAGTCGTTGCTGAAAATTCAATTCTCCCGCTCTTCCCCCACCTTCGCTGATCAGGGACATGTGTGTGTGTGTGCGGGAAGGGGGGGGGGTGCGTGCGTGCGCGCACGCGCTCGACCGACTTGCAAATAAGACTTCCCGTGAGTACTGGTAGATGGGAGGACAGCTTATAATATTCTGTATACCATTCAGCGGTAGGGCCATCCATAATAATACGGAAATCACGGTTTTCACATGATAACGCGAGGAAATTCCGTATCAAGGCTTTATTGCGTACAGCGAGATCCCAGCACGCACATAGCAAAAGAAGACAGAACGAAAGAGTGAAAGAAAAATGAAGGAACGGCATACAAGCTGTCAACGACTAGTACAGCATATTTATGTACAGAGCCACAAGGAGGCACCAGCACATCATCAATCCATGCGGCTGTATGCAGTATTCTTGTCATCGCACCACAACCGAACAAGGTAATATATACGAAGAGAATACGGATCCTATCAGGGCCGTCTGCAGTCTGAAGAACCATCGCTTTGCGGTATGCACTGCACGGCTCGACAAATCCCATAAAGATGCCTCCTCCGTTATAATTTTTCTCCGCATATATCTCGCAATCTACTTCGCGAGCCGCTGTACAGTGCTTGAAGGACTCGAAACCTGTGCATAGTTCGGCAAGCAGCCGTCGTATGTGCGACGCCCGCGGGTCTCTGAGTGGCCTTTACGTCGCTGAAGAAGGCCTTTAACTGCCCATTACGTAAGTCGGGCGGAAAGGCGCCGAGCATCAAGCCAGGCCCGATTGTTTCGCTCCATATGCCACTAATCCTTTCTTTTGCTCTTATCTTCGCCTTCACGCTCACCGAGAGTACGCGCGCGGTGTCGCCACGATTGCTTAATGAATTCCTCGTTAAAAGGCCAGGAAGGCGCATTTCAAATCACGATTCCATCGACATCGACATCCAACAGAAAGCAAAGAAGGAATTGAAAGAGGAAAAACAAACAAATAAAAGCAAAACAATCAGAAGCAGGAAGTGTATAATCTCACTGCCCTGGAGAGAGATCGAAATAAAATTAAATAAAACAGCAAGCGACCGGCGAGGGGCGCATGAAGGCGATCCGGCTCAATAATAACGAACGGTCACGTTCCGCGCGCGATCACCTCCGGCGATTAGAAGCGGCGCCGACTGAAGAAAAAGCCTAGCAGACGAAAGAAAAAAAGAATGCGAGTACAAAGAAAGAACGAACCAATCAGGAAAAAACAAGAAAACAGACCAGAGCGAGCCGGCAGCAACCGGCGGCGCCGTTCACATTGTGTTTTCGAAATCCTTCAAAGCGCGATGCGCATTCCTGGTCGTACACCTATACACTACGCCCTTCCACGGTTTCCGCTCCTATCACACCTTTCTTTCTTTATCGCTGTTCTATTCGTTTAATTCCTCGCTTCCCTTGAAGAACAAGGGGACGCAACTAAATGCTAAGCTTGCCTGCCTCTCTCTCTTTCCTCTCTCTTTCCCTTTTAGCTTTCAACTCTCGTTTGCAAACTGGGTCACGAAGTGCGGCGCGACTGAGAGGTGTTCGCCCATGCGACGGCGGCAACACGTTTCAACCGAGGCACAATGCCCTTTATATGTTTATATACACTGAGGGCCGGGAGAGAGCCAAGACAAGCTAGCCGGCGAACCAGCACCTAAATATGCCTCTTGCATGGCAACGAGACGCGCGGAAACCGCAACCACAGCCATCAGCTAACGAACAAAAAAAAAAAAATAGAACGGTGAGGAGGAGGAATAAGAGGGGAAAAGGACGCGGCTTTTTGGACTGCGTGGAAGACTAAGCCGATAAAAAGGCGGCATCAACGCTGAGCTCTGGCGCGGAATTAACGAAGACGCCTTGCATTTTAACCACTCCAAACCATCTTCCCTATTCACAGCCTTTGTTCTGCAGCGCGCTTTCGTTAGGCGAATCTCGCTCTCTCTTTCAGCCGTCGTCATCGTCTTCATCTGAGCGACAGTGTTTAGCGCCGTTGGTCGATACTCTCCCCTGAAACACCCTCCCCCATTTATCTCCCTCTGCTTTGCATGCAGTATATGAGCGCGACAAGAACGAAGCGAGCAAACGCAAACGCGCTACTGACGACGACGTCGCTGTAAGGGGAGTGCTATATGCACGGTGTTGCCGCTGGGCGCGATCTGGTATTCTCTTCGGGGAGATGGCGAAAATAAAAAAAAAAGTCCTTTGAGAGCCGCCGGAGAGGACACGACGCCACCGGGGTTGATAGCCAGGCAGGCACACCTAGACGTAGCACTACAGCGGGCGGAGGTTAACCGGGCATATGCCAGCCACGCACGAATCGCCATCTCTCTCTCGCTCTTTCGGGCGGGGGAATAAGTGGAGCGATTCGGGTGGCGATTTGAATTGAAGCGGCCGGCGACGCTCCTCGGTGTAGCCTTGGGTCTCTTTCTCGTGCTCGTGCCGAGAAGGACAACTCAAAGTGCTCCAGGTGAGGAAAAAAAAAAAGGAGCAAAATCAAAACCGAGAACAAATAGAACAAGAAGAAGATGCGAACGGATCTCTGATGTGCCTGCATGTTTTGCTTCCAGTAAAATAAAAATAAGAGGTATGAAAAAATTTAAGACGTTTCGCACTCTTGAGAAAAAGAGGAGGGGGCAATCACTTCATGCCGAAAAAAGCTTTCAGACGCAATCTCGGACTGCTCAGTCAACCCGGAATGGGCGTTATGTACAGTCTTAGTTAAAAGTTTAGAGCCCAGGGGGGTATACTTCTAAGATTGGTTTATTGGGGTATAACGTCCCAAAGCAACTCAGGCTATGAGGGACGCCGTAGTGGAGGGCGCCGGAAATTTCGACCACCTGGGGTTCTTTAACGTGCACTGACATCGCACAGCACACGGGCCTCTAGAATTTCGCCTTCATCGAAATTCAGCCGCCGTGGCCGGGATCGAACCCGCGTCTTTCGGGTCAGCAGCCGAGCGCCGTAACCACTGAGCCACCGCGGCGGGGCGGTATACTTCTAAGCCGCTAGTGGGTATCTTGCAGTCTCTGCGGAAGTCGACCTTCGGACCAGGGCTCCTTTTATCGCCGAGAGATTGGGAACGCAGGGAGTGCATAACGAGCCACATGATGTGGCCCAGGAGCGGATCCCCTGCACTCTAAACTTTTTACAATCTGTGCACATAAAGACTAGTTCCTGCTCTAAATACAAGCGCAATATTACAACGCCATCTGCACAATGGATTTCCTGTCATATGCGACGCCGTCCTACGAGGAATAAGGTCAAAGGCTCTCGAAAGGTGATACTGCAATCTCAACGTTATCAGTGTGCTTCCGTTTCCCCGATTGTCGGTGTGATCAACACAGGCTCACACATCCGAGGGGGTGAATGATTTAGTGAACGAGAAAGTAGAGTGGGCTATGGTGCAAGATATCACGTGAACGAGGTATATACACTGCCGTGAACATTTGTTACATCTATCTCTTAATATGCCCTCTTCTCGGAGCGTAGTCACTGCGGTATGTGAGTAGGTACGTCGCGAAATCGCTTCCGCGTGTTTTACGCCCATTCTGCTCAGCACATCTCGCTATGTATCCAGAAATATGAAGAATGAAAAGGTAAAGAAAATACCCGCAGGAAACGTGTGCAAAACCGCAAAAAGCAAGAATACAAACAACGCCGGCAGGTGCGACTCCTATCGGCACGCGCCCGCTCGGCACCAGCGCTCCTTATCGGTCGGCGATATCGAGGACCCTCAGCCAATTCTTCGCCGCAGCCAACAACAAAGGAAGAGCAGCGAGACAGGAGCGCCCGAGCCGCTCTTCGCTTTGCATCGGGCACAAGGGTGGCGCGAGCACCCTCTCTCGGTACGCCTCCTTATCAGCGCGACCCCTTTGCTACCAGCGCAACACCGGTCCGCGACCACCGGCCCGATAGCGCGCGCACGCACGCACGCACGAACATACACGGAGCTTGTCGCATATATATATACGAGATTCGAAAAGGGCACTGCAGAGAGAAAGGCGGCAGCTTATAAGACACTGCCGCGCTGCTGGGTAGATAACAAAAGGGCGCCCCAGCTGATGACGCTCCGGCGCAGAGGGACGACCGGGCGCGCTCCCTTCTCGTTTTTCTTGGTTATTTTTTTTTTCCTTTTTGTTTTTAAGAACGAGTGGGCCCCGGTCTGTATAAGTGTAAGGATTAGTTGATGGTCCGATCGCATTTTGAGGATAAATGAAACTGAACTCGATGTCGCGGTGGGTCGTAAATTTTCGTTTCCTTATAGCGGAAAGCATCAGTTACATCCTATTTATCTTCCGTTCGGTTAACTGTTACACGATTTTCGGCGACGTTACTTTTTGCCTGGAGAGCGGAAGGAAGGAAGAATGCTGGCATTCTTCTGAAAAGTGCGCAGCAAAAAAAAAGCCGCCCTATGCTGCCGGGTAGATAATACTTGCGCCCTCGATTGCTAGCTGGATAGGTTAAACAACAAAAAAGTAAACGGGGAAAAAAAAGAAACAGCGAGACCTTTGTATTGCGCTGGACATATCCGGATACGGTAACTGTTGTTAGTAATGACGATGGCGATTAAAACGAACAGGACTCGATCGCCCCGATACCGATTCCTTCCTAGAATACGCTTTACCGTCTATATAGTTGCATTTAGTGGGCTTTTAGGCTTAAGGCTCCATTTAATGTCCAATATTCTAGATCAGAAGTAGGCTTGCTCGAACTTTATACGGCGAAGTTCAGTCCGAGCGGAGTTGGCTCAGTCTGGTTCCAAGAGTTGGTATCTTTTTTCTTTCTCATGACTGCCGTTACCTTTAAAGCCCACTTTTAGCAAATCAACGCGCAGTGGATATTGAGAACTTTCCATTTCTAGCTTCGTGGGTAATATGTGTTGTAACGTTCGTTTTTCGCTACGCAAAGCGCCGATTCTCCACACGACGTGAACACTACATTATGCTGCTTTACAATGCACTACAATGGACTACACTGCATACGAATTTATTGCACTGAACTACCCTGCATCACAGTGAGCTGTGCGGCATTGTATTATATTGAGCTTAGTTGTACTGCAGTACCCTACGCAGCCCCACTAAGCACCACTACACTTGCTGCTCTACAGTGGATTACATTGCACAGGAATTGTTTGTACTGCACTACTCCACATCAAAGTGAACTGTGCGACATTGTATCTATTCTGTTGAGCCAAGTTGCTCTGCAGTAATCTACGCAGCCCCACTAAACCCCACAACACTTGCTGCTCTACAGTGCATTACATCGCACAGGAATTGTTTGTACTGAACTACCCTGCACTGCAATGAACTGTGGGGCACTGATTATATTGAACTGAGTTGCACTGCAGTACCGTACGCAGCCCCACTAAACCACACTACACTTGCTGCTCTACAGTGCATTACATTGCACAGGAATTCCTTGTACTGCACTACCCTACATTGCCGTGAAATGTGCGGCGCTGATTATATTGAACTGAGTTGCACTGCACTACCCTACACAGCCCCACTGAACACCACTACACTAGGCTACACCTGCTGCTGTACAGTGTTTGTACTGCACTACCCTGCTTTGCAGTGAACTGTGCGGCACTGCATTATATTGAGCTTAGTTGCACTGCAGTGCCCTACGCAGCCCCACTAAACCTAGCTACACTTGCTGCTCTACAGTGCATTACACTGCAAAGGAATTGTTTGTACTGAACTACCCTGCACTGCAGTTAACTGTGCGGCGCTGTATTATATTGAACAGAGTTGCACTGCACTACGCAGCCCCACTATACCCCACTGCACTAAGCTACACTTGCCGCTCTACAGTGCACTACACTGCGCAGGAATTATTTGTACTGCACTGCCCTGCATTACAGAGAACTGTGAAGCACTGAGCTGAGTTGCACTGCAGTACCCTACGAAGCATCACTAAACCCCACTACACTACACTCAACTACACTGCACTAGACTACAATGCACTGCACCATTACAGTTCACGCACACTTGACGCTCTCCGACCTTTCATTCAGCGATTTCGCTTCTTGGCGCCGAAACGAGCGCGCCCCGCAGGCGGGCAACAAGGTATCGATGCAGTGCGCATCTCCCTCCCAGCTCCCGTCTCGACGCACGGGCACACACACACGCCCTTTAGCTTTCGCGAAGGACTCGTCTTATCTCCCGCACGGTGTTTTCTTCGCTCCGTCAGCAGTAGGTCACTTCGGCCCCAAAAGCCCTCCTCCGATTGTATCTGTGGCACGCGGTACTTCTCTTCTTTGTGTGTGTGTGTTTTTCGGCCTTTCCGTTCGAGGTGGAGAGGTGGTACACACCGGCGCTTCTGCCGAGAGAGAAAAGATATGCGGAATTGAGAAGATCTGGACCACGCGCGTGTGTGTAAGGGTCTCAGAGAGTTGGCTCTGTAGAATCGCTTTTTTTCTTTCTTACGGACATCTCCCCCGGCCCAGTGTAATATATGTATATGCACAAACCGTTGCGCGATATATAGACGCGGCAGTTCGCTTCAGAACCGGCAAGGTTCGGAACAATGGGAGAGGATGTAGACCTGGTAAAGAAGCTTGAGCAGAAAACAATACAGAAAGAAATGCGAGTTTGCATATCGGCGCTCAGATCCGACGGTGCTTAATGTTTTTTCCCTCTGAATTTAATCCCGAAGCTCCTACGAATTCTAAACGGCTGAGAGCCCGATGTTGTGTGTGTGCGTTTCATTCGTTGTTTATTTTGACGTCGTAGGAATAGACGGAAGGCATGAAGTTTACAAGACGTACGTCATTCGGCAGCCGTGGGACGGTAACCCTCGATAACAAACTTTCAAGGTAAAAGCGGCTGCGTACAAAGGTGAGAGTCCCGTTCAGCCTCGCCTTTTCCAATGCACATGAGGCAGGGTTTTATTCAGACTAAAAATCCAACTTACCCAACGCAAACTATCCTGTTTCACCGTTTACTTCGTTGCCGCTACTGTTTTCTGTTCGCCTATTATGCTGCTCGCATGCTGCTCATGATGAATACAACTATGGTTCTACGGCTTTTAACACAAATATGTTGCACTTCTGACTTCTCGCCGCAATTTTTTGCTGTCTTTTCCAGATTCAAGGAACGGCATTTGTGAAGGGAAGGTTCGCTAGAGCAAAGTATAAAGTTAAAAGAAACTGCGCAGTCTGCTCATCGATCACTAAGTCATCGGCCAGACATACACCATTACTTTCCTTCTTTCTACGGCACAGCTTGGTGAAACCAATTTTACGAAGCGGTGGCAAATGGTGCGCGTCCATTAAACTGCACAAAGTTTTGTTTTTGTTAGCATAATTTCTTGATCCATTAGTGAGATCACGGCCACGTATGCTTCTAATACTTGTTTCGTGACCGTTAGTCGGTTTTTGTGTTGTCTAACTAGTTCTCAAGGAGCCAATGATCTGCTGACTGCTGACCCACTAGCGCCGAGGAAGGCCTGGAAAGACAAGTGCCGAAGAAGGTAGAAAGAGAAGTCATCATGCACGCACTCACCGGTGTAGTTGGTGTTGACCCCGACGTCAACCGTCGAAGGCGGCCTCCTAACCGGTGACACCGAAGACGCCGGCGGCGACTTCGCCAGGGGGACTCCGGCTCCGGGCCCGACGCCGGACACGACCGCGTGGCCTTCGGGCGGCGAGGACGGCGGGGCGACACCACCATTGTTGTCGTTGACTAGCAGACCTCCTCCCCTGGATGCCGCTCCACCGAAGACACTTCCGCTGCCATACTTGTGGACGTGCGGCTCGAGCGAGATTCTTGCCTTGAGCCGATCGGCAAGGTCCAGGCTGTGGTTGTTGTTGCCGCCGCTGCTGTTGTTGTTCACAACTGCGCCGATGCTGTTGCTGTTGTGGCGGTGGTGGTGGTGAGGGGTGGTGGAGGACGCGGTCACCGACGTACCGCCTCCGGAACCGTGGTGGTGCGCCCTCTTCAGGGAGGACAGCGCCGATCCGCCGCCTATTTGCGATCCGGGTGGACATCGCCTCGAAGAGTTGTTGCTGCTGTTGTTGGCAGCCGCGGATCCAACAGGCAGGTCAGCCCTGTCGGCGTCGAAGTCGTCGTCCCCGGCGCCTGTAGCACCGTCGAACAGGAGGCAGTTCTCCTTATTGCACGAGTGGACCTTGTGCTGGATGAAGCGGACAATGTCCGAGAGCGCAAACTCCTTCTGGCAGACGCCGCACGTGAGGAAGTCCTGCTGCTGCAACAAGTGCTCCGGTTCGACTGCGAAAAGAAAGAGACAAAAGGGAAAAACTAAATTTCGATACTCAGCTGCTTGAGGCAATGCCACATCAAAGCATTTCAGAACATCAAAGACCTCTTCTCTTGTAGGGGATATTACATCGAGGGTGCATAACAGAAAAAATTACTAAACAATTTGTTCACGCGCGTCTTCGTAGTTTAAGCGGAAAAAAAGTTAAAAAAAATAGTGATAGTAAAAGAAAGGTTTCCCATATTTCCTCTGCAAAGGCTATACATTGATTATCGGAATGCTTGAATTATAGCAGGAATTAAATTTTAGCAGTAAAGCCACCTCAATGGCAACCCATCTCTACCAGAAATTCACTCCCTCTTCGTGACATCACCAACAAAAGGGGTTTTACAGGATGCGTCTTTTCGCGACCTCTCATAGAAGCAATCAGCACGCGTCACAAACACAAACACAAAAAAAGCATAAGTTTCCGCACGCTTGGGTCCTCACCATGGTTTCTTAACCTGAAGGTGGGCAAACACCCTCGCCTTCCGTTTTTTTTTTTTCTTGTTACACCATCTACCGATAACTCGACTGAAATAATCATGTCACCGACACGGACGCACTTCATGACGTAATGGACATGGCACAGCCGGAACATGGCAAGTTATGTGGTATAGTCTAGGAGCAACCACGGTCTGTTTCGCATAGAGCTAACATTGCAGCGCACACGCTCTAACTCACCCACGTGTGCCGTAAAGCTGGCTGTCACCAGCTTCTCCCTGAGATAGGAACAGTAACGAGAAGTCCACGAAGAAGCGAGTCACTTTGTTCTCCTGAACCTGCTCTGTCGAGTTTTCCCGTCAGAAAAACGGAGGCTTCTTAACGAGCACTCAAACGTACACGCTCAAAAAGAAAACTCTACAACGAGCAGTGTCAGCAGGCCATTGCCAGCCATCTGTTCAGCCGCCTTTGGACCAGTCTGCACGTTTGAACGCGACGACATCGTTCACGCTGAACTTGCTCTGTACAAGGCGGCCACTGTCGGTCCACTGACCCTCCGCCTCGAACCGTCGGGGCCCCACCACCGGTGGCGACCACATGCTCTCTCTCCCTCTCTCTTCCCCAGGGCTCGCTTACTCCCTCCCCCTCTCCTAGCCACCCTTACCTAGCCAGCCTCTCCAGATGTCCTTTTGCTTTATTTTTACATTCATCATTTTGAGACGGCTCGCACAAAGCGTGGACAGCCAGCGTCCGAAGGAAGGCGCGATGGCTGGTACAGATAACCTTCCCCGTCTTGCTGCTTGTTCCCAACTGACCTTCCCAGCGATTTTTCTACTCCGTTCTTCCGTGCGCCAAAGACAATCTTGCGGACATCTGTGGCGCTTCAAGCAGAGGCAAGTGAATAAGAGCCGGGACTTCGTAAAGTATCCCGGGGAAAAATAAGAGAAAAAGAAAGAAAGGAGGGCGTGTTTTCCGGCAATATCTCGTTTCAAGACGTCCGGCCAGCGGGCGCGGCTTGCTCGGACAGTCCACAAGCGACGCAGGGACAGGCAAGAAAACACTCCTTTATCGCTGTGGCACCACGAAGGCTATGCTAGTATGACCCGCGAGCCCACTTGCACCAGCAAGTAGAACCTCGCCGTTCGGTTGCTTTGCTTGGTCATCCAGAGAGCGCTCAGTGGAAGTTTGAACCATAAGTGCGCGTTTGTCGGTGCTGCTGCATACCCTTCTCTCTCTTATTTCTTTCTTCGGATTTCGACTTGCGTGTAGATCGTCAGTTCGCGAAAAAACGCAGAAAGGCTTCACAGAACCGAAATCGATGCAAGGATGTTTAACTGTCGAGCGCAACACGTACAGTCTTTGTCAAAAGTAACCAGGGTACATGGTTTGCTTCTAGCTCGTACAGTGGAGCCCTTACAGCTTCCCTGAAGCTGAAATGGCCGTTAAAGGTAAGGACTGAGTGTCTTCTTACCTTCCAACACCTTTCGATCTTTAGGAAAGCCACAAGGGCTCCACTATACAAGCTAGAAGCAAACCATGCAGCCTGGTTACTTTTGACAAAGACGTTACGTGAGGGAAACGCAGTGTTTCAGCACTCATCAAGTGCCGTTTGCAGTTCTTGGAGCAGCCTCTCTCGACGGTGCTGCAAACACCACAACGCTTTCTTTTTGGTCTTGCAGTGTGATCGTCAACGCTAAGAATCTGTCGGCGGTGAGAGGAACTGTAGTCCTTATCCCTACAGAGCTATATATAAGCAGTGAAAAGTACGGTACAAGAGCCTCACTACGTGGCCAAGCAACAAAGCCAGTGGCCTATGCATTTTTGAGAAGTGATGTACGTCTCAGTTCTGAGGCGCTGCACACAGATTACATTGAGAGGAACACAGTAACCAGCAAAACATATGTAGTAATAATAATAATAATAATAATAATAATAATAATAATAATAATAATAATAATAATAATAATAATAATAATAATAATAATAATAATAATGCCTTTATTTTCCATCACAAGGATGAGGGAGGCAGAGAGAAAAAGCTAGGGGTGTAGCTTGACGAGCTCTCGCCTCCCCAAAAATAGATATAATTTGTACAGGAAAAATATGCAGACAGCATAACAATGTTCGGTGGAGTTCATTCTCTGCAGACGTTCCATCACACGGTGTCACCATAGGATCCGCTCGATAGCCCTAGTTACCTCAAAGTTTAAGCGAAACAAACCAAAAAACGAAATGCTTTAAAAGCGTGCCTCCGGCCATGGCCCTGATCACGCCGGAAGAGAATGCCTACGGTCGAGCGTCCATTCCCTGACCGGCGGGCAGTGTCGACCAAGACCTGCGTGCAAATCGAAAAATACTAACACGACTAACGTGGTCCTTCTGTTGTCCTTGGTCTTAACTATTTCTCTTGAGAGAACACTTCAAACACAAGAACAAAGAAACTAAAGGAGAAACAGTAACGAGAACCAGAAACTGAAGCGACGCCTACAAAGGCGCAACAAGACCCTCTCTAGAAGCTGGACGACGAAGACAACGCGAGAATGGCCGCTCTTCGACTGGCCGAGCTTCCGCGAGCAAAGCCGTTTGGCGCGTGCGCTACGCTTGACCGGACAGGCATCTTCCCCCTCGTCGTAGTGTCCCCCCTTTGGTCCTGGCGCGAACGAGGGGGAGGAGAAGCGTGGGACTCGGCGACCACGGCCGTGCGACTTTTTGGGAGCGCGGAGACGACGGAGATGGTGGGATGTTGTAGCATGCAGGAAGTCGAGCGCGTGTCCACTACGCGGAACCGTAGCCGACCGGTGCCCCTCCTGCATGCCTGGGTTCCAAGCGTGCCGCGTGTGAGAGAAGACACACGGAACATAGTCGCACCGCGGACTGAGATCTGTGTCGTATATATCCGGTTACAACGAGCGCCCTGTGTTTCGAGGATGAAACATGTGTGTGTGTGTGTGTGTGTGTGTGTGTGTGTGTGTGTGTGTGTGTGTGTGTGTGTGTGTGTGTGTGTGTGTGTGTGCGTGCGTGCGTGCGTGCGTGCGTGCGTGCGTGCGTGTGTGCGTGTGTGTCTGTGTACGTGTGCGTGTGTGTTTGGGGGGGGGGGGGCACACATCAGCTGCTATGGTCACCATTGCGCCAAGGCCGGTTAATTAGCCGTTGAAAAATCACAAATTGAGCAAAGTTGATCTTTGATATCTACTTACCTACTTTGTTTTGATGTCTACTAGCTCTTCAGAAATGCACGGACAAGTCTTTGAAGACACTTGAAACATTCATCTACGCTCTTGTGCCCAGCATGCAAAAAAAAAAAAATAAGTCAAGCATTTGCAGTAAACTAAGTATCCCCCTTTACTTTACGCCTGCCATAGTACCGAACGGTGAAGGTAGTAATCACCAAAAGGTAGCAAAAGGTAGTGTACAACGCGCGAGAACGTATCGGAAATTCCCCCTTAAGCTCTCATCGAAACCAGATGTTCTGTAGCATACGTACGGACACTTCGAAAGATGTCGGCTTCAAAGCCCAAAATGTTTGTCATTCGACCCTTTCAGAGAGAACGAACAGCATACTTTATTTGGCAGAGGTTACTCCGGAAACACTACGTACCTTAATCAAGAAACTAAGCCGCCACTAATTCGACTGCGTTCGGCGTAATGCGGAGATGAAAGTTCGTCAGGCGAGCGTACGAACCATATCGGGGCGGTTAAGTCGGACACGCAAAATTCGTAGCAACGCACGCGCCACCACACACGACCACAATCGGACCAAAGAGTGTAGCAGGACGCAAGCGCCGCCACCGACTCGACGCAAGGACGGCGAAATTTCGCAGGGCGCGGGAGACTCATCATCGTTGCGAGGCAGTCAGTGAGCCGCGGACCGGGCCAGTATAGCAGCGTCGAAACTGCTGCCGCTGACATTCGGAACCGGTGAGGCCGAAAATTCCATGCCGCGACTCTTTGGAGCGCGAATCAAACGGAGTGCCCACCCACCCTGCACGAAGTTGAAATGGCCGAAGCCTTCTTCCAATTCTGACATCATCTGGGTTCAGTTCATGCCCCCTCCGCTACTACTGCGCCCTCTCCACCCACAGCTCTCTCACAATCCCAACCAACTGTGTTGTACAGCGTTTCTACGCAGAAAAGTGTGAAACTACAAACCGGCCTGGGAAAATTTCCCAGCCAGTTGCACATTGAGTGCGGTTCGGTTGCTTTGTGTGGACACGAAGACACTGACCGAAATGCAATGCGCCGAAAATTTCTCGTCACGCGACGACAACGCAACGTCGAAACTTGAAGAGCTTATAGTAGATTTTACAGGCTTCGAGTGCATTAATGCGAACATAACAACGGCGTTCGCTGGCCCGGATCGACCCCTATCAACCGACACTCTGAGACACAGGCCTCTCCTAATAATGGCCACCAAGCACTCCTCTTTTTGGGCAGCCGCATCCACGCTGTAACAGCAAATCTACTGCTCTCGCAACCCAATATGACCGGCTGCCCGCAATTAAGTTTTTCTGCAATTCGTATATTCACTTTGACATGTTAGCAGAGCAGCGATTGTCGTTTTTCCCATAGCATGTTCCCTCCTCTGCCATATTACCTTCTTTTTAATTCAAGTTATAAAACATTACCACCCCGTGTCTGCACTTTGATCCACATGTGTTACGTCTCATTTTTAATATTAAGGTTATTTTAAATATGAACAATTTTTCGAATATACACTACCATTAGTTTCAATCTTAAAGGGTACAGGCAGAAAATTTAGAGCCCAAACTAACGATATAATTCGTTCCATGGGCGTAAGGAGATTCGTTGTAGCAATTTCCAGTCGCAGGCGTTGAGTGGAACATAATTTAATTGGATTTTGAATGTTGTCCGAGCAGCCGCTAGGCATTTCCAAAAGCATCAAGTGACGTAAAAGTGCACTTTCCCCAATTATTGTGACGTCACCAAACCCACTGGTTGTTCGCAGGAACAACCAGTGCTTGCTGGCGACGCCGACGTCATCAGGCCGGCCTACAGTGACGTCATGGTGCGTTCGAGCTCTGGGGATGACCGAGACAAACTGTGTGTACAAAATCGTCTGTAATGAATTACTCACGCTGCGCACTGTTTTCCGTGATTACTATGCCCGTACGTAACTAAGCCTCTTTCAAGATATAAAAACGGACGCCAAAAAGCTTTTTGTCGGTTCAGTTTTAAATCTGTGCAGTGAGAGAACGAACTCTAAACAAAAACAAACAAAAAATGAAACTAGCGAAGCCGAAAGAAAGCAGGGAGCTGTGCGATGAAGACGGGCGATAAAGATGGAGGCCGGCTAACACTGCCGGATGAAAGACGAAAGAGCGAGGTTGGCCGACTCGTTGCGTAACCTGCTGGACCAATTCAAAAGGGCGCGCACGGATAACTCCCGTAAATCAACGCATTGGCGTAAATCACAGGCATGGAAGATAAACCGCACAAACAAAAAGAAGCCTAGAAGGCGGAAGGCCCCTGAGGCATACGGCGTCTAATCGGCCACTGTGAAGCTCGGAAGAAGATCCGCTGGGCGAGAGGTCAGTGGCTTCCCTGTTCGCGCAAAATGCTGATAACGGCGGCAATGACAGGTTAGCTTACTCCCGATAGTGTGGTGCACAGGTTCCACGGGTGGCAAATGCAGTGTTCTGTGGCGACACCTTAAGACGTGTTGGGAAAATACCTGGGGAGCAATGACGAGAAATAGAAATGCCAATATTTTCCAACACCAAAATGTGTAAAAACTATATATATTTTCAGAAATATTAACGAACCCCATCAAGCAAACGCAGGAGAACCCTCTCGGGAAAAAAAATTAAGGGAGGGGGGACTCAAGTAGCCCGTAATAATAAAATTCCGTTCACCCTTTTGCGTGGGGTTAAAACTTATCTTGCACCGTGGGACGCCTTCTTCAAAATAGGCCACTCCTTGTCAACCAAACAAACCAGGACCACACAGGCATCTGTCCAAACTATGCCTTATTATGTCTATGTCTTTCTCTTTTCAGTCCCCTCATTCCTCTTCCCTGTACAGGCTAGCCAACCAGAACATCCATCTGGTTAACATCCATCTGCCTCTTTACCTCTCTTATGTCTACGTTTCGCACTCTAAAGAACTCGCACAATGGTCTTCTCAAATCCTGAAATGCGAACCGGCTGCTTTTCGTATGCCGCAGAAAAAAAAGTCCCGAAGACCCTACACAAAAGTGAACTCTCTACTTATGTAGCAGTTTCATCTTCATTTTGCGCCTCATTTCTCCTTGCTAAATGATTCACCGCGATTTTCAACACCTGAGGCAGCGCAAGTACCAAAAGAACTTCAATGCTTTTATCGTCGCTGATTTTTTTACACGTTAATGATCTCGCACGTGAGCGAGAAACAAAATAAATAGGTGGAGCGCGCAGCTCTGCCGTTAAAAAATTTCCCAGCCAGCCATAACTATCAAAGAAAAACATAAATGAACCAACCATTCGTTCGTGCTTGTATTAAGAGCACTTTTTCACAGGCATATGATATCCCACGTAGGCAGTAGCCATAGAAAAAGGGTAAAACGGACAAGAACCGTCTTTGTTCACAAAAGAAGACAAGCGTTTCAGTCGGAACTGAAGCTCGGAATGCTCCAGCAAATAAAAGCGCGTATCGACACTGCCAGCTCATTTATGCCTCCTCCCTCTCCCCTTAATCTCTCTCTCCCCACTCCTCAGCTGTCATTGTATAGAAATCTCTCAAAGTACGCCTCTATCACTTTAACAAAACGGTTCTCTTCAGATAGTCGATACGAAGTAGACGCGAAAAAGAAAACAGTCAAGGAAATTGAAACAATACAGGAGGATCTCATTTCTACGCCGAGGGGACAGCGGCCAAGCGGTCGGCCCATCTGTCAAAGTCGATTTCCCTTACCTCTCTGGGGCTCTCATACTCGGAGTACAGCTTTCACCTTACACAACAAACAGCCCCCCTCCCCCTCCCCCCTCTATTCTGCCATGCAACCTACCCCCCCTCTCAAACGAAATGATGTTGCAGTAAGTCGATGCCTCGCAGATACACATCCAAAGCAGAATCCAAGATCCAGGGAGCGAATTTTCTCTTCATCCGAATGTCGCTCTCCCGTACGTTCCTGTCTCCCCATCCTGACGCGTTCGCGATGGAGTGGATGGCGCGAGTATACAGGCAGCTCCGGGATGCCAGTCGGCGCTGATACGCACTCAGGTGCCCGGTATATATCTGGACGCCGATATATATATCTGTATCTGTAAGCGACGAAGAGGGGCATAGATGCGACACGAAACCGATTCGGAGACAAATCTGAGAAGGATCCCAAGAGTGCAGCTCCAAGTGCGCGGTTTCGGCTTCTTTCGGACACTGCGGCCGGGAAGCTTTTCGGGGACGGGGCGGAGAAAGAAAGAGCATTAGGACGAATAAGCCAACGGATTTTATTATGCCCGCTTCTTTTATTTAGTTCGTTTGTTGGCTTTTGTGCGAGCGTGCGAATGTTTAGTGGCGAATAGACGCTGCGGGCGCGTGGGTACGGGTGAGTGTGGATTCATGAAAACAAACAAAAAAGAAAAGAAACACTGAAAGGGACAGGAAATAAGCTGCCACTGTGAAACGGCGCGAACAACAGAAGACATGCTTGCTTACTGGTTTCGCGAAATCCGCCTTGAGTCGCTTGCCGGTTTCCTCACTCAGCACAGCGCCCGATATTCGAGGAGTACGTCGATTTTGCTTTGCTTTTTGAAAGCACATTACGGCACGAAGGTAAGAGACGCTTTAGTAACACTGAAAGCTGGGGCAAGTTTGTGAGTGCTCATGGTGTAAAACGGTCACTAGACAACGCCGGACGAAGGAGTACCAAACACGACACACCAAGGCTCCCAACTACGTTTTTGTTTGAAAGAAAGAAACTAAGGATCACAAAATAAAAAGCTAGTTGCGAAGTCAGCGCATATACTGTATCATTCTGCTTTGTTCTTAGCGAGCACTTCCTTTTATGAACATGGAAATTCTGCTTGGGACACTCGAACTGACTTCCACTGCGGTCCTGCGGCGAGAAATTGAAACCAGCTTTGTGTATCGGCCTTTAAATCCAAGTTCAGATGCACCCGAATAAGATATATCGTTGGCAACGAATATGGCTGTCAAAGTGGGCTAACAACATCTTCCATAGGCTTGGGATGCATGTAGCACACTTTAACCGTCCCACCTTCTGCCTGAAGGCCTGAATGTTGAAATTACGGTCGCTCAAAGCACAACTGGCTCCCGTTCGTTTTTGCGGTAATAACCTCCTCACCAGCCAAAAAAAGCTCGTGTGCGGAGTCTTTCTTTCCAGAAAAAAAAAGGGGGGAGGAAAGATTGCTACACAAACACACAAAACATGATATCGCTACTGGAACTTCGCTGAATCATCTCGCAAACAGCTACGATCGCGCAAAGCCTGACAGCGGGCGAAAAAAAGTGAGGAAGTAAATAATCACGCTCACGAGCCTACACAAGAAATAGAGAGAGTCGTGAGCACCGCTCGGTAAACACATTCTGCGGCCGCCTTCGGCCAACGCCGGAGAAATGCGCTCCCATTCAACGACGCGTCAAGTGCGTGTGCGAAAAAAAACGAGAAAACACACAAAAAGCATTTCAAGCCGGTCCGCGCGGGGCGCTCTCTGTTTTAGAGTTTTTTTCTTCAGAGCACAACCTGTGCTCAACCTGCGTCTCTCTCGCTTTACAGTTTTCAAGAGCAATGAGTGCTGGTGCCTGTGAAGAACGCGGAGCCGCTCTCCAGAGTCGTCTCGTGACGCAAAGGCGGCGCCATTACGCGTCGAGAGTGTGCGCTTCACTCTACAACTTCTCTCTCTCTCTCGACGAAGGCACATTCCCACCCCGCGACGAGGCTGAAGCCATCAAAATCCATTCAAGCTGCAAGCATTCGCACGACATGATACACGTATGTCTACAAGCATGGAAATGGATCCGGAAGCGATGTCTATTTATATATAACGCCTTTGAGGAGGGAAGTACCAAAGTGTATATACATCAGCAGAGAACACCTCCTCAGCGCCTGTTATAGTACTTGTGTTGCAGAGCGGTTTTCGAGTTATCGCAAATGTATCGAATCCGCGTGCTCTTTGTGGGTGAAAGAATGGACCCAGGGCAACACAGTCCGGGGTTTTGTGCCCCAGGCTCCACTTTAAGGTGAATATGTTACCGAAGTTCCTCGCAGTCACCAGCCGCGAACTAATAATCCAACCTCACCCAAGATTCCACGAGACCCTGCCGCTGTAAGCACTATCATGCTATATCACCTCTATTTGCACGAAATAAATATAAATTTTAGTTTCTTTCCATGAATTATTTTAGACTAGAATTCTCTCGCGATTAATTCGCCGTTTCTGTCACCTGGTAAGTAAAGTGCGACGTGTTGTGCAGCGATTAGCTTTTTCCTTTTAATTGCCGGCATACTGTTATGTGATCCATTTTTTTTTCTTTTGTGACGTATTATTTTTGTTAAACCGACCCCTCCAGATCGGGCATGTTATGCGCAGAGTTTGTTTTCAAATAAGTAAAAGATAAATAAACTTGCTCTTAGCATTCCTCCTAAAGTTGCCGAAACATCATAATAAACTGTTAGTAGGCTGTCACGTGTATGATAGCCATCGGTTCCATGCGTCACGAAAAGTATACCAGTGGTGCCGTGCGTCCTGGGAAACCCAGCTACAACACAGAATAGAGAAGACAAACGAGTAAGGTAATCATGCGGAACGAAAGAGAAATTCAGTAGAAACTCAATCGCACAAATTCAACAGGTTTTAGGAGTCGAACACAACAAGTTAGATTAGATTCTAAGATCTTCGATGCCTATATTAAAAAGTCAGATTTTCGCATAGCGCTGACAACAAAAGTCTAACGGCAACGACCAAACTAGTCATTCAACTCAAACTGTCCAACCCGAAATTATGCAGGAAAAAAATTGAGACGCAGCTAAACAGGCTTAATCGTTTCCAAATACCTTTCAAACCACACCTTTAGAGAGCCTATGTATTGCTTCTGTCGTTTTTCAGCACCTGCCACA
Organism: Amblyomma mixtum; assembly: GCF_055824585.1. NCBI lineage: Eukaryota > Metazoa > Arthropoda > Arachnida > Ixodida > Ixodidae > Amblyomma > Amblyomma mixtum. The sequence continues at coordinate 62,048,020 of NC_143019.1, forward strand.
GTCAATGTAAAAAAAAAAAAGAAACAGGGGGCGAGCGTATCGCTTTCAACACGCCTTAGATGGCTCCGCCTATTGGTCATGGAGCGTGTTATTTAGTAAGATCTGCAAACGACAAGCACTCCTTGCATGAGCCGCACTCTCCTTTGTGCGGACTTCGGTGCAATGCTGGAAAAACTTGAGCAAAGCATCGCACACTTCCCAGTCTCCTAAGAAGGATGGCGAAGAACCCGAGGCGTCGCTCTTCAGAGCCGGTAGTGTTCACTTCGCCCACAGCTTCTTCTATGCTTTTATAGCCGCGGTCACCCAGTGGACTAAAAGGCATCGCGGGAGACCCTCTATTCTAGCCTGATTAACGATTAGCTCCCCATTTCGGGAAGACTCCCCATTTCGAGAAGGACGAAATATGTACTCTGGCATGGCGCCTCTCCCCGACGGTTCTGACAAAAATGGTCGTTAATAACGGCTGGTACTGAAAAAAAAAAAACAAGCTAAAAGAAGGAATGCCTAAATATGAAAGCAGCTGAAAGCTCGGAGCCTATCTGTATAGCGTGTTCCTTTTTCGACACGTGGACAGAAAGGCTTTAAGTAAGCAACAAGATACTGCGTTCAAGAGGGCAGCGCTGACTTATATACGCAGGAGCTGTTGAAGAGTCAGCTGCTCGCTGCTTCGCTAAGCGACCGGACGGGAGCTTTGTGTGTGCCGGCAGACGCTCAGCTCTGGGTATATTATACAAGGTGCCGCAGGCGGGCACGATTTTTCAAAACCCTGAATGGAGGGGCAAAAAAAGACTCGCGCTCAGCCCTGCGCGGGTTTTATGCACGTCGCGCGGATTTCAGTGGTTGACGCGGCGCGCAGTTGGCTGGCGTCACGAAAAAGTAGCTGTCGGGGCTACCGCGCGCATTTTCAACTACTCGCGCCGAGAAGAAATGAACGCCCTCAAAGGAAGTTGATGATATCGCCCCTTCAACTCTCCTCTCCACGACCGCCACCTGTCTGACAAGTAGAAAATGAGAAAGGGGTTTATCCGAAGAAAATGAAATAGCAAAGCGCACAGATTAGACGCGAGACACGCGAATGGGAGAGGCTTTAGGCACACGGTAACGCAGAAAGATAAAAAGCACGAGAGAAATTGCGCGACAGATGACGACGTCTCCTCACTAAACAGCTTTCGCTGACACGCGACCGCCTAGCAGCTCGGGCGTTTCTTACAATTCATGAATATACATTTTTTTTTTAACCAGGGCTCCGTACTCCGCTTCTTCCGACGCGTGTGACAAGCTCGCCCTATTCAAGAAACGTGAAAGGCAGCTTAGCCTCACAGAAGCAGGTCGAGAGATCCACGGAAGCAAGTGCTAAGTTAGTCTGTATGTGCGTCAAATGAGCGAACTTAGCGCGCGAAAAAACCAATGTACACCTCGCAGTGCTCCCCCCGACCCCTCCATGTTTTTTTTTTTAGAACACGCAGGTATCATCATCATAGTCGTTGCCGTAATAATCATCATCATCCACAGCAGCAGGAGAAGCGACCTGCCAGCAGACCAGAAACTTTACCTGCAGCGCTATTCTAAAATCGAAACTGAACCTTTTTCCCCTTGTCGGAATACAAATTGAGGACGAACAGCATGGCGTAGAAAATAAAGCAGCGAGCAAAACAACGCGACAATTAACGATAACGGATATGACGACGAAAATACACACGCAGACGACACCAATCGGACGAGCGCTATTCCGACGACACCTTCGCATAGAGCCTCACTGGTATGACGCGCGCTAGAAAAAAAAAAAAAAAAAAGAAGCGAAAATGAGAATGTAGCGCAGAGAAGGCGGCTTGCCGGGGGCGCAGAAAATAGCCAGAGCGACAGAGACGTGGAAACGAAGGAGTCGTCCATCACAAAGCGGCTGACACCTCGTCCGCCCCAGAAGGACACAGTTCGGAAACGAATGCACTTACATCTACCGCCAGCGAAGGAGGACAAGGGAGGACGTTAATTAATTTCTCCGCGTTCCAACGTCTCGGCCGCGGAAACGACGACGCAGCGCCCGTACAGATGTAGCATATACGTATGTATGCGTCGTATGGGTGCGCGCCACAGCGATCGGGTACGGGCACAACACACACCAAGCGCGAGAAGAGGTGATGACTCGATCCGTCGCCGGAGAGTGGTCTGTTGCGTGGTTCTCGGGAGCTACGGGATGTATAACGAGCCAGAAATACCAAGTGCCCCGAAAACCACCGCGTCGTTGTTTCCTCCGACTCGTTTTCTTGCCCAATGCGTCAGCGCCGATAGTCGCCCGTCGTCCAATCAATCGCTCCCGTCCGAGTGTCTCGCAAGATGCCTGACGTCTTCGTCTCCCAGATAGAGGAGTGTACGCGAAGCCTCGAGGTTAGCCTAAACAAAGATGGAGTCGTCGAAAAAGTAACAACAACGCGTTGCCAGATAATGGCTCCTCCACGCATAAAAGGGAGAGACGGGCGGAAAAGAATTGCTGCAAGCCAGCGCTGTTATAGGAACCGGCAACATCATCGAAGGCCGCCATGATATCTTCCCAGCTGTATGCACGTCTTTCGGACGGGAAAATAAAAGAGGAAGCAAAAAATAACGAGAAGCCTTGCGTATGTACGGGCCATTTCGCGAACCCACATAACGTGGACGCAGCCGCCTTTTTTTTTTCGTGCCAAGCCGAGGGCAGGGCAGCAGGGTCAGCAGCAGCGGCAAAGCATTTGCAAGCGAAGGTCTGAGTGTACGCTGCGGGCAGCCAGGAGGCCATGCCAGTCTTCGCGTAAAACAGAAGACGCCGCTGGTAAGACAGGAAGACGGATTTGACTCCGCAGCTTCTCTTGCTGACGACGAAGTTGTCGACTCGCGGAGTCCGTGTTTGCGTGTGAGAGTGGCTTCCTATGGAGTCTGCAGTGAAACAAGAATAACTTGCACGCACACACACGCACCACGCACTCGGGGAGGGAGAGGAGGAAGTATGGAGAGGAGGGAAGGGGAGCACAGAAGTCTGCTTTGTACGCACAGACGCGGCCGGACGACGTCCGCACCGCACCGGCGGATAACGCACATAGCGTCGCTCCCAGGAAGGAAGGAGGCGGCGTGTTCCCCCGAGAGATGTGTCAGAGGAGGTTAAGTGATCGCGCCCCAGGTGGCGACACCGGTCTGCCAGCAGCCACGCTGCTTCTGCGGCCTCTTGCAGGGAGACGTCGGAGATGCGCAGTTCCTACCGCGACTGTGTGCCGCGTACACGAATGTTGTAATTGATTTTACTTTTAAGAATAGAGAAAGGAAAACAAGAGGGAGGGTGGAAGGCAGGAAACGTTAAACGAGTACTGGAGAGTAGTTTATTCGCTGTACAGAGGCGCTGGACTGTGCGGCTTTTATTATTTCAAAATTCGGCAGACTGACTTTTCACGGCGTTTACTTCACAACGCAAGTTCCGTTGTTTTCTTTTTTTCGGCAAATCGTCTCAATCACTGTCTTTTTCGAACATTTTTACGTGGCAATTCGGTGTGCAAAAAAGTCCCTTAGAGTCAATCTAGGCGCTTTATTAACATGAGTAGTCTATTTACCAGTGATTAGTGCGCAAATGGTAGTAGTTCGAGTTGTGCTTTTAATATGAATTTCTGTTCTCATTAAAAACTAACCCCAGTCAAATGAAATAGCCGGCAGACAAAAACGGAAGTGGAATTATAAAATATAGGTTGACATCGTTGGGGCTGTCATGGTGTGCTGAGCGAGAGGGCGGGGCATCCCGCGTGTATTCCAGCAATGGAACTGCCGCTCAGTTGTCGCGGTAGCCAGAACATTATACTTTTACGCAACGCCCATGCACGGTTTCGTGTGAGTGTCCGTCAGGCAGCTGTTAAACCTGCTTAACCGACTAACCATTCTGAGTGGGTGATGAAGGCGAACAAACAGTGCTTACTTCCCGCTCTGCAGAGGAGTGTAAGATAGAGGAGCAGTACCTCAAATCACACAGCTGCACAGCTTATTCAACAATACCCGTTCCATTACGCCCTGCCAGTTAATTTTCAACTAATGTAACTCGTACTTAACAGCCATATAGCTATGCCTTGCATGCCAAGAATACTGGCCTTTTTCGGTTAGAACCGCATGCCAAAAACTGAACTTGGCATACTTTTACTTTTGTCCTCGGTTTAAACCGCAAAGTCCAACTCAAAGCTATACAATTGCCCACTAGTTAACCCTGGCTCAACTACAGTCGGATACAGCATTAATCTGCAGAAGTTCTGCTTAAGCATTTATGGCCACCACTTTTACACATAGACAAGAAAATAGACCGTTGCACAAGCTTTCCTCGTTAATTGAACAAAAGGCCGATCAAAAGACGAAAATACAAACCAAAGAATTTTATGCGTTCGTTATTTTATTTAAGGTTACACAATAAAATTAAAATTCGTTTACAGCTGGCATTGGTTAGCGCAATACTAGATGACCCCGTGTGGCAAGGGCTGAACACTGTGGTTTTTGTTTTGCTACTGTACCCTACTATAGGGTCAAAGACGACGAGAGAATTTCTTTTCTTCCGCTGCGCAGCAGGAACGAGGTTGAAGGGGGTCAGGGCACGTTAACTATTTGTCTGATGCTAATGACGTCGTTCCAAGATGGCGACTGAGGCAACATCCCGGCTACGTTTACATAACCGCGCTAGTGCTGAGTCGGTTGGTTTATGGGGTTTAAAGTCCCAAAGCGACTAAGGCTATGAGAGACGCCGTAGTGGAGGGCTCCGGAAATTTCGACCACCTGGGGTTCTTTAACGTGCACTGACATCGCACACTACACGGGCCTCTAGAATTTGTCCTCCAAAGAAATTCTAGCCGCCGCGGCCGAACCCGCGTCTTTCGGGCCAGCAGCCGAGCGCCGTAACCACTGAGCCACCGCGGCGGCTAGTCCTGAGTCTGTATACTTCAAAAATCTTGGTATGACTTCAATTAACTTTCTTTTTATTTATATCCAAACGTGTCTATATTCTGTGATGGTAGCAAACTAGAGATGTAACGAGCTATTAGATACATGGACACGACAAGACGCCAACGGCAATCGGGCACATAGCACATATCCACTGATGAATAGCACGGCTCGTCGTTCTATAGCCCCGAAGGTTCGAGGGAAACAAAGAAACAAAGGAAAAAACGTGGTGAAAGCTAATAACGTGTTGCCGAGTTCTCCACGAAAAAGGCCACAGAAGGCCGCTTGTTCTTCGAAATGTGTGCGGCGGCGACGCCGAAGGAGTCTCGCGCAGAGGCGGTGCTGACAGCAAGGGAATGACTGAACGCTCGATGGCGACTGGGGACATGTGGATACGAGATTAGGTAATGGTTAATATGCTGCTGCCGCAGAACCTTCCCGTGGCAAGCTCGCGCTGAGGAGTGGTACACGGTTGCGAAGAGCACGAGTACATATTTGATACACAGGCGATATCGAGTGACAGATTGCCACTTGGTGGCTGTCTATGCAGCAATATCGGTTGCACTAGCGCTGGAGTCAGCCTTGCAGGCAGACAAAGGTACTGACGTCGGCCGTCATTGTTAGATGCGAACACTAACATTGACTACTACAAGGTCTTTGTCTTATATCACCGTAGAACACCAAAGATGCGTTCATTAAACGGTGTCACCTATACTGCTGAACTCTGCAAGAAGTACTCCTGGTATATTGGACAGTAAAAACATTAGCGTAAGTGCCCGGCGGCGCGCCTTAAGAAAAAATTCGCTGTGGCTTAGCTTGGTTAAGCCCGGTAATTGCGAAAGCAATATCCGTACCTACGCCATGGTACAGCTGGTAGTGTAGCTGGTGGTGGTGCTTGTGGTTAGACTTGTGGTGATGCATCGGTTATCCAATCCAATCCACTCCAATCCGATCCAATCCAATCCACTCCTATCCAATCCACTCCAATCCAATATGCTAATGGTCATTGGTAGCTACCGGCCTCGCTACGCGACGGGCTGAAAGTGCAACTAGTATTGCTTTCGCAATAATAAGCTGGATTACTTGCAGGCGATGACTCGTTGGTGAACATCCCGCCAAAACTGAGGATTTGGGAAGCCCTGAAACTCTCGTTATCGGCATTTCCGTGTACCGCAGCGCCGCGAATTGCGATTACTACTCTCCAGTGATCGATCACTTGTGCTAATCATTTTTGCCCGCCACTGTACAGCAACGTTAAAGGCCCCAGCGGGCCCGCAAATCTGCACTTCGTTCTAGCTAACATTGAACTCTTGACTGCGATGACATACGATACAATGCATCATTCGCGATGATGCATAACTGGCAACGGATTCAATAGGAGCGGACCAAAGCTGACAAACGTTACAGAAATGTGAAAGGAAGCAGAAAGACAAACTGGCAATTGTAAAGGAGCGTTCAGCTCAACGCTGATCTTTTCTGCGTTCGCCAGCGTTCAGCGTTCATCAAGAGATCGTGAGGAGATCATCAGGAGAAGAACGCCGGCGTTTTAGATTACGAAATGCTACGACGGTGACTCCGTTTACAAAACCAGCTGTCTCATCAAAATGATATGGCATATGATATCCCCTTATAGCTGAACGACATGTATGCGCAGACCACCCTGAATTTTCCAGTTGCTCCCAAGCTTGCGGCACAACACACGAAGCACAGGCTGAATGTTATCGAGAAAGGGGGATTTTTCTAACGCGCTCAATGTGCCGTTTTGTCTATCCGTCGCAGGACACGATATGTCAAACAACCTGTCCGGACAACCGCGACAGAGTGGACACAGAATACAAGAACAACACATCGGCGGCGTATCAGCGCGACAGCCCTCTTTTTCCGGGAGCAGTTGAATACCGCGAGCATACAATACGCGCGCAAAAAAAAAAAAAAAAAGAGCGCTCTGAGGCCGCTCGAGAACAACGCCAATGCAAAGCAGCGCGCGTTTTCGCGCGCACAGTCCTGCTTACTTGCACAGCGCCACTGCCATTCGCGTTATCGTCCGAACCGCGCACACACACGCACACAAACCACGGGCCGTCCTTGGGGAGACATCGCCAACACCACCACCGCGCGATGCTATGCGCGAAGAGCCGTCGCCGCCCGCCGTCTAACCTTCGTTTAGCCGGCGGCCGACCAAGAAACGAACAACAAGTGAAGACAGCGACGGACAAAAGAGGTCGTGCACGCTGTTTAGGCGCAGGCGAAGAGGGGGGGAGCAGGCTTCCTTCCGACTCCCACGTGTAAAAACTGCGCGCGCGTCGTCAGCACCCCCCACCACTCTAGGGTCGGCAGAGACGCACGCGCGATAAATAATAATAAGGCAAAGCGAAGTAGAAGCAATGAAACAAAGATATAAGAACAAAAACAACGCCGCCAGAGGGACGAATAAACGGCAGATAGCAGCGGAGAGAATAGGTCGCCCACTGATTTGGGTGAACTTCCAAGTCCTTGTGGAAGCGCGCGAAGACGCCTTAGCGAAGAAAAAGAGAACGATAGAAGGAACAGAGAAGGCAGTAGAGAAAGGTGCGCTCGGATGAGGGGAAGAGGTGGGTTAAGCGTCTATCTATCTGAATGCGATTTGCATTGAAGGCGACCGGACGGCCATAAAGACTGGCCCTGCTCGCGAGATTGTGGTCGCGCATCAGACAGCCAGGGGGTGGAGAGGAGGACTGTCGGCGTGCTCGAACTGAAAAGCGATCCGAAGAGAGAGAGAGAGAGACAAAGATGGAAAGGGGCGCAGGCAATTTAGGACTTGGCGACAGCTTCGGAAAATTTCTGATTCAAAATGATCGCCTAAACCTGGAATTTATGTATTAGCAATTTATATTTTTGTGCACAAATGAATATACTACTTCGCTCCATACATCCTTCCTTTATGTGTTGGACTATGGCATGCTGGCCCTATTCCCCCCCCCCCCCCCCCCCCCCGGATACTACTCCTACGCAAAGTTTCCGGTCCGGTACTGGGCTACGGCGACTGCATTTGTCCATCGCATATGTAAAAACACCTCGTACCGAAATTTACAAGACGCCATATTTCGAACGCATTAAAAAGGCACCACATTTCGCCGAAGAAATTGTTCCGGAGCCTTAAACCACTTTCACGGCGTCGCTCGTAATACCAAGCGTCGGTTCAGCACGGGAAATTAATTTGGACATGTCTTCTAGCTGGCTGGAACGCACACAGTTCAAAGGCCACAACGTGCACCTACTATTAGGCTTCACAGCCTGGAGGCGCTCACAGAGGGTACTTGGTCTGCATTATTCAATAACCAAGAAGTTCTGGTATTAACTCCCGGAAATCGGCCTCAGATGAAAGGCTAGCTCCCAACGCCCATTTTCCTCGCAGCTACGATTACTTAACTCTGCGTATGCGGTAATCCTCTATAAACGCAGACCAGCTCCAAGCTTGTGAATAGCTCAGCTGACGGAGGGCCTGATTTGGTGTCCTCCGAAGTGGACGTTTCGGCTATTCTCTTGTTCTCGTGTCGAGCGCAACAGAGCGGCTGGGATGGAAGGCACGAACACGTGCGAGTGCATGGTGTCCTATGAGCAGATGGCTGAGAGAGAGAGAGAGAAAGAGAGAAAGTCCATAGCGGACGCCGGATGCCCGCCACAGAATGGCATTTCGCACCCACGCCCTTTCGCTGCTGCTGGCGGAAAGAAAGCGGTTCCGATAGGTGGCGACTGGAGAAACAAGGTGCTCACACGCACGCACGCACGCAGAGAACGGAGCCTTTGGGAGCGCAGCTCAGAAATCCATTTTACATAAGCGCGCGGGGGCGGCCGGTCTGGATGGCGCTCGAGAGAGAGAAAGAGAGGACGGGGCTTGCGTTCTACACGGGAAGGGCGGCGGTTTCAACGGCTACGCAGTACGAGCGTATACCGTAAAAACTTCACGCGAGAAATGAAACAAAAAACGTACAAAAAGTGAACGCTGCCCAACGTGCAAGGCTGTAAACATCGAGTTGCGAATAACATTAAAAAAAAAGAGAGGGGGGGGGGGGGGGGGGGGGAGAAAATTTCGAATTCGAGAGAAAGGTCAGAGAAAACAGCTTTTTGTCTTCTGTGTCCACGTACACTTGCTTGTTTATTTGTTTATATGCTGCGTCCTAACATTCGGCTTCCAACGCAGGAGACAAGCGAGTACGCAAGCAAGTAAGCGAATACGCCGGAGCTGAAAGAAATTATTCGTGAAACAAAGCACTCGTGGCGTCGTAGAACCGGAGAGACGTTGTCGTGGGACGAACTGTAAGGACATCGCGGTGATGGGACGGACACTGCGTACGTGAGGTGCGTGACTTTCTCCACTGAGGAGGAATGGCACAAGGCAGCTTACTTGCGCAACAAGTTGGTTCGGCGGTTCGTCTGGCACCTATCCGGGAAACGGTTTTTTTTTTTTTTATTCGAGCAGACACGAACGAAACGCGTTGAACTTTGGGGAAAACAACGTTTTTTGTGAATATTCCCAAAGCAGTAAGGTGGAAAGTTGGGCGAGTTAAAATCTTATTCATGAAGTGATGTAGCGCTCGTGAAGTGTCTTCCTCCCACCTTTGTCCTCGTTTTTGGCGCTAACTACTCATGCATTTTCGAAGCAGTCGAGAAAGCATCTGCAAATAGGCTCATCTCCATCCAAACACAGATCGCAGCTTCAAAAGGTATGATTACCGTTCGTCTGATAGGCACCAGACGGCGCCATCTGTATTAGTTAAGCGAAAGCTGCTTGTCTCGGGTCGCGGATGCTGCAGGTGACGCGGTTTGCTAATGAATTCTGGACTAATCAGGCAAGTACGTCATCCAAACCTGGTATTGAAAAAAAACCAAGACGGTCGTATGACATCTCTGCGTCAAACTTCAGTGCGAATAAGCGAGCAGTTTAAGCTTGAGAAGCATTTTACGGTGTGTATTGAGCATTGCAACAGTCATCACATCTTCGGAATCCGTGCCTCCTATGTTTCCGCCATGTGCTTCGGCTACTGCAGCCCCCTGCCCAAACCATTGAAGAAGCTCGATATACTAACACACTTGGGATTCTGCATGCCTGTCCTTCTCCCTCACATTTTTTTCTCTATTTTTTATCACTCCTCAAATGTTATTCGGTGTTTTTGTTTGTTTGTTTGTTTGTTTGTTTGTTTGTTTGTTTGAACACAGTCTCTTTCCTACGAACGCTGTGTTGACTCTTTCAAGAGTCTGGCGCTAGTCTGATCCGGCTCGAGCAAGGTTGTTCACCGTTTTACAGTGAATATAACATGGCATGGCAATGGCACGGCAATGGCATGACAATGGCATGACAATGGCATGACAATAGCATGACAATAGCATGACAATGTGGCTCAGCTCGTTGCAGCAACTGAACTAGCAAAGCGGCATCGCCTTGCTTGATCAACCCGCGTGAGCTGCCGCATAGGTCGCAAGCTTACGAACAGTAATTATTGCGTATAATATAAACTACCTGTTAATAAAACGGCGAATGCATGCTTGTAAAATAAGAGTGCTGCTAGCTTCATGCAATGTCATATTGCGCTCCAATAAATCTCTTTAAACAAATCTGTAAACCTGAACCAAGGCTGCCCTTAAAAACGGTGGGAGTAATGTAGACTGGCCCGGCTCACATAGGCGGAATAAGATTAAATATCTGGGGCTAGGGGACACAGATTTCTTCGGGTACACTGGTGAGTATAGAGCTACTTGTTTCATTCAACGGCATGAATTCCTCAGTTTGTATTTTCAGCAGGCTCAGAAAGCTGCGCAAACTTCGCTTAACACCGGTTACAGCTGCCGAGGCCACCGGCGAAAGAAACCCCTAAGAGAGCTGCAGGAGCGTTGTTTTCCTAACCAGTCGAGTTGACCACGGCGTCAGATTAGAGATCTTTTAATGCGCTACGGTCAGCGCTAACCACGCCCGATCTCGGGATATATCACTATCTCGTTCGCTGATCGCCCCTAACGTAATACGGTCCCAAGTGCTTATCGGTAAGTTGACGCCCGGAACCAAGGAATGCTGATAGGGGGAGCTGTAAACGGGACTAACCTGTGGCATAAAGACCGGTCGAGTTGGCGCATTCCGGTCGGCTGCCTGTGAACACTTAAGATAAACGGCTTGCAATTTAAATGTACAAAAGAGCGGTGAAAGGACGAAAGATTAGCACTCACACAGAGAGCGCGAGACTGAAAGGTAGAAGGTGCGAAAACAAAACGGGGCTCTGAGATATGATAGTGCAGAGGAACTGACTATGGCGCTTTGGTGAAGTGTCAGCCATCTATTCCGAGCCGCCGTTACCATACACAACCAAATACGGGACACGTGTTCTTTCACACCGGCGGTATCACAAGAAGAGTCGCAATAACGATTAAGACTCTCAAGGAGCGATTTAACATCTGCCTGCAAGGCGACGAGGGAAGCGATAAATCATACTCATGCCTTTTTATGTAAAACCCTCCAACTTCCAGTACACAGGGGCTACCACCGGGATGCGAGATTCTTCGAGATTTAACAGCCAAGGTGTTATCAATTCATGATTTTATCGCGATTAATATCGGATAAATATCAGTGCAGTGTAATCCATTTCCAGAAAGTGGTAATAAGTAGGAGATTAACGCGTAGATAAAGAAGACCGGGAGAGTAGTTCATCAATGTAAAGGAGATAAATGACGAAATGGATTCGAAAAAGACACGTAAGGCGCTGCACTTAAAATCTACTGCATGACAACTGCCATCGCCCAGATGCGTGTAGTAGCAGAAGCACTGCTACTAACTATCGAACTCTGCCTTAGGAATTCGGAATTATACTTTCCTTGTCCTTCTCGTCGGCTGACCGTTTGGAACAGCACCGAGGTCTTGTTGCAAGTGGGGCCACACAGGCCACCGCTGCCGCCAGTGTTGGGAACGGTGCCGCAAGCCCACCGCTGGAACCAGTGTTAAAGATGGGGCTTCTGTCCCACCGCTGGAACCAGAGTTGAAGACGGAGGGGTCCTGGAGATGACTAACTCGTTTAGCCTCGCAGGTACCGGCTCCGAACGACGATGTCGGACTGCGTTATCGAGGAAACTGTACAGAAGGGTTTATTCTACATATTTACAGAAGAGAATCGAATCGAATGCGAAGCAATGCAATGCTCCGATCACACAACAACATCCCGTTAAATACGGTTCGCGTTCCCTAGATCCCTGCCTGGGGAACTTGGTTCGAATAACGTTGTCCAATCGGATGGGCCATTGATGACGCTGGCGGTACCACCCACGGCACGGGGCGGTGCTGAAGTTCTCGCTCTCTCACAGCTCGGGGGATGAGAAGGGGAAGACAGTCATCAAACACAGATGCGTCACCTTGACCACTGCCGCAAGTATTCTGTGCGTTGCCTCCGTGGGAAAGCAGAATCCCGCAGTCTTCTCGCAGGTGGTTGAACCTTCTCGAACTCCCCCGCCGGATGGCCGAAGCACGAGACCCATTCGACACAGCGTCTTTCAATTAGCAGCCTCGCTCAGCGTGACCTTGCGTAGCATCATCCAGTCCGGTGACCCGAAGGTCGACTCGGCCAACGTATACCGGTGTTTCCGCCGTGCTGCTGTGCATCTCTGCTTTCATCGTTGCCGCTGCTGTCGCAAGCTGTCGCCGCATCTTTGCCTAACGACGACACTCGTCTGACAGTAATTTATCCCAGGTCCGTGGGAGACAGCGTCCTTCGATCGGGTCGGAGGTTCGGTGATTTGGAGTGCAACAGCCCCGGCCGTCGTCGTCTATGCTTCTGCCGCCGGCGCCAGGCCTCGTCATATCCCTTGTTTTGCGATGAGACACACCCGGCTCTCAGGACCACGTTGTCCACTCTTAACAGCTCGTCCGCGGCCCGAAAAATCTCGAATGGCCAGCGTCCACGACCGCTGGGCAGGAAGAGATGAGGCCGGAGTCGGGTGGAAGGGCTGGTTTCCAGAAATGGCATCCAAGCTCGAACATTCAACAAAGAATGGCATCAGTGGACTGTTCCACGAGACAGGGCACTGACCCACAAGCAAGCGCTCGGAATTTGCCAAAGACCCACCAGGCTTCCCACAATGACAATAAATGTTTAATAAAACATTACTGAATTTTGGCGTAATTTTGGTGCCAAGAAAGCGCAAAATATCCCGAATGAAATCGCCAAAGACGGACTGCTTGGACCAAGGTTAAAAACAAAAACCCACACCCAGTAGGTGGTCCTACCAAGTACTCCTGTCTACAACAATCGGCTGAATCCATCAGCATTTCCGTGCGGTTTTCCGTTCCTGAAACGCATCGAGAAATTCTGTTTTTAGAGAGCAGGACTCCCGTCTAAGCAAGCGACCATTTTTGGGGGGACAAAACTGTCATAAGCACGTTTGAGACGGTGGTCAGTCTCAAATATGAACTTTGCGCCGTTCAAGTAGCTCTGGTAACCCGACAACATCTGTGCCGCCTAAACCAAACGCGCGCTCTTTGTCTGAAGCGCTGAACGCTTCTTCTCTACAGGTCAGCCTGCGGCTGACGTACTGAACATGGTGCTCTTCGTGGCCGTCGCCAACTTGACTTAAAATAGCACCTAGTCCTCTCTCTATCACTGGCGTCACACTGGACTTAAACTCTTTACCATAGGCAGCGGTCCGAAGCAAAGGTCGGGACACGCGCGCAACCTTTCGGCTCCTTCAAGAGTTTTCTCTTAGGTCATCTCAGTGTACGTCAGTGAGGCTCCCTTTCGTCAAGGGATCAACGCTCCGTCTACGCGACTCTAAGCGTAGTTCTACTCGAGCTGCACTCCTGTGAGTGCCGTTATCTCTTGGTAGCATGGGAAATCGACATCTGCGATTTCTAACTCAGTGACGCCCTAGCCTTGTTAACTCAGTGACGCCATAGCCCTCGTCTAAGGTAAGGAAAAAAAACAGTAACCTCCGATCAACTCTTTTTAACTCACAAAGTAGCCTTTCCCTTCCTGATTTCATAAACACACACAGAAAAAAAAAGAGGAATAAAAAAAAAACGAAACAGCTACTTGGAGTCGCCACGCGGGGGGGGGGGGGGGGGAAAGCTGACTCCCCGCCGCCGAGTTGAAAGGATTAGTCTTTCAGACGCGCCCGCCGCGGTCGCGCTTTGACTGATTGTAGTGCGGTCAACTCGTGACAAAAGGCTGCAGAAAAAAAACGTCCCTGACTTCCGCTTTCGCATCCGCGCCCCCTCGACGTGCTCGGAAAGCCTTGGCAGTGCATGCAATGTCGATGACCGACTCTGGACGACAAGCAGTGACCAGCGCGAGAAGCTGCTCCCTGTTCTCGCCACAAGCACGAAGCTCGGCCACCCTTTCGTCCTGCGCGATTCCTAGAATGGGGTGCCAAAAGTGAAGGACGAATCCCCCTCAAGTGCGCCCGCCGAACCCGCCTGCCTGCGTCGTCTCGGTTGTTCGACGCCTGCGTTTGCATGCGCTGAGTACCGTGCAACCTGGCGCCTCCTGTTTTGTCGGGCCGCCTTGCCCTTTCTCTTACGGGCCCTTTGTCAGGACGACGCGGTCTAGGTTTTCCTGCAGGCCGATGCCCCTTGATGCACTTCGCGCCTGTTTTGCTTGGAAGACGCGCTCTCCCCTTTTCATTACTGCGGTCAGCCCTTGACTCGCGTCCCGCCTGACCAGTAACTGCAAGCGTAAGTTTACGAGGCGCAACGCGGGAAGGCTTCGCCTTTCCTTCCACCGCATTTCTTTCTTTCGCACCTGTGTGCGCAACCGAATCTAGGGCTTTGAATTTGATTCGTTTTCTCTTGGTTCTTGCCCTTTTTCTTTTTCTGCGCCTAGACTGTACCGCATGCGTCTCCTGATCATACCTAGCTATCTCTAGTTTTTCAGTCGCACTTTGGAAATTTTCCTCAAATTCCAAACTGGCCTCTGTGCCTTCGCAGCAGAGTGCCAGCTCCACGCAGCTGACAGACGGACATGAATCTGCCCCTGAGATCCCTAGCTCATTCCTTTGGGGGTTGTCCTCTCCAGCTTGCCTGTCGCTCTGCGCGCCATTCTCTGCATTGCTGCGCTCAGCTACAACTGAGCCCGCCTGGCTGTCGCTCTGTGCGTCTTTGTCTACATTGCAGTGCTCAGCTACAACTGAGCCCGCCTGGCTGTCGCTCTGCGCGCCATTCTCTACTCTGCAGTGCTCAGCTACAACTGAGCCCGCCTGGCTGTCGCTCTGCGCGCCATTCCCTGAACTGCAGTGCTCAGCTACAACTGAGCCCGCCTGGCTCTTATGGCTATCCTTTTCCTCGGCAGCCTCGCACTCTTCTTGTGCCAGTATTACCAAGGTAGCCTCTCCGGAGCCTTTGTCACTGAAGCCACTGTGACATCCCAACTCGCTCTTACCGCGGTTGTTACTCTCAAAAGGGGTTTCCGCTGTTTCAACTTCGAAACCTTTCTCGCTAGGAAAATCTCCCTTTTCGCGGTTCTGCCGGTTTGACGCCTGTATCGACTCTACTGAAAGTGTCGCGCTCGCAACTGTCCCGACAAAGTTGTCCGTTGCCACTCCTACCTCACTTGGAGGAGAATCCTCGCACTCGTGTCGTTGAGACGCTATCTCGGAATGCTCTCTCTTAGCATTACGTCCAACTACACTGGACACGGTCTCGGATTCTGCGGCTTTCCTTGGACTACCGTACCGGTTGCACACGTTCTCTGCCACTTCCCTCGTGGTGTCGCGATTTACCAACTCGCCTACGGTCACAGACTTTGCGGGTCTTGCCTGCGGACCTATTTCATAAGCATCGCTTGCTCTTTCAGGAGTTCCGGCTCTCACAATACCGCCTTTTCTTCGCAGTTCGTTTTCAAGCTGTATACGCTTTAGATTCCTTATTTCATCTTCAACCTTCCACTGTTGCCGTTGCCGTTCCCGTTCCTTCTCTTTTTCGCACTCCCGATCAGCTGCTATTTGTTTCTCCCGATCGGCTTTCTCATTAGCCTCCTGGTCGGCTTTCTCTCTAGCCTCCTGGTCGGATTTTACTTTGCGGGCTTTTTCCCCTTGTACCAAATTCCACGTATCTACCAGCAACTGATCGTTATGCTTGACTTGTTTCAGAATGAATTCGCCCAATTCAATTTTGGTTAGTTTGCTAGGCACTTCAACCGACAGTTCCTCGCATATCAACAGCAAGTCCGACTTGTACAACCTCATTAGGTCCATGACAACGCTTTCTCCGCTTTGGCTCTGCTAACACAACAATGCCTTGAGAATAACCCCTCTCAAACGACAAAGCCCTGATTCCCAGTCAAGATTATTCTCTGAATCTTAAAGCCTGGCGAATCCCATTGCAAAAGCCAAAACGCTCACCCGTGGAGAAAGCACGATGTCGCACGGTCCATCCCACCGCTGCCACCAGTGTTGAGAACGGGCCCACAAGCCCACCGCTGGAACCAGTGTTGGGAACGGGGCCACACACCCACCGCTGGAACCAGTGTTAAAGATGGGGCTTCTATCCCACCGCTGCCACCAGTGTTGCAAGTGGGGCCACACAGGCCACCGCTGCCGCCAGTGTTGGGAACGGTGCCGCAAGCCCACCGCTGGAACCAGTGTTAAAGATGGGGCTTCTGTCCCACCGCTGGAACCAGAGTTGAAGACGGAGGGGTCCTGGAGATGACTAACTCGTTTAGCCTCGCAGGTACCGGCTCCGAACGACGATGTCGGACTGCGTTATCGAGGAAACTGTACAGAAGGGTTTATTCTACATATTTACAGAAGAGAATCGAATCGAATGCGAAGCAATGCAATGCTCCGATCACACAACAACATCCCGTTAAATACGGTTCGCGTTCCCTAGATCCCTGCCTGGGGAACTTGGTTCGAATAACGTTGTCCAATCGGATGGGCCATTGATGACGCTGGCGGTACCACCCACGGCACGGGGCGGTGCTGAAGTTCTCGCTCTCTCACAGCTCGGGGGATGAGAAGGGGAAGACAGTCATCAAACACAGATGCGTCACCTTGACCACTGCCGCAAGTATTCTGTGCGTTGCCTCCGTGGGAAAGCAGAATCCCGCAGTCTTCTCGCAGGTGGTTGAACCTTCTCGAACTCCCCCGCCGGATGGCCGAAGCACGAGACCCATTCGACACAGCGTCTTTCAATTAGCAGCCTCGCTCAGCGTGACCTTGCGTAGCATCATCCAGTCCGGTGACCCGAAGGTCGACTCGGCCAACGTATACCGGTGTTTCCGCCGTGCTGCTGTGCATCTCTGCTTTCATCGTTGCCGCTGCTGTCGCAAGCTGTCGCCGCATCTTTGCCTAACGACGACACTCGTCTGACAGTAATTTATCCCAGGTCCGTGGGAGACAGCGTCCTTCGATCGGGTCGGAGGTTCGGTGATTTGGAGTGCAACAGCCCCGGCCGTCGTCGTCTATGCTTCTGCCGCCGGCGCCAGGCCTCGTCATATCCCTTGTTTTGCGATGAGACACACCCGGCTCTCAGGACCACGTTGTCCACTCTTAACAGTCTTCAAGAAGGCAACACGGTCGTCGTTATTGTAAGAGAAGCAGGACACAGGTTAAAAGACCACTACGCGATCCGGCTTTTCCTGACGTAGGAGCTATACCATACCGATGACATCAGCTGGCAAGCTGTGAAAAGGCATCGCTGCGGACGCCAGGGGCAAATGCCGAAATTTCAAATCCTCTGCTCGCCCACTCGTATAGAACACAGAGTTACGCCATAGAAAAAAGATACCCCCCCCCCCCCCCCCCCCGGGTTCAACGCACACACAACCCGACTACCCCTCACCCCGCTGTGCACGCTTAAACACTCTCATCCTCTCCACTCTTCCTCCTTCCAGCAGGGCGATCGCAAGATGGCGACGGTAAAAGGGACGACGCTACTCTCAACACACGCACACCACAACAACAAAGACCAACCGCAACGGAGCAACAGAAAAACGGGAGCGGAGTGAAAAGCGGCGCGTGGCAGATCAAGCCCCCTTCCGGAGGAGAGCGAGACGAGAGCGCGCGGGGCACAAATGAACTCATTCACTCCGAGCGGCTCGCTTTCATATTTGCTTCCCCTTCTGTCGTTTCCTCCCGTGCCTGGACTCCCTTAACTGCGCCTGCAAGGAGACGCCGCCGCTCTCGACCTCTCCGCTGTCCATTTGTCCAGGCTGTCTTTCCTTTGTTGGCCGCCAGAAGGCGTTGTCTATATGCCGCACTCGGGATCATTAGTCGGAAGCCGACTCGCTTCCTCTCTCTATGCGCGTACTGCTTCAACCGAGCTACGCCTATAACAACGGACGTCTCGGTTTCGGATGAGGACTAGGCTGCTGGTGGCGGCGGCTTCACGGGTTCTTATAAGAGGAGGAAGAGGGAGAGAGAGAAAGAAGGAGAGACAGATTATGAACTGGAGAAGTCTGCCCTCTCCTCCACCGGAGCGCGGTGTTTAGGGCCAAGGGCGCGGCGGGCCGTCTTCGGTAGTCCGGCAGCGAAGGGCGGGAGCGGCTTAAAAGTGCTGTGCGGGAGCGCGCCCGCGAAATGGTCCGCGGCAGACGGCAATTTGCGGCACGAGAGCGGCACGCGCGCGGCGCGGGTCAGGCGTTGGCCAGACCCAGCGGAGCGGCAGGCTCCATAGTCGGTGTGTCGTCGAATCAGCGGTGTCAAAACAAACACAAAAATTGAAGAAGTGAGGAAAGGTCATCATGAGAGTGTCTTCAGCTGGTAGGCGGCAGCAGATGGCCATCTCGGAGGCCGACGACACCGCCATGTAGCGGGTGGGAAAGGCTGGTCGTCGTTGCTCATTGCGGAAAAATATGATGCATGTATACGAAGAAGTGCATCGCCCCTCGCCTTTCCTGAACCACCACCCAGTAATGAACGCAGATGTGCTCATGAGCAAGTGGCTCAGGGAGGACCGCAAAGCGACCGCACGGAGCGGGAACACCAACTTTTTTTTGCGTGTATCAAGGCCCAAATAAAATGCACCACCCTGAACGGTTCCACGTCGATGACCTCAGCGGTGCATACGAATAGTCTATTGGTCAAGACACCTCAAGACGATATATGCGGAAAGTGTCCACATCACAAAGTGAACGAAAATACAGAATTAAGAAACAGCTCGATGTGCGCAGAAGGCAGAAGTCCCGTTGGAACAGGCGTGATTAGGACAGCAGGCTAAGCCAGAAGGCCTGACCGACACGGTTTAGCGCGGCATATCACAAACCCAGAAGCCATAATGAGGGCACGACGAACGGAAGCTTGCAGCGAAGTTATTACAGCTTTCGTTACCCGTGGTACTCAGTACGCGACATCGAAGAAAGAGCGGGACCGTGTTCTCCAGGCTAAAACTGCTTCTTTAAGAGATGAGACTGTCTTGGACGGTACGTATGTACTGCGGCAGCGAATGAAAGAACTATAAACTACAGCGCCAAACGGCGACAGAGCCCGGACGAAGCTAATAAATCAGCTAAAGACACACAAAAGCTTCCGGCTGCCTTGTCGCGTGGGCTTCGCAAATGCGAGGACGACAGATGTCGGCCAGAAGGCGAGAGGAACCAGAGGACAAAGGAGAAGGGAAATCAGCAGGGCAGCCCGAGCAAAAGGGCGACCCAAGACGCCAGTGTCCCGACACTGAGGCGTCTGTGTGTGTGCTCTCAAGACGTCATTTCGCGACCACGAAACAAAAGGCGAGCCTTGCAGAGCGAGAGGGGGGGGGGGGGGGGACCTCGGTGTCAGAGGCCGGCCCCTCTGCCGCCACACTGGGCGTGCCGGCCACACTTTGTCGACCACTGTCATCAGCGAACGAAAAAGAACGGAGCCAGAAGGACGAGTGGGGGGTGCAGAAAATGCCGTCGAGGGACGGACGGGGGAGAATGGAAGGGATGGTAGTCAGGAAAAGAGAGCTACTTCTTCGGAAAACAGAGAAAACGAACAGAGAAAACGAAGAGTGGCGTCGAGGATGACACCGCAATGATGGCACCATGACGCTCCGGAAGGATCACTGGCGGCCACACCCTTCTTGGATGATGGTCTGGAGGACTGTGATGACGCAGATTGGTGGTATGGCGTTGCCGCAGATACGCGTGCGGTCTGTTTTTTGCGCGTTTCTCAGTTTCTCACTATTTTCGTTTGCGCGAGAGAGGGAAGGCGTTGAGGGCGGAACTACGGAGTTGGCGCGCGCCATGTAATGTCTTCGACGTACGGGCAGGGTCGCGTCGTGCAAAGCCATTTTGTCCTCTCTTACTCCATTTTTTTCTTTTGCCAGCCCGCGCCGATTCCTTTAAGTGCGCGTGGTTCTAGTCGCTCAAGCTACGCCGAATACCCACAAAAAAGAAAAAAAAGTCAGGCATTTCTTCGGCCTCCACACATTGGTCATTTTACCTGCAGCCAACCGACCGACATTGTCGCCGTTCTATGCGGAGCGCTATAGTCATGATTCTGATTGGCATGTATATTTGAAACGTATCCTTATAAGTGCATTCGACCGTATGCTCTTTCACAACAAACACACTGTTTGTCGAGATGTGGCCATTCTTAACTGATTTCTCTTGTCGTCTGAAATTGACACGTCGCCTCACTCACGTGTGATTGAGCGGCTACTCTGGGTGCCGATGCTGGAGAAAAGGTCACCAATGCGGTCCTTGCGACCACAGCTCGATGCAAGGAACGCATGCAGTCAGCCATCATTGGCAGTTCTCCGCTGTAGCGCCGAATGTGACAACACTTCAACCACGCTGACCCGGATTGAAGATGCATGGGAGGTATAGACACATATGGTGGCCATCAAACATACCTTATAAAGGATAAAGGAAGAAAGAAGTTCTGTGGCAAATCAACTCCACGTCTCCGTATACCAATAAAGCGAGTCGCTTGTCCCTATAGACTAACTTTCTCGCATGCTCTTCGTTTTAAATATTCTCCAAATTCGACGTGTATATAACTTGTAAGGTGCAGTCAGGCTCGAAAGTACGTTATTATGCAATCCCTGCATAATGAAAAAACCCTTGCTTACATTTCACTTTTTTTTCTTCTTTTATCTACCTTTTATAAGATGTTATCGCCAAGCAGTAAGTTTTGTGTTGCATCAAGATTAATTCACGACACATTCGTAGATGCCGACCTCGCATCTGGATCCAAAATGAGGAAATTACGCTTTTCCGTTGCAATATGTCTCGACCACTTTCACTTACACAGCCTTTCTTTTTATTCATCTGCACATCTTTAGGGCTTCAGTGGCTTGAAGCGAAAGGTCAAGAAGTCAAACACTTTCACAAATTCCGCGATGATCCCACAAGACCAGCAGAGCGAAGAATGAACGAATACGTAACTGCACGCCGTATAGCAGGAGCACCTCAACCCAGGTCTACGGTTTCAGCGGAGCTGAACGGAATTAGCCCGATGAGACACAACGGACGCATTAGAGGTATGGGGGCTCGGTTGTTTTTCGAACGTTAGTTTCATCCCCCACCTGCCCCGTCCACACGCCTCGTTTCCTGTCCCTCGCGGAATGTCGACACGTGTCTGACCTGGTGAAAAGTCATGGCTGCGAAATTTCGCTTTCTCTCGCATTTTGCTACATAATACCACCAGCGAGACGGTGAGGACATTCAGCCAAAGCAACGCTGAATGCCCCCCGCCCCTCTGTTTCTTTTTTTTTATCTTTATAGCAATGAAAGAGAAGAAAAATAAGATACAGGAACAAGGACGCGCTGGATGCGCCGGCGAAGGCATCAGCATACAAACGGGAACTATGCGCTATCCCTGTCGATAGCTACGAGAGAAAGTGAAGCTAAATAAGAAAGCAAGAAGCGCAGATTTCATGTTGGAGCTCCTCTATCAGCGGAGAGAGTTCGCGTGCATGCAGGGGAAAAAGCCCTTAAGGTCACGCGAGACGTTGGTGCCCGCGCCGCGGAGGCCGCGTATCGGGTAGACGCACATGCATGCGCTCGATTGTGTATACGACGGGAAAAGACACCACGCTGCACCAATTTGAAAAAGAGACGACAAAGTAACGCTCTAAACGGCCGAAGAGGCAAAGAAATGGAAGCTAATGGAAATGCGGGACTGCGGGACGCCAGTCGGAAAGTTACGGGTTGGTTAACAACTCCCGCGAGATTTCCGTCATATGCGATTCTCGAATTAAGGACAAGAGTTATGGAAAAAGAAATGAAGAAAAAAGGACAGGAGAGTAGGAGGGAGGGTTGATTCGAAGGGGAAACAGGAGTTCAAGAAGCACGTCACGCGACAGATGATGAGTAAAAGATAAAGAATGTGGACTTCAAATTGGAGGACCCTGGAAACGAGAGGAAGACTACAATGGCTGCCCAGAAGAAAGGTCAAGCAGCCTTCATTTTAGAGTTTTCATCCGGAACTGCCTTCCGCCCAAACAGAGAGGATATCCAGGAAAAGTTAGAACAAAGTCAAATGGTCATCGAAGAAGAGATAATCTTGAAATACCGGCGACGAGGCTCTCGAAATGGGGAATAAAAGTGCGAGTGGCAGGAATAGATGGGCTATACGCAACTCCTGCCATGGCCTCTGGTCTCTGACTGGTTCGCCCTCTTATGACGTCGTCGAGTCCTTCGCGAAAACGGGGCTGGATGGCTGCGGGCTATGCCGGGTAAATTGGGACGGAAAGGAGCTATGGCGACAGTTAAACACGAACAGTCAAAGGAACCTTTTTTTCCTGCATACCGGCTGTCCCCACTTTTCAAGAGTGGCCCCGCAATCATTTTTTTTTCTTGTCTAAGAGATCCAACAGCAGGGGAACTTTCTTTGGGGGAAAGGAAGAGTGGAATTACGCTGTCAGCGCGAAGAATAGAAATAAAAGAAAAAGAGGGAGACTTTATCCCAATTCGCGCACTCTTCGAAATAGGGAAAAGGATAAGGAAGGTAGCGTTTCTGGAAACTGGAAAACAAAAAACGTACTCACACGCAGAGAAACTATGGCCGGGAAGAAAGGAGCAGATGGCGAAAGCAGAAGAGATCGGAAAATGGGGAAGAGGACCAAAAATTGGAAATGCAGTCGTTCCGAGCTGCGCGGTCGCTTCTCCCCCTTTTCTCTACCCTTTTTCTCCCTACCGCTCCCCATTTCAACCACTTCGCGTGCTCGCCGCAGTATTCTTGCTCGCGGCCATCGCCGAGCTCACGTGTATGTGCATGTATGCAAAATGTGAAGGGCTATCCCGCGCAGTTTGTGAGTTTTGTATGTCTGGGACCGCGCGGTGGTCATTAGGGATGAGTCGACGACGTCTCCCGTATAACGTGTCCTCATCCCTTCCCGTTTTTCTCATCGCGCCATTCTTATTTCTTGTTCGCTATCCACTCCCGGGGCATTTTATTTGAAGTTTATTTCTTTTCCCTCCGCCTGTCCCATCCTCCACTTTCTGTTCTCAGGGTTCGCCTGAGTGGGTTCAAGTTACCTGCGTGTGGCATCGTGGGTGAAACACGGGCCTTTGACAAGACGTAGATATATATATATATATATATATATATATATATATATATATATATATATATATATATATATATATATATTTTCACTCAACCTTGTCTTATTCTTTTTCATTTCACCATGACGTGTACGACGCAATCTTTTGCTTCGCAGTCACCATCACATATTCACTCCTTTCCTTTTTTCGTGTCCCTTGCATTGCATTCCGTATAACAGTTAATAGGTGCCTGCTCATGCTAGAGCAGGACGCATGAAGTAAATAAGTCCTGGCTGCACAAGTATGATGTATCAGTACTGTAATCAGTAAATTATTTATTACTGATAAGAAAAAAACACGGAAAACAATGCTGGTACACACGTTATTGCCTGCGAGGGCAGTTCGCATCACCTTTGACAGACAGCACCTAATGCTTAGAGGCCAAACAGTTGAGGATCAGAGATCGAATTAAATACACGGAGGGAGAGGGGTGGGGGGGGGGGGGTACAGGCCACTCGATTTAGAAAGCGAGTTACTGAACATGCCAGCAAGTGAGTCCGATCTCCGATCTCTTCATTTCTTTGAGTTGACTTCGCTCATTCGTGAGTGAGAAGTTGAAGGCGCGAAACCGGCAGGTCTGCACCCGAGGCCAGAACGTTTCCAAAGAACGTGCTTGCAGCTAAAGAAAAAGGAAGGGGGGGGGGGGGATAATGATTCTCCCTCTGAAAAAGACATCGGAAATGTGGGGAAGCCATAATCCAGTCAATATGACGTCATGCCTGACTTCTGCGAACAGCGCTACTCCACATATGTCGAAGTAATGAGACGCCCCTGATTGGATACGGCGCCGTTGAACCAACGGTTCAAGGCACGTGCAGTTGCAGCCCTCCATTCACAACGTCGGACAACGTTTAAAGGCCGCGTTTTAGGTGCAAAAACCGAATTTGTGCGTAGGCATAGAGGCCGTTTTTGCACTTTTTTTTACATTAATAATAAATATGGGCGGACAGCAGAGAGTTCTCAAGGTGGGTAAAAACACATCTCGCCGCTGTATGCATGGTGAAAGCTCCCAAAAAACGCATGTTATGCTTTTTGCATACACCGAACTTGCAGTGCAAGAAAATAGACAGAAACGCAGCAACAGAGGGTTGCTTGAGGGGAAAGCGCTGAACGGTCGCGCGTTGGTCCAGGAGCACGATGACACCAACATCCCAGCTTGCCCGGACGCGGGTCGGTGGGAAGCATTTGTTTCAATGCCGGCCACTGCGGCCCTCGAACACCGCCGCAGGAAGCAGAACAAACAGCAAGAGCACCGAAGGTCCACGTATGGGGGCTGGACGCGCTGCGCACCGTATGTGTATACAACGCGCGTCGATGCGGGCCTTTGGATGCTTCGCTCTCCCCGCAGGCCAGCCAGCCACACCGAAGAGAAATCCGGACTGCGGGTCCCCCCTGTATACGCCTCACAACTAACGGTGTGACAAATGGCTCCCAGAGACCGGCCGCTGCTGACCCGGCGTCTCGCCTCGCACGCATATTATTCGTGCGCCGTGTGTGGAGGTTCTGCGGCGACTCGGACTTCAGTTTTTCGGGGGGAGGGGGGGGGGAGAGAAGCTGAAAGCGAAAGGTAGTGCTATAAACGACGGCGGCTATCTTGTCTCCGGCTTTGCACTATAAAAGTTTGGTTGTTCTTACAGGCGGTTTGTTCCTGCGCCATCCATACTGCCGTGGTGCTTCAAGGCGGTAGAAAACAACAACAAAAAAAAAATAGACACTCCACCCTCACCCCCCTACCCCGGCCCCCTTCTACAAAGGCCCTTTTAAGCACAAACTTCGGCATTGCACTATTCATCCGCACCTTCCACTAGTCTGTTCCTCCAGAACACAGGATACCCCTCGTTGTGCCCTGAAACCGAGACGGTCAACATGGTGTGCACCAGTGTTTCCTTCCACGACCCGCATGGCAACGCTTTCGTCGTGTAAGGTTAATAATACTTCTTTACCTGCACCACAACATTGGTTAATGCGCTCAGTTGCTGCGACGGCGATGCGCAAGACACACATTAGGTCTGTGGACAGATGTCTTGTGTCGCCGTGGATACGAAGGTACAGTGGCTGTAGCGAAGGACTATGACTGGCTGACGCCTTGGCTATGACTGGCAAAGCGCTTCTCATAAGCCATAAGTTGTAACAGGGGTAGAAAACTATTTATCTCAACTCGTAAGGCACAGCAGAAGCCATCACAATTACGTACACGACAGCCAGAACTGCGTTGATCTAGTGCCAGGCGCCGGCAGTCTTTGTAATTTAGCAACACGGTTCGTCTCGCATATTCGGCTGCCGGGGACGGGACAGGCGGGGCCGAAGGCAACTGACCTTTCCCACTTCCGCTTTCCTTCCATCCGCGCCGGAACCGGAAAACTGGTTTCGCTGCGCGACAGACGATGGCGCCCCTCTGCTAACACCACGGCATGCTAATGCGTTCCCGTACCACGTAACGCCCGCCAACAACAACAGCAACCTGCTCCTTCCGCTGTAGACGCGAAGCGAGCGATGATGGACGTCCCCGGCACGTCCGTTCGACGTCGGCGGCCATTTTGCGCGGCTGCTTCGCGTCGGGATTTATGAGACATGCGGCCCGGAGGATAACCGGCGGGTCATCTCCCCTAATGGGGGCGAGGGCGTGCGAAAACGCTACCGGGTGCCGTCTTGACCACCTGTCGGCCTTGTATACAGCGTTCTGCCCTCATCGGCAGTGTAGGTGACCCCGGCTGCATGCGATCTATTAAGCTGACTCCGCGGCCGCGTACAATGAGGCTGACCGCACGTTTCTCCGCGCTTTGACAGGCCCCCATATGAAGCCGCAGGGTTTACGTACGCCCGGTTGAGTGTAGTAACGGGCGATTTTCTTGCAATGCTGGCCTTATTTTGTGGCCGCAGGAAGCTCGTCGACAGATACTCTGTATGACGTGGTGGCACCGTTTCGCTGCTACCGACTGATTGGCATGGTCTCTGATATGGCCTTTTAGGTGGCTTCCTGGAAATCACGGCGTCAGAATGTGTTCGCTGCCGCCCAGACGATGTTTTGAACGCTGTCTTCTCATTTCCCGGAATCTCTTGCAAACCGATGCAGAAATATTTACGACAATATAAATAATACCTGTGCTGGGGACCTGTACTCCTGGTACTTTTGCGTTCATTTTTTCGTTTCCCCTGCTGATTTGAGCAGAAATGCGAAAGTGGTTACGAGGGCGTTTCGAGACCAAGAGATTTTTACCTGATATCATGTATCTCTTGTCCCCTTATTTGGAAAATTTCTTCTTTGTTCGTGATGTCTAAGCTATGACCGTAATCGAAAGCAAGGGCTATTCATAACGGTAATAGTCTTATTTCCCATCAGGACGCTCATACTTAGTATTCCGCGCGTGGGCTCACAGATGAAAGAACGAGCGTTAATAACCCTCTGAACAGGATCAATGCGGATTGGCGGCTTTATTTTGTTGTGCCGGTGTTGTCTTCTTAGATAACATAAGAAGTCTAGGAGTGACCTCGATGTAAGTTTTCTTCCTAATCCCGGCAACCATAGCGTATACATTCATTGTTCTTCCTTTTAAAGATCGCCCCGCCGCGGTGGCTCAGCAATAAAGAAAAACAAAAAGCCGCGGTGGCTCAGTGGTTACGGCGCTCGGCTGCTGACCCGAAAGACGAGGGTTCGATCCCGGCCGCGACGGCTGAATTTCTATGAAGGCGAAATTCTAGAGGTCCGTGTGCTGTGCGATGTCGGTGCACGTTAAACAACCCCAGGTGGCCGAAATTTCCGGAGCCCTTCACTACGGCGTCCCTCATAGCCTGAGTTGCTTTGGGACGCTAAACCCCAATAAACGAACCTTTTAAAGAAAATAACAACTGTTTCCCGAAACGTTGGATACATAAGTACCGATACACGGTTAAGACTATTACAGCGCTTACCTCATTAAGGCAGTAACGAATATTGTCGAATAATTAACCGTTATAGTAACACAAACAACTCGACCCAAACTGACCACCCACCACGTGATGAGGCCGAAAGGTCGCCAGTGCGCACAGCCTGCCCACATTCCATGATTCGAATACTCAACACAGAGATACACGTCCATCATACATACAGCATGCGAAGACACGAGAGACAGCTCTCTGCCCGCAAAAGGAAGTGAGCGTGTGCTTTGACAGCTGGGTCATAAATTGCAAATTGAGGCTAATGAATGCCATCTACCCAGCGCGAGTGCCCTCTCCCTCAAGGCGTCGCGCGTGCAAGAGAAGAAGAGGCGAAAAAAGAAGAAGCCTCGGCAATAAAACGCGCTCGTATACAACACCGGTCAACGCCCAATTTGAAACAAAACACTGCCCCCACAGCCGCCGCAGTCTCGAATGCGCGCAATTAACATACGCGGGGGCAGCCAGGCAGCAGCTTGCCGTGACACATTTTGTCCTCTCTCTTCGCTGGTTTCCGCGAGTGTTCAAAGTAAACAAAGCAAAACGCATCCTGTCGACTGCGCCAAAAAAAGCGCGCAGAGATCTTGCCCCCCGCCCGCACCACTAAGGCAAAGAGGCCGAGAGAAACGCCCCTCAAAGGTGCTCGCGCGTGTACAGCAACAAATAAAACAAGCAAATGAAATAAACTAAACGCCGGGAATCTATATCCCTAAATTAGTGTCGGGTTACTTTCGCTGCTTCTGTTGGGAGTGCAACAAGATTATGCAAGATGTCTTTTGCCTTTGTGTCAGCTGACAGGATGACATTGCTTTAAATGCATGTTTGAAAATGCAATTCTATGATACTCAGAGGATTTGTATTGTCTGCGCAGGAAGGAAAACCACTGTTCCAAGTGCAATCTGAATCATACTTTATGAACAGGACTAAAAAAACTGAGCTAAAACGGCACATTTTCCACCACTGTTTCCTGATGAAGCAGCAGAATAGTGGACATCGTTTCCGCTTTAATGCAGTACACCCTGCACAATGGTTACGAACGCAACATTCTCGTCCACTGCTTCCGGGCGCAAACCACAGCCCATATTTGTCGCTGTATAACTAGAGCCTCGCGTTACTACAGCGCTCTGGTGGTGACGCTAAGCCGAAGCTTCCTTCTGTCTCAAAGCGCCAGCACGACGACGACCGTGAGCGCTGCTCATTAATGGAAGACACGCAGACATTACGATGCAGTAGGCGTCGTTCGGTACACGACTAGCACCTGGTCAAACAGCGAGGTCGTTTTGCATGCATAACGTAACGTGATCGCTGCCCACGCCAGCGTGTTAGGCCACCGAGGTACGCTAGCCGAGTGCGCCGAATGCCATGGAATTAGATCAAAACTAACGATAGACTGGCGCGTACCGAAACAGTTCCGACTCCCGAGACACGCGCGGCCCCCATGACGAGCCGTAGTACTTGCAGTTGTTGTATATGCACCAATTGTGTATGAGGACTTTCTTCCAGGTATGATTTGACCATGCCGTGCTTCGCAACCAAAAATCCAGCCGTACTCCTGCTAAACACTCTCCCCCCCCCCCTAAAAAAATGCACTCAAGTTAGGTCTGAGCGAATAAGGGACACGTGGGGGGACACACATCCATCATTTCTCCACCATGTCTCCACCATGTGTCCAAAATGTGTCCATCACTTGCCCACCATGTTTCCATCATGTGTCCATCATGTATCCATCATGTATCCACCACGTGTCCACCACGTGTCCGTTACGGTTAAGACCTGGGGCAAAACCATTTTTGGGCAGCACGAGAACGGGTTTTTTTTCGACAAGGAGATGTTACAACGACGCCATATTGCCCGGAGAAAAACTTTCGCGTACTAGCTATTGCTGTAAAAGAAAAAAAATGAAGAGGATCGCCCCTCGTGCAACTACAGCGATCGTGGATCTGGAACACGGTGTATACACGCCACGGCGTAGGCCGGACGGCGCTGGGGCGCTGGAAGGACGTTTCGGATTCGCCGCATAGCTGGGTCGCATTTTCTTCCCCCATCAGGCGTGGGTCATGTGGAAGGGAAGGACGATGGGGGTGGCGTCGTAGCGACGACCGCTCCGCGAGACCACCGCAACGACGTCGTCGCATTTTTTCGCGCCCGGTGCATACGCCTACGCCAGCTAGGCGGGCCTGCGGTATGCCCGCAGGTCCTCCGCGTGCACGAGAAATCCTCCTCCCACATCGAAAACGCCGCGGTGTCCTCAATTGAAGCCTCCGCGATGTCCCCCTTCCTCCTGTACACTCGGTGCATCCTGTGCATCCTGTACGACTGTCTCCGTTGCTGGTGCCCGGCCGTCTCCTCATCCCCCCCCCCCCACCCCTTTATACATTTTTGAGAAAATGGCGGCAAGAGTTTAACCGAGTCTTTGAAATACGCATGTTTTTAATTTGTTTTAACAACATCGCAATTGATTGCCTACATATGCTTTAGTATTGAAATACGGTCCCTATCACTGACGAGACAGGATCGTGGCAGACGTCGCAAGAGCGGAGTAACTGGAATTGGGAGAGGATATAAACACTTCCGGGCGCGTAATTCGGCTGCTGATGACGATTGTGATAATAATGAGGCTGTCATGCTAGTAAAGTTCAAATTTTGCTAGCAGGTAGGAGCGAACATGTAACGCGTTGATTGATGCCTTACAGCTTCTTCCCTCCCCT
The DNA here is from genome assembly GCF_055824585.1 of Amblyomma mixtum. Taxonomy (NCBI): domain Eukaryota; kingdom Metazoa; phylum Arthropoda; class Arachnida; order Ixodida; family Ixodidae; genus Amblyomma; species Amblyomma mixtum. Next base: position 62,078,051 of record NC_143019.1, read on the forward strand.
GGCGCCACAAAATCTTCAAATTCAGTAATTAATACCCTGGAAATCCCTATAAATTTGGTGCAATATCCAAAGCGATTTTCTGTGCGGACATGAGACGATTGTTATAGTCAATATGCTTGACCTTCCTTCCTAGGTCTGTCCACAAAGCTCTGCAATGCGCTTTTCGATTTTTGTTTTCTCCTCTTCTTTTAGTTGTTATGCTCCAGAAAAGTTCAAAATGAAGTGAATCATTCAGTCAATACTTTCCGTCTTGGACTATCGAGCATACGGGTGAAAATTTCTGGTGCCAAAACAGGTTAAAAAAAAGCTAAGAGCAAAGAACTGAGGGAGCTTGCGCGGCGAACAGTCGCTTAGTCAAAGGCGCGATTGAGAGTCAGTGACGCCCCCGACTGAAGTGGAAAGACTCCGCACTCTGGCCACACTAAGAAGCCTGACGTGGCGGGCGGTCGGTGTCCGCGGCTAGTAAAACAAAAGAAAAAAGTTTTCTGCGTGTTTTAACCTTTTAGACCAGCGACTTTTGGAAACGAAATTGCCTCCCGCGGAGCTTAAGGGTGGAGTGGCTGCAAAGGCACAGACGCAAACACCGCCTACGACACGAGAGGTCTTAGAACTCGGGGCATTTCGAGTGGTCGTAAGAGATACGATCTTCGCAAAGTCATCATTCCTTTTCTTACTGTGCGACACGCGACTAATGCGTCAGGAATGTTCGCAAGCAAGTGCATTTGTCCGGATTTTGCCCTTTATTTCTACGTCTGTCTGGAAAAGAGGCGAGAAAACTAGAGAGAGAAATCCGATAGTCTTGTACACCATGCACTGACAACGAACCGATATGCTGTTGAACAGCAGTGTGCCCAATATAGACGGCGCACAGAAAGCTTACAACCAATCGTTCTCATCGAACATTGGCATTACGCGTTGTACAATGGATACAGCCGTCTCCTGCTAAATGGCCGGCACTCTTGCTTAAAATACTTTGGCACTCTCCGCACAAATATTTTAAAGGTGACTGAAATGAGTCCTTACAGAAAGGTGTTCGTCATCAAACAACCACTTCCAACACACTTCAACTCGACCTGACCTCATCGCATGTCCGCACCCGCCATGACGGTAAAAGAAATTTAGAGAAAGGAATGTGCATTCGAACTTTTTAAGACTGGAGTGCGGTGGCGGTACAAGGGTAAGTACATTCCGGAGACGTTATGTGTTTATTATCAGAAAAAAAAGTGCCTTTGATGGCGAAGAGTGTGAAGTGAGGGTGCTACGCATGTACCCTTTTCCGGAACTTCACAATGAATCTTTTCGGCGTGTATCATCATGGATTACGTTATTCTGTTCTTGTCGTGCAAGTAAACATATTTGTAGGCGCACGACGAGCCTCATAGATGAGACAAACGCAGAACAACAATGGATGCCTCACCACAAACGTCCACATGAACCCCTTTGTCCTGTCCAGACGAAACAAGTTGCCCGCTCGGTGCGAACCTTACTCGTCACGGAGTTTCTCTGTTCCTCCTCTTCGTTATTTATTGTTATCTCCTTCCTTCTCTAGCTCTCGCAACCGGCGCCGTCGCATGTCTTACCATACGGCGTCCCCAAAGAGTGATGGTTTAAGACTCGCAGTAGAGTCCACAAAGACGCAGAACCATGCGCGACCGTCCTCTTTCCCATTCCTGAAGACTCGCCCAGTCCCGTCCAACTGTGGGACGCAACATCCTCGACACCGGCTCCTGACCTCTTCTTCTTCCACACAGACGGACGGACTCCTCCAATAACAACAGGGCCAAATACGCTTTTCTTTTCATTTAGAGAGAGAAAGACAGAGAGAATGGGAAGAGAGATATGCACTACGTCGACGGCGGACGAAAACCATCCCAGAAGCCCGCATCTTCACCAAACCAAAGAAGGCGCCTTGGCTCAGTGTCTTGTCCCAAACACGCTCCTAACCATATTCCTGCGCCTTCCATTTCCCAGCCAAGCGATCTATCCAACCGGCCAAGACCGCGGCAAGAGGACCCGTCGCTCGAGCTAACGCTCTGGGAAAGAGCGAGGGAAAGAGAAAGATCGAGAGCGAAGGAAAAGAGCAGAGAACGATGGCGGCGACGCCACGGACGTCCCGGCGTTGTTTGGCCGGCGCTGATGGATTGGCGACTTGCGTCAGCGCGTCGCCACTGAGCCTTTTTTCCACCGTATGGGCCGCTCCGGCTGCAATATCGATACTTACACCTATAGGCTCCGGGGCGAAGGGACCTCCCCTAGCGCTGCTCCTTCTAGATGCTGCTGCAACTGCCTGGTTACTTCTTTTTTTCGGTTCTTTTTGTTTCTTTTTCGCTTCAGTGGACTTCTTCGTCTCTGCTCAGGCGCATCGGCCGCGGAGAAGAGAGAGAGACGGCGGGGGTGGAACAACGTCTTAACGGGCAGCATCGCGGGAGATTTGATGAAGTGCCGCTGGTGCCGAGGCCCGGCTCCTTCTTCGCCAAGCTGGCGACGTCGTTCCCCAGCGGCAGCAGCCAGGCTGTACGCGCCTTCGCAACAAACTTTCCTGCGGCGAGGCACATTGGACGCCTGTCCGTCCTGTCCGTCCGTCACGCTTACCTGAGCGGGCGACTTGTCTCTCTTGTCTCTCTAGCCCTTACCCTCGCGTACGCCCCAAACCACGCTTGGAAGACTAGTGTCTTCACGACCAATTCTCTCGGTGTGCTTGCTTGCAAAGCTTTGTCTCTCTCCTTTTTTTGTTTCTGTTCTTTTTCGCGGCTAGTTTTCTATTGTTTTGTTGTTCTACGCGTGTCTGTGAGGCTTCGAGGAGGAAGCAGTGAATTGCAGTGGCTTCGGGAAGCGTTCACTCCTCGCCCCATCGGTCCGACTTTTTGCTGATCGAGCCCCGAGGAGGGTTCCCATGCACAGGGTCCCTCGAGAAGGTGCCGGGAAGTGGAGAGGCCAGTTCGGTGAAAACACAATAGATGTAGCTACCTTATTTCTTTATTCTTTTTTTTCGGCTGGCTACTTCTTTCTGACATCATCGATCCGCAGTCAGCCGACTACCGAGGTCCATATCAGCTTGGGCCACACGTTTGTGGCGGAAGGACGGAACGGTTCGCTCCGAACTTTGCTTCTCTCGCGAAAAAAAATGTGCTTCCAAAAGTAGAGGAAGCCGGAAGATATTTCACTGTATGTGCAGTGTGTGTGGTAATGGTATCCAAAGATGTAACACTGACAACTCGTCGCAATGACAGGTTTGGTTTATAGGGGTTTAACGAAGGGCGCCATAGTTAAAGACTCCGGAAATTTCGACCACCTGGGGTTCTTTAACGTGCACTGACATCGCACAGTACACGGGACTCAAGAATTTCGCCTCCATCGAAATTCGACCTCCGTGGCAGGGGCCGAAACCAGCGTCTTTAGGGCCAGCAGCCGAGCGCCACAATCACTGAGCCACCGCGATGACTCGTCGTAATGACTGATCATTACCAACAACTATGGCAGTGACTTACCAAAAACTATACTGGTTAAAAAAAAAAAGACAGCGAAAAGTGCCACAGGTAACCCACTCCTCAGCACATCGTTTTTTAGAAGTGCCTTCGGTATCGCGAACATCAACTGGCGTTAATCGATCAATCTTCAGAACTTAATTCCCCGCGAAACGAGGCAAGCTACGAAGTAATTAGCCGACACTCTTGAAAAACTAATTTATCGCTGACATTCACTGTAGGCAATGGCATTTCGAAATACATTTCTACTAGTCAGTTTCTTCTCTACTCTAGCTAAAAATTTCGCAATTAAGGTCGCGAACTGGTACCGTTTTGTCTGGGGGGTTGGAGTCGGTACTAAGGCCTGTACTACCTTCAGCTTGAATCTCACGTTCAGCTCTGCTGCAATGACTGCTGTCCCTTCGTTCACGCTGGACAGCTGCGAAAGAACTGACACTACATCATCAGAGGTACACCTCCCGTCAAAAGTATACAGCCCAATGGGGTTTGCTTGTAAGGCCTGTAGCGTGCCTCATTATCCATCCTCAACGACCGCAATCTCTCGAAAGAGGAATGAGATCTAGCCCTCAATCCTCCCAAACTTTGGACTGCTATGCACGCTAGGGAGCCCGGCTAAACGCCTTAGTAGCAAACCCCTTGGGCCGTATACTTTTGACGGGGGCTGGCCGTACCACCCCTTCAATTTGACAATACCCCGCGAAACGATAAGGGAAGCAGGCACGCGCCCGCGCCTCGTAGCTATCAGGTGTACGCGAAAAACGTCTCGCAATCAGCGTTACGTCTCTCGTTTAACGAAACACCGGAATCATTAAGTGGCCTCCCTTTATGCGCCTAACCAGCGTGCGACGGCGTATACAGCACGGCACACAACAGCAAGCCAGGCGGATCGCGCGCGTAAGGCGAACAGTAAGAATACGCTGCTGCACCTGTTATCTCGTCGCCACTTAAGCAAGAGAAAAAAAGTGAAGAAGGGCGTAAAAGCGGCAGAAGCGGGAGTCAAACGGGGTCCCGCTCTCGACGACGACGTCGCCATAGATGAGTTCTGGGTGGAGGTCAGCAAGGCAGCTTTTCGATAGGACAGAAGAAGAAGAAAAAAGAACGGGCAATTAGACGAGAGAAAACGAACAAGAAAAGGAATAAACGGGGCTCAGATAAAAAAAGTCGCGCATTCAGACGCCCATGCCTATATGGCAGAAGGGAGAGACGGAGCGACGACCTCCGTCGCCTGCATTATGAAGAAGACAAAACAACTGTTATCGAAAGAAAAGAACGGGGGGAGATGAACTCAAGGTACGCTCCGGCGTCGATTGAAAGAGAGAGAGAGAAGGGAGAAGAAAACGAGATCAAACTGAAACGAAGCGGCTGCGCCGAGACCGACGCCGCCAAAGAGCGAAGATCGCAATCGGCTAGCGCCCGATTCCTCAAGCGCGTCGTCGCCGACGCTGTCCCGCCACACGTGTTGTGTGTGTACGTGCGTCCGGGTGCGCTGGCGACGGTCCTGCTTGCTTCAGGCCGCTGCTGCTTTGTATTCCCGGAAGAGGACAACGGTGCCCAAGGCAGGGTGGCTAAGCTATATGGCTTCGGCTGTCTTGCGTAGTCTACTATGCTCTCCCCTATACTCCACCCTAGATCTCTCTCTTTCCAGCACTCGAGGACAGGGCGACGGAATAGCGGACATAACAACGAAATCGATACAAGAGAACAGAAAGAGAGGACCGCACCAAGTGATCGCAACAGGTGTTCATTGAGGTTGGGTCCATATGATGATAATGATGATGTCTTCAGGCTTAATGGCACATACCCACGGCGGGGGATTGGCCAGGGGACATATCACACGCTATAGAACTTTCTTTCTTTCTTTCTTTCTTCCTTTCTTTCTTTCTTTCTTTCTTTCTTTCTTTCTTTCTTTCTTTCCTCCTCTCTCTCTCTATCTCTCTTTCTTTCTTTCGTAACGTACTGCATAAAGTAGCAGCAAGATAACCACTTTTCGGAAGTCTTCGATGCCATGAACCTAACACCCTCTCCAAAACTTCCTGCATCACTGTGGGGCCTAGCGCTAGAGTTGTGCAGAGAGTTTGTCAACGCGTAATGCATAGATAATATGTTCTCCCATGACAAATAAGTTAAAGGAAAATGAAACAACCAGCAGCAATCGAGAGAGGCTAAAGCAGAAAGGAAAAAAATGAAACAGAAGTCGCGTACTCAGCATCCGTCAGGTGAAAAACGTAGGCAGCGATCTCTGGCAGCAACGACAGGAAAGGGGTGTCGCATATAGGCAGTCAGGTGAGTGCGCACTGCCAGCGGCTAATATAGCCACAGCGAAAAGATCTTTATAAGCAAGAAAAACAAACGGAAGGTTAAAGAAAAAGAAGAAGAATAACAGAGGGGATTGCAAGAGAGGATCAGCTGCGCCGGGAGGATTAACGTCCTCGTCGTCGGTCCCGTCTCCGATATACCCACTCTCTCTCCCCAGCTGCTGGGTTCGGGCGTCGCCGGTAGATATCGGCCGGCCATATCGCATCGTCGCGACGGTATAGCGCGTGCATCGCGCCGAGCTGTGGTTGCGAAAAGAAGGAGAGGAGGATATACGTGTCGCATCCAACGGAGGGGAGGGTCGGGGCGGCCAGGCCGACGGAAAGCAAGAGGACGGCAGTCTCTCGCTACGACAGAAGTGGAACGCGCGGTCACCGCGCGCAAGCTTCTTGCCGGCCCTGCTGCTCGCATCTAGAAACCACCGCCACAATCATCGCCGCCACCGCGCCGTAGCGGAGTCGGGCCCGAGGTCATCGCGAAGCGTTGTCTTTTCGCGCTACAGTCCGGGCACGACGTCCACAAAGGCGTCATTGCAGATTCCCGGCGCGCGCAGTGTCCGCTCAGCCGCCGTCCCAGGAGCGCCGGGAGATAAACCACGGGCGGCGGCAAGAGCGCCGCTCTTAAAGTACTTCAGAAATAAGAACAAACCAAGAACAACAACAAAAAAAAAACAGAAAAAGGAGAGCATACACACCTGTGGCGAGGTCGATCGCGACCGCGTGCGTGTGTTACAGGAAATTGTGACCACGCGGCACTTTGTGTGTGTCTTCTGTTTGGGGCGCCGGCCGGTTTGCCGCAGCGCCGTCTGATGTGGAAGACCAGTCCGTATACGTGCTTTCCAGCATGCCTGTTTCTTTGTAGTTTTTTTTACTTTGGGAAGTGGACAGGGCGTAGCATGCATTTGTGTCCCTTTTCATCGAATCTTTGCGCTTTGGTTTGTGCTGCGTCGGCCGGTCGGGTGGGGTGGCAACTGGAGACGGAGGGAGGTGGAGACGGCAGTATAGTAGCGGACTTGTGCCGCCGGTGGGTCCTCTTAGCCTCGGCGCGGCGAGCAAGCGGGCGGCCCAGATTGATCGCAGATCGAACGCGACAGGCATACGGTACGGAAGTCTTAAATGCGTTTCTCTCCGTCGGACAGTGGTCGGGGGCATATCGTGCAACAAGGACGGACGAAGTGAAGGTGATTGTGGAAGAGATCTATACGGCGGGTCGGCCGGCCCTCTAATATGGGACGTTCCGCGAACCTGCTTCGCTCGAGAGAGGCACATTCTGCGGGCCGCATTAAGAATGTGTAGTTGACCGTGTTAATTGATTCACTGAACATCTAATGAATTGCATGCGCCAAAGTTGCACTGCGGGGTTATGAACCGCGCTGTGGTGGAGAGATCCAGATGACGAACGCCATTCGGAGATCGTTCATCGAAGTCTCGGTACATATGGGCTTTTCTGCATTTCTCCTCCGTTGAAATGCGGCCTCCGCAGTGGTCAGTTGAGACCGCTACCTCGCGCTCTAGATAGTAGAATACCACAGTGTGAAAGCAAGTATGGTGGGTGTAAATGGCTGCAAAAGACACCTCCTTTGACGCCTCATATGTTTCGACGTTCTCGAAGCAACTCAAGCAGAGAAACGTGCAGCGTGCGAGCATGACCAAGACTTGTCAAAATCACACTGATTGAGCAAACTCTCCGGAAATTCCGCAGGCTTTACAGTAGATAGTGCGGTACGAGGAATGGTAAAAAATCTGGAGGCATAGAAGCTCGCACGCTGTCCGCTGCACGAAATGAACAGTCCGAGGTTGCCAAAATATTTCAGGTTGTCAACGAGAAATGAAGCAAATAGGTCGGCAGTTTAAACAAACCCACGGTGGTGCCCTGATTCACTACATTCTATAAAAATACGCACCGCTCACTGGCGCTGCATTGGGAGTGCATGCGGCATGAATGCACTAGTGTGTGTGTGTCTGTGTGTGTGTGTGTGTGTGTGTGTGTGTGCGTGCGTGCGCGCGTGTGCATGTGTGTGTGTGTGCGTGTGTGTGCGCGCGCGCGCGCGCGCGCGCGTGTGTGTGTGTGTGTGTGTGTGTGTGTGTGTGCGCGTGTGCGTGTGTGTGTGTTAACAAGGGTTTTACATAGCGTGACGCAAAGGATGTCACGGCAATTACCGATCACACTCTCTTGAAACAATGGTAGAGAGAGGGTGTGGTAGATGGTCCTTTGCGATCACAAAATGAACAAGGGAGGGGAAAACCTCAGGTTGCTTGAGCCAACGTTTCGACAAGGGGACTTGTCTTCGTCTGGGCAAAGCGTTCATGGCAGTTTGCCTCCTTCAATGCGCCAGCTTCTCCTATTGTTACCTTACATTACAAAAAAAGAAAAGAAAAGATATCCACTGCACCGAACCCATATGCAGAGTCTAGTAGTGCTTCGCAGTCTAATAAATCCAATACGGCCACCGTGTTGTAAGAGTATGTGATAGCAGCACACCGATAGACACACAGAAAGCAGATTAAGGTGATGATAATGATGAGTTTTAACTGTGCAAGGGAAGCTTTAGTCAAACAGTTCCATGGAACAACGTAAGGCGGGGTCGAACACATTTTTCAAGGATTTCGCACAAGAGAAGCTGATCACGAGACCAAGGAAAGCTTGTACCTATTGTATGAACGGCGGAGACCCTGCGGCCACAAAAATAGATTTGCAGAAGGAACCAACCTACCGGAAAAAAACCGGATTGGTCCCCTTTTTTTGCCGCCAATTACAAAACGTTCGTAAGAAGGACGTTTCACAATGAATTCTGCCATTTTAAGCCTCAGCGAGTAAGGAAGCGGTGTCACGTGACGAGCTTATGCAATGACAAATTAATCCCCCCAGCAGAATTTTACGACTCGCGCTGGACTGCGCGCTTTTCGAACAAAACAACCACGCAAAACACGGCCCGGATACGTCGCACTCGCATCTGTATACAGACATCAAATGTAATGGCACGCTCGTGGAAAGCACTTTCCCTCGTGAACTTGGCTTGACCCTCCGAAACAGACGTCTCCACACTGCGTGAAAAATGGATTCTGGGCGGGCGTATGACACACATACGAGCTTACATACCGGAGAGCGAGCTTTCATATTCCGACCTGTCGAGCGCTGTTGGTGCTACGTTATACAGCGTGGCTCGGAGCAGGCGTGCCGAAGCACTCGGTGCTCCTTTTACGATCTTCGAAGCGGCCCCTCTTTACAGCGCGACCGACCGACCGCGGTAAAGAGCCAAGGATCGCTATAAAACGCCTAGCGCGGCGCTATAGTACCCCCCTTAACGCATTAGACGTGCGATCACCCGAAGCGATGTTCGGAGAATTGGCCGGCTTGGACGGACGACGGCAAGGTTGAGAGGGATTACCGCTTTGTTATTATAACGGACGCGTTCGCCTACACAGTACGGCGATAACGCTCGGAGGAAACACAAAGCCCGCGGGGACGGTGCGCTGTATAGGCAAACCAAATTTGTGCATGAAGACTTTGCATACGTTATCGATATGGCGATGGACTCCGGGACAAAAAAGACAACAGGAAATACCGTGCGCGAGTGGATTTCGCCGATTGAGATCTCAACCGTCCGTTCCCAGAGAAAGTTGTGAATCAGAAGCGATTCTACTGAAACCGGCATCGAGGACTGCGGTCGCACTGGGGTCGAATTTTGCTTATTCATTTTTGTTTTTCACCTAGAATCTTCGTGCTGTTGCTGCCGTTTGTCCTAGAGCCTGCAAATCACGTAATTTACGCTCCAAGAGCCATTGGAGACTCCGCGGCGTCCCCTCGTTAAGCGCGTCCTCGCCTTGACTGCAATTTGGTCCTTAAAACGCCGCACATTTAATGACTGAGGCTGTTTAAGTATGCAAGGCTGGTCTCTATCGAAGTACGTGCGTGAGCATGTGCAGTCAGGGCCAAAAGTTCGAGGGACGCGGATTCGCGGGAACCAAATTATTTCTGCGTTGTCTCGACAGCCAGTCGGTACTTGGCATTCGTGTCAGCCGATGAAGCACGCAGCATGCCCTTCTTCTATGCTTTCAATTCACCTCCTTCGCCTGACTGCGCAGGAATAATTTACTCTCTGCAGAACCCCATCCCGTAAACTTTTGTCCATGACTGTACGCCAGTCGGACGAACGAGCACTGCAAAGCGCCCCATCAAAAGCCATGCGATCTCGTAGTACGTGACTGAATGGACAAGACAGGCATGCATGTCAAAGAACTGCTTAGATTTAGAAACCGTGTCTTCTCGCAGTGCTGTGCTCGTGAAGTTCGACCTCAATTTCGGGAAGTTCCATAAACGCCGTATCGCCTATAATGGCCATTCGTGAGTTTAATAGCCGAATAACGCCACGCCACGCCTAAAAGCACCATCTAGACAGCTTCTTTTTATGTACACATTTCTCGCTTTCTTCTTGCAACTCATGTTTATCAGTCCAGCGCGCGGGCGCGGCTCAGAAGGCCAAATTTATGTACAGTTTTTATAACCAGTTGTAAAATTAATCCGATGAAGCCCCACAGCAAGCAACTAAGCAAAACCGCTATCCTCTTTCTCAACGAGGGAAAAGAAAAAAAAAAAGGAGAATCGCTAAGTGGGATGTTTAACAATTATAACAAAGCTAGGACAGATGGACGAATGATAATCATGACGACACGACTATATATATAGTCATCTAAAGCCAACCCGTGAAGACAGGGTCGCCGTTACAGTGGTGGGTAAAGCCAAAAAAGCACAGACCAGACATTGCGAGATAATTTCTCCTCATACAGCTTTTCTCCAATGAACCCATCTAATGTACAAACGCTGTATTTTTAACATACGTGCCCATATTACCTGAACAGATTTTTTTATCCCTCTTTCGACTCTTTTCCAAACAGCTCCGTACAGGTTCTCTTAATGCGAGACGATGATGATGATGATGTCCTCAGGCTGAATGGCACGGTTACCTCGCCTTTAATTTTTCTCACATCCTCTTCCTCCTCCTCCTCATCCTGTGCACCGCCAAAGCGAAAAACACGAGAATTATTGCAATTTCACACATTTGAGTTCCGCCGCTAGAAGTTATAGAGGGTGATTTCTTTGCAGAAATCCACTTCACTTTGGAGTAAAAATACAAAAACAAAACTAAAAAAACTGCGAAACGAAGGCTATAATGGCGACCTGCGGCTCTCTTTTTCGTTTCCCGCGCTCTTCTCAACTCTATTTTTACTTCAGCTTCATTTTTTTCCACCGAATCTGGTCTGCATCTAATCTCCCGGGCGTCCTGGTTACGACCCCACCAAGCTTCCTCGTTTCGCCCTCTCTCATTCTTTTCCATCCGGCACATATCTCTCACTTCCCTCCTCCTCCGAACACGCAGCCGACCACAAAGGGTTCGCGCTGTACGGTGACGTTGGCAGCACCAACGCACGTACGACTGCACAAACGAAGTCGCCACAAACGACCACAAACGAAGTCGCCTCAAATACTGATTTGTAGAAGCAGGAGTGCGGAGATGGGAGAAAGCGCGTGAGCCAGAAGGGGCCACTGCTCTCTAGATGTCCACACATGCACACCAGGTTAACTCGTCCAAGAACCGGCGGAACACACGGCAAAACGAAGCACAACAAACGAAGTACACAGCGAAGGAAGACACAAAGAAAAAAGAAAAAAGGACTGTACCGCTGCGCGCTTCACCGTTAGCCCTTTCGATCTCCTCCCGGTCCGCGGCGCTGCGGGCCGCGCCATTATTTATTTCGACTGAATTGGGTTTATCTCTGGTCGCGGTCTGTACCTGCGGACCGGCGGGCGCAGGGTGGCGGCGTCGTCTTTTCGGCGCCGGTGGCTGATGGTTAACAGCAGCGTATCGGGGCTGGATGCAATGGACGCCGCCTGTTCGAAGAAAGTGGTCGCTCTCGTACAGATGCTTCCGTGAATTCAAGAAAAGAAGGAAGTGGAGGTGGGGGAGGAGGGCAAGGAGAGGGATAAATGATGCGATTAGCGCGCGCGCGCGCAGTTAGAAGAATTGCTAGCGAGGACAGCGTGCGTGCTACCGAGTCGCCGAAGTGATTTCGAATTCAGGAGTCGCCGCAGCCCCACTGCTTCTTCATTAATCAGAAGTGGGACGCGGCCACCATTGTGGGCATTGCGGCATTGCTGCGCTGGTGTATACTGCGCGGGTTTTGCTGTGCTAGCGCGCATGGAATAAAACCCGAGCGATACTGGCGCTTGATGTCGATAACGAACACCGGGGAGGGTAACTACCTCCTCCTCCTCCAACTTGCCCTGGGTAAAGAGGAAAGTCGAGATAAGTCTTCATTTCTGGACTCTTCTTGCGTAATCGAGGAGTGCGGCGCGTTTTGGGTCATGCTCTAGTCTAAGAACATAACCCTTTAAGGTACTTTGTACAAAATTATGTAGAGTTATCAGCAATATGAGAAGGAGCAAGTTTTTTGCACAGAATTGCGAATGCGCTCTATATATTTACACTAAATCTGAGGATGACTTCGGGATATTATACACCGAGAGAAGAATTAGTTGTAACACATAATTATGGAGTAAGCAATACATGGATGCTCTTTTGTTTCTTTTGAGTTGAGTTGGGTTTAATGGCGCATAAGCAACTAAGGCTATCATGCGCCAAGCTCAGGGTATAGAAATTTTTTTTAAATATTTTGTTTCTTTTCATATTGGTCATGACTGTACATAGTGAACTCGCAGCTGTTTGTTTTTTTTTTTTGTGTGTGTGTGTGTGTAGCACTGAGTTCTTTGTGTCAGGCGAACTTAGCACCCTTCATACTGAAGTTTGGATGCTTTTTTTATGCCAGCTAATGGACGCACTAATATTGACCAGCACAGTAAGCTCGGCAGCACATTTCTGACAGAGAGATTGTGCCACTGCTTACAATGTCATCTTTTTCTGAATTTCTACTCTCACGTGCATCTTTCAAACAGGAAATTATTCTACGAGCGCTCGTTTATGTAGTTGGTGAAAATTGGCATTGCAAAAAAAAAAAAAAAACTTAAGCAATACGTTTACTGTGGTACAGTGGGGTGCGGTGGAGAGAGACTGGTATAATACAGGACATGCGAGTTTCGGCGGTTTACAACCGTTTATCCGAGGACGCAACGACAGGCTTTCGTCACGAAATGACTTCAGTGCGCTGTGAGGCCCAACTCATCCTACGCAACCTATTGGAGTTTTTCAACGTAGAGTGAACCTTGTAAACCCCATGATGCGCTTGTAGGGGTGCTGTTTCGAGCCTAAGTTATCGCGTTTGCATCAGCTACAACTTGTGTCGAGGTATCCTGACCTAAGGTGCGAAATTATGGTTAGCATTCTGTTCGCCAAGAGCGTTCACGAATTAATGTTCAGGTGACGTCAAAACCTTTAGCCGTAGTTTGTCTAGCAGACTCTTTGCATCTGCCTGCGCTGACGTCCTGTAAGGTTTCTAGCTCTATCAGTTGAGTTTGTGCGCGTCCTAGAACCACGTATCTCGTGTTAACATTCCCAAGTCACACAAACTCTTAGATCACACGGTTCTTAGTTCGTATCAGAGCTGCGTCGGAAGGAACGGCTTCCCAAGACGTAGTCGCTACCAAAGGAAAGTGGCTATCAATGTATACATTTGTCTTCAAAAAGGTGTGGGTTTTCATAGGGCAGCCGACTCGTCAGTTCTTTTTATATTATTGCGTGAAGTATTGTGTTTAATTAGTGTCCGAAATTTTACAAAGACTTCCCTCTGGCCACAAGTCATGTCTTAACTGCAGTCGCAAAACGGTCAAGATGTATCAGATGTTTTCATGCATTATTACGGATCACAGGTACCACAAATATGAGACACGGAGTGCAGTTTGGTTATGTGAACTTTGACTCAGTATGTCGATTAGAAGAATGGCGCCGCTGAAACACAGGCTCTCCCAGCGAAACATCAACCAACACTGCAGCCTTTTCGACAGCTTCTCCACACTACATGTGTTATGCGGCGAAGTGAAACTAAGAGTGAGCAGACCACGGCCTCAATAATGCCACGCTGAAGCCATGAAACCAAACGTCGAGCTATGAACGGGAAATAAAAACCGCTGGTTCGAACAAAAGGTCAATTACCATACAAATCTAGAGAATCTTACGCGTTCTATGGCTCCTACCAATGTAACGCCATCATTTATGTGAGCGCTCGATCCAATTTGCACTACCCGCTTAGAAGCCGAACAGTTTTCCATCCCTCGCTTATCGATTTATTCTTCATCGAATGCCGACAACTAAGCACAACAGAAGAGTGGCCTACGGCGTCCAAAAGCCATAAAGCACCCGACTATCTCGGACACATCGTTTCGAATTGGAACACGACCACTTCAAAAATGAACGAAACAGGCAAAAGAGAAGCAGGAAACAGACAAAAAAAAAGGTTTCTTTAACTACGCGAGGATCACAAACAGAACCCAAAGCGCAAATCTTAAAAGCGGAGAGCCGGAAACATCGGAAACCAAGCGGTCACGGCATAAGGGTCGCCCCAGACCGGACTGGTCTTCCGTCTCCGCTTTTATTTTCCCGTTTTTCGTCGGCATTCCTGGGCGCTTCTTATCGCCCCATCGCTTCCTCAATCATTTATTTCGTCCGCCTGGTATATACGACCACCCTTTATTTCTGCCTTCCCCCGCCCTCTTTCCCCCTCTTTTTAATCTTGGTCCGCTTGATCCGAGATTTCGTAGCCGTTCGGGAGTAAAACTAGATCCATTCCGAACTCGGCATAGCGGATACTTCACACAATGTGATACAACAACAAACTCCGCGTCCCCTTCTGTATTCTGCGCGTTTTGTTACACGTGCGTATTTCAAAGGGCAAGAAGCTTTGCCGAGGAAAGATAGATTCGTCAAACTGGTTCTTGCCCACTGGAAGCTGTTCGTACGCTTCTAGAAAACGAATTTTCGGCCCTGTTACAGCTCTCACGGACGTTGTTTTTTTTCCTCTCTAATTTGTGATGATGTATAAAAATGATGCATTGCCAGCTTTCTAACCAGGTAGATTTGTAACGGCGATGTGCTTTCGGACGTGCTGTGCATAAAACGCAAATTCTTCGAGATTAGGAGCATAGCTGATTGCCTTCGTATCGGTCTGCGTTTCAGTACACTTTTTCTGCTCGCAGGAGATAGCAACCACCTTGCGACCATACATGCAACAGGTACGGAAGAATAGCAAGGCTACAAAATTTTCCACGGACTCTGGCCGTTATTGTGCTTGGCAGGGTGGCATTTGCCGTCATAAACAGAGGAAAGCAAAGATAAAGACTACAATCAACCTGAACCAGGGTACGTTAGAGAACTCCCCGGAGCTCGTAGGTAAGCGTGAGCCATAGACCCCCTTCTGCGCTTTATTCTGCAATGGACCATCATTAGTCATCACCAATCAATTATGTCATCACGAATTAATTAGGAAAGAATACAAACTTTTGTGAACTGCTTCAGAAATTCAGCTAGGATGTACATTGAAATACAAACTTTTGTGAACTGCTTCAGAAATTCAGCTAGGATGTATATTGAAAACAATCTAACGGTACTAAAGTGACGCGACTACTAAATTCATAACTTCTGCGCACTAAGAACACACCACAAATCTGGAGATATGCAGTTAACACAGTCACTAGAAATATATCAGAATGGGTCCGCCCACGGGTCATCCGTTGTGGTGTTAGTTTGTACATCTTGACTTTAGCGTTATTTCAAATTAGAAGGAAATGCGCACACTAATTGCGAATGCAAACAGTGTGAACAAGCCGCAGAAAAAAATATACCCGTCTTGCAAAATTTCTCTCGAGATCGCGCACGTCTATTTGTCTGCAGCCTATTCCGCGCTGTCGCGCCATCGAGAAAGATGCTTAGCCACATGACTTCAGTGTCTTGCAGACGAGCCGACCCATCCGTAGAGGTTGATCAACGTCACGCAGGTCTTTTTAAGTGTTCTAACATGCCGTTGCTTAATATACCACTCCTGTTTCTGACTGCTAACCATGTGCGTGTGTGCGCGCACATCGAACATGCGCAGTTGCTAACACGGTTGGTAAAGGTAAGCTGAGTGTTCTGCCAACTGCGTATGCGCGCGGAAGGGGTAGCAGTATGCTATAGGCGTTCTAATGTAAAGATATATCCGCCTGTTGCGCATCAAAGCATGCTGAGCTGCAAGCGCTTTGTAGCAAGGAGATGAGACAGCCCTGGTATGCCAGCGCGAAAACCTTTGAAGAGGCGACCAAGACAGTAATCATTATTATGACGCACTGATGTACACAGAATTAAATAACAGAAACAAAACAAATGGAGCAGATAGAGAAAGAAACTTGAAGGGAAATAAACTGCGGATGTCCAAGTCGCACTCACAGCAGAAAGTCGGGTCACAAAGCGAGATAATAATGCATTAAACGCCGCAGGACAGAGACGGCTTTTCCGGTATAACGCCGCTCAACTATACGTGCTTAGAAACGCCACTCGAATTACGCGCTTAACGGGAGACGCCACCCGCAGCGAAGCCGGGTACGCGCTTCGCTCCTAGTCGCATAGACGCGGCGTTTTGACCAATTGAGTTGTCTACTTGGCTCCGCAAATCCACCTCTCTTATCAGCATTTAACGTGTTGGTTACAGCGTCGAGGCGCTGGTTCTTACACCGTGCACAGCCCACCGTTCGCAAAGCGGCGAACAACGCAACAAAAGGCCTTAGACGCGCGCGCCTTATTTTGCGCAACCGATATTGAGCACCCAGCCGCTCTGCGCTAAGTGGTTCGGGATTACGGATCGCACTGTCAAACTGTATCGCGTTTGTTATCGAGTGCGAGAGGCACAGTCGAGATTTCGGTTGATCGGGGTAGCCAGAGAGATCGGTAAGCGATCCGTGAGTTGTTCCGTGCGTGAACATGTAGAGTGTTCGCCCCAAATGCGCGATCAAAGACCGATTCCTAAGTCAAGTACGAGTATCTTTCTTCGGAGGCGGTTATGCAGTGTTTGAGTGATGAGGAGGATAATGGGTTGAACATCGGACTGTAAGAGTGGCGACCATTGCCCGCTGACAGTTGTAAAGACGGAAGATGATGCCCCTTATCGCATCTGAAACAACAGCGTATCACAGATATTGCTCAATAGATCTTGCAATGGGATAACAAAAGAACTTGCGGCGAACTGTCGTCAAAGGCATCGTTCGTCCAAAAAAGCAAAGCTCATTATGAACGTCGCAATCAGTGCTGAATATTTACGCATTCTGCGAGGTACGAAATGTTTCTGGCATTTCCAAAAAGCTGAAAACAAGTGTTACGAGCTCGACAATTACTTTCCAAAGTAATTAGAATGGGACATAGCGGAAAACAAACTGGTACAGACGCGTTGATATAGGGTGATGTGCCACATTGATGAAAGTAAAAAAGAATTGCCGACACACAAGAAAAGTTAAGATGTGTATAGGACTTTGGCATTGCTTTCAGGAGTGTACTAGCGACCACAGAATCACACTGAAAGCGCAGAATGCACGCATATTTCGTCTTGACAACCACAACGGCCATTGTTCAATCAAACAGCGTCCAAATCAAACGCTGGACATCCAACCACATGAGGGTTAAGCGGGAACAAAAATTACGGACAAAAAATTCCACGAATTCCAAACAAAAATCAATAAAGAGACCAGTTATGAGCACTGGCTACCCTTCTTCGGTGACAGTGAATGTAAATACATGTATGAAGACTACCAACAAAAGCTGAATACACATTGACCCCATTGCTTGACTTAATGGTCAAACGAAAGGTGGAAAAGATATTAAAAACAGCTCTGCCCACAGTCGTTCGTGGATCTAATAAGTAGGCTTAATAGAAGAGAAAGTGCCAGATGGAGCCAGTTAAAGCAGCAAAAAGGTACCTTTAAGTTAATAAGATGAAAAGAAATGAAGTCCTATCACTAAGTCAAGAACCTCGCATGGAAGTCAACAACGCTATTTATGCCAACTATAGGGTGCAAAAATCGCTGAAGAACGTAAAACGTGTATGCAAGCGGTCAGAAAAAATGACATAGAAAAGACATCAAAAGTTGATATAAGCAAACTTCCCAGCCGGTTTCTCAGGTAACCCTTAAGCTATGTGCCAGTAATGAGAAAACCCCATTCATAGATAACGGAAAGACGGATAATGCTTCAGTGATGGCCGGAAGTGCCGATGTATTTACAATTATGTTCTCCTGCCCTAATTCTTCCAAGTCAAGCTATACGTACCACATTTAACAGGAATGACGCTGGTCCTTTACGTATGTCACATGCGCTGAAACATTAGAGGCATTGTCATTTGGCCACAGACTGCCTACAGCTAAGAAGCGGACATATTTCCAATGACCACCCTAGGACGCATGAGGGAGGCGCCAAATATCCAGCGGTGTCAGATATTTCTCAGTGTCAAGATTCATCCTTGTCCAGCAGAAATGGCATCGAATCTCTCAAGGCGTTCACCTGAGTGAAAAGGGATCTGACCAATGGGTATCTGATAACTGACCACATTTAAAATGTTGATCTAATGGAAGGAATGGCAGCACCGATATAGATAAGTTTTAATAAATTCAGCTTCCGAGTAACTAATACACATGGCCGCAGACAGCAAATGGTGTCCACGCCTTGAAAAAGTGTTTTCCGTCAGGATGAAGCCAAGACGTAAGAGTAACTCTTTCGATTTATGAACTCGGTAAGCACAAGAGAGATACTCAATTTACATGACCCTTTTCTTCAATCTCAAGCGCCATACACTACTGACCTCCGGTCAGTGACGGACACTGTCTACCAAAGGGTCAACAACCAAAGGAAATTGGCCAATTCTGATCACTAAAAGAATTCAACATTTTGTTCAGGACGAGGAATATCCGACTACTGCTCTTCTCCAATGCGTCCGTTGTGCCCATAGCGCGGGCAAGGCACTGTTATTTTTCATTCTTTTTCCAGCCCTCTCTAACGTATGTCCTCTATTGCATCTCGCGACGCACTCACAATTTCCATGTAGATAGTAGCGAGTGATAAGTGGATCAAAAAGAACGTCATCTCCGAAACAAGGTACGCAGAGAAGTGGCACGCACTGTGTTTACTATCACGGCGAGGTAGCAAAACGTTTGGAGCAAACCAGACGTAACGGAAAGCGTTATCAAAGGCAGCGGAAAATCGCGGAGCTCGGATGACCACCAAGTGGACCTGTGCCCCAGGAGTGAAGCTGCTCACCTTTCATGTCAGGTAGCCAGGGCAGCTGCTGGGGCGGCGCGGCCGGAGCGGCATGGCCCGCCGCGCCCTGTAGGGCGGCTAGGTCCCCGTTGACCACACCACCGCCGGCTGCGCACGCCGATGTCCACCAGAGGCGGCGGGCAGCCAAGGCGGCCGCCGCGGCCGCCGTCCACGCCTGCAGGTGCGCCAGCAAGCACGCCGGCTGGGAACCTTCGTCCAGAGTTCGAGCGCGAAGCTCGTCCACACCCCCTCCTTTCAACGTCGTCGCACCACACACATCCCCGCCGCCGCCTGAGCCGGGCCAGCGGTCAACGCGGCGGACCTCACGGCTCGGACATCCGAGAGCACCGCCTCCTCTTCCACAGGTCGTCGTCAAGTCCGGTCGGCCGTTGAACAGTGTCCGAGCGTCCACTTTGCCGCTTCAGGGAGAGCAGCGCGCGTCCAGCGGGCGAGAGTACCGGGAGCAGCGCGCGTAGTCCGGCCGGCGGGAGAGGCCGAGGCGGCGAACCGCGTGGCTCGCGAGTCGGCGCACAATGCAACGGCGGGAGAGGCTGCGACGGCAGGCCAGCGCGGAATGACAGCAGCCAGCCAGCGGACAGGGCGGTGCGCACGCCGGGCGCGAGAGACGACGACGCGCTGTCCCTCCGCCTGGTGGCGAGCCGGAGAACCGGGCGCTTTGCCGCCGGCCGACCGACCGACCGGGCGAGGAGAGTAGTGGCCCCTCCGCCGGTCACCGCCGCGCTGCGTGGAGAGGAGGACCGCGCGGCACCCGGTGGTGGTGCCCCCGCCGAACGCTACGGGCGGCCCCGAACGCTACCGGCGCGGCCAGGGGCGCTACGGCTACCCGGCGCGCGCGCGCGCGGGCGCTACGGCCACCGGCGCCGCGCAACTCTCCGACCGGCGAGGAGGAAGAAGGGCGGCGAGAGCGAGAGAGGAGCGTCTCGCCCGCCGCGCGCGCCGCGTGCGCGTCCTCGGGTCCTGGTCAACCTCCCTTTCTCGCCAGCGGCCGCGGAGGAGAGGGAGCGGCGGGGCCAGAACTCCGCGCGGCTCCCGCTCTCTTCTGCTCGCGGAGGACAGCCGCGACGCTTCTCTTCCTCCTTGCCGGTCCGAGGTGCGCGCTCGCCTTCGGATAAAACTCCCACTCCACTCCTCCTCGTCGATGCTCGGCGTTCGAGCGTAGGATCCTCGCTCGCCCGCTCCGCTCTCTCTGAGCCTCGCTCCTTCACGCCGCGGTTCGCCCTCCCTGCGTTTTGTCTCTGCTGCGGAGAGGGGGTGCGCGTCGGCAGCGGGCGGCGGCAGCAGCACAAGCAGCAGCTGAGTCGCCGCGCTTGTGCTGCGGACGCGGCGGAGTAAAAAAGAAAGTCGAGCCGCGGGCGAGGAGTGCGTCGAACGAGTAGGACTCGGGCACGAGGCGGGGCGCTTATAGCGGAACTCTACCGTCGATGCGCCGAACGCCTGTCTGCGAGGGTTAAAGCCTTCTCTTCCTTTTCACCCGCCAAGGGGAGCTTTTCGCTGCGGTGCAGCGCGCGCGCGCGCGTTGTGTTTTCTGTGTTTGTTTAGTTTTTTTTTCGGCCACGGTTCTCGCGTCCTTCCGCTGCCAATGCCTCCCCCGCGCGGCGGACCCGGGGCTTTGATGGAGGCCCGGTCTAATTAGGGTTGCAACGTCTCCTTCGTTCGTCCGGCCGGAGAGAGGTCGACGGAAAGGGAGAAGGCGGCCTCGTCGGCTCTCTGCAAGCGGTCCTCTTTCGGAGTTCTCGGAAATGCGGCGGCGTAGTCCCTTGGTTGGGCAGACTTCGACTCTGCTCTCCTTATGCTCTTGCTGCTTCTTTTGCTCCTGGTTTCCAACTTCGGGCGGGGTTGGTCTTGCGAGTCTCCTCGCTTCAACCGTCGTTGTGGCCGTCGCCTTCGTCTTCGGCTTTTCGTGCTGCGAACGCGCTTCATTCATTCTGTCTAAAGGGGGAGCTTTCGAACCCTACATGTCTCCATGCGCTTTATTGGCCTTGCCGCCCTTCGCTGCGACTTGCCGGGATTTCGGAGCTCTGCTGTCCCCGGTCTTGTTCGTTTCAGTGGAGTTCTTTTCCGCTGCTGCCCCCTTTCGGCCGTTTCGGAGAAAGAGCGCCAGCCGCGTGCGACCTCGTGTTGACGGCTCCGCGCTTGTACTTGGTTTTTGTCGTTAGCGCCGTCCTGTGGGTGTGATGGATCTTGTGGTTCGACGAAACTTTCGAGTCCGCTGCTTGCAGTGCAGGCTAGCGTGTGTTTTGTTTTTCTGCTGGTGAGAGCCAGGGCAACCTCCTCCAACCACACCACTACAAGAGCACTGAGCGCGTTTGACGTTAACTGAACAACGCTCTATGCTTACCGTCTTAACGGTAAGTCTAGCGGTAACTATCGTCTAAGCGGCAACAATAGAACTGTGTAATTAGTCACAAATAAACGGATTTCCACGCCCTGGCGCTCTCCGCCACACTGTGTATTGGTACGGGCTGAGACAACTGGTTTCACATAATGTAAACTGCGTGAAAACACGCCGGGACAAGAAAAGGCGCACGTACAGCGGTACGAGCGCTGACTTTCGACTGTTTTATTAATTTTACGCTGAACAAGTAACAAGAGTTTATTTGTTTTCGACTTTCACCCGTTTCTTTCGCATGCCTCAGCAAGAAATAAACCGTCGAGCGCTTATGCTGTTGTGCCTACGCCCTTTCTTGTCCCATCCTGCTTTCGCACTTCAGGTGGTATGAGACAACTGAACGCATCGAATACAGAATCGCGGCTCGTTATCCGAGCACACGCAATGCCGGACAACAGGAAAACATGCAAGCATCCGCGCGACCAGACACTGGAGGCCGAAGCATAAAAGCCAAGGACTTCCGACGTCCGCTAATTCTATTGTTCGCAGCAGGACAGACCGGCGGCAATCAAGGAGCGGACGCATTTGGAATCATCGACGTCGGCCGGTACGCCTGCGTAAGGTTTCCACAACCGAGCACAAGAGAGACTACGGGAAGTGTAGGACGAGGTATCGAAGGCGATACGAACAGGACTCCGCTAGAATCGATACATGCCGATGTCAAATGCGTGAAACTACACAGCGACAACCGACAACCATAAAAGAGCACTCAAACTTTTCCCGCCTGTTCCAGAGAGTAGTTAATGCGACAACTGTAATCCCCCCCCCCCCCCCACCCCCGCTTTCCTGCCCCTATATGGCATGGGCACCGGTACGACGTAATTGCTATCATATAACAGAGTGCTAGCCAATAGCTACAAAATGAGGATGCCCATAGCAGTGAAGCAAGGAGTATTTCAAAGGAGTTTATGGTTTTCCTATGCGAAATTTACCGCCGAGTGGTGGTGGCGGAGGGAAGGATACGACAAACGGCGCGGATTTGTTTAACGTATTACGTATAACGTTAATCTGGTACCGCTAACTCTTTGGGTGAGTATGATTTCTTTGGGGCACATCATGAATAATGTCAAGGCACGCACTTGATAGCAGCCATCAATCAAGGAAACGAGACAGTCGTCGTGTTACTTGCTTAACGCTGAAGCGTTTAACAATCTCCGCGCCCTGAAGGTTAACTTGTACCCTCAAGCTTGCCGTATCCGGATGAATACGGAGAGACGCAACACGAAAGCAAAAATTTAGTTCGCAAAAAATGGATTTGGTCTTCATTTTTGTAACGGACTGAGAGTGATATGGGAGTCTATCTTCCAGAGGCAAACTGTTCAGACAAAAAAAAAAAGAAAAGAAAGGGCGCTTGTCACTCCTGGAGTGCATACTAATAGGGTGTTCCCTTTAATGATCTTATCACTTGTACATTCTTATTACCTCTCAATATCACACAATTAAAACTATGGAATGGAGATTATATCGGGGGCCAGTTTACAAGAGTAATGACAAGTCGTGAAGCCGAGAAGGTGACTTTAGGGAATCAATATTACGAAATTAAAACTATGGAATGGCGATTATATCGGGAACCAGTTTACAAGTGCAATGACAAGGCATTTTTCTTTTCTCGGCGAGTCGTGAAAGCCAGAAGGTGCTTTTAGGGAGTGAAATGAAGTCGACCTCCATTGAGGTGGACACCTGTGCTCGCGTAAACACGGTACAGGCGGCGGCTATCCTTCCTCGAGAGTTATTTTTCTTTGGTTACTGTTCTCGGACAGAAACGTAAACTATGGGCGCACAAGGAACAAACCGCGGGCAAGCGACCAGAAAGTGGGAACCTCGGTGAGGGATATATAACGTGCTAGCAGCCTAGCGCAGTGTGAAGCAAGATGAAAGATGCGAGAGAAAGAGGGGGAGAAAGGGAAAGAGGGGGAGAGAGAGAGAGAGAATCGAGGGGCTCTGAGCCTCGTGGTGCGCGATTGTGATGGAAATGAGTTTTCTTCGTCGCTCGTCGCCCTCCCGCTGCTCTGCGCTGGTTGCCGCGGCTGCTCATCGCGTACGCCCCCTCGCGACGACCGGTTGTCGTCTTTGTCCTCGTCATTTGGGGACGCGGAAGCACGGAGAGGCGAAAGAGGGGGAGCCGCTGCGAAAAAGAATCAAGGTTCGGAGATTCCGCGGTCTCTTTCGTGCTCTTGCTCAACTACGTGGACCGTGGCGTGTTAAATCTATCTGCGTACCACCAAGGCACAGGCAGATTGTTCAGCGCCGGACAGCGTAGTTTCCTTTCGATCCCGGCCGCGGCGGTTGAATTTCTTTGGAGGAGAAATTCTAGAGGCCCGTGTACTGTGCGATGTCAGTGCACGTTAAAGAACCCCATGTGGTCGACATTTCCGGAGCCCTCCACTACGGCGTCTCTCATAGCCTTAGCCGCTTCGGGACGTTAAACCCCATAAATCAAACCAAACCAAACCAGTTTCCTTTTACTGATGGATTCCTCGGTTCTTAACAAAACGAAGCAACCGAAATACGCGGGTTCGATCCCGGCCGCGGCGGCTGAATTTCGATGGAGGAGAAATTCTAGAGGCCCGTGCGCTGTGCGATGTCAGTGCACGTTAAAGAACACCAGGTGGTCGAAATTTCCGGAGCCCTTCACTACGGCGTCACTCATAGCCTGAGTTGCTTCGGGACGTTAAACCCAATAAACCAACTAAACTAAACAAAACGAAGCAAGTCTTGTCAATCATTTCGCAACCGTGTAGTAGTTTTTTAGATAAAACTGCAAGTGTGATACTAGTGCAGTTTCCGCTGAACGAGTATCAGCCTGGTAGCATTGCGATAGTGTTATTACCTCAAGTGCGGATCTGTATTATGTGTGAATTGTACATGCACAACACGTCTAACTACTTAGTGTAAATGACATGCAAAAGAAGCCTGTTTGTTTTGTTTTTTGCTTTCTAAGCTAGCAAAAATTAAAAAAAAACACAATATTCAAAGTGCATCGAAGCATCGTTTTGCATCTGCAAAGCTCCCCTGCAAAGCTCCCAGGAAGTTCGCACTGCGGAATCTTTTCTTTTTTTTCCTTTTTCACGAAATAAAAAGCCCTACAGCAAGGTCTAGCTCATTGGTTCCTATCGACACAAAGTATATAAACTCTGCGTTTCCGTTAATCTTGCCATTATCTGCACCACGTACGAACGTAGGCGAAGAACTAGGCAGAACGCGGAGGAGCGTGTAAGCGCCAAGGACACTGGCGAACAAGCAGAACGCGTAACATTGTGTCCAGATCAGATCGGCGCTAGAGCTCAATCTACAATGACTGTAGCTAGCTATCTGTGCGGCGTGGCACTGAAGCACACTGCGCTAACTCGGGGTAGGCTGTTCGCTTCCCTTTCTCACACTCCGTTCACGGCTGGTTTCTTATCACCCGACAGACTCTCCTTATATATATTGCAGGCCGCGAATGGTTGAAGCCGCTGTAAATTGTACCAGCGGAATAGTAAGAGGTTCGTTTTGGTTTTATGGGGTTTAACGTCCCAAAGCGACTCAGGCTATGAGGGACGCCGTAGTGGAGGGCTCCGGAAATTTCGGCCACCTGGGGTTCTTTAACGTGCACTGACATCGCACAGTACACGGGTCTCTAGAATTTCTTCTCCAAAGAAATTCCAGCCGCCGCGGCCGGGGTCGAACCCGCGTATGGGTCAGCAGCCGAGCACCATAACCACTGAGCCACCGCGGCGGCGGAATAGTAAGAGGGTACAGCCGGTGCACAGCTACATTAGAAATCAGCATTAGTTTCGGAACCGTGGGTTTGTGGATTGCTCAATGCGCTCTAACAAAGAATAGTTTCCTGCGTGTTTTTTTTTTTCTTTTTTCAGATCATGTTCAGCAGCTGCATTCAGAAAACTCCACTTGCAAAACAAAGGCCTTTCTCAATGATCTCCAATTCATATTCTTTAAAGACAGATGCTGGTAACCCTATCGATACGACAAAATGTTTTGTCGTATTATTTATGTATTTTGTCGAAGTTTTTTTTATTTTGACGTAAGAGAAATTGTGTTGCAGTAAAGACAGATTTTTCTGTTGTTTTGGGTTTTTCTTTAATGCTGTAGTTTTTTGTGCAGTCTGTAGTTCAGTAGTAACTACACAAAATACTGCAATAATTGTTATCATTACTACATGTTCATGGACAAAAACATTAAGAAAAAATTGTCTGCTGTGTTTTTCTACTGGGATGAAACACTTTCGCAATGGTTGCGTCTTATCAACTTTACACAGATAATAGACATCATTCTGAACTATGCAATTTTTTAGTGTTGTATTGGTAGCGCCCAGCTATCGGAATGCAGATAAAAATCTTGAAACCCCATCCTTCTCCGAAGGGAAACTAGTCAGCTATGTTTACACGGGACACAAAGCAGTAAATCTCCGTGCGCGTGTCCTGGTAGGACCAGGCGAACGTTCCGACTTTTCTTTTATTTTCCAGATCCATTTTGTTCGACTTACAAGGTACAGTGTAAGCGAGTAGTGTACAAGGTAAATTTTCAAAAGTCCTCACTACCTCTTCTTTGCCGAACCAAAGAAACAACAAAGACACGCTCGGAAAAGGACACCATTTGCAACGAAGAGCCATAAAGACTGGCTTAACAAGCCGCGCCAAGCGAACAAACCTTCGAATGCGTGCCTGCATTCGCACAAAGGAAGCGCTCACAGGCCACGCAAAAAGAAAAGAGCCGCGCGGCGTTACAGTTAGGCAGACCTTCAACCTTATCGCCCCCCGCCCAAGACCCATCCGGCTTGCTGCATAGGCCAAACGGACCGACTATCCCAATGCGACCGCAATACGACAGGCGCGGCGGTGTTGTGGGGGGAGATTAAGACTCTAAAGACTATCCGGTCTGGGCTGCGAAAGGTTATATACGCGGTCTTCTTCCAAACCGCACGTGTTGTGCGTCTACCCGCGTACACACACAACTGCTCGGACGTGGGCACACGCTCCTTATCTTAACCCTCCGATCTGCAGCGAACCCTCCTTCGATAACAGTGCGGCGGCGCAGAAGTTGCGCGTGATCTTCGAGCGGTGGCCCAACAGCCTCCCGTGCACGGCGGCGACGGACTATGGCAGCGTTTCTGATATCGCTGCTCCGATCCCCGATATATGGAGACCAAAAGGCGATCGGTTGGTAAAGGGATGGGTGCGGAGGGGAAGAGAGGAGAGGAATTCACACTAAGTCGTTCCTGACACGTCCATACTGTCGCGGCGGACCGAAAGAAAGCGGTTCAAGGCGTCGCTCCCGCGATGCTTGCGGCATAGGGCGTGTTGCGCATGCGACAATCTGCTCACTCTCTCTCTCTCTCTCTCTCTCTCTGTCTTCCATCTGTTTGTTTTTACTTGCTGTTCCTTTGGTTATCTGCGGCCGTTTCATCCTGCGTTGACTAAAGCGCGCGGTGCTTATAAGGTCGTTCCAGAAAGCATAAGAACTTGCAAATAAGCGAGAGACGGTTCTTCATCGCACCGTGAAGGCATGCGATGCGAGAGTGTGCTGCAAAGGTAGCCTCGATTCACTAATCTTCTCCTCCGTGTATCCTTCGTTTTCGTGCCATTACGAATGCCACCGTCGAGGAGAGGGACTCAACATTCAAGCTCAATGAGTGCGGACACGGAGCAAAAGCCACTAATGGTATTAAATACCAGTAGTTCGACAGGTGAAAACGAGCCGCTTAACTACTTACTTATCGCGACAACAAAGCAATACAGTCTTTCCTCGTTAATACGACCCCCGTTAATATGGACGACTAAAATTATGGAGAGTTTTATGGGGGCCAAATTTTTTCAATGTATTTACGCCTCGTTTATACGGAAACTCGCAGCCCGGACAATGGACAAGGTGTAAATGCACAGTGTACTTTAGAGCCCATGTATTCTTGTCTCGTCAATGTGTACCGTAATGAGAATGAATCTCTACTTTCCCACCAAGGTGTTTCAATTTCTGCTTTCTGAGCGCAGGACACCACAGGAATGCAGTGAAAAAGTGCAAGTGGCTGAGTGATGTCTGTTCTCTATTGCGGTTCTTTACAGCGCAAAGCACCAACCAAGTGCCTCACCGTTTTCCTTATTGCATGAATTACTTTCAATGAAAACTCTCCCTGCAGCTTACGTCACATAGAAAATCGCATTCAGCAGCTGTCGGCCGTCTAAGTGCTCTGAACACTCGTAGTGGTAATTAGGTGAATTAGCCATCAGACGGCATCAAGCATATATCACAGACTACGAGACGCTTCAAGCTGCCCCAAGTCATTTCAAGCACAGGGGCGACCAAGATAACGGGCCTGGAGCTGCTCAAAATGCATGCACCGAAGCATATCTTAATCATAACATCTTTTTTGTTTTGTTTTTTCTTCGCGATTCGTTAATACGGACAACTCGCTTTATGGACAGTTCTGCTCGCGAACAAAGGTACCCATATTAACGAGGTACGACTTACTATTCTCTCGTAGTTTGCTGGAACTGTAGTCAAATGTGAAGCCAAATATTAACCTAGTCGTATAGAACATATCCGAAGCGCGTGTGGAAAGATGGGATAAGTTCGGGACAATCGTTTTTCAAGATTATCATTTCAGTGGAGAACTACACACCCTGAACTGTGTTCTATACTAAATCGATCGCGTGAGATTTATGGGTACAACCATGTGATTCGAGTCTGATGTTCCAAATAGGAATTGACGAAATTATTTGGAAAAGTGACTTTATTAGGAGACAATTAAACTCATAGCAAGGTTCCGCCGAATGCTGTAATGTCTGATATGCGGTAGGGCCGCAGTGTTTCCAGTCATGATCTGTATCAGGCATGTATTCAAGGGGTGGCCCGGGGGTCCTTTCCCCCTCACCCATTGAAATCAAGCTCGCATCCCTCACTCTTATCTCCTGTTATCCGCTGTTAGGCCATGCCCCCCCCCCCCCCCCCCCCCCCGGACAGCCCCCTCCCTCACGTCAACCCCGCCCGGGCCCCACCCGAAAGCAACAAAAAACACTGGCTATGTGCCTGGACTGAAAACAGCGATTTAAGTTGCTCTACATTGTATCGCATTGCAACATAACACTGTTTAGTCAGCTCACTTTAGCTCAAACATAAAAACAATAAACCCAAGCGTTGGGCTGTTATTAACGTTCTGTGAACGCAAAACCTGGAAGGCGTACGTTGACGGCCGTGAAACGAGCGGTCATGGTAAACTGCAAGTCTCCCCCTCCCCCAAATCCCTATGGGATCAAAAACCATAAGACAAAAAAACGAGAAAACTACGACGCCCTATGGTTGAGAGATGCGGGCACAAAAAGGCGCCGAGTGATTCTGTTACTCATGGTTTCCGGTGGTAAGGGAAGGCCAGAACAAACGCACATGCATTGGAAATGAGAAGGCGAAACTGGAAGCCCGAGGCGGCTTTACACAGCAAATAGGGTATATTATACGGCTATAGTTTCCGCTTAATGCGTAGCTTCTTCGCTCTAATGGCTCCGCGGCTACATTCATCGCCTCTCTCTGTGCCCATCTTCCACTCGCCAGTCTTACAGGTTTGGACGTTGCTAGCGAGTCAGAGACAAGCGCAAGTTTGGTGGAGTCCGGCAAGGAACTAAATTACAGGTTGCAGGTCGCATCGGGCACGCGACTTGCTGAAGGAGAGGATATGCGTTCTATGTACACGGCGGGGGGGGGGGGGGGGGGGGGGGGGGATTGAGAATGAAAGTCCTTTCACGAACTATAGAACAAAGTAACCGAAACTCATTGTGTTCCTGAATAACAAAAGCGCTTGAAGAAATAGAAAAAAAGAAATGGAAGAAACGATATTTTGTGTATTCGTATTTTGTCTCCCTCCTTCCAAAGCGTAGGGGAACCCTGGCAACGCCGGGCTGGCGCGGAAGGCGGTCAAAAGGTTGCAAGAGAAACCGACGCCCTCTTTTGGCGTGGTGCCGAAACGTCGCCGGGAGAGTGGGGGCGGCTTTTAAAGGAGCGCGTGGGCAGGGACAGAGAGTCTCTAAAACAACGCCGAGAAGAAGGCGAAAAAAAAAGGTGGGGGGGGGGGGGGGGGGGAAATGCATTACGCTTGTAGGGCTTACAAAGCAGGACATGCATAGTGGTCGCGCAAGTTGCGTGTATAAGCCAGAGTAGACTGTCAGCCTTCTCGGCGATTCAGGAAAATGGTTTGGACGTCGAGCTTGGGAGTCTTAAGTTTTTCAGGTTTGAATTTTCGTATGCTAAACAACTTGTCAGCGTGCTTGGATTTAAAACCCCATTTCATAAGAGGCCTTCAGGAAGCCTCACCTCCTGGGTTAGAAGTTTTTTGACCACGTGATTAAATGGGGAGATGTTCAGCTGAGAGTTTCTGCAAGTTGCCAAGGAAGAAATTAGGGTGAAGCCCAGACGTGGCTTCCGTTTGATTTATTGCTGCTTCCCCAAAATGAAGGAAGATCTGAAGGGCGTGACGTTCTATGTAGATGCTGTCAAAGTAGTGCCGTTGGTGTCGACAGCCCCCCCCCCCCCCCACACACACCCCTCCCCCCTCCATTCTTGTAACATGACATGAAAAGCCCAGTAACCAGGTGGCAGAAGTGATATGTTGCAGGTGGAGTCTGCATCGAAAAGCGGTGTGTCCCTGAGGAAAAGGAACATTCGACAGTACAATTTCAATGCGGCGTCTTTCGATACCATCATTAATTTAAACAAAAAATTACAGCTGAGGAGGGAAAGCCTACAACGCCTCCAATAACAACGTCTGCAGCGATTTCGTTTACTAGGCCCAAGGTTTATGACAACGATCATGAACTTATCGTCATGGAACGGAGTTAACTGATGCTGATGCACTGGGCGTATGATGCTCCTTTCCGTCGGTAGGCACGATCGGACACAAGGAACAAACAAAGCTAACCATAATGTGAGGCGTGACAACTTATAATCGACTATTTTAGGGTTGTAATTGGTAAAATTTAAACTTTTTTTTACGTTGATGCTGCTAATATATGCCTCTTATTTCTTATTTTACTCGCAGGGGGGTCCCCCTACTACTTTGCGCTATACGTCGTCCTTCCGAATACTAATATCAATGTCACACGCTAATGATCGAACCATCATTTCATTTCATATCCTAGTACATTTGTTTATATTTATACCTGTTTTTCTAGAGCACATTAGATTTACTCTAGGCAAAACCTCTCACTCACATGATAGTTAAGAACCGATAAATTAATCGACGAGTAATAATTTCTTAAAGATCCCCAAAGTTTATTCCCTACTCATCGAATATCCGTCACGATGTTGACACGCGTCTCCTGTCTTAAGCTCTCCCCCCCCCCCCCCCCCCCCCTGCAACGAAGCGTGCTTCCTGCGGTGGATGATGCTTCATTTCAGGAGCCGCCTGGAATTACCCGCGTGATATCTGTCCTCTACGAGACGGAAATCCCGCGCGGGTGTTGAAACAGGCCAGGGCAGGCCGACACGTCAGGAAATAAATCATTCCCACACCAGCCAGCGCATGGGAGGGTCCGCGGCCGTGGCGACGGCTGCCTCGGATCTCCAGCCGCTTTGCCGAGTCCCTTTTCACCCAAAGGCATAAGCAGAAGCGTCGAGGCTGACGATGGAGAAGGAGGTGGTGGCAAGGCCACGATTCTGCGTCTTCGCACCTCAAAGGGTAGCAGCTTACATGGAAAAGCAAGCCGAGGTGTGTATAGCGAAACGTGCTTGAGCCATGTATGCATGCATGCTCGCATCTTATGCACGCCTCGAAGGCTATACGGTTGGCATCAACAAGAAGCGGCTACTTGCTTCTGACTTGGATTTTCTCTTTCTGTATTTTCTTGGCGAGGACACGGTCCGTAAAGAAGGCAGAATATGCAGGGGAGTACAGAGCTCAGCCCTCTATATGACGCACTGCTAACTCGTACCACTTTACACGCGACGAGTGGGCAGAAACAGAACTGAGCACAGGCGACACTATGTATGAGACATTTAGACCCACAGGTCACCTCCAATATGAACTGAAACAAACCGGTGCGTAGTGCTTAATGCCGAAGCGCAAAGGAAAAAGTAACAGGAAAAAGTGCACGGTGTCCGCTATGGAGTCGTCTGTTCGCACACACCCTCTGCTTTTTTCCTAACTGGGTCAGCTTTCCGCACTTACACAAAAGAGAACACGAACGGCATTAACATCGCCACTACCATCATCATGATCACCACCACCACCATCATTAGTCCACAACAAAAGCAGAGCCTCTTCCATCCACATCTAACTGATCTTGTCCTGGACCAATTGCTTCCTTCTTATACCCAGCGAATATCTGATATCATCTCTCCACTTAACTCCATGCTTGTTCCGGTTAAGTCTTCCATTTCTAGGAGAAGGAGTTCGAATCGAATGCGTCTCCTCCATAAGCTACGGTTAGACTACAATAATGCTGTTCGACGCAGACAGCGCCCCCACACATTTCTCCTTGTTAGGATGAAAGAGGTTGATTCCATGCAAAGCTGCGTAACGCAGACCAGAGCTAGATGGCAAAATAACAGACTAAATGAGGTGGGGGACCCACAAAAGCTATGACAAAGCACCATGGCATAACTCAGGCCTACTCATGTCTGCATGTCTGCTATGTTTCGTGTGCGCATTCACGATCCGGCAGTCAATGTTTGTTTTTTTGTACTTCCAGCACGCATTTTGTTGGCTGTTTCTCGAAGGTGTAAATGACTGCAGAGTATAACTTTTCTGCGATGTCTGGTATAATCTGCAGACGTATACGACGAATACGGAACACCCATTGTAATAGCGACAGTGATCAAAGCTCGAACGTCGACAGCACTGTCCATAAGCGAGTGCCTATCTAGTCTATTTCACTTTAATAGTGGGTCTAAGATACCAGCTGTATGTATACGCTATTCCATGAATAAACGTTTGCGCGCTGTGAGGAACGCCGACTGGAATGCAGAAATATACAGTGGATTTAACAATTAAAGCCAGCGCTACTCTTAACAACGCCATCTGCGGGAGAGGTATAAACGCGTCGCAACTGCTTCCACCGAATTAATACGTGACAGAAAAACCCCACTCGCAGCTTTCACTCATCTGAAGAATAACAACGAAACAGCAGATCTCGCTCTTCCACTCGGAAACACGCCCTATCACACGAACACGGTACGGGCACGTGGACCACGATTCGTTGAGATACAAGGACAAGAGCTTCGCCGGTGCTACAGCTAGAAAGGAAGACAGCAAGAACAGACGCGCGACTTTTTTCCCGAAAGGCAACAAGCGACGGGCGACAAACTGTTCGTTTCTCGTAATCTCTCTTGTTCTTCGCACTTATGCTTTCTTTTTGTTCATTCTTGTTTCCATTGTTTTTGCTCTTTGCTTCTGGATTGCTCGCCACTTCGTCCGCCAGGTTTCCCGAGACCGCAAGGCGAGACAGTGACGAACAAGCTGTCTTCTCATAGGCGGCTCCTCGTTCAGCAGCCATGGGATAGAAAGGGGGGAGGGAGAGAGAGAGAGAGAGAGAGAGAGAGAGAGAGAGAGAGAGAGTATGTGAGAACCAAGAGAGCCCCGCGATGTGGCTAAGAGAGGGGGGGGGGGGGGGGTGCGCTGATGCATAGACGTCCCTGAAGTGGCGCCTTGCGGACGGTCACCTGGAGAGATGGCTCGGTTATGTACGGGCCGTTGTTTC
This sequence comes from Amblyomma mixtum, assembly GCF_055824585.1. Lineage (NCBI taxonomy): Eukaryota > Metazoa > Arthropoda > Arachnida > Ixodida > Ixodidae > Amblyomma > Amblyomma mixtum. The sequence continues at coordinate 62,111,162 of NC_143019.1, forward strand.
TTCACCGTTTCTTCTTGCTAGCCAGCCCGTTCGCCCATGCTTTTTCCAACGGAAGGTTCTTCCCTTATTTACTTTTTGCCAACTCTTCCCGGCATCTGAGCGTGGCAAGCAACAAGTGCGTCAAGCAGCGAGACAAACTTTCGCCCGAGATGTGAAACTCGCTGCAAGGTGCAAGCCTCTTGTTTTCAGGAACCGCCGTGAGTCCATGGCATAGCCACGCACCGTAGCCCGTGTCATCTACGTGTGTCCAGTGAACAATTTTTTCCGTTGAATGAAAAAATGTCTTTGTCTAGAATTGTTGGGTATGTGTTCCTTACAATTGGCTATACTTCCTCAGCAGTTAGCCTGTTTAACTATTCCTACTTAATTGCTGCCTACTGAATATTAGCAGCGATTGAATTGGGACAGTAATACAGGGTGCGTCGGGAGGAACTGTTTACTAGAGAAAATGCAACAGGTCTAAAATGGAGACACTTGCGGTAATGCCACATACAATGATAATGAAACTATGCCAGTTTTCTTTTTCTTTTGCCACGGCTAAAGCAGCCGCAGTCACTGTGCTGTCCTCACTCGGATCGGGATCACTTAGCGGCGCGTAGGTGCGAACACGATTAGAGGGACTCTAAACACGACAGGCGAACACACAGACGCATATGTACCCTTTAGCGAGTGCGAGCGAGTACTCCTACAGCTTTGGCTTCAGTCCAGACAAATGCACAACAAATTTTACAGTGCTTTTCTCGCCAAAGAACAAAAAATATATATAAAAAGAATTCGGGTTAAGAAAGACGGTGGTAGCTGAATGCGGGAAGACAAAACAAAACAAAAATAAGGAAAACCAACAATAAAAAGAACACTGCAACTCGCTTCTTTCTCCGCTACTTCGGCTGTGGGAGGGTTTTTAATGCAGAACCAGAGAAGCGAGAAAAAGGGCCTTCTTCACTGGTGTGGGCCCCGCAGACGGCTTAGCCGCGGTAAGATTTCTTGTTTCTCTTTGTTTCGTCGCTTTATTTATTTTCCCCACGCTTGCGTGGCCGCATATGCACTATACAGCCGCACAGCACGGTCTCAGCGTCGAGTCTTGCACCAGAACGAGCGCAGGCGGCTGAAGCGGCGGCGATAGCGGTCATGTTGTATTCATGTCGCGGTCACGCAACATGAGACTGCTGGGCGGGAGGTGGTAGGCGACTGAGCATAAGGAGACGACAGCGATGCCCCCGAGGCACCGTACGAATACTGCGGAGCTCGTCTTGGGGTATGGCCGCGCCCACGGTCAAATACGGCGCCCAGAATATATGGTAATTATATCTGCGCTCACTTTTCTTGTTTTTCTCTTTCTGCTTCACCTTGAGGCGCTGGTGAAGCCGTCAGGAGTGTTTGTACCGGCCTCGCGATGTGACCATGGATGCGCAGAGGCTCTGCGGCATGGCGACCCGTGGAATGCGAGAGGCGAGGTGAGAGGAAGGGGGGGGGGGGGGGAGCAGGAGTGAAGGTGCGAGACAGACAGCCAGCCAGCCACATTTATTCAGGGAACGAGACAGCATCGCTTCTTCGGGAGCGATGTGACGTCGTGGAGTTTGCGAGCGAGGCTTAAGCATAAAGCAAAGCTTAGACGAGTAACAAACAAAGCGTGACTACCACGTGGTATCTGTAACGTGCGAAATAGTGTTAATGGTCTTTTGCCCATTGACGGTTTCTGTCTCTGTGGTTCGTTAGATTTTTGCGCGTTCACTAATGGAACGTTGCTCTACGGTGCTTTGGAACTGAGCGCCCAATGCCTTTCAGGGCGTTCCTGTGCTGCGGCACCGGTAATACAATAGAATTCTTTTTCTACCCATAACGTCTACTATAGTGGAGCTCGTTAAATAATACCTATCTGCGCTGCACTCACCTATGGGGCAGAAATGTGGAGGCTAACAAAGAGGGTTCAGCTTAAGTTAAGGAGAACGCAGCCAGCTATGGAAAGAAAAATGATAGGTGTAATGTTAATAGATCGGAAGAGGGCGGAGTTGGTGAGGGACAAACGCGGGTTAATGACATCCTAGTTGAAATCAAGAGGAAGAAATGGGCTTGGGCAGGGCATGTAATGCGAAGGCAAGATAACCGCTGGTCGATTCCAAGAGAAGGCAAACGTAGCAGGGGACGCCAAAAAGTTAGGTGGGCGGATGAGATTAAGAAGTTTTCGGGGGTACAGTGGCCGCAAATGGCAAAGGACAGGGTTAATTGGAGAGACATGGGAGAGGCCTTTGCCCTGCAGTGGGTGTAGTCAGGCTGATGATGATGATGATGATGATGATCTGCGCTGACGTCAGCGTAGGCTCCATGCTAGTGAACCATGAGCACGCGTAAAAATGACATGCTCACTTGATGCGATTAAATGAATGAATGAATGAATGAATGAATGAATGAATGAATGAATGAATGAATGAATGAATGAATGAATGAATGAATGAATGAATGAATGTTTGTTCAACAGAGTTGAAGAAGAAAGTGCACCTTAGGAAAATTCATAAATATGTGCAGACTGAAAAAAACCAAAAACTACAGGTGATGCAGCAAAATGGATCCCGTGGCGTTGCATGGCAGTTATCTATTATAGTATCGAAAGCTTATGTGCCGATTCCCTGCAGTGGCCCGTGAACTTATGGGTTCCTCAGTTCCTCCCCTCTCAGTGTAGCGGCAGTGTGTAGACATCGGCGTCTCCGCTTTCGCACGCAGTCAGACCAATCTAGGCTGAAGAGAAGGGATGAGTGAGAGAGAGAGGGGGGGCTTCGCTTCGTTACAGGGATGCCCAACAACAGCCGCAGCAGGCCAACGGCAGGCCAGACCCCGCAGCGGGATCCCACGGGGGTCCGGCGGAGGATAGACGCGTCGTTTCCGGGGAGGAAATTTGCCTCCGTCCCCAAATTAGTTTTTGTACCTTCCTTCATTGAATACTTCTTGCGCTTTGTTTCTACTAGCCAGATGCACTAGCATGCTAAGCGAGCCGGTGAGTCTCGCGACACAAGACAAAGAAGGCAAGGAAAAGAACAAGAACGTCCGGGCGGCGTGATTACTGTCCGTTCTCTTTCAAAGGCCTCGTCAGCAAAAGCGGCGGGGGATTGTAACTTGTAGGAAAGTAGCTGCTTCGGTGCTGATACAATTTCTGATCCAGTTTGGCTTCGCCAAGACAGTGCACGTTACGGTACTTTGCGGCATGTCGCATTTTGTTTTCATTTGATTTGATTGTTTGGCGGATGAAATTTAATGCTCGATTCCTCTTCGTGCGCTGCTCGCCGTTTGCCTTAAGTATACTGTGCAGAAAATGAAACGAGCGGACAGTCCCGACAGACATAATTTAAAGAACGTTTAACAGCCACTGGTTGCCAGCGCAGAAACGGGGTGTAAGCAAGGAGGAGGAGGAGGATATAGAAGAGGAAAGGCAGGGAGGTTAACCGAAAGAATAATCGGTTTGCTACCCTACACGGGGGAAAGGGGTGAGGAGATAAAAAAAAAGAAAGAGAAAGGAGAGTAACAGAAAATTGAAGTCACTCTAAAATGTCACTGTTCGTTAAAGTCACAGCCTATCGTGCAGGCCAGAAGTTCTCAAGAAGCGGAGCAGTGCCTTGCAGGCCTTCTCCGCCGACGACCGCCGCGGCCAGTGGCCGAGAATCTTCATTTCCGTGAAAGGTGTAAGCAAGATTCAAGACAAAGTCTGGGAACGAAAGTACCACAAACAGAAAGCAAACTTGAGCAGTCTTGTTTTTGTTTGTTTGTTTTTTTGCTCCAAAATCTTACGCACAATTAACGAACTGCAGCCTCTACGTTAACAAGATGACAGTTTTGTTAATACTCCTAATAACACCTTTCGTGGAGGGATAACTGGTGAAACAGGCACGTAGCCAAGAACGGAGTCCCCCCTCCCCCCCCTTTCCCCCTCTAATAAAAGAAAAGATATTCTGGCTACGTGCTAGTGGTTAAATGCTGTATACCTCGATTTTGAAATAAGGCCTTTCGTCTTTCTCTGAGAACATTGTGTCCCGACAATTATGAAGGCGTATTTCGTATGCACGTATAATAGTGATTTTGCTAAAACAAATGAAAGAAAAAAAGAAATTTGACGAAGAATTTTTGATAGAACACTGTCACTTCGACTGAAACGCTTCTCGCGGCCTGGGGGACACTAAACATACGGATAATGAAAAACCAGGAAGCAATGAAAAGCAAATGCGCTCTTGCGCTGCAAAAACGGGATGCGGTTAGGGACATTCAAGAGTCCGTGGGAGGGATGATCCCGAAGTGCTCCAAAGCGGCGCGCAAAGCCGCAACGATCTCCGAGAGCTCGGAGCTGCTGCCGCTAGGCTTCACGGGGTGTACTACAACACCGGACGTGCTTTCACACGGAGCCGTTTCCCTCGCATGATTCTCTCCGGCAATACCCGTCGTTGTCCCCTACAGGCTCCCGCCGATCCTTACTGTGGTCCGACCCTCATTTTTTATTTTTATTTTCCCAGTTCTTCCCTCCTCCCTTGCCGGACGTTTCAGTGTATTGAAGATAATCTGCGTAAGAGCAGCGCTATTCACGTGAGCCTCAGCGACTGCGCGCATCTGCAGAGAACCTTTATGAATGCGGCCAATACGCGGGACACGTGGAGACACGTGCATGGTTGTACAGAATAAGCGTCTTCACAATTTTAGTTTTCTTTCTTCACCGAAGTGGTCTTCGTTTTGTCATCTAAGGGAAGATGCAATCGAGATGGCGCCCACGCAAGAGCCTGTGTGTCCCTAACGATATTTCAAACGAAAAATCGAGTTAAAGACCTTAACGCTTCGCTGATTTTGATTATTTCTGTTTTGTTCGGATGAAATAACGGAGACAGCGCTGGAAGAAGTATATAGTTTCTCTGAAATTTCGAGTGCGCCACTGAAGGCATAGGTGCTTGGGTACATCCGTAAAACGGCCTATGTAGCGCGATAAAACACCAATGATTTGCACGATTTGTTAGGGAAAAGCCTTACCTAAGTTTAACCAGTAAAAAGTTTAAGTATCTGCTGCACGGAGGAAATCTCTTTTCGCGTCACCTGTTTAAAGTGCCCGGCTAGAAATGCACAGCCTTTGTCAAAAGTTTGGAGCCCAGAGGGTTTTGTTTTGAGTCGGACTGTGTGGTTCGTAATGCATCTCCAGCGCTCCAAATTTCCTGATGGTGAGAATATTTCTGTTCCTGCCTCCTACGGTAGGTAGGGCTTCCACTAATGCTACAGGAGTCCCAATACAAGGCCTAGAAGCCAGCCCCCTGGGCTCTAAACTTTTGACAGAGACTGTACTTTCGGATTTCGCTTGTTCGTTTAGTTCGAGTAACTGGCGAACTGCGTCAAATAAAAAGGCAGAAAGAAAAAAACTAGCATGACAAAAGAGTAAGCTTCCATCCTGGTCAAGGTCCCGTTACAACCAGAACATCTGACAAAAGCTAAGACACACGTTTAAAAGAAAATTCAGACATGAATTCCTGGCGGCAAAGAGCTGTCGGGAGACGCCTCTCTCTTGAAGAATTGCGTGTTACGCAAGTGCCGACTGGGTCAGGCCGCATGCGGCCAGCTACAAGCAGCGGGTTTTCTTCGACGGGGTGATTTATCTGCCTCAGCGGTTGGCAGGCGGGTCGGCCGCAAGCAGCCTACGAGAGAAGTGCGAAATCTATCTCGGACGATCGCGCGATTCTTCGAGCTATTTTCCAAGTCTATGCGATCGCTTCCCCGTATTTTTATATTTATTTGTTCTTTTCTCTTAAAATTTAGAAGAAACCGTTGTACCCGAGAAGAGAAGCCTCAACGGGCCGCGTAGTGCTGCGCTGCTCAAGGACTCGTGTCCATCACTGGTGTTGGTCGTGTCCATCACGTGTTTGCCCCGGCACGAAATGGTCCTCCATAAGGTGCAGCAGTATTTGGAACTCCTCAATAACTTCTCACGAGCCTTAAAGGGGAATTTCTTTGGAATCATTTCTTTCTTTCACCTTAAAGCATTGTGCAGCTAAAGTATTTAGTAATAAAATTGAATCAGAGGTCACCGTCATCATTTATGGACTTCAAATGTTGCGTCATCTCCTTCCCTCATACTTAAACAAATGTAGGTAGAAGTTTCTTTTTTTTCCGGTTTTATTTTTGTTACGAATTTTCTATTTCTTTAGTCACTGTTTAGTTTTTATTGCAGTCATTCTCTTGTTGACATTTCATGCAATATTCTATGCTATTCAGAACTGCCTTCATAGTAGATTTGTTTCATACATGCCTGTATTTATATTCCTAATAACTGTACCAAGTCGCTTACCTTCTGTGAACTTTGATTTGTCTTCCTTTTTCTTTTTTTTCTGAGAGCTGTGTACAACTAACTTAGAACAATTTTCTCTTGCTGTATGCCATGCTGCCATGTAGAAAAGGGCCGTGGGCCTAGTCAAGCCCATAAAGAGGCTTTTTGTCCACGACCCTCAGCATTTTTGTGATGCTGAAATAAAGATTTGATTTGATTTGATTTCGACCATGTATAGCGTGTGTGGTCTCAAGGGAGTTTCCCATGAAAGGGGAGCTCTTCAGTCAAGCGCCAAGAACAGTGCTCTGGATAGTTAAGAGCCTTTTCCAAGTACTTACTGAAAGTGTTCGAAATAACGAACTCTGCGCAGTCAGTATTTGGAGTTTTGGTGCTAGCTTTAGGATAAAAGGTCTCCGGATAGTAAAGTTGAAATCAACGGAGCAAGTGGAGTTTCCGTTTGGCACGTAACTTATCCATTAAAAACAAAAAAGATGCCCAGGTTTAGCTTGGTTAAGCCAAGAATGCGTTGCATATTGCGCGGTCTTTTTGCGCGAGGTATTGCTTGGCGGCACTCGATTTTCTCAGCAGCTTTTCCTCCGTGACGTATGGATGGATGGATGGATGGATGGATAGGAGCGCCCCCTTTGAAACGGGACGGTGGCAACCGCCACCATGCTCAGCCGTTCTTTTTTTCCTTTTTTTGTTCTTTTTTTTACGTGGTTTAGTGACGTCACCAAACCACGTGACCTCACGTCACGTGGTTTGGTGGCTGCCCGGCTACGCCCAAGGGCTGAACTGAGTGATTGCAATATGCTACGCATAAAAAAAAAAAAATGACGGCCGATTTAGCGCACTTAGGGCAAATGCGAAATAGAGGTGCTAGCATTTCAGCTTTCTCTTCAATGCTTTCGATTTTTATGTATGACACAATAGCATAAACAGGTGAATGCCCATATATGCAGAATTGGTCATTCTGTACTCTACATTAATAAATTTCTAGGAGTCCCCAGACCATTCCTGGTTCAGTGGTGCAGCAGTTAATTGATGCGCCACTGCCCTACGATGGCAAGTGCTGCCACCTGTCGGTCCTGTGAGATCTAGGTTGCTCTTCCCGAGCAACATCTCGCGTCCAGTCATTTATTTAACTGCCACTTGCCACCGCGGGCAGGATCTGAGATTGGGGGTTATGGTGCTAGAGCACTAAAGTGGCCATTCTTTGCGTTCATACGCGAGAGCGAGCGCCTTAACATACATGTATACTGCCATGTCATCTCTGCACACCCAACGTTCAGCCCGTAACGCCCCCTGAAAGCAAAGGACCCTGACCAGCAGGGAATAAGAAATAGAAGCAGACTATGCTAGTAGTACGTCGACAACTTTTTAATAATGTGTTACAACGTTTTATGAGGATGCCGTCCCCCAGCCGCTTTGCAACGATAAGATCAAAGAACTTCGACCTTTCAACATCCTCAGCTTATCAGGTTTGCCGAGGTTTATAGGTAAAGTCATTTCATTCCCGACATCGGAGAAACAGGCAAGGAGATCAACGGTCTGCCATACACAGATGGGTAACGGTCATTGTCGTCCTAATAATATTCAATAACCGAGTGTTACAGGGTTTCCCAGTCGGGCCACATTGCTTACGATTCCATTCCAAACGTTTTGTGCATCAACCCTGCTTTCGGAATATATCCCACTATAAGCGACGTTCGGTGTGTTGGAGGGGCGAATCGAGACCTGGGAGAGGGCGGAGGAAGGGAGGAGGAGGAGGGAGGAGGAGTGGGCGCCGAGGTGAAAGCACGGGGTGCGGTCCGAGCGTTATTGCGGAGGCAACTGTGACTGACCGCGGCGGCTGTCACGGCGACGGCAGCAGCGGTGGAAAACGGCAGCTTGGGCGGAAGTCACCACCTGGGGTCGTGACCGCGGCTCGCTCCTGCGGCGGGTGGCGTCGTTGCTTTCTCCCTCTTCCGCTATGCGGACAGAAGGAGGAGGGTATTCAGGCGAGCGGGGACGTAAAAGGCGGTGGAAGGCGCGGGTCGGGTGGGGAGAAGACCCCGGAAGCTGACAGGCAACTTCCGGCAAAACCACCGAGTGTAGGAGCGCACGCGCGGAAGCGTTGTTCGGGACTGCGTTTCAAGCGTCGCGATGAACAGCAAAAGCAGGCAGCTAGAGGAGCGCAGTGAATGGAAGGAGCCAGAAATTCAAAGAGGAAGTAACGAAGAATGGGAGGATGAAACAGAGAGAAAGAAGGGAGAAAGAAAAACTGAGGAAAGATGCGTTTTCGGTCGGCGCAACGTTGCTGGATTCGCGCATGTGTGCAGTCCGTTGCGTGTGTCTGCACTGATGAAATTAAAACTTCATGGAGCAGTTATATTTGCTTTGTTAAATGATAGAGTTCGCTCTATCAGGGAGGCATTTCGCTCTGCGGATACGTGCGGAGGGTCGACCTTAAATTGCTCTAAAAAAAGTCTAATTAGGTTTAGTTACATATTTGCATTATAAACCGTCCCATCCAGGAGTGACCCAGAAATCAGCTTCTTGAGCTCTACTAGCTGTTAGGCTCGCATTAACAAAAAAAGAATACGAAAAAAAATAGCAACTTGATGACGCGATGGTAAGGGCACAAGTCACTACTCAGGACGCGGCAAGTGAGATCAGACAGTCGAACCATACACGTGCCGAGAAACATATTGAGTGGAAATTTTCATTTTAGTGTTGTCACTAGCGGTAACAGGTGCAGAGCATTAGTGTTGTTGTAAACCACAACAAACTGAATACCTTGCCTCGGGGCAGCGATGTTTTGATTTGTTTTTCCTCGAACCAAGAAGTAGCTATGCGTTCCCTTTACACAGACAGTCGGGCGGCTTATCTCGTCCACACTCTAAAAAAAGTCCGTTTCCCATAAAATAATTAGTTCATTAGGTTAAGGAAGAGACTTCCATCCTTGATTTCACAACACTTGCGAAAATCACGCCAGCAAACTGCTTCAATTTTATCTTTTCAAGACCCATGGATATTCACAAAAAAAATTGTTCTGTTACCAACACTTCCAGGGAAAGAAAAATAGTATAACAAGACGGCATCACGTATGCTCGTGCATTGAAAATCGGAAGCAGTGCTCGGTTAATGTACAGTATTGGCCCGTCTACAACAGTCTCGATTCTATTCTTGCTGAAGGCGCAGAAGCTACGTGTCACTACAGTTTCATTCGACTTGGCTTCTACTGACCGCAGAGGAACCTCGCGCCTGTGATATCCGCGTCTCATCCACTGCAGAAATAAGAAACTTTGTCGTTCAGCAGCGACCAGCGGCTCAGCGGTCCTCATAACGAAACCGCGTTCGTTACAAGCTCCAATACCAACTCACTCGACGCACTGAACGAATAAGGAAGTGAAAACGGCAAAAGCAGCAAACACAGGGCATGCTTTTCACTTCCGCAATGCCACACACTAGACAGGGAGCTATCTATAGCTGATTGCGGACGGCCAGGGTTCCACTTGCGTGGGTTCGTCACTGCCGCGGCACATTCACCAACAGGGAGAACTAGGAGGGCCCCTTTCGACTTTCTTTATTTTCTTTTTTCCTTTTTCTTCCCTATTCCCATTTTGAGTCGCGCGTCGAATCGAGCTCGCTTGCCTGTTCCGCAGGGCGCATTTCCTCCTCGATTCCGCGGGAACGGTTGTTTGGTTGCAGTAGCAACGTCGGGTGAGAGAGACGTTCCGTTGTCGGAGCCGAGAGGGAGAGAGAGCGGCGTGTTGCGCAATCTGAGTGAATAGCTTGTCCGTGCCACGCACACCAACCGGCTTCTCCTGTATACCACTGGCCTGCGTAGACCACGTGCCGGAATCTGGATAGAGCACAACGAGGGCTGAAAAGGGAAACGAAGGCATTGGGGAGGGGGATGGTTATGAGGAGGAGGGCTTGTCCGCGAACACAACAACGACGATGGTATAAGGACGGAAGGAGAGAGCGTGCGGCGACGTATATAACGGTGACTTTTGTGCCCAATCCTGTTC